>NC_143249.1:98496760-99105586 GCF_984573655.1 Nuphar pumila
TTCCTTCTAATCTTCTTCAAAAATCTCTTATTATGATGGATGACCTCGCCTAGGTAACAAGGTGCATTTTCTGTTATCGCAAAAAAATGGTAACGCAATTATCACAAGTTTTGTGGTGACCCGATCCCTGGTGATGGGATAACCTGTTCAATTGTCTATCAATTCCTTCGTTCTCATCTTTTCTCAAAAAGTTATGTTTCAAAAAGTTCTTCCGCGCTCTAACCATCCTCTTATTCTGCAGAAAGCATTAGCATTGTAAGAATGGTTCAAACAAGGACTGGGAAAGAAACAACCCCTCAGCACAGTGACAGCGAGATCGAAGGAATGGACTCTCCCAAGTCAGTCAGAGGACAGGGTCAGAACAAAGGAGATGATATTGATCCCGCCATGTATGGTCTATTTCAAAAGATGATGGCCAGAATGATGTCAGAACAAGCTGAGGCCAGTCTAAAGAAGGTCGTTCCTAAGAGCAAATTGAAGAAGAAGGTTGTAAAAAAGCAGGTCCGGATCGTCAGAAAAAAGGTCCAGCCTGATACTACTTCTGAGGAATCAGAATCAGCAAAGGAAGAGCAGTTTGTCTTCAGTCAGAATCCTCCGAGGCAGTTCATAAAGATCACTACAGAGCCCCAATCTGTGAACAAACTCACTCCAGTTGAGGATCCGATGCACGAGCAATTAAAAGAAATGACTCGCGCAATCAAGGACATCCAGGCCAAGAGCAAAGGCAAGCAAACCTATTCTGTCAAAGATTTCTACAACAGCCTAGACGGGGATGACAATCTGGAAAATCTCCCTCGAAAATTCCTCAAGTTTGATGGAACGGGCAATTTAAAGGTTCATTTGGCCACATTCTATGCAGAGTGCGGCTGTTTCAGAAAAGACAACAGGGCTCTGTTCATTTGCTTTCCTCGCAGCCTAGAAGGTACAGCGGCCAGGTGGTATGTGGACCACATCAACCCTATCGAACTATGAGAGTTCAATAAAGTAGTAAATCTTTTCATCAAGCGCTTCATATTCAATGTTGAAGTCTCACCGACTCTCAACCATTTATACAATTTGAAGCAGAACGAGAATAAAAGAGCTGGCGAATTCATCCATAGGTGAAGGAGCACTTGTAACAGAATGAAAGTTCTCATTCCAGAGGAACATGCGCTGCAAATCATCCTAAACAACTTTGCTCAGCCTCTGAGGAATCTAATCTCTATATCTCCTGTAAAATCCTTCATTAAGCTGATTGAGAGAGCCGAATGGCTCAAAACTGGGTTTGAAAACGGCCTCTATGAAGGTTATCCGTTTGTCCGAGGTAACCCTGAGCAAAAAAAGAAGGCACATGTTGCTTATTCTACAGAATTTTCAGGCAGTAGCAGCAACGCTGGCAGCAAGAAGAACAGGAAGAACCGTCGCAAAGACTGAGGAAGCTCCAGGGCTGAAAGAACAAACTCTGCAGCCCCGAAAGTAAAATTTGTTAAGCAACAGTCGGTCTAGCCAGTGCAGCAACCTGAAGCAAGGCAGCAAGAGAAACCAAAGCATGATGGATGGAGTTATGATCGAGAATTCATTGCCCTAGAACAATCCCGAGAGGATATCCTCGAATATATGCTATCGAAAGGGATGGTCAAACTACCCAAGGTGGCAGATCCTCCAGTGGCTATGGGAAAATGGACGGACAAATTCTGCAAATTTCATCGGACTGTCGGACATGACACAGAGCATTATTGTGTGATCATGCATATATTTTAGGGTTAATTAACATTAAAATATGCATGATTTTATGAAAAAATGTTTCAAAAACCAAATTTTATGTTAGTTTTCAGTAAATGAGCTAAAAGGATTGAAAATTAGAAAATGCTTGAAAAAGTAGCTTTATTTTACATTTTAGTACATATTTTAAAGTTTGTATTTACGTAGTAGTTTTAGTTGTTAATAAAAAATTTAAAAATAGAGAAAATAGAGAAACATAGCTTTATTTTGCAATTTAGTTAATAAAATCATTTTGGTTTTCTTTATAGAAAAGAAGAATTTTTTTTTATTAAATATACATATTAGAATAGTTATATTTTTTAGAAAAAATAGTCAAATGAGGTTTTTAGCAAATAAGTCTTTTTAAAACAGTTTTTTTTTAATTTTTGAAAATAAATAACAAACTGGTTCAAAACGGGTTTGCATTTCTTTAAAAACCAAAAAAACGAAAAACAATGGGTCTCCCCCATTTTCGTCTCAACCGTTTCTCTTTTCCCCTCTTTTCCCTCTCTTCTCACCCTTCTCCACCATCGTTGGCCCATTTCTTGCCCTTTCTTCCCCTTCTTCCTCTTTTTCTGTTCAATCTCCAGCCGGTGGTGGCTATTCAGTCCGGCGATGGCGTGGATAGTGGAGGCCAATTTCTTTTCTAACCCCTCTAGTTCGGTAAGTCTGAAATTTCTTCATCATCTTCTTCTTCTTCTTCAGTTTCATCATCTTCTTCTTCTTCTTTTCAAGTAGTTCTGTCATTCTGTTGTTGTTTCAGAAAAACGAAAAGGAAAAATAAAAAGATCGAACTCTATATTTTGTAATTTCCTGTCTTCTTCTTCAGCTTCTCCATTCTTCTTCTTTGTCTTTTCAATCGGTGTTGTGTTTATTTCAGAAAAGGAAAAGAAAAATGAAAAAAAAATTGTATCGGATGTTGATTTCCTGTTTCGTCCAGTTTTTTTCATCTCATGTTTTTATTCATGTTCGATTTCTCGCATTTTCTAAATCCTCTGTTTCACGTATCTGATTTTCTTATTGATTCCCTGTATTTCCTGTGTATTGTTTCAATTCCTGTTATGCATCCAATTTCCAGTTTTTTCTTGTACGCATTTAATTCCCTGTGTTGCTGTTTTGATTTTTTTGTTTTGCCGATTTTTACAATTTTTGTGTAGTGTTTGATTTTCTGATCTTTCCTTGATTCATCTGTTAAAGCATTTCATTTCGTTACATAATCATCATTCATTTGTTGCTTTTGCAATATGATTCATTCATTGCATATATTTCCTGTTTGTGTGTTTTTTTTTCCTGCATTGTTCATTTTCAGATTTATTTTTTTTCATTTGATTAATTTTCTGTTTGTTTTAATCATATTTTCATGTTATGGTTCCATTTCCTGCAATTTTGTTTTGTATCCACACTGTTTTTACATGTTTCAGCTTTTACTTTCATGTTTTCCATTTCCTGTTTTTTTTTTTTACGTTAATTTTCCTGTTTTTTTTTTTTATAAATGCATTTCCTGTTTTATGTCTTCCCGTGTTTCCTGTTTTTATCTCATTTTCTTGTTTCCTTGTTTTG
Organism: Nuphar pumila; assembly: GCF_984573655.1. Taxonomy (NCBI): domain Eukaryota; kingdom Viridiplantae; phylum Streptophyta; class Magnoliopsida; order Nymphaeales; family Nymphaeaceae; genus Nuphar; species Nuphar pumila. Next base: position 98,500,061 of record NC_143249.1, read on the forward strand.
ATTTTAAGTATAGATCTGCATTTATGTTTTCAGTATAGTCTGCATTATTGTATGCTTTAAATTCTTGTTTTGCATTTTCAATTTCCTGTTCTTTTATTGATTCTGAATTTTTTGTTGATTAATTCCTGAATTTTCTGCAATTATTCTGTAATTTCCTGTTTGTTTTCTTTTTACATATTTCAGTTTTTAATTTTTTTTGTTTGTTCATCATAACTTTCCAGCTTTTAGCATCTAATTCATGTTTTTCAATTTTATTTTCTTGTTTTTTTATAAATTCATTTTCTGTTTTTTTTCCTTTATTTCATGTTTCAGTTTTTTTTTTTTATCAATTTTAATTAATTTTCAGTTTGTTTTTCTTGTTATTTTCCTGTTTCATTTTTCTGTGTTTGTTTTTTATCATTCCATTTCCTTTTTAGATAATTTCTTGTCTGCATTTCTTGTTTTGTTAAATTTTTTTTAGTTTTTCATTCTTGTAAAAGTTTTGTTCAGTCTTTGTGTTTCCTCTGCATATGTGTTCGTGTTTCCCTAATTAGCTTCAATTTCATTGCAGTACATTACTTGCACACTTTATTTCATCGCATTTCATCATTAGATATATCATCAGCAGTTTAGTTGTTTTTGCACTGCATTGCATCTAGGTTCTTGAGTTGATTACATATAATATAGTTGCTTTATATAGTTTCATCATATCTTAGATCTTTAGTCAGTTCTAGATTTACATTGTCATGTCATACTTGTTAGTATCGTGTACTGCTCGTGTTCATTTGATTTGTGCAAGATAGCACAGGATTGGAGCTGAAGCGCATATGTGACACGAAAGTGCAAGAGTAGAAGCTTCTTTTTACTTTTCAGTTTAGAATTAGGAATTTAATTCTGGGTTTGTAAATATTGCATTTAGCGCCCTCTGCGAAGGGTATTCATTTGTTGTAATAGTTAGTTGTTTTTACTTTTCTCGTACATTTTACATTTTATAATTCGGCAATAAAGAATAGTTTAGATTTGTGTGCTTGAATACGAAATATTCCCGTTCCCTGAGTTCGACCCGGTCTCATACACTAGTGAGAACCGGTTTTTATTATTTGATGTCTGGTTTTCACATGTTTTACATATATAAATCTTTTCAAAATTACAACGATATAAAAGAAGACATCAAATTTTTGGCGCCGTTGCCGGGGAACGGCGAAATACTAGTATTCACTTTATTGCCTAGTGTTTGTTTTGCATATAGGTTTAGAACCACGTATGTGCATATCGTAGAGACGAGCTTACTTTTCTGCACAGCCCACCTACTAGGATCCCCTTAGAGGTGACTGTGTACGATTGGTACCGTACACATAGATTTCATATTTTCTTTGCATAATCTTTGTTATGTGTAACTGTGTGGTGTTTGTTTAGTTTTTGTTGTTTTTAGTTTACTCGCTTTGTGGTTTGCGTGGTTTGACCACTTAGTGCGTTAGTTAGGTAGAAAACCCAAAGTTAGGATGTGTGCTACACCAGTCTACTCCAAGGTGTATGCAATGGCTGACGATCATCATTTGATCCATCCTTTGAGGGAGTACTTCATGCTAAATACGTATACTCCTGCCTCCTGCATCACGAGACCAGATGTAGGATCGAGCCATTTTGAGATTAAGGCCAGTGTGATCCAAATGCCACCTTCGTTTTATGGCCTCAGCAATGAGGACCCATATCGTCATCTCGACGAATTCGTTGAGATTTGCTCGACAGTGCGAATCAATAACTTTGGAGATGATGCTATGAGGTTAACTTTGTTGTGTATCCACACTGTTTTTAAAACTATTTTTATATGTTTCAGCTTTTACTTTCATGTTTTCCATTTCCTATTTTTTTTTACGTTAATTTTCCTATTTTTTTTTCTTACAAATGCATTTCCTGTTTTATGTCTTCCTGTGTTTCCTGTTTTTATCTCATTTTCTTGTTTCCCTGTTTTGATTTTAAGTATAGATCTGCATTTATGTTTTCAGTATAATATGCATTATTGTAGGCTTTAAATTCTTGTTTTGCATTTTCAATTTCCTGTTCTTTTATTGATTCTGAATTTTCTGTTGATTAATTCCTGAATTTTCTGCAATTATTCTGTAATTTACTGTTTGTTTTCTTTTTACATATTTCAGTTTTTACATTTTCTGTTTGTTCATCATAACTTTCCAGCTTTTAGCATGTAATTCCTGTTTTTCAATTCTATTTTCTTGTTTTTTTACAAATTCATTTTCTGTGTTTTTTCCTTTATTTCATGTTTCAGTTTTTTTTTTTATCAATTTTAATTAATTTCCAGTTTGTTTTTCTTGTTATTTTCTTGTTTCATTTTTCTGTGTTTGTTGTTTATCCTTCCATTTCTTGTTTAGATAATTTCTTGTCTGCATTTCTTGTTTTGTTAATTTTTTTTTAGTTTTTCATTCTTGTAAAAGTTCTGTTCAATCTTTGTGTTTCCTCTGCATAAGTGTTTGTGTTTCCCTAATTAGCTTCAATTTCATTGCAGTACATTACTTGCACACTTTATTTCATAGCATTTCATCATTAGATATATCATCAGCAGTTTAGTTGTTTTTGCACTGCATTGCATCTAGGTTCTTGAGTTGAATACATATAATATAGTTGCTTTATATAGTTTCATCATATCTTAGATCTTTAGTCAGTTCTAGATTTACATTGTCATGTCATACTTGTTAGTATCGTGTACTTCTTGTGTTCATTTGATTTGTGCAGGATAGCACAGGATTGGAGCTGAAGCGCATATGTGACACGAAAGTGCAAGAGTAGAAGCTTCTTTTTACTTTTCAGTTTAGAATTAGGAATTTAATTCTGGGTTTGTAAATATTGCATTTAACGCCCTCTGCGAAGGGTATTCATTTGTTGTAATAGTTAGTTGTTTTTACTTTTCTCATATATTTTACATTTTATAATTCGGCAATAAAGAATAGTTTAGATTTGTGTGCTTGAATACGAAATATTCCCGTTCCCTGAGTTCGACCCGGTCTCATACACTAGTGAGAACCGATTTTTATTATTTGATGTCTGGTTTTCACATGTTTTACATATAAAAATATTTTCAAAATTACAACGATATAAAAGAAGACATCAAATTTTTGGCGCCATTGCCGGGGAACGGCGAAATACTAGTATTCACTTTATTGCCTAATGTTTGTTTTGCTTTTAGGTTTAGAACCACGTATGTGCATATCGTAGAGATGAGCTTACTTTTCTCCACAGCCCTCCTACTAGGATCCCCTTAGAGGTGACTGTGTACGATTGGTACCGTACACATAGATTTCATATTTTCTTTGCATAATCTTTGTTATGTGTAACTGTGTGGTGTTTGTTTAGTTTTTGTTGTTTTTAGTTTACTCGCTTTGTGGTTTTCGTGGTTTGGCCGCTTAGTGCGTTAGTTAGGTAGAAAACCCAAAGTTAGGATGTGTGCTACACCGGTCTACTCCAAGGTGTATGCAATGGCTGACGATCATCATTTGATCCGTCCTTTGAGGGAGTACTTCATGCCAAATACGTATACTCCTACCTCCTGCATCATGAGACCAGATGTAGGAGCGAGCCATGTTGAGATTAAAGCCAGTGTGATCCAAATGCTACCTTCGTTTTATGGCCTTAGCAATGAGGACCCACATCATCATCTAGACGAATTCCTTGAGATTTGCTCGACAGTGCGAATCAATAACTTTGGAGATGATGCTATGAGGTTAACTTTGTTTTTGTTCTCTCTAAAGGATAAAGCCAAGCCCTGGCAAAAATCTCTTGAGACGGTTCGTATTACTACTTGTGAAGGAATGCAACGTGAATTCCTCAAAAAGTACTTCCCAATTGGTAAAACAAATCAGTTTTGTAAAGCTTTAACCTGTTTTTCTCAAATTGAGGGAGAACGGTTTCACGAGTCTTGGGAGAGATTGAAAGATCTTCTTCCCAAGTGTCCCCATAACCAGATGCCTCATTGGCAGTTGGTGCAATATTTCTATGACGGGCATACTGAGAAGCACCGTCAAATGGTTGATTCGTCTTGTGGGGGCACTTTTATGCTCAAGAGTGAGGACGAGGCGTGGTCTCTATTTGAGACCTTGAGTGAAAACACGATGCATCATGCTTTGTCTTCACGGCTCAATAGGACTACATCTCTGTCAAGTGGTCCTAGGAAAATAGGGATTTCTGAAGTAGGGTCCGAGTTAGAATTGCGTACCAAGGTTGACCAGTTGACTAGGAAGTTAGATCAACTCCTAGCCAATTCTTTGCGAAGTCCAGTAGAAAGAGTGTGTCAGCTATGTGTTAGCCCTGCACATTGTGTTTCGGATTATCCGACAGCTCCGTTATATCCTGAATTCGTTCAGGAGCAGGTGAATGTTGCCCAAGGTTTCGCTAGGACCGAGCATGATTCATTTGCACCATATAACCCAGCTTGGCGAAACCAGTACATACCCTCATCCCATCAGCCCTCCCAGACACAGTATAGACAGAGTAACCCTTCACAAGGTTACTCGCATCCCATTTTTCCACAGGTTCATCCCCCAGCCCACCTGCTTATACTCAACCCCATTCTCATGAGCGTTCACCTAGTCAATCCTTCCAAGATAAGATATTACAAGTTTTGAGCTCCCATACACAGTCAATAGCCAAGCTAGAGACTCAAATGGGACAGTTGGTTGAGACCTTTAGTAGGCAAAGCGAGGGGAACCCATCTAGTAGTCCTGTTGTCACATCCAAGGGAGAGGATTCTGTGTCATTTGACTTGCAACCCACTGCTTCACATCATGAGCAGGTTAAATCTGTTACATCCCTTCAGAGCCAGAAGGAGTATCACCCCACTCGAGAATCGACTCATGAGCCCTATATCATTTCTACTGACGAGTCGATCTTCATTATATCTCAGCAGAAGGGGCAAGACCATCAGTTGTTACATTCTTCACATATTCATAAAGCCCCGTTCTCTCAGCCTTTAGGATCACCGATTCCTTTTAGTAAGCAAGAGGTACAGATGCAGAAGATGCTTGACCAAGTCAAGCCAGATCATATTCACCACTTGTCTGAAGTTGCATTCATTGATAGTCGGTTGGTCCTAGACTCTCATTTCTTGACCAGTCTCTTAGATGAGACTAATTTCCGTTCTTCATGTCGAGAGAGTCATGATACCACATTTAGAGGTAGACGGGATGGTAACACAGTGCGTAGTGTCACAGATGACACACTTTTCTTCATAGAACTCGATTGAGCCTGACTTCATGTCCATTGATCGCATGGACAATGAAGGTTTTTCTAGGGATCCGTCTGGCTGGGGACGTGAAACTTAGCTCTTTATGGGAGGCTACCCATATTTTATACAGTATTACATTCGGTTTTAGGATTTGTAGATTTTCTTTGGTTTTATTTTTTATTTTTTTATATCTTTCTATGAGTTTCATGTTTTGTCATGTATACATTGCATTCATTACATTCATAGAACGTGCATTTTTAATTCATGTCAGGTCATTCTACTCTTTTCCCTCATTTATTTCGTCTCATGTGCATTCACTTAGTTTCATCTAAGCATGGGGAGTGCCACTGGGACAGTGTCATTCAAGCATGGGGGAGGGTGTAGTTTGCACACCTTGATATTTCTGTTCACGTTTTTGCAGATGTTTACACATCTGTCATGAAAAGTAGGTTTTTAAAGAAAGAGTTTAAACTTATATGAATGTTATTTCAAATCTGATATTTTTAGAGGATTTTTAAGCCCTACGATGATATTTTTAGAGGATTTTTAAGCCCTACGAAAAAATTTTCTGACATAGATCTAAAAATTATGGTTGTTTATGCGGATTTCAAAGAAATCATGATAGATACATGTTAGAATTTATTTTGAATCACAAATATGAATAGGCACGGTTCTATTTTTGAAAAACTAAGCAAATGAACAAAAGCGTAAAAATGAGCTAAAAAAGTGAAAAAAAGGGCATGCGTTAGGTTGTTTAGATAATTCCACAATCCTTAGTATATGAGACTTAGATGTAAGCTGAAACTTTTGGATTCCAGTTCGAAAAAGAGAGTGGAAAACTTCATGATCCTAAGTAGCTCAGAATAGATACAAGTTGAAATGTTTGACTCTCACGTTGCAAAGTTGAATGAAGGAAGTCATGTTTATGTCTTAGTTGATATCTTTTGGTATGCATTGAAAAAGTATAGAGGATATTGCCATTGCACAAGGCATAAAAGCATACCACACGCAAGCTATAAGAGAAGAATGAATGCGCAAAAAGAAAAGAAAAAGAAAAAGCGTGAAAAATGAAAAATCAAGAGAAGAGCTTAAAACGAAAGAAAAGTTCAGTGCTTAGAAGTGTGATTGAGAAAATCTGTGCAGAAAATATATGAGTGAGGATAAGTAAATAATAACTTATTTTTATTGGATTTTTTAAGAATAAAACATAAATAATTGTGATATTTAGAAAAGTGAAAGAAATTCTTTTTCTGTTGTGATATATAAAAGACTCTAATTATGTTTTGATTTTTTTTTGTAACACGAAATATTTGTGAAAACAAAGTCTTTAATTACCTACTACTTGTGAAGATGTGTAATATTATGCATACATGACAGAGATGTTTGTGGGTAGCATCACTGCAAACCTTCACGAGACCTTACTCGTCCACTAGGGTAACCCAGGGGTTGAAAGGGCTTGTTGCATGAGCTAAATGCAACTGTGATTCCTACGAAAGTGAGTTAGGTGATAGTTTGATTTCTTGCATTTTTCTAGTTTGCTCGAGGACTAGCAAAACATAAGCATGGGGGTATTTGATCATGCATATATTTCAGGGTTAATTAACATTAAAATATGCATGATTTTATGAAAAAATGTTTCAAAAACCCAATTTAATGTTAGTTTTCAGTAAATGAGCTAAAAGGATTGAAAATTAGAAAATGCTTGAAAAAGTAGCTTTATTTTGCATTTTAGTACATATTTTAATGTTTGTATTTACGTAGTAGTTTTAGTTGTTAATAAAAAATAGAGAAAATAGAGAAACATAGCTTTATTTTGCAATCTAGTTAATAAAATCAATTTGGTTTTCTTTATAGAAAAGAAGATTTTTTTTTTAATAAATATACAAATTAGAATAGTTATATTTTTTAGAAAAAATAGTCAAATGAGGTTTTTAGCAAATAAATCTTTTTAAAACAGTTTTTTTTAATTTTTGAAAATAAATAACAAACCGGTTCAAAACTGGTTTGTGTTTCTTTAAAAACCAAAAAAACGAAAAACAATGGGTCTCCCCCATTTTCGTCTGAACCGTTTCTCTTTTCCCTCTCTTCTCACCCTTCTCTACCATCGTCGGCCCATTTCTTGCCCTTTCTTCCCCTTCTTCCTCTTTTTTTGTTCAATCTCCAGCCGGTGGTGGTGGCGGCTATTCAGTCCGGCGATGGCGTGGACGGTGGAGGCCAATTTCTTTTCTAACCCCTCTAGTTCGGTAAGTCTAAAATTTCTTCATCTTCTTCTTCTTCTTCTTTAGTTTCATCATCTTCTTCTTCTTCTTTTCAAGTAGTTCTGTCATTCTGTTGTTGTTTCAGAAAAACGAAAAGGAAAAATAAAAAGATCGAACTCTATATTTTGTAATTTCCTGTCTTCTTCTTCAGATTCTCCATTCTTCTTCTTTGTCTTTTCAATCGGTGTTGTGTTTATTTCAGAAAAGGAAAAGAAAAATGAAAAAAAAAATTGTATCGGATGTTGATTTCCTGTTTCGTCCAGTTTTTTTCATCTCATGTTTTTATTCATGTTCGATTTCTCGCATTTTCTAAATTCTTTGTTTCACGTATCTGATTTTCTTATTGATTCCCTGTATTTCCTGTGTATTGTTTCAATTCCTGTTATGCATCCAATTTCCAGTTTTTTCTTGTACGCATTTAATTCCCTGTGTTGCTGTTTTGATTTTTCTGTTTTGCCGATTTTTACAATTTCTGTGTAGTGTTTGATTTTCTGATCTTTCCTTGATTCATCTGTTAAAGCATTTCATTTCGTTTCATAATCATCATTCATTTGTTGCTTTTGCATTATGATTCATTCATTGCATATATTTCCTGTTTGTGTGTTTTTTTTTTCCTGCATTGTTCATTTTCAGATTTATTTTTTTTCATTTGATTAATTTTCTGTTTGTTTTAATCGTATTTTCATGTTATGGTTCCATTTCATGCAATTTTGTTTTGTATCCACACTGTTTTTAATCCTGTTTTTACATGTTTCAGCTTTTACTTTCATGTTTTCCATTTCCTGTTTTTTTTTTTTTACGTTAATTTTCATGTTTTTTTTTTTTACAAATGCATTTCCTGTTTTATGTCTTCCCGTGTTTCGTGTTTTTATCTCATTTTCTTGTTTCCTTGTTTTGATTTTAAGTATAGATCTGCATTTATGTTTTCAGTATAGTCTGCATTATTGTATGCTTTAAATTCTTGTTTTGCATTTTCAATTTCCTGTTCTTTTATTGATTCTGAATTTTCTGCAATTATTCTGTAATTTACTGTTTGTTTTCTTTTTACATATTTCAGTTTTTAATTTTTCTGTTTGTTCATCATAACTTTCCAGCTTTTAGCATCTAATTCCTGTTTTTCAATTTTATTTTCTTGTTTTTTTACAAATTCATTTTCTGTTTTTTTTCCTTTATTTCATGTTTAAGTTTTTTTTTTTATCCATTTCAATTAATTTCCAGTTTGTTTTTCTTGTTATTTTCCTGTTTCATTTTTCTGTGTTTGTTGTTTATCATTCCATTTCTTGTTTAGATAATTTCTTGTCTGCATTTCTTGTTTTGTTAATTTTTTTTTAGTTTTTCATTCTTGTAAAAGTTCTATTCAGTCTTTGTGTTTCCTCTGCATAAGTGTTTGTGTTTCCCTAATTAGCTTCAATTTCATTGCTGTACATTACTTGCACACTTTATTTCATCACATTTCATCATTAGATATATCATCAACAGTTTAGTTGTTTTTGCACTGCATTGCATCTAGGTTCTTGAGTTGATTACATATAATATAGTTGCTTTATATAGTTTCATCATATCTTAGATCTTTAGTCAGTTCTAGGTTTACATTGTCATGTCATACTTGTTAGTATCGTGTAGTGCTCGTGTTCATTTGATTTGTGCAGGATAGCATAGGATTGGAGCTGAAGCGCATATGTGACACGAAAGTGCAAGAGTAGAAACTTCATTTTACTTTTCAGTTTATAATTAGGAATTTAATTTTGGGTTTGTAAATATTGCATTTTACGCCCTCTGCGAAGGGTATTAATTTGTTGTAATAGTTAGTTGTTTTTACTTTTCTCGTACATTTTACATTTTATAATTCGGCAATAAAGAATAGTTTAGATTTGTGTGCTTGAATACGAAATATTCTCGTTCCCTGAGTTCGACCCGGTCTCATCCACTAGTGAGAACCGGTTTTTATTATTTGCAGTCTGGTTTTCATATGTTTTACATATAAAAATATTTTCAAAATTACAACGATATAATAGACGACATCAAATTTTTGGTGCCGTTGCCGGGGAACGGCGAAATACTAGTATTCACTTTATTGCCAAGGGTTTGTTTTGCATTTAGGTTTAGAACCACGTATGTGCATATCGTAGAGACGAGCTTACTTTTCTGCACAGCCCACCTATTAGGATCCCCTTAGAAGTGATTGTGTACGATTAGTACCGTACACATAGATTTCATATTTTCTTTGCATAATCTTTGTTATGTGTAACTGCGTGGTGTTTGTTTAGTTTTTGTTGTTTTTAATTTACTCGCTTTGTGGTTTGCGTGGTTTGGCCGCTTAGTGCGTTAGTTAGGTAGAAAACCCAAAGTTAGGACATGTGCTACACCGGTCTACTCCAAGGTGTATGCAATGACAGACGATCATCATTTGATCCATCCTTTGAGGCAGTACTTCATGCCAAATACGTATACTCCTGCCTCCTGCATCACGAGACCTGATGTAGGAGCGAGCCATTTTAAGATTAAGGCCAGTGTGATCCAAATGCTACCTTCGTTTTATGGCCTTAGCAATGAGGACCCATATCGTCATCTCGACGAATTCCTTGAGATTTGCTCGACAGTGCGAATCAATAACTTTGGAGATGATGCTATGAAGTTAACTTTGATTCCGTTCTCTCTCAAGGATAAAGCCAAGCACTAGCTAAAATCTCTTCAGACGGTTTGTATTACTACTTGGGAAGGAATGCAGCGTGAATTCCTCAAAAAGTACTTCCCAATTGGTAAAACGAATCAGTTTCGTAAAGCTTTAACCAGTTTTTCTCAAATTGGGGGAGAACAGTTCACGAGTCTTGGGAGAGATTGAAAGATCTTCTCCGCAAGTGTCCCCATCACCAGGTGCATCGTTGGCAGTTGGTGCAGTATTTCTATGATGGGCTTACTGAGAAGCACCATCAAATGGTTGATTCGTCTTGTGGGGGCACTTTTATGCTCAAGAGTGAGGACGAGGCGTGGTCTCTATTTGAGACCTTGAGTGAAAACACGATGCATCATGCGTTGTCTTCACGGCTCGATAGGACTACATCTTTGTCTAGTGGTCCTAGGAAAATAGGGATTTCTGAAGTAGGGTCCGAGTTGGAATTGCGTACCAAGGTTGACCAGTTGACTAGGAAGTTAGATCAACTCCTAGCAAATACTTTGCGAAGTCCAGTAGAAAGAGTGTGCGAGCTATGTGTTAGCCCTGCACATTGTGTTTCGGATTGTCCGACAGCTCCGTTATATCCTGAATTCGTTCAAGAGCAGGTGAATGTTGCCCAAGGTTTCGCTATGACCGAGCATGATTCATTTGCACCATATAACCCAGCTTGGCAAAACCAGTACATACCCTCATCCCATCAGCCCTCCCAGACACAGTATAGACAGAGTAACCCTTCACAAGGTTACTCGCATCCCATTTTTCCACAGGTTCATCCCCCAGCCCACCTGCTTATACTCAACCCCATTCTCATGAGCGTTCACCTAGTCAATCCTTTCAAGATAAGATATTACAAGTTTTGAGCTCCCATACACAGTCAATAGCCAAGCTAGAGACTCAAATGGGACAGTTGGTTGAGACCTTTAGTAGGCAAAGCGAGGGGAACCCATCTAGTAGTCCTGTTGTCACATCCAAGGGAGAGGATTCCGTGTCATTTGACTTGCAACCCACTGCTTCACATCATGAGCAGGTTAAATCTGTTACATCCCTTCAGAGCCGGAAGGAGTATCACCCCACTCGAGAATCGACTCATGAGCCCTATATCATTTCTACTGACGAGTCGATCTTCATTATATCTCAGCAGAAGGGGCAAGACCATCAGTTGTTACATTCTTCACATATTCATAAAGCCCCGTTCTCTCAGCCTTTGGGATCACCGATTGCTTTTAGTAAGCAAGAGGTACAGATGCAAAAGGTGCTTGACCAAGTCAAGCCAGATCATATTCACCACTTGTCTGAAGTTGCATTCATTGATAGTCGGTTGGTCCTAGACTCTCATTTCTTGACCAGTCTCTTAGATGAGACTAATTTCCGTTCTTCATGTCGAGAGAGTCATGATACCACATTTAGAGGTAGACGGGATGGTAACACAGTGCGTAGTGTCACAGATGACACACTTTTCTTCATAGAACTCGATTGAGCCTGACTTCATGTCCATTGATCTCATGGACGATGAAGGTTTTTCTAGGGATCCGTCTGGCTGGGGACGTGAAACTTAGCGCTTTATGGGAGGCTACCCATATTTTATACAGTATTACATTCGGTTTTAGGATTTGTAGATTTTCTTTGGTTTTATTTTTCATTTTTTTATCTCTTTCTATGAGTTTCATGTTTTGTCATGTATAAATTGCATTCATTACATTCATAGAACGTGCATTTTTAATTCATGTCAGATCATTCAACTCTTTTCCCTCATTTATTTCGTCTCATGTGCATTCACTTAGTTTCATCTAAGCATGGGGGAGTGCCACTGGGACAGTGTCATTCAAGCATGGGGGAGGTCGTAGTTTGCACACCTTGATATTTTTGTTCACGTCTTTGCACATGTTTACACATCTCTCATGAAAAGTCGGTTTTTAAAGAAAGAGTTTGAACTTATATAAATGTTATTTCAAATCTGATATTTTTAGAGGATTTTTAAGCCCTACGATGATATTTGTAGAGGATTTTTAAGCCCTATGAAAAAATTTTCTGACATAGATCTAAAAATTATGGATGTTTATGCAGATTTCGAAGAAATCATGATAGATACATGTTAGAATTTATTTTGAATCACAAATATGAATAGGCACAGTTCTATTTTTGAAAAACTAAGCAAATGAACAAAAGCGTAAAAATGAGCTCAAAAAGTGAAAAAAGAGCATGCGTTAGGTTGTTTGGATAATTCCACAATCCTTAGTAGATGAGACTTAGATGTAAGCTGAAACTTTTGGATTCCAGTTCGAAAAGGAGAGTGGAAAACATCTCGATCCTAAGTAGCTGAGAACAGATACAAGTTGAAATGTTTGACTCTCACGTTGCAAAGTTGAATGAAGGAAGTCACTTTTATGTCTTAGTTGATATCTTTTGGTATGCATTGAAAAAGTATAGAAGATATTGCCATTGCACAAGGCATAAAAGCAGACCACGCGCAAGCTATAAGAGAAGAATGAATGCGCAAAAAGAAAAGAAAAAGAAAAAGCGGGAAAAATGAAAAATCAAGAAAAGAGCTCAAAAAGAAAGAAAAGTTCAGTGCTTAGAAGTGTGATTGAGAAAATCTGTGCAGAAAACATATGAGTGAGGATAAGTAAATAATAACTTGTTTTTATTGGATTTTCTAAGAATAAAATATAAATAATTGTGATATTTAGAAAAGTGAAAGAAATTCTTTTTCTGTGGTGGTATATAAAAGACTCTAATTATGTTTTGATTTTTTTTTGTAACACGAAATATTTGTGAAAACAAAGTCTTTAATTACCTACTACTTGTGAAGATGTGTAATATTATGCATACATGACAGAGATGTTTGTGGGTAGCATCACTGCAAACCCTCACGAGACCTTACTCGTCCACTGGGGTAACCCAAGGGTTGAAAGGGCTTGTTGCATGAGCTAAATGCAACCGTGATACCTACGAAAGTGAGTTAGGTGATAGTTGGATTTCTTGCATTTTTCTAGTTTGCTCGAGGACTAGCAAAACATAAGCATGGGGGTATTTGATCATGCATATATTTCAGGGTTAATTAACAATGAAATATGCATGATTTATGAAAAAATGTTTCAAAAACCCAATTTTATGTTAGTTTTCAGTAAATGAGCTAAAAGGATTGAAAATTAGAAAATGCTTGAAAAAGTAGCTTTATTTTGCATTTCAGTACATATTTTAATGTTTGTATTTACGTAGTAGTTTTAGTTGTTAATAAAAAATTAAAAAATAGAGAAAATAGAGAAACATAACTTTATTTTGCAATTTAGTTAATAAAATCATTTTGGTTTTCTTTATAGAAAAGAAGATTTTTTTTTTATTAAATATAGATAATAGAATAGTTATATTTTTTAGAAAAAATAGTTAAATGAGGTTTTTAGCAAATAAATCTTTTTAAAACAATTTTTTTAATTTTTGAAAATAAATAACAAACCGGTTCAAAACCGGTTTGTGTTTCTTTAAAAACCAAAAAAACGAAAAACAGTGGGTCTCCCCCATTTTCGTCTGAACCGTTTTTCTTTTCCCTCTCTTCTCACCCTTCTCCACCATCGCCGGCCCATTTCTTGCCATTTCTTCCCCTTCTTCCTCTTTCTCTGTTCAATCTCCAGCCGGTGGTGGTGGTGGCTATTCAGTCCAGCGACGGCGTGGACGGTGGAGGCCAATTTCTTTTCTAACCCCTCTAGTTCGGTAAGTCTGAAATTTCTTCATCTTCTTCTTCTTCTTCTTCAATTTCATCATCTTCTTCTTCTTCTTTTCAAGTAGTTCTGTCGTTCTGTTGTTGTTTCAGAAAAACGAAAAGGAAAACTAAAAAGATCGAACTCTATATTTGGTAATTTCTTGTCTTCTTCTTCAGCTTCTCCATTCTTCTTCTTTGTCTTTTCAATCGATGCTTTGTTTATTTCAGAAAAGGAAAAGAAAAATGAAAAAAAAATTGTATCGGATGTTGATTTCCTGTTTCGTCCAGTTTTTTTCATCTCATGTTTTTATTCATGTTCGATTTCTCGCATTTTCTAAATTCTTTGTTTCACGTATCTGATTTTCTTATTGATTCTCTGTATTTCCTGTGTATTGTTTCAATTCCTGTTATGTATCCAATTTCCAGTTTTTTCTTGTACGCATTTAATTCCCTGTGTTGCTGTTTTGATTTTTCTGTTTTGCCGATTTTTACAATTTCTGTGTAGTGTTTGATTTTCTGATCTTTCCTTGATTCATCTGTTAAAGCATTTCATTTCGTTTCATAATCTTCATTCATTCGTTGCTTTTGCATTATGATTCATTCATTGCATATATTTCCTGTTTGTGTGTTTTTTTTTCCTGCATTGTTCATTTTCAGATTTATTTTTTTTTATTTGATTAATTTTCTGTTTGTTTTAATCATATTTTCATGTTATGGTTCCATTTCCTGCAATTTTTTTTTGTATCCACACTGTTTTTAATCCTGTTTTTACATGTTTAAGCTTTTACTTTCATGTTTTCCATTATCTGTTTTTTTTTACGTTAATTTTCTTGTTTTTTTTTTCTTACAAATGCATTTCCGGTTTTATGTCTTCGCATGTTTCTTGTTTTTATCTCATTTTCTTGTTTCCCTGTATTGATTTTAAGTATAGATCTGCATTTATGTTTTCAGTATAATCTGCATTATTGTAGGCTTTAAATTCTTGTTTTGCATTTTCAATTTCCTGTTCTTTGTTTGATTCTGAATTTTCTGTTGATTAATTCCTGAATTTTCTGCAATTATTCTGTAATTTCCTGTTTGTTTTTTTTTTACATATTTCCGTTTTTAATTTTTCTGTTTGTTCATCATAACTTTCCAGCTTTTAGCATCTAATTCCTGTTTTTCAATTTTATTTTCTTGTTTTTTTACAAATTCATTTTCTGTTTTTTTCCTTTATTTCATGTTTAATTTTTTTTTATCAATTTCAATTAATTTCCAGCTTGTTTTTCTTGTTATTTTCTTGTTTCATTTTTCTGTGTTTGTTTTTTATCATTCCATTTCCTGTTTAGATAATTCCTTGTCTGCATTTCTTGTTTTGTTATTTTTTTTTTACTTTTTCATTCTTGTAAAAGTTCTGTTCAGTCTTTGTGTTTCCCAAATTAGCTTCAATTTCTTTGCAGTACATTACTTTCACACTTTATTTCTTCGCATTTCATCATTAGATATATCATCAACAGTTTAGTTGTTTTTGCACTGCATTGCATCTAGGTTCTTGAGTTGATTACATATATTATAGTTGCTTTATATAGTTTCATCATATCTTAGATCTTTAGTCAGTTCTAGATTTACATTATCATGTCATACTTGTTAGTATCGTGTACTGTTCGTGTTCATTTGATTTGTGCAGGATAGCACAGGATTGGAGCTGAAGCGCATATGTGACACGAAAGTGCAAGAGTAGAAGCTTCTTTTTACTTTTCAGTTTAGAATTAGGAATTTAATTCTGGGTTTGTAAATATTGCATTTTACGCCCTCTGCGAAGGGCATTCATTTGTTGTAATAGTTAGTTGTTTTTACTTTTCTCGTACATTTTACATTTTATAATTCGGCAATAAAGAATAGTTTAGATTTGTGTGCTTGAATACGAAATATTCCCGTTCCCTGAGTTCGACCCGGTCTCATCCACTAGTGAGAACCAGTTTTTATTATTTGATGTCTGGTTTTCACATGTTTTACATATAAAAATATTTTCAAAATTACAACGATATAAAAGAAGACATCAAATTTTTGGCGCCGTTGCCGGGGAACGGCGAAATACTAGTATTCACTTTATAGCCAAGTGTTTGTTTTGCATTTAGGTTTAGTACCACGTATGTGCATATCGTAGAGGCGTGCATACTTTTCTGCACAGCCCACCTACTAGGATCCCCTTAGAAGTGACTGTGTATGATTGGTACCGTACACATAGATTTCATATTTTCTTTGCATAATCTTTGTTATGTGTAACTGCGTGGTGTTTGTTTAGTTTTTGTTGTTTTTAATTTACTCGCTTTGTGGTTTGCGTGGTTTGGCCGCTTAGTGCGTTAGTTAGGTAGAAAACCCAAAGTTAGGGCATGTGCTACACCGATCTACTCCAAGGTGTATGCAATGGCTGACGATCATCATTTGATCTGTCCTTTGAGGAAGTACTTTATGCCAAATGCGTATACTTCTGCCTCCTGCATCACGAGACCTGATGTAGGAGCGAGCCATTTTGAGATTAAGGCCAGTGTGATCCAAATGCTACATTCATTTTATGGCCTTAGCAATGAGGACCCATATCGTCATCTCGACGAATTCCTTGAGATTTGCTCGACAGTGCGAATCAATAATTTTGGAGATGATGCTATGAGGTTAACTTTGTTTCCGTTCTCTCTCAAGGATAAAGCCAAGCACTGGCTAAAATCTCTTGAGACGGTTCATATTACTACTTGGGAAGGAATGCAGCGTGAATTCCTCAAAAAGTACTTCCCAATTGGTAAAACGAATCAGTTTCGTAAAGCTTTAACCAATTTTTCTCAAATTGAGGGAGAACAGTTTCAAAAGTCTTGGGAGAGATTGAAAGATCTTCTCCGCAAGTGTCTACATCACCAGGTGCCTCGTTGGCAGTTGGTGCAGTATTTTTATGACGGGCTTACTGAGAAGCATCGTCAAATGGTTGATTCGTCTTGTGGGGGCACTTTTATGCTCAAGAGTGAGGACGAGGCGTGGTCTCTATTTGAGACCTTGAGTGAAAACACGATGCATCATGCTTTGTCTTCACGGCTCGATAGGACTACATCTCTGTCTAGTGGTCCTAGGAAAATAGGGATTTCTGAAGTAGGGTCGGAGTTAGAATTGCGTACCAAGGTTGTCCAGTTGACTAGGAAGTTAGATCAACTCCTAGACAATTCTTTGCGAAGTCCAGTAGAAAGAGTGTGCTTGCTATGTGTTAGCCCTGCACATTGTGTTTCGGATTGTCCGGCAGCTCCGTTATATCCTGAATTCGTTCAGAAGCAGGTGAATGTTGCCCAAGGTTTCGCTAGGACCGAGTATGATTCATTTGTACCATATAACCCAGGTTGGCGAAACCAGTACATACCCTCATCCCATCAGCCCTCCCAGACACAGTATAGACAGAGTAACCCTTCACAAGGTTACTCACATCCCATTTTTCCACAGGTTCATCCCCTAGCCCAACCTGCTTATACTCAACCCCATTCTCATGAGCCTTCACCTAGTCAATCCTTCAAAGATAGGATATTACAAGTTTTGAGCTCCCACACACAGTCAATAGCCAAGCTAGAGACTCAAATGAGACAGTTGGTTGAGACCTTTAGTAGGCAAAGCGAGGGGAACCCATCTAGTAGGCTTGTTGTCACATCCAAGGGAGAGGATTCTGTGTCATTTGACTTGCAACCCACTGCTTCACATCATGAGCAGGTTAAATCTGATACATCCCTTCAGAGCCAGAAGGAGTATCACCCCACTCGAGAATCGACTCATGAGCCCCATATCATTTTTACTGACGAGTCGATCTTTATTATACCTCAGCAGAAGGGGCAAGACCATCAGTTGTTACATTCTTCACATATTCATAAAGCCCCGTTCTCTCAGCCTTTAGGATCACCGATTCCTTTTAGTAAGCAAGAGGTACAGATGCAGAAGGTGCTTGACCAAGTCAAGCCAGATCATATTCACCACTTGTCTGAAGTTGCATTCATTGATAGTCGATCGGTCCTAGACTCTCATTTCTTGACCAGTCTCTTAGATGAGACTAATCTCCGTTCTTCATGTCGAGAGAGTCATGATACCACATTTAGAGGTAGACGGGATGCTAACACAGTGCGTAGTGTCACAGATGACACTCTTTTCTTCATAGAACCCGATTGAGCCTGACTTCATGTCCATAGATCTCATGGACGATGAAGGTTTTTCTAGGGATCCGTCTGGCTGGGGACGTGAAACTTAGCGCTTTATGGGAGGCAACCCATATTTTGTACAGTATTACATTCACTTTTAGGATTTGTAGATTTTCTTTGGTTTTATTTTTCATTTTTTTATCTCTTTCTATGAGTTTCATCTTTTGTCATGTATACATTGCATTCATTACATTCATAGAACGTGCATTTTTAATTCATGTCAGGTCATTCTACTCTTTTCCCTCATTTATTTCGTCTCATGTGCATTCACTTAGTTTCATCTAAGCATGGGGAGTGCCACTGGGACAGTGTCATTCAAGCATGGGGGAGGGTGTAGTTTGCACACCTTGATATTTCTGTTCACGTTTTTGCAGATGTTTACACATCTGTCATGAAAAGTAGGTTTTTAAAGAAAGAGTTTAAACTTATATGAATGTTATTTCAAATCTGATATTTTTAGAGGATTTTTAAGCCCTACGATGATATTTTTAGAGGATTTTTAAGCCCTACGAAAAAATTTTCTGACATAGATCTAAAAATTATGGTTGTTTATGCGGATTTCAAAGAAATCATGATAGATACATGTTAGAATTTATTTTGAATCACAAATATGAATAGGCACGGTTCTATTTTTGAAAAACTAAGCAAATGAACAAAAGCGTAAAAATGAGCTAAAAAAGTGAAAAAAAGGGCATGCGTTAGGTTGTTTAGATAATTCCACAATCCTTAGTATATGAGACTTAGATGTAAGCTGAAACTTTTGGATTCCAGTTCGAAAAAGAGAGTGGAAAACTTCATGATCCTAAGTAGCTCAGAATAGATACAAGTTGAAATGTTTGACTCTCACGTTGCAAAGTTGAATGAAGGAAGTCACTTTTATGTCTTAGTTGATATCTTTTGGTATGCATTGAAAAAGTATAGAAGATATTGCCATTGCACAAGGCATAAAAGCAGACCACACGCAAGCTATAAGAGAAGAATGAATCCGCAAAAAGAAAAGAAAAAGCATGAAAAATGAAAAATCAAGAAAAGAGCTTAAAAAGAAAGAAAAGTTCAGTGCTTAGAAGTGTGACTGAGAAAATCTGTGCAGAAAACATAAGAGTGAGGATAAGTAAATAATAACTTGTTTTTTATGGATTTTCTAAGAATAAAACATAAATAATTGTGATATTTAGAAATGTGAAAGAAATTCTTTTTCTGTGGTGGTATATAAAAGACTCTAATTATGTTTTGATTTTTTCTTGTAACACGAAATATTTGTGAAAACAAAGTCTTTAATTACCTACTACTTGTGAAGATGTGTAATATTATGCATACATGACAAAGATGTTTGTGGGTAGCATCACTGCAAACCCTCACGAGACCTTACTCGTCCACTAGGGTAACCCAGGGGTTGAAAGGGCTTGTTGCATGAGCTAAATGCAACCGTGATTCCTACGAAAGTGAGTTAGGTGATAGTTTGATTTCTTGCATTTTTCTAGTTTGCTCGAGGCCTAGCAAAATATAAGCATGGGGGTATTTGATCATGCATATATTTCAGGGTTAATTAACATTAAAATATGCATGATTTTATGAAAAAATGTTTCCAAAAACCAATTTTATGATAGTTTTCAGTAAATGAGCTAAAAGGATTGAAAATTAGAAAATGCTTGAAAAAGTAGCTTTATTTTGCATTTTAGTACATATTTTAATGTTTGTATTTACGTAGTAGTTTTAGTTGTTAATAAAAAATTAAAAAATAGAGAAAATAGAGAAACATAGCTTTATTTTGCAATTTAGTTAATAAAATCATTTTGGTTTTCTTTATAGAAAAAAAGTTTTTTTTTTATTAAATATACATATTAGAATAGTTATATTTTTTAGAAAAAATAGTCAAATGAGGTTTTTAGCAAATAATTCCTTTTAAAACAGTTTTTTTAATTTTTGAAAATAAATAACAAACCGGTTCAAAACCGGTTTGCGGTTCTTTAAAAACCAAAAAAACGAAAAACAATGGGTCTCCCCCATTTTCGTCTGAACCGTTTCTCTTTTCCCTCTCTTCTCACCCTTCTCCACCATCGCCGACCCATTTCTTGCCCTTTCTTCCCCTTCTTCCTCTTTCTCTGTTCAATCTCCAGCGGGTGGTGGTGGTGGCTATTCAGTCCGGCGACGGCGTGGACAGTGGAGGCCAATTTCTTTTCTAACCCCTCTGGTTCGGTAAGTCTGAAATTTCTTCATCGTCTTCTTCTTCTTCTTCAGTGTCATCATCTTCTTCTTCTTCTTTTCAAGTAGTTCTGTCGTTCTGTTGTTGTTTCAGAAAAACGAAAAGGAAAAATAAAATGATCAAACTCTATATTTTGTAATTTCCTGTCTTCTTCTTCAGCTTCTCCATTCTTCTTCTTTGTCTTTTCAATCGATGCTGTGTTTATTTCAGAAAAGGAAAAGAAAAATGAAAAAAAAGTTGTATCGGATGTTGATTTCCTGTTTCGTCCAATTTTTCTCATCTCATGTTTTTATTCATATTCGATTTCTCGCATTTTCTAAATTCTCTGTTTCACGTATCTGATTTTCTTATTGATTCCCTGTATTTCTTGTGTATTGTTTCAATTCCTGTTATGCATCCAATTTCCAGTTTTTTCTTGTACGCATTTAATTCCTTGTGTTGCTATTTTGATTTTTCTGTTTTGCCGATTTTTACAATTTCTGTGTAGTGTTTGATTTTCTGATCTTTCCTTGATTCATCTGTTAAAGCATTTCATTTCCTTTCATAATCTTTATTCATTCGTTGCTTTTGCATTATGATTCATTCATTGCATATATTTCCTGTTTGTGTGTTTTTTTTTCCTGCATTATTCATTTTCAGATTTATTTTTTTTCATTTGATTAATTTTCTGTTTGTTTTAATCGTATTTTCATGTTATGGTTCCATTTCCTGCAATTTTGTTTTGTATCCACACTGTTTTTAATCCTGTTTTTACATGTTTCAGCTTTTACTTTCATGTTTTCCATTTTCTGTTTTTTTTTTACGTTAATTTTCTTGTTTTTTTTTCTTACAAATGCATTTCCGGTTTTATGTCTTCGCATGTTTCTTGTTTTTATCTCATTTTCTTGTTTCCTTGTATTGATTTTAAGTATAGATCTGCATTTATGTTTTCAGTATAATCTGCATTATTGTAGGCTTTAAATTCTTGTTTTGCATTTTCAATTTCCTGTTCTTTGTTTGATTCTGAATTTTCTGTTGATTAATTCCTGAATTTTCTGCAATTATTCTGTAATTTCCTGTTTGTTTTCTTTTTACATATTTCCGTTTTTAATTTTTCTGTTTGTTCATCATAACTTTCCAGCTTTTAGCATCTAATTCCTGTTTTTCAATTCTATTTTCTTGTTTTTTTACAAATTCATTTTCTGTGTTTTTTCCTTTATTTCATGTTTCAGTTTTTTTTTTTATCGATTTCAATTAATTTCCAGTTTGTTTTTCTTGTTATTTTCCTGTTTCATTTTTCTGTGTTTGTTTTTTATCATTCCATTTCCTGTTTAGATAATTCCTTGTCTGCATTTCTTGTTTTGTTATTTTTTATTTAGTTTTTCATTCTTGTAAAAGTTCTGTTCAGTCTTTGTGTTTTCTCTGCATAAGTGTTTGTGTTTCCCTAATTAGCTTCAATTTCATTGCAGTACATTACTTGCACACTTTATTTCATCGCATTTCATCATTAGATATATCATCAACAGTTTAGTTGTTTTTGCACTGCATTGCATCTAGGTTCTTGAGTTGATTACATATAATATAGTTGCTTTATATAGTTTCATCATATCTTAGATCTTTAGTCAGTTCTAGATTTACATTGTCATGTCATACTTGTTAGTATCGTGTACTGCTCGTGTTCATTTGAGTTGTGCAGGATATCACCGGATTGGAGCTGAAGGGCATATGTGACACGAAAGTGCAAGAGTAGAAGCTTATTTTTACTTTTCAGTTTATAATTAAGAATTTAATTCTGGGTTTGTAAATATTGCATTTAACGCCCTCTGCGAAGGGTATTCATTTGTTGTAATAGTTAGTTGTTTTTACTTTTGTCGTACATTTTACATTTTATAATTCGACAATAAAGAATAGTTTAGATTTGTGTGCTTGAATACGAAATATTCTCGTTCCCTGAGTTCGACCCAGTCTCATCCACTAGTGAGAACCGGTTTTTATTATTTGATGTCTGGTTTTCACATGTTTTACATAAAAATATTTTCAAAATTACAATGATATAAAAGAAGACATCAAATTTTTGGCGCCGTTGCCGAGGAACGGCGAAATACTAGTATTCACTTTATTGCCAAGTGTTTGTTTTGCATTTAGGTTTAGAACAACGTATGTGCATATCGTAGAGACGAGCTTACTTTTCTGCAAAGCCCACCTACTAGGATCCCCTTAGAGGTGACTGTGTACGATTGGTACCGTACACATAGATTTCATATTTTCTTTGCATAATATTTGTTATGTGTAACTGCATGGTGTTTGTTTAGTTTTTGTTGTTTTTAGTTTACTCGCTTTGTGGTTTGCGTGGTTTGGCCGCTTAGTGCGTTAGTTAGGTAGAAAACCCAAAGTTAGGACGTGTGCTACACCGGTCTACTCCAAGGTGTATGCAATGGCTGACGATCTTCATTTGATCCGTCCTTTGAGGGAGTACTTCATGCCAAATACGTATACTCCAGCCTCCTGCATCACGAGACCTGATGTAGGAGGGAGCCATTTTGAGATTAAGGCCAGTGTGATCCAAATGCTACCTTCGTTTTATGGCCTTAGCAATGAGGACCCATATCGTCATCTCGACGAATTCCTTGAGATTTGCTCGACAGTGCGAATCAATAACTTTGGAGATGATGCTATGAAGTTAACTTTGATTCCGTTCTCTTTCAAGGATAAAGCCAAGCACTGGCGAAAATCTCTTCAGACGGTTTGTATTACTACTTGGGAAGGAATGCAGCGTGAATTCCTCAAAAAGTACTTCCCAATTGGTAAAACGAATCAGTTTCGTAAAGCTTTAACCAGTTTTTCTCAAATTGGGGGAGAACAGTTCACGAGTCTTGGGAGAGATTGAAAGATCTTCTCCGCAAGTGTCCCCATCACCAGGTGCATCGTTGGCAGTTGGTGCAGTATTTCTATGATGGGCTTACTGAGAAGCACCGTCAAATGGTTGATTCGTCTTGTGGGGGCACTTTTATGCTCAAGAGTGAGGACGAGGCATGGTCTCTATTTGAGACCTTGAGTGAAAACATGATGCATCATGCTTTGTCTTCACGGCTCGATAGGACTACATCTCTGTCTAGTGGTCCTAGGAATATAGGGATTTCTGAAGTAGGGTCCGAGTTACCAGGAAGTTAGATCAACTCCTAGCCAATTCTTTGCGAAGTCTAGTAGAAAGAGTGTATTTGTTATGAGTTAGCCCTGCACATTGTGTTTCAGATTGTCGGGCAGCTCCATTATATCCTGAATTCGTTCAGGAGCAGGTGAATGTTGCCCAAGGTTTCGCTAGGACCGAGCATGATTCATTTGCACCATATAACCCAGGTTGGCGAAACCAGTACATACCCTCATCCCATCAGCCCTCCCAGACACAGTATAGACAGAGTAACCCTTCACAAGGTTACTCGCATCCCATTTTTTCACAGGTTCATCCCCCAGCCCAACCTGCTTATACTCAACCCCATTCTCATGAGCCTTCACCTTGTCAATCCTTCCAATATAGGATATTACAAGTTTTGAGCTCCCATACAGAGTCAATAGCCAAGCTAGAGACTCAAATGGGAGAGTTGGTTGAGACGTTTAGTAGGCAAAGCTAGGGGAACCCATCTAGTAGGCCTGTTGTCACATCCAAGGGAGAGGATTCCGTGTCATTTGACTTGCAACCCACTTCTTCATATCATGAGCAGGTTAAATCTGTTACATCCCTTCACAGCCGAAAGGAGTATCACCCCACTCGAGAATCGACTCATGAGCCCCATATCATTTCTACTGACGAGTCGATCTTCATTATACCTCAGCAGAAGGGGCAAGACCATCAGTTGTTACATTCTTCACATATTCATAAAGCCCCGTTCTCTCAGCCTTTAGGATCACCGATTCTTTTTAGTAAGCAAGAGGTACAGATGCAGAAGGTGCTTGACCAAGTCAAGCCAGATCATATTCACCACTTGTCTGAAGTTGCATTCATTGATAATCGGTCGGTCCTAGACTCTCATTTCTTGACCAGTCTCTTAGATGAGACTAATCTCCGTTCTTCATGTCGAGAGAGTCATGATACCACATTTAGAGGTAGACGGGATGGTAACACAGTGCGTAGTGTCACAGATGACACTCTTTTCTTCATAGAACCCGATTGAGCCTGACTTCATGTCCATTGATCTCATGGACGATGAAAGTTTTTCTAGGGATCCGTCTGGCTGGGGACGTGAAACTTAGCGCTTTGTGGGAGGCAACCCATATTTTGTACAGTATTACATTCGCTTTTAGGATTTGTAGATTTTCTTTGGTTTTATTTTTCATTTTTTTATCTCTTTCTATGAGTTTCATGTTTTGTCATGTATACATTGCATTCATTACATTCATAGAACGTGCATTTTTAATTCATGTCAGGTCATTCTACTGTTTTCCCTAATTTATTTCGTCTCATGTGCATTCACTTAGTTTCATCTAAGCATGGGGGAGTGCCACTGGGACAGTGTCATTCAAGCATGGGGGAGGGTGTAGTTTGCACACCTTGATATTTCTGTTCACGTTTTTGCACATGTTTACACATCTCTCATGAAAAGTAGGTTTTTAAAGAATGAGTTTGAACTTATATGAATGTTATTTCAAATCTGATATTTTTAGAGGATTTTTACGCCCTACGATGATATTTTTAGAGGATTTTTAAGCCCTACGAAAAAAAATTCTGACATAGATCTAACAATTATGCTTGTTTATGCAGATTTCGAAGAAATGATGATAGATACATGTTAGAATTTATTTTGAATCACAAATATGAATAGGCACAGTTCTATTTTTGAAAAACTAAGCAAATAAACAAAAGCGTAAAAATGAGCTCAAAAAGTGAAAAAAAGAGCATGCGTTAGGTTGTTTGGATAATTCCACAATCCTAAGTAGATGAGACTTAGATGTAAGTTGAAACTTTTGGATTCCAGTTCAAAAAGGAGAGTGGAAAACTTCGTGATCCTAAGTAGTTGAGAACAGATACAAGTTGAAAGGTTTGACTCTCACGTTGCAAAGTTGAATGAAGGAAGTCACTTTTATGTCTTAGTTGATATCTTTTGGTATGCATTGAAAAAGTATAAAAGATATTGCCATTGCACAAGGCATAAAAGCATACCACACGCAAGCTATAAGAGAAGAATGAATGCGCAAAAAGAAAAGAAAAAGAAAAAGCGTGAAAAATGAAAAATCAAGAAAAGAGCTTAAAAAGAAAGAAAAGTTCAGTGCTTAGAAGTGTGATTGAGAAAATCTGTGCAGAAAACATATGAGTGAGGATAAGTAAATAATAACTTGTTTTTATTGGATTTTCTAAGAATAAAACATAAATAATTATGATATTTAGAAAAGTGAAAGAAATTCTTTTTCTGTGGTGGTATATAAAAGACTCTAATTATGTTTTGATTTTTTTTGTAACACGAAATATTTGTGAAAACAAAGTCTTTAATTACCTACTACTTGTGAAGATGTGTAATATTATGCATACATGACAGAGATGTTTGTGGGTAGCATCACTGCAAACCCTCACGAGACCTTACTCGTCCACAGGGGTAACCCAGGGGTGGAAAGGGCTTGTTGCATGAGCTAAATGCAACCGTGATTCCTACGAAAGTGAGTTAGGTGATAGTTTGATTTCTTGCATTTTTCTAGTTTGCTCGAGGACTAGCAAAACATAAGCATGGGGGTATTTGATGATGCATATATTTCAGGGTTAATTCACATTAAAATATGCATGATTTTATGAAAAAATGTTTCAAAAACCCAATTTTATGTTAGTTTTCAGTAAATGAGTTAAAAGATTGAAAATTAGAAAATGATTGAAAAAGTAGCTTTATTTTGCATTTTAGTACATATTTTAATGTTTGTATTTACGTAGTTGTTTTAGTTGTTAATAAAAAATTAAAAAATAGAGAAAATAGAGAAACATAGCTTTATTTTGCAATTTAGTTAATAAAATCATTTTGGTTTTCTTTATAGAAAAGAAGAATTTTTTTTATTAAATATACATATTAGAATAGTTTTATTTTTTAGAAAAAATAGTCAAATGAGGTTTTTAGCCAATAAATCTTTTTAAAACAGTTTTTTTTAATTTTTGAAAATAAATAACAAACCGGTTCAAAACTGGTTTGCATTTCTTTAAAAACCAAAAAAACGAAATACAATGGGTCTCCCCCATTTTCGTCTGAACCATTTCTCTTTTCCCTCTCTTCCCTCTCTTCTCACCCTTCTCCACCATCGCCGGCCCATTTCTTGCCCTTTCTTCCCCTTCTTCCTCTTTCTCTGTTCAATCTCCAGCGGGTGGTGGTGGTGGCTATTCAGTCCGGCGATGGCGTGGACGGTGGAGGCCAATTTCTTTTCTAACCCCTCTGGTTCGGTAAGTCTGAAATTTCTTCATCATCTTCTTCTTCTTCTTCAGTTTCATCATCTTCTTCTTCTTCTTTTCAAGTAGTTCTGTCGTTCTGTTGTTGTTTCAGAAAAACAAAAAGGAAAAATAAAAAGATCAAACTCTATATTTTGTAATTTCCTGTCTTCTTCTTCAGCTTCTCCATTCTTCTTCTTTGTCTTTTCAATCGGTGCTGTGTTTATTTCAGAAAAGGAAAAGAAAAATGAAAAAAAAGTTGTATCGGATGTTGATTTCCTGTTTCGTCCAGTTTTTCTCATCTCATGTTTTTATTCATATTCGATTTCTCGCATTTTCTAAATTCTCTGTTTCATGTATCTTATTTTCTTATTGATTCCCTGTATTTCCTGTGTATTGTTTCAATTCCTGTTATGCATCCAATTTCCAGTTTTTTCTTGTACGCATTTAATTCCCTGTGTTGCTGTTTTGATTTTTCTGTTTTGCCGATTTTTACAATTTCTGTGTAGTGTTTGATTTTCTGATCTTTCCTTGATTCATCTGTTAAAGCATTTCATTTCCTTTCATAATCTTTATTCATTCGTTGCTTTTGCATTATGATTCATTCATTGCATATATTTCCTGTTTGTGTGTTTTTTTTTCCTGCATTGTTCATTTTCAAATTTATTTTTTTTATTTGATTAATTTTCTGTTTGTTTTAATCGTATTTTCATGTTATGGTTCCAATTCCTGTAATTTTGATTTGTATCCACACTGTTTTTAATCCTTTTTTTACATGTTTCAGCTTTTACTTTCATGTTTTCCATTTCCTGTTTTTTTTTTACGTTAATTTTCCTGTTTTTTTTCTTACAAATGCATTTCCTGTTTTATGTCTTCCTGTGTTTCCTATTTTTATCTCATTTTCTTGTTTCCGTGTTTTGATTTTAAATATAGATCTGCATTTATGTTTTTAGTATAATCTGCATTATTGTAGGCTTTAAATTCTTGTTTTGCATTTTCAATTTCCTGTTCTTTTATTGATTCTGAATTTTCTGTTGATTAATTCCTGAATTTTCTACAATTATTCTATAATTTTCTGTTTGTTTTCTTTTTACATATTTCAGTTTTTAATGTTTCTGTTTGTTCATCATAACTTTCCAGCTTTTAGCATCTAATTCCTGTTTTTCAATTTTATTTTCTTGTTTTTTTACAAATTCATTTTCTATTTTTTTTCCTTTATTTCATGTTTCAGTTTTTTTGTTTTTATCAATTTCAATTAATTTCCAGTTTGTTTTTCTTGTTATTTTCCTGTTTCATTTTTCTGTGTTTGTTTTTTATCATTCCATTTCTTGTTTAGATAATTCTTTGTCTGCATTTCTTGTTTTGTTAATTTTTTTTTAGTTTTTCATTCTTGTAAAAGTTCTGTTCAGTCTTTCTGTTTCCTCTGCATAAGTGTTTGTGTTTCCCTAATTAGCTTCAATTTCATTGCAGTACATTACTTGCACACTTTATTTCATCGCATTTCATCATTAGATATATCATCAGCAATTTAGTTGTTTTTGCACTGCATTGCATCTAGGTTCTTGAGTTGATTACATATAATATAGTTGCTTTATATAGTTTCATCATATCTTAGATCTTTAGTCAGTTCTAGATTTACATTGTCATGTCATACTTGTTAGTATCGTGTACTGCTCGTGTTCATTTGATTTGTGTAGGATAGCACAGGATTGGAGCTGAAGCGCATATGTGACACGAAAGTGCAAGAGTAGAAACTTCTTTTTACTTTTCAGTTTAGAATTAGGAATTTAATTCTGGGTTTGTAAATATTGCATTTTACGCCCTCTGCGAAGGGTATTCATTTGTTGTAATAGTTAGTTGTTTTTACTTTTCTCGTACATTTTATATTTTATAATTCGGCAATAAAGAATAGTTTAGATTTGTGTGCTTGAATACGAAATATTTTCGTTCCCTGAGTTCGACCCGGTCTCATCCACTAGTGAGAACCGGTTTTTATTATATGATGTCTGGTTTTCACATGTTTTACATATAAAAATCTTTTCAAAATTACAACAATTTAAAAGAAGACATCATTTTGTCCTCAAGAACATCATTCAAGACTGCATCGACAAGAATTTGTTGATCGAGGACGACGATGAAGAACAACCCGAAATCTTGTCCAAGCCTTTTTCCCAAACATTCAGCTTCAGTGATTTCAGAACAGACCATCTTTCTCCAGAACAACATTCAACCATGTTCTAGCCAGGACATCCAGGATCAACATCAGGTCCTACGTCAGGCGCAGTCTTCCACCAAGAGGGTGGATATCACATCATTTTCTGGCAGCAAGAAGTCAGTAAATGAACCAGCAAAGGTGACAGCAGAGGTCGCCAAGCAAACTCCCAGGATTCCAAAACGCTTCATCAAAGCTACTTCAAAGAAGGATGAGGCATCAGAATCAATTCTGAAACCGATTACGGCATTGTCAAACATTTCTATCCTGTATTTGACCCATGCTTCCACTGAACATCAACAAGTGCTACATGATCTGCTAAGGAAGATCAAGTTCAAGCCAAGCACAACCCCGCAGAATATGGCGCAGATTGTTAATCAAGCAATGACGAATGCGCCAATAACATTTTCAGATAAGGATTTGCCAAAGCCTCATTCATTCCACAACAATCCCTTGTATATAGTGGTTCGGACCAGGGGCATGACTGTCCCTCATGTGCTTGTAGACGGAGGCAGCAGCCTTAACATCTGTCCAGAAATGACAGCCAGGGCCTTGGGCCTGAAAGAAGAAGAATATACCCCAGATCCGATAACGATCTACGATTTTGATAACCATGGGCAGACAGCCAGGGGGAAGATCTTCCTTGAAATTTTCATCAACTATTCAGTGCATACCATTCTGTTTCACGTGGTAAATGTGCCGCCCACATACAACCTTCTTCTGGGTCGCACTTGGATTCATAACGCCAATGCCGTCCCTTCAACCCTTCACCAATGCATAAAATGGTCGAAGGGAGGCATGATTACCACAGTCTTGGTAGAAGATCCGGAGGAAAGATTCCCGCATCCAATGACTCCCTGTCCTACTTTCACTGCCAACATCCCAAGCATTTGGGAAGTCGATGAGATCAATTTAAGTGACAATTTGGACATGCTGAAGCTGAAGGAAGTCCTGCCAACCGAGAATGTCACCGTAGTGGCCCAGTGGCAGGGACCTCATTTCTTCAAGCTAGGTGGATGGCCTCAATTGTACTTCTTTCAAGGATCACCCTCTTTTCCCTTAGTTCTCGAAAACCAAAAGAGGATTTGATCTGCTAATGAAGCATGGCTACCAACCCTTTAGAGGCCTTGGTAAGAACAAGGACGGCATGATGGAGCCAATCGTCCCCGCTCGGCATATTAATGGTGCAGGTTTGGGTTTCACCGGTCAGTCGTCAGGCAGAAAAACCACCTTCATAAAAGGAGCAAAGTGAAGACAATGCCATTGTTTTCTGCTTTCTTTTCTCGTCATTTGTGGGGACAACTCGGTCCCTATTTTGTCT
Organism: Nuphar pumila; assembly: GCF_984573655.1. Taxonomy (NCBI): domain Eukaryota; kingdom Viridiplantae; phylum Streptophyta; class Magnoliopsida; order Nymphaeales; family Nymphaeaceae; genus Nuphar; species Nuphar pumila. The sequence continues at coordinate 98,530,210 of NC_143249.1, forward strand.
TTGTCAAAATCTTCTGTAAATAATGAGCTGATGTTCTCAAACTTTATTGAATCAATGAAATGTTGATCTTTCTTCATATCTTGGCATATATCATTCTCTCTTTATATTTTGTCTACGTCAACATTCTATGTTTCTATACAAAAGGCTATTTTTGAATCTCTCACCTTTTTCTCAAAAAAACCTTCTTTGCGCTTTCAGGATTGCTGGAATCATGGCTCCTAAATCACTCAAAAGACTCGTTATCAATTCCAATTTTTCTCAAAACAACTCCAAACCGGCTAGAATCTGCAAGGCAAAGGCAGGGGCAGGAGTCAGTAAGATGGCAGAGCAGACTGAAGAATTGGCAGAATTTGACTCAGCGATTCAAGAATTGCCAGTATTCAGAAGCAGGATGAACCGCTGCCGTTGGTTCAAGATCTGACAGAGGATTTCAATATTGGTTCAGAAGATGACCCAAAAATCCTCAAAATTGGCTCCAACTTAAGTTCAGATGAGAAGGAAAGGCTCATCCATTTTCTCAAACAGCATCAGGAAGTCTTTGCTTGGACTTATGAAGATATGTCGGGTTTGGATCCAAAGTTGATCGAGCATCGTCTCGTGTTGAAGATAGACTGCAAGCCAATCAAGCAGAAATTGAGGAAGATGGATCCATGAGTAGTGCCGCAAGTTAAAGAAGGACTTGAGGAGTTGTTAAAAGCAGGATTCATCCGGACTATTGACTATCCAGATTGGTTGGCGAACATCGTAGCAGTTTCCAAGAAAAACGGCAAAGTTCGAATTTGTATTGATTTCAGAGAACTTAACAAAGCAACCCCAAAGGATGATTATCCACTCCCCAATATTGATCTTTTGATCGATAGCACGGCAGACCATGCCATGTTTTCCTTTATGAATGGATACTCAGGCTACAATCAAATCAAACTGGCCGCTCGTGACCAGTCAAAAACTTTGTTTACCATGCCTTGGGTATATTTTGCTACACAGTCATGCCGTTTGGGCTCAAGAATGCTGGGGCAACCTATCAAAGAGCGATGGCAGTTATTTTTCATGACCAGATGCACAAGAACATGGATGCCTATGTAGATGACATCCTGGTCAAATCCAAAGAAGGAGAGGATCATCTCGATGCTCTCGGCCAAGTCTTTGAAAGACTCATTCTGTACAAGCTTAGACTCAATCCGAAAAAATGTGTCTTCGGAGTAGAGTCAGGCAAACTGCTTGGATTTATGATCAGCAAGAAAGGCATAGATGTGGATCCTGCCAAGGCAAAGGCAATCATTGATGTTCCACCTCCCACCAATCTAAAAGAACTGTGAAGCCTTCAAGGTCGCATTCAGTCGATTCGGCGCTTCATCTCCAATTTGGCCATGAGATGTGAGCCCTTCAATCACTTGTTGAGAAAAGAAGTGAAATTTGAGTGGGGACCAGAATGTTAGCTCTCGTTTGAGCGCATCAAGCAGTATATCCTCAATCCACAAGTACTGAAGCCGCCAGAACTTGAAAAACCACTTCTCTTATACATTTCTGTCAACCAGAATGCTTGTGGCGGATTTCTTACACAGTATGAGGAAGGCAGCCGGATAGAACATGTCATCTACTACATAAGCAAGACCTTCATCGATTATGAGAAAAGATACTCTCAGATGAAAAAGACATGTCTAGCCTTAGTGTGGATGTGTCAGAAGCTGAGACATTATCTGATGGCCTCAGAGATCAAGATTCTGTCAAGGCTCAATCCTCTCAAGTACATCCTTGAGTAGCCTTTTCTTACTGGACGGATTGCAAAATGGCAAGTCCTCCTGATGCAGTACGACTTGGAGTATGTATCTCAGAAGTCAGTCAAAGGCCAGTCTATCGCAGATCAGTTGGCAGATTTCCCATTGACAGAAGAGATCAAGGCGGAAGACGATTTTTTCGATGATCGCATCTGTAGCATTCAAGAATCTCCAGTCTCGACCCTGTTCTTTGATGGAGCCAGAAATATGTCTGGTATAGGGATTGGGATCTTGTTAATCACTCCCGAAAAGGAGATGATCCCTTATTCCCTCAAGCTTAGCTTCCAATGTACTCACAACATGGCCGAGTATGAAGCTCTAATACAAGGCCTCAAGATTCTGCAGGATTTCGATGTCAGAAGAGTGTATGCCTTTGGTGACTCATTGCTTGTTGTTAGCCAAGTTAATGCAGAATGGCAAGTGAAAGATTCTAAATTGATTCCCTATCAGAAGATTGCCTTAGCTCTCATAGGCAACTTTGAAGAATTTCAGCTCAATCACGTCAAGAGAGAATACAACCATATAGCCGATGGTTTGGCCTATCTGGGCTCCATTTTGTTGTTCAAATACAGTGAATCTTGTCGTTCCTTCGAGATTGGCAGACTTGATCAACCTGCTTTCATTCCAGCTGAGCAAATCAACCAAGCCGCTTAGAAAGAGAAGCCTTGGTATCAAGACATCAAAGACTTTATCGAAACCAGTGAATTTCCATCGGAAATGCCAAGAAAGGAGCAACGTGCAATCCAACTCATGTCAGCCCGTTATTTCATCCTCATCGATACTCTTTACCATCTTGGGCTCAGTTCTGAGTACGCCAGATGCTTAGATAAGGATGAAGCCATGAAAGTTGTCCGAGAGGCACACGAGGGAATTTGTGGTGGCCACGTCGGCTACCAAACACTCATCAAGCAGATTATCCGGGCAGGGTATTATTGGAGAACCATGCAGCAAGATTGCCATCGATTTGTGAGGAAGTGCGTCAAATGCCAAATGCATGCACCGTCCATCCATGCGCCAGCCGCATACTTACAATCTGTGGTTTGTCCTTGGCCTTTTTCGATGTGGGTCTTCGACGTGGTGGGTCCAATCACTGCTTTTGCATCTAATGGCCACAAATATTTTCTCGCAGCTACAGAATACTTCAACAAATGGGTCGAGGTTGTAAGTCTGCATACGGTGGAGGGGGTTTCGTTTATTCATAAGAACCTCCTTTGTCGTTTCGGCGTGCCGCACGATATTGTGTCAGACAACGGCAGTCACTTCAAGAATGAGAGGATGAAGATCTTCTGCTCGAAGTTCAGGATTCATCACCGCTTTTCAGCTCCTTATTATCCTCAAGGGAATGGCCAGGTAGAGGCCACCAACAAGATTTTGATCCGCATTCTGAAAAGAACGATGGAGACATGACGTGATTGGCACGAGAAGATGCACGATGCACTTTGGGCGTACTGAACCACCATTCAGACTCCGACCAATGCTACGCCTTTAGAGCTTGTCTATGGGACCGAGGTGGTATTGCCTCTCCATGTCCAAAAGCCCGCATTCAAGTTTGCGTCGCTCATAGAACTCCCACTTGATCGGTATCAACAGCAAAGGTTGGTACAACTTGATCTATTGGACGAGAAAAGGCTAAAGGCAGCAGAGCATGCTCAAGCTTATCGTCAGAGGATAGCTAGGCACTATGCCAAGTCAGTTATTGAAAGAAAATTCTGAGTCAACAATCTTGTGCTCAGATCGACCGCTCATCTCATGCATCGACCACGGTGCAAATGGTCACCCAATTGGGAAGGCCCTTATGTGGTTAAGGAAGCATTGCCTCTGTCTAATCAACGCAGATGGGGTGGAACTGCCAGATCCTATCAATGCTCTGCATCTAAAGAAGTTCTATGCTTAAAATGTTCATTCTAGCCTTTGTACTCTTCAAAGAGCCTTTTTCAATAAAGCAATAATCTACTATCAAATTCTCACATTCTTCTTCGTGATACTGGAGCATTTTATTTTGATCTATACTTGCTTTCCTTCATCATGTGCAGGCAGGATTAGACAAACTCTTTTTCTAAAAATCTTATCAATTTTTCAGTTAATCTTGTTATCTTTATTAATTGCATTCATTTCATTTTTCAATTTAATCAAATTTTCATCAATTTATTTTATCAATTTTTGTCAAGTTTTATCAAAATTTTCACCAATTTTATTAAATTTTATCAATCTTTTCTTGAACCCTTTTAGGTTAAGGGATAAACCTGATGCCTCTTTTCAATGAGGTATTCCTTTATTCGTTTTTTCCTTTCAGGTTAAGAGATAAACCTGAACCTTGTCCCGCGAGGTCCTTTTTTTCTTTCAGGACAGGGGATAATCCTGAAATCTTTTATCATTGATTTTTCGTCAAATTTCTGCCAAATTCTACCAATCCTTCTCAAATTTTATTGTCAATTCCATCAGCTTTATAGAATCTTTCCTTTTGTCAATTCCTTTTGTACTATACCAATCTCTATCAATTTTTGATCAATCTTGTCGAATTTTATTCTTCTTCAGGATAAGGGATAATCCTGGAAACCATCATAAATAAAATTCAACCTTGGGTCAAGGATCTTGAATCACTCTCTCATCTTTGTCATAATCGTCAGAATTTATTCGTGCTTTCGGGTTGGAGTTATTTCCTTTCCATCTGAGTTCCGACTTAGGTTTTTGTTTTCTTTTTATTTTTCTTTTTAAAGGTCTGAGTTCTGACTCGGGTCTCATATATATTCTTATTTTCCAGAGTTCCGAGTTCCGACTTGGACTTCCTATCAGATTCAATGCTCATGTTGGAACCGATCGTTCCTTTGAAAATTCGAGTTTTCAAACTCGGGTTTTCCATTTTTATCATTATTTTAAACATCCGATTTTCGACTCGGGTTTTTCCCTTTTTATATCGTTTGAAGTTCTGAGTTCTGACTCGGACTTCCTATCGGATTCAACGCTCGTGTTGGAACCGATCATTCCTTTGAAAATTCGAGTGTTCAAACTCGGGTTTTCCATTTTTATCATTATTTTGAAGATCCAGGTTCCGACTCGGGTTTTCCCTTTTTATATCATTTGAAGTTCCGAGTTCTGACTCAGACTTCCTATTGGATTCAACACTCGTGTTGGAGCCGATCGTTCCTTTGAAAATTTTGAGTTTTTAAAAACTCGATTTTCTCTTTTGTCTTTTATTTTGAAAAACCGGGTTCCGACTCGGGTTTTTCCCTTTTGTATATATTCTTATTTTCAGAGTTACGAGTTCCGACTCAGACTTCCTATCGAATTCAACGCTCGTGTTGGAACCCATCGTTCCTTTTAAAATTCGAGTTTTCAAAAACTCAATTTTCTCTTTTGTCTTTTATTTTGAAAAACCGGGTTCCGACTCGGGTTTTTCTCTTTTATATATATTCTTATTTTCGGAGTTATGAGTTCCGCCTTGGACTTCCTATCGGATTCAACGATCGTGTTGGAACCGATCGTTCCTTTGAAAATTCAAGTTTTCAAAACTCGATTTTTCTCTTTTTTTCTTTTATTTTGAAAAAATGGGTTCCGACTCGAGTTTTCCCTTTTGTATATATTCTTATTTTTGGAGTTACGAGTTCCGACTCAGACTTCCTATCGGATTCAACGCTCGTGTTGGAGCCGATCGTTCCTTTGAAAAATTCGAGTTTTCAAAAACTCGATTTTCTCTTTTGTCTTTTATTTTGAAAAAATGGGTTCCGACTCAGGTTTTTCCATTTTGTATATATTCTTATTTTCGGAGTTACGAGTTCCGACTTGGACTTTTTATCAGATTCAACGCTCGTGTTGGAACCGATCGTTTCTTTGAAATTTTGAGTTTTCAAAAACTCGATTTTCTCTTTTGTCTTTTATTTTGAAAAACCGGGTTCCGACTCGGGTTTTTACCTTTTATATATATTCTTATTTTCGGAGTTTCGAATCAGACTTCCTATCGGATTCAACGCTCGTGTTGGAACCGATCGTTCCTTTGAAAATTCGAGTTTTCAAAAACACGATTTTTCTCTTCTTTTTTTTTTTTTTTGAAAAACCGATTTCCAACTCATGTTTTCCCTTTTGTATATATTCTTATTTTTGGAGTTACGAGTTCCGACTCAAACTTTTGATCGGATTCAATGCTCGTGTTGGAACCGATCGTTCCTTTGAAAAATCGAGTTTTCAAAAAACTCGATTTTCTCTTTTGTCTTTTATTTTGAAAAACCAGGTTCCGACTCAGGTTTTTCCCTTTTGTATATATTCTTATTTTTGGAGTTACGAGTTCCGACTTGAACTTCCTATCGGATTTAACGCTCGTGTCGGAACCGATCGTTCCTTTGAAAATTTGAGTTTTGAAAAACTCAATTTTCTCTTTTGTCTTTTATTTTGAAAAACTGGGTTCTGACTCGGGTTTTTTCCTTTTATATATATTCTTATTTTCGAAGTTACGAGTTCCGACTCAGACTTCCTATCGGATTCAACGCTCTTGTTGGAACCGATCGTTCCTTTGAAAAAATTGAGTTTTCAAAAACTGAAATTTCTCTTTTATCTTTTATTTTAAAAAATACGGGTTCCGTCTCGGGTTTTCATTCCCTTTCAGGTTAAGGGAGAAACCTGAACTTCCCCTTCAGGATAAGGGATAATCCTGAAATACCGGCAATCATTCCCGCTTCGATTTCAAAATATCTTTGGAGTGTCGGTCTCTTCTTCAAAATCCAGTGCCCGTACTGGTGCATTTTTTTCAAAACCCAATGCTCGTACTGGTGTGTTTTTCAAAACCCAGTGCTCGTACTGGTATGCATTTTCAAAACCCAGTGCTTATACTAGTATTTTTCCAAAATCCAGTGCTCATACTGGTGTGCATTTTCAAGAACCTGGTGCTTGTACTGGGGCATTTTCAAAATCCTGTGCTCGTACTGGTGCTTTTTCAAAATCCAGAGCTCGTACTAGTGTGTGTTTTTCAAAACCCAGTGCTCGTACTGGTGTGTGTTTTTTAAAACCCAGTGCTCGTACTGGTACATCTTCGAAATCTAGTGCTCGTACTGGTGAGTTTTTTTTCAAAACCCAGTGCTCGTACTGGTACATCTAGCGCTCGTGCTAGTGTTTGGCTGACTGATCAGTTAGCCCTCCAGGTTCAGTCTTTGTACTAACCAATCATCAACAATTCAAGCTCTAAATTATCGATTTCAACCTTCGGGTTATCATTTTGTTAAAATCAATCTTTTTTCTCTTGCGAAGGACCCTCTTCTAGGGAGAGTTTGAGGGAGCTCATTCCTTTCGCATGCAACCATCTCTCGTTCGCAAGAACCCTTTTTCCAGGGAGAGTTTGAAGGGACTCATTTTCTTCGTGAAGTGTTTGCAAAACAACAACCAACTTTACAGAAAGGACCCCTTCTTTGGGGAGAGCTTCGACGGAAGCCCGTTTCCTTATGTGGCCCCCGGTATTTTCTCATCTTTGGCCAACCCCTTCACAGAGGACCCTCTTCTAGGGAGAGTGTGATGGACTCGTTCCTCTGTGATACTTTCTTAAACTTTGTTTTTGGCCGCCTTTCCATAAGAGAAGCATAGAGATAGGGAGTTTTGATAAAAACTTAATTTCTCTTCGAAAGTTTCATTTTGCAAACACCTCCTCTTCGGGGAAGAAAGGAGTATTTCTAACTTCCCATTCAGGTAAGGGCTAAGCCTGAGTCTCTCTTTTGGGGAAAAAGAGAAGAGAATTTTGTCACGGATGTGTCAATTCGATATCAAGCAATTTCTTTCATCAAGGATTTCTAGAATACTTTGCCAATTTGCTATAAAAAATCATTGTTAATCTCAAAGCTTTCATCGCATAAATGATTACCTCAAACTACCTTCAATATTATTTTCAAAAGGACAAGACTTTTGCAAAAAAAGAGCAGAATTCAAGCTTTTTCTGTTGGTCAACCAAGAGGATGATAAAAAATCTTCGATATGACCGGCAAAGGAAAAATTCAATGATGTTGAATAGCCATAAGCGAATTGATATTGACCATAGCTATGGCACATTCTTAAAGATCATTCTTTTGACAGTAAGACAATGAAAATATCTTGGGCAGTAAAAAGAACCTACCCAATCCATATCTCCTCAGTCATTTGAGCTGCAATCAAATATCGACAAAAGGGATCTCTCAATTGTCGTCAAGATGAAGACGAATTTGCGAGCTAGATCCCTGGAGCCAAAGAAGATTTGGATCATCTCCGAGATGAAGGAGTTTGTGACGGATCCTTCCAAGGAACGTTCAGATCACCGCCAAGATGAAGGCGACTGCGATGAACCTCCCGACAAACCCCAAAGGTTATTTGATTTCTGCTATCATTTAGAGATTTTTGACCAATGAACAAATATCATCAATATAATTCCTGAGAAAAAGAAGGATCGGAACATCTCCAAGATGAAGGAGTTTGTGATGTATCCTTCATCGAAAAAGAGAGAGAGAGAGAGAAAAGTTAGGACATCTCCAAAATGAAGGATGATGTAATAAGCTTCTCCCAAAAACCCAGGAAAGCGCCATGACTCAAAAGAGTGCAAAAAGATCATCATGGGAAAAGCCTCAGGATATCAAACTGCCCGAAACTGTCAGAAATCATCTTTATCTATGTGAAATTCTTTTATCAATATCTTTTTCACCCAATTACTTTTATGAAGCTAAGAATATTTCCTCTCTTTTCATATCTAGGAAATTGATGTCTTCCTTGAAGAAACTCAACAACAACAAATTTGAATTTGATTCTTGATTCTATAGAGTTAGCCCCATTGGAGTTAATACTCTAGGTAGAAAGAGGTGATATTTTCACACATATATGCACAATTCAATCACTCTGAATCAACCACAATTTTTGGCATCTTATTGACAATATTTTCTCATTATCCCAACATGAAGTAAGAACTTGATGTTCGTTTTGACGTATCCTGATGTCATCTCTCACTAGGACAGGATAGTCCTTTCCTTCGGTCTGATATGAGCGCTCTTAGATCTGCACACTTCTCTTTGTTCCCCACTGTCTCGCCATCGACAATTCCCGCTTAGGATAAGGGTTAAACCTGAACATTTTGCAAAAGGTCTGTTATTGTCAAAAGCTATTTCAGTCTCAGCAATGAGGCACCCCATATCAACCCCTTTTCAGGCTTGAGGGACCTCCATTTTCATCCTTTTGCAAACCCCTCTTGGACTTGTTGTGCGAAGTCTAGAGGTCCCATCACAGTTTCCCCGCTCTTCAAGGATTCTGTATACATTCAGGCTAAGGATTAAGCCTGTTACCTCGCTGTTATTGTCGCAAATTTTTCCCGTCTTCCCTTCCTTGCGGAAGAGAGAGGGAAACGCTTTCGCGATTCAAACTTGACCGGATTTTGGAAATTTGTTTTTGAAATACTCGCCTCCGTTTTGAAAATTGCGGGAAAATCCATGGGATGGGGCTCGACCTGTCGGTACGAGGTCCGACCGTTCCTGCCGCCTTTAACAGGGGTAATCGAACCAAGGACCAAAATTGTAAATTACCAAAATCATGTTCTATCCTAAATGCACAGAGAATTCAGGCATGTGCTATGAGATTTTGAAAAATGTAAGTTGGAAAAACATGATGTATGCTCAGAAAACCTTTGGAGTTGAAGATATTTCTCAGAGAAAAGGTCAATTTCTCAGGAAACTCAGATGAAAAAAAAGGGTTTTGAAATCATGAGAAAGCTCACAAAGATGTGGGAAAATCATGAATGGTTGAAAATCCTGGGAAAATAGAAGTGATTCTTGAGAAAAGGTGAACATTTGAAAAGGGAAACACTTCTCAGGAAAACTTGGACTTTGAGAATTTTCTTAGGAAAATGATGGAAATTTTATAGGAAAACTCATTGGAGAAGAAAACTGAAACTTGAGAAATTGAAATCCTCGGAATCTTACCCTTTGAAAATTGATTTTTGATTCTTGAGAAAGATTGGGAAACTTCTTTTAAAAATCTTGAGAAAATAACCTTTTCCATGGAAAACTGTGGAAAAACTTGACTTGGGAAAACCGATTTTGAAAAATTATCAGAGTTTCTTGAGAAATCGATTTTCTTGAAATGAAATTTTCTTGAGAAAATCATGGGAAAACCAATGATTTCATGATGCAAATGACATGAGTGTATGAATGCACTTTGAAAAATTTTCTAAGAAATTTGTTGGAAAAGTGTGTATTAAGTCAAAATAAATCCTTCACATATTCTGACTGTGGCCATGAATATGTTCAGAGTTTAATTGATTTAATGCACAATGCTTTGAAAATATTAGAAATATGATGTGCATTTTAAGATAGCCTAAGAGTGTAGGCTCAATGTGACTAGTAGAAAGATGATGGATCTGGGTCTCGTCCATATTCCGACTAGGGCCGTAAATATGGATTCCACCGAGTTCATCAACTCCCTAAGAGTTGGTGCACGGATGCCATTCGTGTACATCCATAGTGCTTTTGAAATAAAATTCATGAATCATATAAACAGGATATTGCATGAATTCAAACTATATGATATGCATCCTAGTCTAAGCAGGAAATTAAATTTCTTATTCCAAAATTTATATTATTACACCACTAAATAAATGGAATAAAAGAAATTGCAGACTTCAGCTCCTTCTTTTGAATATCCCTGCCAAACTTGAAATAAGGTTAGCTCAAATATGTGGGTTTTTCTAAGATTTTCCAATAATATTGTGAAATTATTGGACTTAATTAGATATAAACCCTATTTTCATGCTTCCTTGATATTTGAAATGATGTAAATGCAGGAAACTTAGTAGAAAATAGTTTGAAATTCGAAATTGTGGTCAAAATAACCAAAATACCCCTAATTATAAAGTTATACCTTTAAAATCAGGGTTTTTTGAGGAAACTTGGTAAAATTGAGATTTCGAAATTCAAATTGAATCAAATGATAATGAAATGTAGTATGAGACATGATGACATGCTGCTAAACACATTAGGACTGTAAAATCGGAATTTGACATTTTGCAATTTATCCAAAATAATGAATTTCGCTTGTTTTTCGCTTGGATCTGGGTCCCGCGGGGCCCTGTTTTGATAATATGGCTAAATCAAGCCTCAAATGAATTCCAAATTACACCAAATTCGGTATGAAGCATCTAACTACTCTGATAAACATCCTAGAATGCTGAAAATCAAGAAATGATATGATTTGCATGCTAAAATTTAAAGAAAATCCTAAAAAGGATGGATTTTGCCTATGGACCCGAACCAAATGCAATGCTTAATATGATAATGCAAGATTTACACTATGAAAACTTCTGTTATTTTTCAGACTGCTAAAGGACCCAAAATGGAACATTTTTGGTTTTTACAGCCTCGGGATTTGAGCCATGGTGAGTTCGGTAACAGGGATTTGGCTCTGATGGAGGTAAAATCGACAAATGCTAAAAAAATAGAAAGCAGCCATGGAAATTTCTGATATTTAACAGAGCTACTCACGACATCTACATGGACAACTTTTATGTTTATGACTTTGGCATTTGATCAACATAAACATGGATAAAAATATAACCTTTCATTCCTAAATTGACAGAACAGACAAATGTAGCAAAACAGGAGACTGACAAAACAAAATCCGAAACAGGTATCACAACTGTTCTAAAAATCACAAGCTTTTAGATGCAAACCGAGGACATCTCGAACATAACATTCATTTTTTTCAGATTCGAATTTGGAGCAATACCCAAAGAGAACTCATAGCCCTAAGTCGATCAAAAATCTCAGAAGCCCAAATCAGGCTCTGACACGTTTCCCGAACTCTCAGATTTTTTTCAGACATAAAAAAAAATCAGAAAAATCTGAGAAAATCAGGTTAAACACTAGACATCCTCCCGAGTTTATAACATCTTTCCGATCGAAAATCAAATCTGCCATGAGGGAGATCTTGATTTTACAAGTCGGAAAAGAGATTTTAAAATGCATCCCGAGTAATAAAACCTGACTCACCTTTTTGAATGTTTACCAAAGTAAACGAATTCAAATCTCTCCGAATTTTTGGCACAGTTATCGGGACACCTAAGGGCGCATTTCATAATTTTTTGGAATTTTTAATAAAAAATAAATGCATGAAATGAAGTGTGGACTGACTGACCAAAACAGAGGACTACTGAAACTGAGCAGAATTGAAATAAATGTTAAATTAATCCTAATTAACTCATGAAACATGCTAAATTAACGAAATAAAATGCAAATTAAATTTAGGTAAATGCATGAATGATAAAAATCATCAAGGAAGCATAATTATGTGTTTTTATATTTGTCGTTTTGAGAGAATAGCTCAATCCATCCCTCGGATGAGCTCTTTCTTCAAACGACTACTGAATCGAATCATGATATGAAATCAAGAGGAAAAGAGGTGCACCTTGCTTCATTACGCAGCTTTGAAACTCTTGAAAGGGACTGCTACCAAGGGCTTCGTTCGTCATTCGATCCGGGCTTCGGATGATTCACCAAAATCGACCTACGCTTGAATCGAATTGGCCACTGCACGAACTTCACTGCACCTTCTCCATTGAGCCAAAGGGGGCGTGAATTCCAAAGTTCAAAAATCGTGTTCTGAAGAAAATCTAGGTTGAATTTTAAAGTCCCAAAAATAAGCTCCTCTAGGCTGGGCGTGGAGCCTTGTTTTTATAGAATTTTTCTGAAAAATTTGAGTTTCAAACAGACTCAATCTGAGCCCTCCATGTGGCGCCATCTCAAGGGTGCTATTTTGATTTTTTGAGAAAATAAAATGAGAATTTTGTGAGTGAGACACCTCAGTAGGGGAATTTGGAATTTTTCAAAAAGCTTGCTTGATTTTCTCTGCAGGAGGCTCCCAGATTGCGCCACCTTAGAGGATGCTCTCTTGGAGTTTGAAATTCGAATTCCTAATTTTCTGAAGCTTCTCAAATGGCGCCACCTCAGGGGCTATTTTTATCAAAAATATAAAATAAATAAAAGAAATGAAGCCAAGTGGGGCTCTGGATTGGCGCCACCTCAAAAGGAGGTTTGAGGTGTAAAGTTGGAAACAGTAGGAGCATGCCATGTGGCGCCACCTCTGGAAGCTCTTGACACATGTCAGAAGGATAGGAGTAGAAGAAGCAGACTGTGCCACCTCAGAGGAATTCAAATTCTACTTTTCTGCAGGAAAGGAGAGGCTGACATGTGGCGCCACCTCCAAGTTGCTCCTCACTGCCATGTGGCAGGAGAACAGGACTGGAATAAGCAAAATGTGCCACCTCAGAGGGGGGGGGTTTCTACTTTTTCTGATGCAGGGAAGTCTGGACATGTGGTAGACAAGTGTCAGCTGTTTGGAGGGGTTTTCTCAAATGGCGCCACCTCAGAAGGAGATTTGAATTTGAAATGGAGGTTGGCCCTAGAGGAATGGAGGATGGACATGTGGCAGTTCCTCAGAGTGGCTCCTACAATGCCATGTGGCAGGAGGGAAAAGCAAGGAACATGTGGCGCCCTCATAGACAAAGTAGAAAAAGGTAGAACTCCAGGATTTGCACCACCTAGCTCTTGTCTGAAAATTTTTGAATGGTTGCTTTTTCTGAAGAAAGCCAAGAGTGACATGTGTCCTCTACTTTTTCTGAAGAAAGCTAGAAGTGACACGTGTCTCCTACTTTTCTGAGAAAAGGTAGGGGAAGACATGTGTCATCCTGCTTTTTCTGAAAGAAGCAGAGAATGACACGTGGCAGAGGGAAGAGAAGGAGGTCCATGCCATGTGGCGCCATCTCAGACAAAATGAAAAAGGTGAAGTTCAGGATTTGCGCCACCTCTGGAAAGATTTGAATATTTGAATTCCAGTTTTTCTGAAGAGAGCAGGAAATGACACGTGGCATCTACTTTTTCTGAGAAGAGCAGAGAATGACACATGTCACCTGCTTTTTCTGAAAAGAGTAGAGGATGCCATGTGTCCTCTGCAGGAGACAAACTTCAAATGGCGCCATCTCAGAGGAGACAAGCCTACCTTTTCTGGAGGAAGCTAGGAGTGACACGTGTCTCCTACTTTTCTGAGAAAAGTAGGAAGAGACATGTGTGAGTCTACTTTTCTGAAGGAGGGAGAGGTTGACACTTGTCCTCTGCAGGAGACACACTTCAAATGGCGCCACCTCAGAGGAGACAAGCTCCACTTTTTCTGGACAGGACAACCTATGACACTTGGCATCTCAGAGTGATCTTTGGAATGACACATGGCGCAAGGGGAAGATGGTGGATACTGACACATGGCAGATAAATGGGATGACATGTGGCGGCTTCTTAAGGTAGCCCCATGTGAACAACCCAAATTTTTCAAAATCTTTTAATATTCCCTTTTTGCCCCTAAAATCATTTTCTGAGCAAATGAGTCATTTTCAAATCTAAATTCCAGTTCATTTCTCTAGTTTTATTTAAATTAAATTCATTTCATATGTCTAAATTGATTTTGGATCTGGATCCATTGTCCAGATCCAAATCTGAATCTCCTTGTTCAAATTTTGAATTAAAATTATAGAAAATACGAAAAATAGCCTTTAAATAGCTCGGACAGTCCATCCGACATCCGTGTGGATCCATTGCGTTGTATTCCTCGATTTGAGTTTTAAAACTCGAACATTTTCTCAAAACTTGGGTCCAAACCCACTTTCTGAAGAAATTTCTCCAAAATGGTCTGAAACTCTCAGAAAAATACTCTTTGTAAATATTTCTCAGAAAAATACAAAATTTAGTGTTTAAAACTTTGTTTTCTTTTAAAATTTTAGTTTTCTACTACAAAAATACAAGAAAAAATGGAAAATGCAAATAGAAAAGAAACAAAAAAATTAGTTTTTGAAAAAACTCTTTTGAAAATCATTCTTTTGCAAAAACCTTTTTGAAAAAAATACCCTTTTGAAAAATCGAGTTTTTTTTTTTTATGAGAAAACTTCTTTTGCAAAGTTTGTTAGGGATCCCCCTATGTGCAAAAAACCTAAAAAATGAGGGGTCCCTTTGAAATTTGTCTTTTTAGGGTTTTAACGAAGAGGAGAGCGCCTCTCCCAGAGACTCCAAAAAAAAAAAAACCCTTCCTCCAGAAGCTTCCACTCCTTCATCGCACGCTCCATAGCGATGGCTCCGGAACCATCGATAGCCAACAACCTTCCCTTATTCTCCACCATCAATCACCCCCCTCTCCTTCACGAAGCTTCGACCAACCTCCCAAACCCCCCCCCCATGTGCGATATCCTCTCCATCGCCCTCCGATCAATGGCTCCACCCTCAGCCATTGATCCCAAAACCGCCTACCTCTCGATTCTTCCTCCCTCTCTATATAAGCAGGGCAACCGGAAGGAAAAGGGGGGGAAATCCATCCATTGGTGCCATTTTTTTTACGCATCTCTCTACAAAAGCGGAAGAATAGCATCCCAAGGCAGGAGCTTCCCATCTCAGAATATCAAGCGGTCGGTTTTTCCTTTCAAGCCCCCATCGATCCCTCTTCACAAATACCTCATCTGAAGGAAAGAATCAAGTCCTGCAACGTCCAGAAGGAGCATCGTTTTCCCTTCTCAAGCCAGGTTGATTCACGGTAAGATTTAACCCTTCCCTCTCCCGTAAACACTTCTTTATATGGTCATCCTGTTATTCTTCATTCCCTTTTCTTTCTTTCTGTTTCCAATGCACCTACAGTGGGATCAGTCTGCTTATCGCAGTACCGACCCACCAAGTGCTACAGCAACCGGAATCATGTGATTCCAACATTATATTTTGTCTTCATGCTTTTTTTTTTTTTTAGTTACCCAGTTCATATTTACTTTCTCAACGATGTGGTATTCTCTCCTTTTCGTGATATTTCCCTAATTTAATTTTTCCTGTCATATGTAAATCCGTTTACACTTTATGCTTTGGGAATAAGCCTCTGCAACGATGACTGATTTGATCCTGTATCAGGATGGATCTATCCTGCAGAAATCGCCAATTACCTTAGTTTCCTGGCATCTCTTGTTAATACCCGTTGATTCATCCTTATTGTCAAATTGATTTTAATTTGCTACCATTTACATTGTTTCACTTTTGGTTTGTATCTTCATTTTCAATAAATGTTCAGGTGGGAGTATAATTAGGCGCTGCCTCAGTCTTGCTTGCGAGTATATGTCTATTGCCTTGTCATAATAGAAACAGCCTTTGGATCCCCCTATACTGTATGCTCTAACAGAGTTTAAATGAGCACCTTCATTGTTTTTGTCTCTATGCCTTCTAAAGATTGAGAATATGATGCGTCATATGATCCGGTCTCTGTCTTAAATGTTCATAGTATTTACATTGCCATTCTCGGTGAGGATACATTGACGTGATTTTTTTTTTTTTTTTTACATTCAGCTATGTTTTAATAAGATGCTTTCTGCTCAGGTAAATATCTCACAAAGTTACCGTGGTTTAGGCATCTGATCATCCATCCTGTTTCCCTCATCATTCTTGTTCCGCTTATTTCTGTATTTCATCTTACATTTCCTGGGTTTACCTCCCCGCCCCCCCCCCCCCCCCTCTGCATCTTATAACATGCGTATAGACAATAGTTAGCAACTAATGGCCGTGAACGTCATTACAATGTACCTTAGATAAGCTCCAGCATCGGTCATTTGAAGTATGGCAGAGCGTCCTTCATAGCATGATTCATAACAATACTGAGTTATCTCACCCTGCAACGATTGGTTGCTGAAACTAATTTGATGGCAGGAATCACCTTATGAAATTAATCAGAACCATGAAATTGATCCATTGTGAGGGATTCCTTTGCATCTGGTTGGTGGGCTGAAGATGTTATTTGCAATGTTTTTTTTTATTTTCAACATTTGTGTGACTCTAATCACCTACATTTAATGTTTTCACTATTCTAAACTCATTCGAGTCATTTATCGGGTGTCCCACAAGGCTCAGCTCGTCACATGCATACGTTCCCCTGTTGCTGGAACAGGTAAAGAGGCCTGTTGGCTGATAGCCATGGTCATTATTTTACTCATTTATTTGTTTTATATCTGGATTCCTGTTTGCCAATTCTTTCTTTGGGATGTTCTGCTACTCGTCTGTGTTACATCATTTAGCTATAACATTTCATGCTTGTTACATCATGCTACCTACATCTCTAGTTCTTATTCAGCATGTCATACCATCTTATGTCAGTTCAGCGCAACCCTCAATTCAAATGTTGTTTTATTTGTGTTTAGAAGTGTATATGTGGTTCATTGGTTCAACATTATAGAATTTACAAATCTTTACAATATGTTCACCCACGTTCCTCATGATTTCAAGAGTGGTGAATTGGTCAGATATATGTAATAACCCCTTTCATAATGTGCAAACTCTAGAGATATTTTCAGGTCTCTAACTTGACCATTTGCCATTTAATCTGTGCTGGATTGTTTGGAATTTCATGTGCCGATATTCCTTATGTTAGCAAAATTTTTTTGCTGTGAAAAAGGTTATCCTGGTTCTCTCCTGTTAATATGATGGTCTTTAATTCTCATTGCAGCAAAAAATTGATCCAGTTCAGACTTGGTCAGAATAGGTTTTCTTTCTTCTGTATAATGTGCATATGTTTTGCCGTTCTTTTTTTTTTTATATAGCTGACAACCCATTTTCTAGGATTAATTTACAATTATAAACTCCTTGGATCAGTTGAAGTTTGCTTGCAGAGGTAGGTGATCTATTCTAGCTCTCATTCTTTTGCACTTGTTACATCTCCCCAATCATTGCTTTTACAATATTATCTTAATCAGCCACAATGTTGCAAGGTGCACGATTTAATATTAGGTTGCTGGTCTAGCAGAGAGTGTACTCCTGGGAGCAAAGTATGATAACATGTTTCGGGGATTTAAACCAATATGATGCTTACCTTGGTTTGAAACATGAATGTAGTTTTTAAATCATTACTACAAACTCGGTTACATGAATGTTGTTTGTCTAAGCATGCTTTAAAAGCAAAGATATATGTCCAGCTACATCCTTAAATATCTGATATACATATGTCCGCCAGAAATTTTTTTTTTTTGGGGAAGAAAGTAGAAAGAGTTAATTGTCCATTGCTTGTGGTCACTCATGTTAAGGCGACAGGTTGTCTTTGCTGTATTCTATTCATGCTTTTCTATTCTTTGTTGAAATACATGTCTCGAGTCTCTCGACTGTGTTTAAACCAAAATTTGGAAAAGGAAAGACCTATCTATTACGGAGGACCCCTTTGATGCTCCAACATATACCAGTGGCATTCATTGAAGGTGCCTCATACAACCTTGTAATACTTGCTGGATTTGGCATAGGAAGAAACTGTTGGCTATATCATTTTCAAGGAGCTGATCTTTGAGCCCAAAGAGTACAAAATTCTTGGGAAAACATTGGAAAAGAATGATAGTCAGGTAAGAGTTAGAATTGGATCCCCATCACTGGTGGCAATCATAAAAGCAGGAATCAAGCTACTTGACAACATATTCCAGATAGAACATGGACAGAGGAAGATGGTGGCGATCGTACTGAGGTCGACTCCTATATCCGTGGCCCTCATGGAGTTGGTAAAGTCTATACAGAGAAGTTCAAAGACAAGACTGATAAAAAACTGGAAAATTTACATATCTGGTTGTTGAAACCACATCACCATCCCAGCACCTTCTTCATGACGTTACACAGTCGTACCACCAGTGTTAGTAGCACCTTCCTGTATACCTACAGCAAGGCCAATGCCTTGTGAATCCCCTCTTACATTCACATCACAGCTGGTCTTAATAGTGAGTACCCCGAGTAGCACTCTGAGTCTTGGTTGTGACTAACGGTCATTTTACCAGTAAATTCCTGTACAAAATGTATAGTCCACCATCCATCGTATATATATTTCATCAGTCTAAAAACCTTGTATATGTTTTCTCACCTATAGGTTATCGTTTGTCTATAGTATTGTTTATATACATACTTCTATATGCATACTTCTATATACATATGTGTACAT
This sequence comes from Nuphar pumila, assembly GCF_984573655.1. Taxonomy (NCBI): domain Eukaryota; kingdom Viridiplantae; phylum Streptophyta; class Magnoliopsida; order Nymphaeales; family Nymphaeaceae; genus Nuphar; species Nuphar pumila. The sequence goes on from NC_143249.1 coordinate 98,548,941, forward strand.
ATATCTATCCATACATACATATATATATATATATATATATATATATATATATATATATATATATATACATATATATATATATATATATAGGTATACATAGATACCCATACAAATAGGTATAAGTATATATGTGCACACTTCTTTCATGAATATAGAAAATGCCATGTGCCTCTTTTAGCATGATATAGCATTTTAAGTTAGAATTAATTTCTTCCATCTTAGTTTGGTGCTAATCCTTCTTTCTTGCAGGAACTTCTAAAAATGTTAAGGTCATTCTTAGATTAGGATCTCAAACTTAATTCAAATTGTAATAAGCTAGCTATAAATGAGAATTTACATTTCCAGTATTAGATAAGAATGGATGAGCATGTGAGTAACGTTTGTTCCATTATTTTCTTTTGTTTTCTTAAAACTCACAAATGGTGAAACACGAATGGCACGTGCACCATTTCGTAAGAGGTAATTGATCCTAAGTCGATGATCCACATCAATGGCCATAGTCAGGGTGTGGACAAAACTTAGTATTTTTATCTTTTACAAAATAACATTGGATCCACACTGGGTCCATTTTCAAAATTCATCATATTTCCTTAAATATTTTCTCCTTTTATTAGAATTTAACTTAAAATTGACTCAAAATATATACCAATGGCCATAGTCAGGGTATATTGAGAGTTAATTTCATTTTAAATTCTATAAAAGCACCAAATGTATTTTATTCTTCTCTTGAATTTAATATAGATTATTATATAATACATTCAATGACCATAGTCAAGGATGTATTATATCTTCAATCTTGTTTTAATTCATCTAAAGAATGAAATAGCTTTTCAAAAATCCAATTTCAAAATTTTTCAAATTCATTCATCATTTAAGATTGAACTGCATCATATTTTCAAAGTTCCTTTTTCAAAAACTCCAAGTGATGTAAATATCTTCCTCAATCTATCTTCAATTCTTATAAAATCCAATTCATCCTTTCATTTTCAAATTCAATTTCATTTTCAATCTCAAAGTTCAATTTAACTTTGAGATTTCAAAGTCATTTTTATATTCAAATTCAAATCAGATTTCAAAGTTCAAATTGACTTTGAAATTCCAAATTCATTTTATATTCAAAACTCTAATCAAACTCAAAGTTCAATTTTAACTTTGAGACTCTTGATTCATCTTCTAAATTTCAAATTCAAAAACTTCAAAAATTCAAGGTCTAATTTGACTTTGAAATTCGTTTGTATATTCAAATTCTAAATTTCATTTTTCAAGTTCAATTTAAACTTGGAAGTTCTTGATTCATCTTCTGAATTTAACTCCAAATCCATTTTAGGATCCAGGATTCAACACTCATATTGGATCTCAGACTTCAGATCCAATTCCTCTTTAGGATCCAGATTCCAATTTCACTTTGGATCTTAGACTTCAGATCCAATTCCTCTTTAGGATCCAGACTCCAATTTCACTTTGGATCTTAGACTTCAGATCCAATTTCCTTATAGGATCTAGAATCCAATTTCATCTTGGATCTCAGACTTCAGATCCAAATCCATCTTAGGATCCAGAGTCCAACTCTATATTGGATCTCAGACTTCAGATCCACTCCATTTCAGGATCCAGAACCCAAAGTCCATCTTGGATTCCAAATCTCGGATCCCATTCTGTTTAAGATTCGGAATCCAATTCCATTCTCGGATCTAAACTGAATCTCTTAAATCCATTTCTATTCTTAAATACCATTTGATTTTCTCAGTCCATTCCAATTTCAAACTTCAAAATCTAAATTCAATTCCAGCTCAAGTATTCATTTTCTTTCCTAAAATTCAAAGTTTAAAATTCAAATTCAAAGTCCATTTCTGACTTTGAAACTTCATTTTCTTTATTTCAAAGCTTCAACTCATTTTTTCTCAAAATCAAAATCCATTCTTCCAACTCTGATTTACTTCAAAGACTTAGAACTCCTCTGATCTATCTCAAGTTCTAAAATTAGATTCAATCATTTCTTCACTCCCTTACCAAATTCATCTCAGAATACTTGAAAATTTCTAAATCAATTTTCAAAAGAGCATACATCCTTGCATTGCACAAGTATGATTCTTTGTGCATTTAGAGTTAGGATAAAGTCTTAGATTATATTTAGGAAAAGCAAAAGGCATAGATTCGATCCTTGGTTCGATTACCCCTGGTAAAGGCGCCAGGAACGGTCGAACCTCGTACCGACGAGCGAATCCCATCTCTCCATTTTCCCGCAAATTTTAAAAAACGGAGGCAAGTTAAATTTCTAAATATTTTCAAATTAAGGTCAAGTGAGACCGCGCAAAAGAGTTCCTCTTCTCTTTTTTCTTTCTTTCTTTTCTCTTCTCTTTCTCTCTTCTCTCTTTTATTCTTCTCCCTTCAAAAAGGAGGAAAATAGAGGTTGGAAAAGGAAAAAAGAAGGAAGAGAGAGAAACCACAAGAGAGGAAAAATTTTGCGATGATCACAGGTTTGGCGACCGAGATGGGACACGTCTCCGTCTGGTCGGATTATGCCTTTGCTTTGCTTTTATATAATCTAAGTCTTTATTCTAACATATGTCAGCTACATTTTCCATGCAAACCTTAGGAGCCTAGACTCTGTCCTAAGCTGACATCATTGCATATAGGATATAAGTATGGTTTGGTAGGACCATATTGAGGAGATTATATCCATGTTCACATTAGACTTAGGTCTTAAAATACAACTCTCCTCAATTCTAGGGATTGAATGCAAAACAATATATGCAAGTGTGTGCTTCTTTTCATTTAAATTCTATCTCTTTAGGACTTGCATTAGAGCCTTCTTGTTTTATCTGCATGTGATCATGTTTTGAAAACATCCCTACCTATATTGTCCCGGTCTTCACGTTGCTGGGCTGTCTCACTGAACCATAGTTCGGGAGAGAGCCTCACAACTGGACCACTTATTTGGGTTCGCTCCCCCCTACCACGTACCTAAGGGCCATAGTCCGAGGTATATCGGTAGGTGCTCAAGGATGTTGGGAAGCCCTTACCTTAGAACCGGAGAAATACTTTATATGCCACGTACTTTGAGCTTCGGCTTGAGTATATCGGCATACCTTGATTGGAATCAGATGATTTGAACCATAAAGTTAGGATTAAGGTCCTATCAGCCATTTCAAATATTTGCATTTAGAGTCAGCCTTTAGGGAGTGCTGTGTGCGCACCTTTGTTTGTGCAGATCGGTAGGTGCTCAAGGATGTTGGGAAGCCCTTACCTTAGAACCGGAGAAATACTTTATATGCCACGTACTTCGAGCTTCGGCTTGAGTATATCGGCATACCTTGATTGGAATCAGATGATTTGAACCATAAAGTTAGGATTAAGGTCCTATCAGCCATTTCAAATATTTGCATTTAGAGTCAGCCTTTAGGGAGTGCTGTGTGCGCACCTTTGTTTGTGCAGCTCTGATTGTGCGATGTTTCCTTATATTCTCCTATATATCAAACTTTTTTTTCTCAAATCCTGGGTGTATTATTCAAAATTCCCTTATTTCTTAAAAACCTCAGGTGTATATTTTTCCTTTACCTATATTCTTTTTCTCTTTTGTGTCAAATTTTCTTTAAAAACCCTGGAAATCTCTTCTTTCGAGTCTCCAGGAGTTGTGTCTATCCTCTCTTTCGTCAAAAGTCTGCCCGTAAGTCCTGCAGTCTATCTAATTTTCTTCTTCTCTAGCCTCAGTATCAGTTCGATGGCATCCGAATCTCTCGATGCTATCTTTCTCAGGGATCATGTCTTCTATCAAATAAGGGATGGAACCCCGGATCATCGGGTCATCCAGTCTCGTTCCTTCTTCCCTCGGTGGTATTATTCTTGGTTCGCCACCTTCTCGCGTATGTTCCCAGACCACTTGGACGATTGTGGATTGGAGATGGCGTCGACAGTGGGCAAGCGAACCATCAACGGCAGTTTGATTCAGGCCATGGCAGAACGGTGGAACCCGCGTACCTGCACATTCTGGTTTCCATGGGGGGAGATGACTCTGCTAATGGACGAGTTCAGCGATATTATGGGATTGCTAGAGTCAGCTGGACAGCCAGATGATCCGGTCGAGCAGCAGTTCCTGATCAACGTCAAGGGAATAGATGTTCGAGAAGCATTAGCCAGAGCTACAGGGAGCAGATCTTGGCCTCTCACTGAGATCAACGGAAGTCAGTTCATTGACCTGTTTGGACTCTATCGCAAGTATGGAGACTACGAGGAAGTTGACACTCTGTCTCGAGCAGCGAAAGAAAGAATTCAGCATGCCATGGTCCTATGCACAGTGGGACTAGCATTTTTTCAGGATGGTCAGAATTTCATCGATGTCAGAGTCGCCCAACTGTTTCGAAGATGGGGGAGCAAGCAGACCCATCAGCTTTCAGTGTCCATGGCGGCTCTAGCCTTTCTCTACAGAGGTTTAGCTCGTTTTGCTCTAGGAGAGACCATTTTGGTGGAAGGATGCACGTATGCCTTGCAGTCTTGGTTTCTACGACATGTGCCGTCAAAAGCCAGTTCTTTCAGGTTCAGCAGCAAGAAGCCGAAGTCTGCAGTTCAGTATCGAGCTTCAATTGAGAGTCTACATCAGGAAGAGATCCTTTGGGACTACTTCAACAGGCGAGAGTCAGTTCCTCGCTACACTTATGCTCGTAGCAAGCGCTACAGACTACTTGGTCCCTTCTTCTGTGTCGACTATCAGCCAGAGAGATGTCTCAGACAGTTCTCGCAGCGGCAGGTTCGGGCCAACATTCGCTTCCCAACCGGCATCATGCCAGAATTCGATCTACGGTCGGATCAGTGGTCTGGGGCGTACCATGTAACCAAATACACTTGGGATTCCTTCATTCCTTTGTCTATATTTCCTGGACCCAATGTATCTTCTGAATATCGGGAATGGTGGCGAATTGTGTGCCCACCTTCTCTTTGTATTTGAATTCGTCATCAATAAAATGCAACTTTTGTTCTGTCGAAAAAGCTCTTTTTTGCCAAATGATTCTTTTATGTTGTGAATGGTCACGATTCCCGTGACCATCTCATCCCTAATGATGAGACATTTCCTTCCGTTTCTTCTGTAAGTATCCCTTATCATGATGGACGACCTCGCCTAGGTAATAAGGCGCATTTTTCCTCGTTATCACAGAATGGTAACGCAATTATCACAAGTTGTGTGATGACCCGATCCCTGGTGATGGGATAATCTGTTTAATTGTCTATCAAAGTCCCTTCGTTCTCGTCTTTGTCTCAAAAGTCGTGTTTACAAAAAAGATCTCCCGTGCTCTAACCATTCCTTTCACCTTCACAGGGGAAATCACTGGCATTGGCAAAATGGTCGTAACAAGGGCAGGAAAAGAAACAGTTCCTCAACACAGCGACAGTGAGGCCGAAGGGATGGATTCTCCCAAATCAGTCAGGGGACAGAATCAGAATCAAGCAGATGATATAGATCCTGCCATATATAATCTGTTCAAAATAATGATGACCAAAATGATGTCAGAACAGGCGGAGGCCAGTCAGAAAGAAGTTGCCCCAAAAAGCAAGCCAAAGAAGAAGGCTGTGAAGAAATCAGTCAGGATTGTTAGAAGGAAGGTACAGCCCGACACCACTTCTGAAGAAACAGAATCAGTTGAAGAATCGGAAGAGGAAGAGCAGTTTGTTTATCATCAGAATCCTCCGTCGCAGTTTGTAAAGACCACTGCAGAGCCCAAATCAATCAACAAGCCCATTCCGGTTAATGACCCGATGCAAGAGCAGATGAAAGAAATGAATCGGGCCATCAAGGATATCCAGGCCAAAAGCAAAGGCAAGCAGACCTACTCTGGCGAAGATTTTTATCATGGTCTGGACGGGGATGACAATCTGGAAAATCTCCCTCGCAAGTTCCTTAAATTTGACGGAACAAGCAACCCTAAGGCTCATTTGGCCACTTTCTATGCTGAATGCGGCCGTTTCAGGAAAGACAACCGAGCGTTGTTCATTTGCTTTCCTCGCAGCCTAGAGGGGGTAGCAGTCAGATGGTATGCAGACCACATTAATCCTATAGAACTACGAGAGTTCGATAAAGTCGTGAATTTGTTCATAGAGCGCTTCATGTTCAATGTTGAAGCCTCACCAACCCTCAATCATCTGTACAATTTAAAACAGATGGAGAATGAGAAAGCCAGCGAATTCATCCACAGGTGGAGAAGCACCTGTAACAGAATGAAGGTTCCCATCCCAGAGGAGCACACCCTGCAGATTATTCTGAATAATTTTGCCCAGCCTCTGAGGAACCTCATTTCCACTTTGCCCGCCAAATCATTCATCAAACTGATTGAGAGAGCCGAGTGGCTCGAGACCGGCTTGGATAATGGCCTATATGAGGGTTACCCTTTCGTCCGAGGAAACCCTGAGCAGAAGAAAAAGGCTCATGTTGCTTATTCCACGGATTTCTCAGACAACAGCAGTAGTTTTGGCAGAAAGAAGAGCAAGAAAAATCGCAACAAGAACTTAGGGCATCCCAAGGCCGAAAGGACAAACTCGGCAGCCCAGAAAGGGAAATTTGTTAAGCCACAGCCTGTTCAGTCAGCGCCTCAGCCTGAAGCAAAGCAGTCAGAGAAGCCGAAGCACGAAGGTTGGAGTTATGATCGGGAATTTTTAGCTTTAGAGCAGTCCCGCGAAGACATCTTGGAATATATGATGTCGAAAGGAATGATCAAACTTCCCAAGGTAGCAGATCCTCCCGTCGCTATGGGAAAATGGACTGACAAGTTCTGCAAGTTTCACCGGACTGTCGGACACGACACCGAACACTGTTTTGTCCTCAAAAACATCATTCAGGATTGTATTGACAAGAACATGCTGATTGAGGACGAGGATGAGCAGCAGCCAGAAATCTTGTCCAAGCCATTTCCTAAACATTTAGCTTCAGTCATTACAGAGCAGGCATTCTCTCTGCAAGGCAGTATCCAACCATGTTCCAGTCAGGACATTCAGGATCAGCATCAGGTCCTCGTCCTCCGTCAAGCGCAGTCTTCCGCCAAGAGGGTGGGTATTACTGCATTCTCCAGCAATAAGAAACCAAACCAGAAGCCAACAAAGGCAACGGCAAAAATTGCCAAGATAGTCCCCAGGATTCCGAAGCGCTTTATCAAGGCAGCTTCGAAGAAAGAAGAAGATTCAGGGTCAGTTCAGAAGCCAATTACTGCTTTATCCAATATTTCTATCCTGGACCTGACCCATACTTCACCCGAGCACCAGCAAGTGCTAGAAGATCTGCTCAGAAAGATCAAAGTCAAGCCCAGCACGACTCCGCAAGACATGGCTCAAATCGTCAATCAGGCCATGACGAATGCACCAATCACTTTCTCTGATGAGGATTTGCCGAAGCCTCATTCTTTTCATAATAATGCTCTCTACATAGTGGTGCGAACCAGGGGCATGACAGTCCCTCATGTGCTCGTCGATGGAGGCAGCAACCTCAATATCTGTCCGGAGATGACAGCCAAGGCATTGGGCTTAAAAGAAGAGGAATATACCCCGGATTCGATCACGATCTATGGTTTTGACAACCACGGGCAGACAGCCAAGGGAAAGATATTTCTCGAAATTTTTATCAACTATTCGGTGCATACGGTCCTGTTTCATGTGGTCAATGTGCCGCCTACATACAATCTGTTGCTTGGGCACACTTGGATCCACAACGCCAATGCGGTCCCATCAACCCTTCACCAGTGTATCAAGTGGTCGAAGGGAGGCATGATCACCACGGTCCTAGGAGAGGATCCGGAAGAACGACTCCCGCAGCCGATGATTCCCCGTCCTACTTTCACTGCCGACATCCCGAGCATCCGGGAAGCCGAAGAAATTAATCTGAGTGAAAGTCTGGATATGCTAAATTTGAAAGAAGTCCAGCCGACAGAAAATGTCACCGCAGCAGTTCAGTGGCAGGGACCTCGCTTCTTCAAGCTAGGAGGACGCCTCGATTGCACTTCATTCAAAGATCACCCTCTGTTTCCTCAATTCTCAAAAGCTAAGAAAGGGTTTGATCTTCTGATGAAGCACGGTTATCAACCTTTCAGGGGCCTGGGCAAAGATGAAGATGGTATTCTGGAGCCGATCGTCCCCGCTCTGCATGTCACCGGTACAGGCTTGGGTTTCACAGGTTAGTCATCCGGCAGGAAGACCACCTTCGTCAAGGGAGCCCAGTAAAGAAGACAATGCCAGTGTTTTCTGCTTTTTCCTTTCTTTCTGTCATCTTGTAAGGGCAAGATCCGCCCCAGTTTCTTTCTTTCCTTCAAACAATCACTTGTAAATATCAAAGTTTACTTAATCAATGAAAAGTTTGTTTTCTCTGTTCATCTTGGTATACACAAATTCTTTGCTTGTATCCTTGTCTATTTTGTTGCTCTCTGTTCCTGTACAAAAGGCTATTTTTTTTTAAAATATTTTACCTTTTTCTCAAAGGCCTTCTTTTCACTTTCAGGATTGCCGGAATCATGGCTCCTAAAACGTTCAAAAAGCTCGTTATCAATACCAACTTTTTTCAAAATAAACCGGCCAGAACATGCAAGGCAAAGGCGGGGGCAGAGGTCAGCGAAGTGACAGGGCAGATCGAAGAATTAGCAGAGTTCGATTCAGCGATTCAGAATTTGCCAGCATTCAGAAGCAGGATGAACCATCGCCGTTGGTTCAAGATCCAACAGAGGATGTCAATATTGGTTCAGAAGATGATCCGAAAATCCTCAAAATTGGTTCCAGTCTGAATTCGGATGAGAAGAAAAGGCTCATCCATTTTCTCAAAAAGCATCAGGAAGTCTTCGCTTAGACTTATGAGGATATGCCAGGCTTAGACTTTAAGTTAGTCGAGCATCGCCTTGTGTTGAAGCCAGATTGCAAACCAATCAAGCAGAAACTAAGAAAAATGGATCCTCGGGTGGCACCGCAAGTTAAAGAAGGACTTGAAGAATTGTTAAAAGCGGGATTCATTCGGACCATTGAATATCCAGACTGGTTGGCGAATATCGTGGCAGTACCCAAGAAGAATGGCAAAGTCCGGATCTGTATTGATTTTAGAGATTTGAACAAAGCCACCCCAAAGGATGATTATCCACTCCCCAACATCGATCTTCTGATCGATAGCACGTAGGGATGGCAGTGGGGCGGGGCGGGGCGGGGGACAAGGTTTCCACCCCCGCCCCGCCTCAAAATTTTATCCTCCACCCCCGCCCCGCCTCCGCGGTGGGGATGGATTTTATCCTCCACCCCCGCCTCCATCCCCGTTTCATACCCTTTATCCCCGGTCCAAACGGGGATGAGGCGGGGCGGGGCGGGGATATTGCGGGGAAAAGTGGTCGGGGCGGGGTTGGGGCGGGGATTAGGCGGGGATCGTGGCGGGGACGGGGCGGGGCGGGGAAAAGTGCACGTCCACCCCCGCCCCGCCTCCGCGGCGGGGATGGATTTTATCCTCCACCCCCGCCTCCATCCCCGTTTCATACCCTTCATCCCCGGTCCAAACGGGGCGAGGCGGGGCGGGGCCCCGCTTTCCTCCGGTCCACTACCATCCCTAATAGCACGGCAGGCTTGCCATGTTTTCCTTTATGGATGGATACTCAGGCTATAATCAGATCAAATTGGCCGCTCGTGACCAATCCAAAACTTCCTTTACCACGCCTTGGGGTACCTTTTGCTATACAGTCATGCCGTTTGGACTCAAGAATGCTGGGGCAACCTATCAGAGAGCAATGGCAGTTATCTTTCATGACCAGATGCACAAGAACATGGATGCATATGTGGATGACATCCTGTTCAAGTCCAAAGAAGGAGAGGATCATCTTGATGCTCTCAGCCAAGTCTTCGAAAGACTTATTCTCTACAAGTTGAGGCTCAATCCGCAGAAATGTGTCTTCGGGGTAGAGTCAGGCAAGTTACTTGGCTACATGATCAGCAAGAAAGGCATAGAGGTGGATCCTGCCAAGGCAAAGGCGATCATTGATATGCCGCCTCCCACCAACCTCAAAGAATTAAGGAGCCTTCAGGGGCGCATTCAGTCCATTCGGCGCTTCATCTCAAATTTGGCCATGAGATGCGAGCCCTTCAATCACTTATTAAGAAAAGAAGTAAAATTCGAGTGGGGACCAGAATGTCAGCTCTCATTTGAGCGCATCAAGCAGTATCTCCTCAATCCACCTGTTCTGAAGCCACCAGAACTTGGAAAGCCGCTTCTCCTATACATTTCCGTCAATCAGAACGCTTTCTTGCGCAGTATGAGGAAGGTAGCCGGATAGAGCAGTATGAGGAAGGTAGCCGATTTCTTGCGCAGTATGAGGAAGGTAGCCGGATAGAGCAAGCCATCTACTACATCAGCAAGACTTTCATCGATTATGAGAAGAGATACTCTCAGATGGAAAAGACATGTCTAGCCTTAGTGTGGATGTGTCAGAAGCTGAGGCATTATCTCTTGGCATCAGAAATCAAAATTTTGTCAAGACTCAATCCCCTCAAGTATATCCTCGAGCAGCCTTTCCTTACTGGACGGATTGCGAAATGGCAAGTCCTCCTGATGCAGTATGATTTGGAGTATGTGTCCCAGAAGTCAGTCAAAGGTCAGTCCATCGAAGATCAGTTGGCCGATTTCCCGTTGACGGAAGAGATCAAGGCAGAAGATGACTTTCCCGACGATCGCATCTGTAACATTCAAGAATCTCCAGTCTGGACTCTGTTCTTTGATGGAGCCAGAAATATGTCTGGTATAGGGATTGGGATCTTGTTGATTACTCCTGAAAAGGAGATGCTCCCTTATTCCCTCAAGCTCAATTTTCAATGTACTCACAACATGGCCGAGTATGAAGCTCTAATACAAGGCCTCAAGATTTTACGAGGCTTTGATGTAAAGAGAGTACATGCCTTTGGCGATTCATTGCTAGTTGTCAGTCAAATTAATGTAGAATGGCAAGTAAAGGACTCAAAGTTAATTCCCTATCAGAAGATCGCTTTGGCTCTCATAGGCAACTTTGAAGAATTTCAGCTCAATCATGTCAAGAGGGAATACAATCATATAGCCGATGGCCTGGCCTGTTTGGGCTCTATTTTGTCATTTAAAGATAGTGAGTCCTGTCGTTCCTTCGAGATCGGCAGACTTGATCAACCTGCCTACATTCCAGTTGAGCAAGTAAACCAAGCCGCTCAAAAGGAGAAGCCTTGGTACCAAGACATCAAAAGCTTTATCGAAACTGGTAAATTTCCACCAGACATGCCAAGAATGGAGCAACGTGCGATCCAACGCATGTCAGCCCGTTATTTCATCCTTGCCAATACTCTCTACCGTCGCGGGTTCAGTTCTGAGTATGCCAGATGCTTAGATAAAGACGAAGCCATGGAAGTTGTCCAAGAGGCACACAAGGGAATTTGTGGTGGCCACGTCGGCTACCAAACACTCGTCAAGCAGATTATCCGCGCAGGATATTACTGGAAAACCATGCAGCAAGATTGCCATCGATTTGTGAGGAGGTGCGTCAAATGTCAGATGCACGCACCTTCCATTCATGCGCCAGCCGCATACTTGCAATCCGTGGTCTCTCCTTGGCCCTTTTCAATGTGGGCCTTCGACGTGGTGGGTCCCATCACTCCTTCAGCATCTAATGGTCACAGATACTTCCTCGCAGCTACAGAATACTTCACCAAATGGGTCGAGGTTGTAACTCTGCGAACAGTAGAAGGCCGACATGTGGTTTCATTTATTCATAAAAATCTTCTTTGCCGATTCGGCGTCCCACGTGACATTGTGTCTGATAATGGCAGTCACTTTAAGAATGAGAGGATGAAGACCTTCTGCTCGAAGTTCAGGATTCATCACCACTTTTCAACTCCTTATTACCCTCAAGGAAACGGCCAGGCAGAGGCCACCAACAAGATTTTGATCCGCATTCTGGAAAGAACTGTGGAAACAGGCCGCGATTGGCACGAGAAGATGCACGATGCACTTTGGGCATACCGAACCACCATTCGGACCCCAACCAATGCTACGCCTTCAGAACTTGTTTATGGGACAGAGGTAATATTACCTCTCCACGTTCAGAAGCCTGCACTCAAGTTTGCGTCGCTCATTGAACTTCTGCTTGATCAGTATCAGCAGCAGAGATTGGTACAGCTTGATCTATTAGATGAGAAAAGGCTCAAGGCAGCAGAACACGCTCAGGCCTATCGTCAAAGGATAGCTCGGCACTACGCCAAATCGGTCATGAAGAGAAGATTTCGAGTCAATGATCTTGTGCTCAGATCGACAGCTCATCTCAAACATCGACCGAAGGGCAAGTGGTCACCCAATTGGGAAGGCCCTTATGTGGTTAAGGAAGCGCTGCCTCGCAATTCCTATCGTCTGATCAATGCAGATGGAATGGAACTGCCAGATCCTATTAATGCTTTACATTTGAAGAGATTTTTCACTTAAATTGTTCATTCTAAGCCTTTTGTACTCTTCAAAATGTCTTCTTCAATAAAACAATGATCTTCTATTAAATTCTCACATCTTCTCCCTGATACTGGGGCATTTTATTTTGATCTATACTTGTCTTCCTTAGTCATATGTAGGCAGGATTAGACGAACTCTTTTTCTGAAAAACTTGTCAATTTTTCAGTTAATCTTTTTTATCTTTATTTAATTGCATCCCTTTCATTTTCCGATTTAATAGAATTTTCATCGATTTATTATCCATTTTATCATTTTGTCAAGTTTTATCAAGTTTTATCAAGTTTTTATCAAATTTTTAAATTTTATCGATCTTCTATTCTACAACCCCTTCAGGTTAAGGGATAAAACCTGATGCCTCTTTCCCATGAGGTATTCTTTTATTTTATTATCCCTTCAGGTTAAGGGATAAACCTGACCCTCGTTGTCCGAGGTGTTCCCATTCAGGATAAGGGAAAACCCTGAAACCCCTCGTAGGAGCGATAGTGCTACCTATGAGGATTCTTTTGTAAATAACAAGTGTTATCAACCTTTATTTGATCTTCTAAATTTATATTAATTTCTCTTCATTTAAATTTTCCTTAAATTCTATTCTTTTCCCATTCAGGATAAGGGATAATCCTGAAATCCCTCATAGGAGCATCAATGCTACCCGTGAGAATTCTTTTTCAAAATAAATTTTCAATAAATTTCCTTAAATTCTTCCCCATTCTTTTATTTATTCCTTCTTCCTTCAGGATAAGGGATAATCCTGAAGTCTTTCCTCATCAATGTCTTTCTCAAATTTGCTATCAATTTTTAAATTTTATCAATTTTATTGATTCTTTATTAAATTCTTTATCAATTTTTATCAAATTCTTTTATCACCTCTTATCATTTATTCTTTCCCCTTTCAGGTTAAGGGATAAACCTGAACATCGTTCTTCGAGGTACATCCCTTTCAGGTTAAGGGATAAAAACCTGAGCTATTTCCCATAAATTCTTCAATTCATGTCAATCTTTATTCATTCTTCTTCAGGATGAGGGAAAATCCTGAAGTCATCAAAGTTCGGACCATCTTGGGTCGAGAATCTTGAATAAATCTTTGTAATCGTTGGAATCTATTCATGCTTTTTGTCAATCCTTTCAATCCGACTCTTGGGTAGGAATTATCTCCTTCCCGTCTGAGTTCCGACTCAGGTTTTTGTTTTCCATTTTTATTTTTGTTTTAAAGATCCGGGTTCCGACTCGGGTTTTCCCTTTTATATGGCATTTGGAGCTTCGAGTTCCGACTCGGCCTTCCTATCGGATTCAACACTCGTGTTGGAATCGATCGTGCCCTTGAAGATTCGAGTTTTTCAAAACTCGGGTTCTTCCATTTTTTTCATTATTGTTTTAAAGATCCGGGTTCCGACTCGGGTTTTCCCTTTTATATGGCATTTGAAGCTTCGAGTTCCGACTCGGCCTTCCTATCGGATTCAACACTCGTGTTGGAATCGATCGTGCCCTTGAAGATTCAAGTTTTTCAAAACTCAGGTTCTTCCATTTTTTTTCATTATTGTTTTAAAGATCCGGGTTCCGACTCGGGTTTTCCCTTTTTATATAGCGTTTGAAGTTTCAAGTTCCGACTTGAACTTCCTTTTGAATCCAATGCTCGTGTTGGACAAATTGTTGTATTGAGAATTCGAGTTTCCAAACTCAATTCTCACTCATTTCTTATGTTTAAACCGGGTTCCGACTCGGATTCTCCTTTTTTGTATATTCTTATTTTTGAAGTCTCAAGTTCCGACTTGAACTTCCTTTTTGAATCCAATGCTCGTGTTGGACAAATCGTTGTTTTGAGAATTCGAGTTTTCAGACTCAATTCTCACTCATTTTCTTATATTTGAAAACCGGGTTCCGACTCGGATTTTCCTTTTTTGTATATTCTTATTTCTGAAGTTTCAAGTTCCGACTTGAACTTCCTTTCTAATCCAATGCTCGTGTTGGACAAATTGTTGTATTGAGAATTCGAGTTTCCAAACTCAATTCTCACTCATTTCTTATGTTTAAACTGGGTTCCGACTCGGATTCTCCTTTTTTGTATATTCTTATTTTTGAAGTCTCAAGTTCCGACTTGAACTTCCTTTTGAATCCAATGCTCGTGTTGGACAAATTGTTGTATTGAGAATTCGAGTTTCCAAAACTCAATTCTCACTCATTTCTTATGTTTAAACCGGGTTCCGACTCGGATTCTCCTTTTTTGTATATTCTTATTTTTGAAGTCTCAAGTTCCGACTTGAACTTCCTTTTGAATCCAATGCTCGTATTGGACAAATTATTGTTTTGAGAATTCGAGTTTTTTTCAAACTCAATTCTCACTCATTTAGAAACCGGGTTCTGACTCGGATTTTCCTTTTTGTATATTCTTATTTTTTTGAAGTCTCAAGTTCCGACTTGAACTTCCTTTTGAATCCAATGCTCGTGTTGGATAAATTGTTGTGTTGAGAATTCGAGTTTTTCAAGCTCAATTCTCACCCATTTCTTATATTTGAAAAACTGAGTCCCGACTTGGATTTTCGCGTTCGTACATCCTCATTTTCTCAAAATTCTGACTTGAATCTCCTTGCCAATTTAATGCTCACTTGTGGAGCGGAGTTCTCCTTGAAATTCCCCTTCAGGATAAGGGATAATCCTGAAGCACCGATAATCATTCTCGCTTAAATTCTTTAAAGTTTCTTCGAATGTCGGTCTCGTTTACAATTCCCCATTCAAAAACCAGTGCTCGTACTGGTATGCATCTTTCGAAGCCCGGTGCTCGTACTGGGGCATTTTCGAAACCCAGTGCTCATACTGGTGTGCACTTTTTGAAAACCCAGCGCTCGTACTGGGGCATTCTTTTTGAAAATCCAGTGCTCGTGCTGGCACATCTAGCGCTCGTGCTAGTTGTTTGGCTGACTGATCAAGTTAGCCCTCCAGGTTCAGTCTTTGCACTAACCAGTCCTCATCATTCAAGCTCTAAATTCTCAATTTCGACCTTCAGGTCATCATTTTATTAAAAATCAATCATTTTCTCTTGCGAAGGACCCTCTTCAGGGAGAGTTCGAGGGAGCTCGTTCCTTTCGCACGCAACCATCTTTCGTTCGCAAGAACCCTTTTCCAGGGAGAGTTTGAAGGGACTCATTTTCTTCGCGAACAGTTTGCAAAACAACAACCAACTTTACACAAAAGAACCCTTTTTCCAGGGAGAGCTCGTTTCTTTTGTGGCCTTTGTTTTATCATCTTTGGCCAACCCCTTCACAGAGGACCCTCTTCTAGGGAGAGTGTGATGGACTCGTTCCTCTGTGATACTTTCTCAACTTTGTTTTTTTCGGCCGCCTTTCCATAAGAGAAGCCTAGAGATAGGGAGTTTTGACGAAAACTTAATTTCTCTTCGAAAGTTCCATTTTGCAAACACCTCCTCTTTCAGGGAAAAGAGGAGTATTTCCAACTTCCCATTCAGGTAAGGGCTAAGCCTGAGTCTCTCTTTTTGGGGAAAAAGAGAGGAGAATTTTGTCGCGGACGTGTCGACTCGATATCAAGCGATTTCTTTCATCAGGGATTTATAGAATACTTTTGCCAATTTGCTATCAAAAGTCATTGTTGATCTCAAAATTTTCATCACATAAAAGAATTATCTCAAGCTACCTTTAGTATTATTTACAAAAGAACAAGACTTTTGCGAAATAAGAACTAAATTCAAGCTGTTTTTGTTGGTCAACCAAGAGGATAAAGAAAAAATCTTCGATATGACCGGCAAAGGAAAATTCAATGATGTTGAAAAGCCATAAATGAACTGATATTGATCATAGCTATGGCACATTCTTAAAGATCATTCTTCTGACAGTAAGACAGTGGAAATATCTTGGGCAGTAAAAAGAACCTACCCAATCCATATCTCCTCAGTCGTCCAAGCTAAGCTGCAATCAAATATCCGCAAAAGGGATCTCTCAATTGTCGTCGAGATGAAGGCGAATTAAGCGAATAGACCCCTGGGGCCAAAGAAGATTTGAAACATCTCCAAGATGACGGAGTTTGCGACGGATCCTTCCAGGAAAAGTTCAGATCATCGTCGAGATGAAGGCGAATGCGATGAACCTACCGACAAACCCTAAAAGATATTTGATTTCTGCTATCATCCAGAGATTTCAACCCAATGAATCTATATCATCAAGCATAATTCCTGAGAAAGAAAAAGAAGGATCGGAACATCTCTAAGATGAAGGAGTTCGTGACGTACCCTTCCTCGAAAAAGAGAGAAAAGTCAGGACATCTCCAAAATGAAGGATGATGTAAAAGAACCCAAGAAAGCTCCATGGTTCAAAAGAGTGCAAAAAGATCATCATGGGAAATGCCCAGGATCTCAAACTGCCCGAAACTGTCAAGAATCATCTTTATCCATGTGAAATTCTTTATCAATATCTTTTCACTTAATTGCTTTTATGAAGCTAAGAATATTTCCTCTCTTTTCATATCAAGAAAATTGATATCTTCCCCGAAGAAACTCAATAGCAACAATTTGAATTTTATTCTTGATTCTACAGAGTTAGCTCAATTGGAGTCAATACTCTAGGTAGAAAGAGGTGATATTTTCACACATGAGCACAGTTCAATCATTTTTTGAATCAACTACAATTTTGGCATCTTATTGGCAATATTTTCTAGTTATCCCAACATGAAGTGTGAACTTGATGATCGTTTTGACGTATCCTGACGTCATCCCTCCTTAGGACTGAAAAGTCCTTTCCTCCCGTCTGATCTGAGCGCTCTCGGATCTGCACACTTCCCTGTGTTCCCCACTGTCCCGCCATAGACAGTTCCCGCTCAGGATAAGGGTTAAACCTGAACTTTTTGCAAAAGATCTGTTATTGTCAAAAGCTATTTTCAGTCTCAGCAATGAGGCGCCCAAGAACAACCCCTTTTCAAGCTTTAAGGACCCCCATTTTCATCCTTTTGCAAACCCCTCTCAGACTTGTTGTGCAAAGTCTAGAGGTCCCATCACAGTTTCCCCGCTCTTTGAGGATCCTGTATCCATTCAGGCTAAGGATTAAACCTGTTACCTCACTCCTCGAGGTATCACCCAAACCTTCTGCGAGAGGTCGTCTATCTTTAGAAAGCTGATTTTAGTCTCAGCAATGAGGCACCCAAGATCATCCCTTTTCCAAGCTTTAGGGAATCCCTTGTTTTTCTCTTCTCGCAAACCCCTTCCGGATTTGTTCGTCCAAATTCTGAAGGTCCCATTATGGTTTCTTCGTCTGAGGATTTCGTATGGTCATCCCTTTCAGGTTAAGGGCTAAGCCTGAACCTCGCTCCGCGAGGTGTCCTTTCCGTTCAGGTTATGGTTAAACCTGAGTCTCATTTTCAACTAGATATCCTTTCTAGTCCTTCCACGGTTTCTTCATTTGAGGACTTCATGCGATTTTCCCCCCACTCAGGTCAAGGGTTAAACTGAATCTCGCTTTTGCGGTGCATGTGTTGTCCCATCGCGGCTTTCTCGTTCAAGGATTCTGTATGGTCGTCCCTTTCAGGATAAGGGTTAAGCCTGAATCTCGTTCCTCGAGATATCTTCCTTCTTCAGGTTTTGGTTAAACCTGAACCTCGTTTCGATGAGGTAATCCTCCCGTCCCATCATGGTTTTCCCCACAAAGGAATCCATACTCTTTATATATCCATTCAGGAAAGGATCAATGCTTGAAATTCATCTCACGAGGCATTTCTCTCAAAATGTCCCATCGAGGTCCGCTTACATTCCTTTCCCCATCCAAAATTATCTTGATATATTTTCGTCCCATCCAGGTTAAGGGCTAAACCTGAGTCATTCCAAAGGCTGATCTTGTCTCACCCATGAAACTTGATCAAAATTCTTAATCTTTCATCATTTCGGGATCTTCTCCCATCACGATTTCCTCATTCTTCATTCAGTCATATCATTGTCGAGGATTTCGTCCCCCCAAGCCATTCAGGACAAGGCTTTAAGCCTGAAATGCCATAATTCTTCCACACCCAGTTCAGATCGGCTGACTGGGGCATCTTTTCAAAATTTGGAGTGTTTTCTTTGCCACTAAGCTCGGCTTTCAACCGGCTTAGTAGCAAAGAGGGGCATCTGTGAACACCCCAAATTTTTCAAAATCTTTTAATATTCCCTTTTTGCCCCTAAAATCATTTTCTGAGCAAATGAGTCATTTTCAAATCTAAATTCCAGTTCATTTCTCTAGTTTTATTTAAATTAAATTCATTTCATATGTCTAAATTGATTTTGGATCTGGATCCATTGTCCAGATCCAAATCTGAATCTCCTTGTTCAAATTTTGAATTAAAATTATAGAAAATACCAAAAATAGCCTTTAAATAGCTCGGACAGTCCATCCGACATCCGTGTGGATCCATTGCGTTGTATTCCTCGATTTGAGTTTTAAAACTCGAACATTTTCTCAAAACTTGGGTCCAAACCCACTTTCTGAAGAAATTTCTCCAAAATGGTCTGAAACTCTCAAAAAAATACTCTTTGTAAATATTTCTCAGAAAAATACAAAATTTAGTGTTTAAAACTTTGTTTTCTTTTAAAATTTTAGTTTTCTACTACAAAAATACAAAAAAAAATGGAAAATGCAAATAGAAAAGAAACAAAAAAATTAGTTTTTGAAAAACCTCTTTTGAAAATCATTCTTTTGCAAAAACCTTTTTGAAAAAAACCCCTTTTGAAAAATCGAGTTTTTTTTTTTTTATGAGAAAACTTCTTTTGCAAAGTTTGTTAGGGAGCCCCCTATGTGAAAAAAACCTGAAAAATGAGGGGTCCCTTTGAAATTTGTCTTTTTAGGGTTTTAACAAAGAGGAGAGCGCCTCTCCCAGAGACTCCAAAAAAAAAAAAAAACCCTTCCTCCAGAAGCTTCCACTCCTTCATCGCACGCTCCATAGCGATGGCTCCGGAACCATCGATAGCCAACAACCTTCCCTTATTCTCCACCATCAATCACCCCCCTCTCCTTCACGAAGCTTCGACCAACCCCCCAAACCCCCCCCATGTGCGATCTCCTCTCCATCGCCCTCCGATCAATGGCTCCACCCTCAGCCATTGATCCCAAAACCACCTACCTCTCGATTCTTCCTCCCTCTCTATATAAGCAGGGCAACCGGAAGGAAAAGGGGGGGAAATCCATCCATTGGTGCCATTTTTTTTACGCATCTCTCTGCAAAAGCGGAAGAATAGCATCCCAAGGCAGGAGCTTCCCATCTCAGAATATCAAGCGGTCGGTTTTTCCTTTCAAGCCCCCATCGATCCCTCTTCACAAATACCTCATCTGAAGGAAAGAATCAAGTCCTGCAACGTCCAGAAGGAGCATCGTTTTCCCTTCTCAAGCCAGGTTGATTCACGGTAAGATTTAACCCTTCCCTCTCCCGTAAACACTTCTTTATATGGTCATCCTGTTATTCTTCATTCCCTTTTCTTTCTTTCTGTTTCCAATGCACCTACAGTGGGATCAGTCTGCTTATCGCAGTACCGACCCACCAAGTGCTACAGCAACCGGAATCATGTGATTCCAACATTATATTTTGTCTTCATGTTTTTTTTTTCTTTTTTTTCTTTGTTTTTTTTAGTTACCCAGTTCATATTTACTTTCTCAACGATGTGGTATTCTCTCCTGTTCGTGATATTTCCCTAATTTAATTTTTCCTGTCATATGTAAATCCGTTTACACTTTATGCTTTGGGAATAAGCCTCTGCAACGATGACCGATTTGATCCTGTATCAGGACGGATCTATCCTGCAGAAATCGCCAATTACCTTAGTTTCCTGGCATCTCTTGTTAATACCCATTGATTCATCCTTATTGTCAAATTGATTTTAATTTGCTACCATTTACATTGTTTCACTTTT
The DNA here is from genome assembly GCF_984573655.1 of Nuphar pumila. Lineage (NCBI taxonomy): Eukaryota > Viridiplantae > Streptophyta > Magnoliopsida > Nymphaeales > Nymphaeaceae > Nuphar > Nuphar pumila. Next base: position 98,569,265 of record NC_143249.1, read on the forward strand.
GGTTTGTATCTTCATTTTCAATAAATGTTCAGGTGGGAGTATAATTAGGCGCTGCCTCAGTCTTGCTTGCGAGTATATGTCTATTGCCTTGTCATAATAGAAACAACCTTTGGATCCCCCTATACTGTATGCTCTAACAGAGTTTAAATGAGCACCTTCATTGTTTTTGTCTCTATGCCTTCTAAAGATTGAGAATATGATGCGTCATATGATCCGGTCTCTGTCTTAAATGTTCATAGTATTTACATTGCCATTCTCGGTGAGGATACATTGACGTGATTTTTTTTTTTTTTTACATTCAGCTATGTTTTAATAAGATGCTTTCTGCTCAGGTAAATATCTCACAAAGTTACCGTGGTTTGGCCATCTAATCATCCATCTTGTTTCCCTCATCATTCTTGTTCCACTTATTTCTGTATTTCATCTTACATTTCCTGGGTTTACCTCCCCCCCCCCCCCCTCTGCATCTTATAACATGCGTATAGACAATAGTTAGCAACTAATGGCCATGAACGTCATTACAATGTACCTTAGATAAGCTCCAGCATCGGTCATTTGAAGTATGGCAGAGCGTCCTTCATAGCATGATTCATAACAATACTGAGTTATCTCACCCTGCAACGATTGGTTGCTGAAACTAATTTGATGGCAGGAATCACCTTATGAAATTAATCAGAACCATGAAATTGATCCATTGTGAGGGATTCCTTTGCATCTGGTTGGTGGGCTGAAGATGTTGTTTGCAATGTTTTTTTTTATTTTCAACATTTGTGTGACTCTAATCACCTGCATTTAATGTTTTCACTATTCTAAACTCATTCGAGTCATTTATCGGGTGTCCCACAAGGCTCAGCTCGTCACATGCATACGTTCCCCTGTTGCTGGAACAGGTAAAGAGGCCTGTTGGCTGATAGCCATGGTCATTATTTTACTCATTTATTTGTTTTATATCTGGATTCCTGTTTGCCAATTCTTTCTTTGGGATGTTCTGCTACTCGTCTGTGTTACATCATTTAGCTATAACATTTCATGCTTGTTACATCATGCTACCTACATCTCTAGTTCTTATTCAGCATGTCATACCATCTTATGTCAGTTCAGCGCAACCCTCAATTCAAATGTTGTTTTATTTGTGTTTAGAAGTGTATATGTGGTTCATTGGTTCAACATTATAGAATTTACAAATCTTTACAGTATGTTCACCCACGTTCCTCATGATTTCAAGAGTGGTGAATTGGTCAGATATATGTAATAACCCCTTTCATAATGTGCAAACTCTAGAGATATTTTCAGGTCTCTAACTTGACCATTTGCCATTTAATCTGTGCTGGATTGTTTGGAATTTCATGTGCCGATATTCCTTATGTTAGCAAAATTTTTTTGCTGTGAAAAAGGTTATCCTGGTTCTCTCATGTTAATATGATGGTCTTTAATTCTCATTGCAGCAAAAAATTGATCCAGTTCAGAATTGGTCAGAATAGGTTTTCTTTCTTCTGTATAATGTGCATATGTTTTGCCATTTTTTTTTTTTATATAGCTGACATCCCATTTTCCAGGATTAATTTACAATTATAAACTTTTTGGATCAGTTGAAGTTTGCTTGCAGAGGTAGGTGATCTATTATAGCTCTCATTCTTTTGCACTTGTTACATCTCCCCAATCATTGCTTTTACAATATTATCTTAATCAGCCACAATGTTGCAAGGTGCACGATTTAATATTAGGTTGCTGGTCTAGCAGAGAGTGTGCTCCTGGGAGCAAAGTATGATAACATGTTTCGGGGATTTAAACCAATATGATGCTTACCTTGGTTTGAAACATGAATGTAGTTTTTAAATCATTACTACAAACTCGGTTACATGAATGATGTTTGTCTAAGCATGCTTTAAAAGCAAAGATATATGTCCAGCTACATCCTTACATATCTGATATACATATGTCCGCCAGAAAATTTTTTTTTTTGGGGAAGAAAGTAGAAAGAATTAATTGTCCATTGCTTGTGGTCACTCATGTTAAGGCGACAGGTTGTCTTTGCTGTATTCTATTCATGCTTTTCTATTCTTTGTTGAAATACATGTCTCGAGTCTCTCGACTGTGTTTAAACCAAAATTTGGAAAAGGAAAGACCTATCTATTACGGAGGACCCCTTTGATGCTCCAACATATACCAGTGGCATTCATTGAAGGTGCCTCATACGGCCTTGTAATACTTGCTGGATTTGGCATAGCAGGAAACTGTTGGCTATATCATTTTCAAGGAGCTGATCTTTGAGCCCAAAGAGTACAAAATTCTTGGGAAAACATTGGAAAAGAATGATAGTCAGGTAAGAGTTAGAATTGGATCCCCATCACTGGTGGCAATCATGAAAGCAGGAATCAAGCTACTTGACAACATATTCCAGATAGAACATGGACAGAGGAAGATGGTGGCGATCGTACTGAGGTCGACTCCTATATCCGTGGCCCTCATGGAGTTGGTAAAGTCTATACAGAGAAGTTCAAAGACAAGACTGATAAAAAACTGGAAAATTTACATATCTGGTTGTTGAAACCACATCACCATCCCAGCACCTTCTTCATGACGTTACACAGTCGTACCACCAGTGTTAGTAGCACCTTCCTGTATACCTACAGCAAGGCCAATGCCTTGTGAATCCCCTCTTACATTCACATCACAGCTGGTCTTAATAGTGAGTACCCCGAGTAGCACTCTGAGTCTTGGTTGTCACTAACGGTCATTTTACCAGTAAATTCCTGTACAAAATGTATAGTCCACCATCCATCGTATATATATTTCATCAGTCTAAAAACCTCGTATATGTTTTCTCACCTATGGGTTATCGTTTGTCTATAGTATTGTTTATATACATACTTCTATATGCATACTTCTATATACATATGTGTACATATATCTATCCATACATATATATATATATATATATATATATATATATATATATATATATATATATATATATATATATATATATATAGGTATACATAGATACCCATACAAATAGGTATAAGTATATATGTGCACACTTCTTTCATGAATATAGAAAATGCCATGTGCCTCTTTTAGCATGATATAGCATTTTAAGTTAGAATTAATTTCTTCCATCTTAGTTTGGTGCTAATCCTTCTTTCTTGCAGGAACTTCTAAAAATGTTAAGGTCATTCTTAGATTAGGATCTCAAACTTAATTCAAATTGTAATAAGTTAGCTATAAATGAGAATTTACATTTCCAGTCTTAGATAAGAATGGATGAGCATGTGAGTAACGTTTGTTCCATTATTTTCTTTTGTTTTCTTAAAACTCACAAATGGTGAAACACGAATGGCACATGCACCATTTCGTAAGAGGTAATTGATCCTAAGTCGATGATCCACATCAATGGCCATAGTCAGGGTGTGGACAAAACTTAGTATTTTTATCTTTTACAAAATAACATTGGATCCACACTGGGTCCATTTTCAAAATTCATCATATTTCCTTAAATATTTTCTCCTTTTATTAGAATTTAACTTAAAATTGACTCAAAATATATACCAATGGCCATAGTCAGGGTATATTGAGAGTTAATTTCATTTTAAATTCTATAAAAGCACCAAATGTATTTTATTCTTCTCTTGAATTTAATATAGATTATTATATAATACATTCAATGACCATAGTCAAGGATGTATTATATCTTCAATCTTGTTTTAATTCATCTAAAGAATGAAATAGCTTTTCAAAAATCCAATTTCAAAATTTTTCAAATTCATTCATCATTTAAGATAGAACTGCATCATATTTTCAAAGTTCCTTTTTCAAAAACTCCAAGTGATGTAAATATCTTCCTCAATCTATCTTCAATTCTTATAAAATCCAATTCATCCTTTCATTTTCAAATTCAATTTCATTTTCAATCTCAAAGTTCAATTTAACTTTGAGATTTCAAAGTCATTTTTATATTCAAATTCAAATCAGATTTCAAAGTTCAAATTGACTTTGAAATTCCAAATTCATTTTATATTCAAAACTCTAATCAAACTCAAAGTTCAATTTTAACTTTGAGACTCTTGATTCATCTTCTAAATTCCAAATTCAAAAACTTCAAAAATTCAAGGTCTAATTTGACTTTGAAATTCGTTTGTATATTCAAATTCTAAATTTCATTTTCAAAGTTCAATTTAAACTTGAAAGTTCTTGATTCATCTTCTGAATTTAACTCCAAATCCATTTTAGGATCCAGGATTCAACACTCATATTGGATCTCAGACTTCAGATCCAATTCCTCTTTAGGATCCAGATTCCAATTTCACTTTGGATCTTAGACTTCAGATCCAATTCCTCTTTAGGATCCAGACTCCAATTTCACTTTGGATCTTAGACTTCAGATCCAATTTCCTTATAGGATCTAGAATCCAATTTCACCTTGGATCTCAGACTTCAGATCCAAATCCATCTTAGGATCCAGAGTCCAACTCTACATTGGATCTCAGACTTCAGATCCACTCCATTTCAGGATCCAGAACCCAAAGTCCATCTTGGATTCCAAATCTCGGATCCCATTCTGTTTAAGATCCGGAATCCAATTCCAATTCTAGATTTCAATTCCATTCTCGTATCTAATCTGAATCTCTTAAATCCATTTCTATTCTTAAATACCATTTGATTTTCTCAGTCCATTCCAATTTCAAACTTCAAAATCTAAATTCAATTCCAGCTCAAGTATTCATTTTCTTTCCTAAAATTCAAAGTTTAAAATTCAAATTCAAAGTCCATTTCTGACTTTAAAACTTCATTTTCTTTATTTCAAAGCTTCAACTCATTTTTTCTCAAAATCAAAATCCATTCTTCCAACTCTGATTTACTTCAAAGGCTTAGAACTCCTCTGATCTATCTCAAGTTCTAAAATTAGATTCAATCATTTCTTCACTCCCTTACCAAATTCATCTCAGAATACTTGGAAAATTCTAAATCAATTTTCAAAAGAGCATACATCCTTGCATTGCACAAGTATGATTCTTTGTGCATTTAGAGTTAGGATAAAGTCTTAGATTATATTTAGGCAAAGCAAAAGGCATAGATTCGATCCTTGGTTTGATTACCCCTGGTAAAGGCGCCAGGAACGGTCGAACCTCGTACCGACGAGCGAATCCTGTCTCTCCAGTTTCCCGCAAATTTTCAAAAACGGAGGCGAGTTAAATTTCTAAATATTTTCAAATTAAGGTCAAGTGAGACCGCGCAAAAGAGTTCCTCTTCTCTTTTTTCTTTCTTTCTTTTCTCTTCTCTCTTTTATTCTTCTCCCTTCAAAAAGGAGGAAAATAGAGGTTGGAAAAGGAAAAGAGAAGGAAGAGAGAGAAACCACAAGAGAGGAAAAATTTTGCGATGATCACACCCCACACTGACACTTGGCAGAAAAATGGGAGGAGAGAGAAAAGACAAGTGGCGCCAATCCAGGGGACAAGGCTCCTATATTTTTGGGTTTTTCAAAAATTCAGCTTTTTCAAAAGAAAAGCCTATGTGACACCACCTCAGTGTGGGTCCCACATTGCTTATTTATTAAAATAAGGATAGAACAACAACTTCTTTTTGGAATTTTCATAAAATCTGGACTAATTGGTAAAACAGAAATTTTTGGAAAGAGTTGGCCCCTGTTGGGCGATTTGTTAAAAGAATGATAGTTGAAATAGCTGACAAAAAGGCAAAATCTAAGTTGAAATTTATTGAAAATTATCCAGATTGTTTTCCTCAGGAAATATTTTGAAATTCAGAGCCCTGGGGGTAAAATGGGAAGAGTTGATAATTTTGAAGACCCAGGGTTTTGAAATCACTTTTGAAAAGAGTTGAAATTCAAATCTGGATTGAAAAATTTGAAATCGAGAGTTCTGGACCTTGAAATGACATGCTGTGCAGTGCAGTGATATGAAATGCTCATGCAATGATATGCAATGCCATGTCTTATGCAATAGAATCTTGAACCAAGACTTGGAGATGCCTGTCTCCTGTCAGGAATAAAATTTTAAACATCTGAGCTAAAAATAAAGAAATTTTGAAAGTTGCAGATGAAATTTAGACTTTTGCAAGGTTCGGGCTCAGAAAATGACCATTTTGCCCTCCGGCGATTTCAAAGGCTGGATGCTGATGCTTGGTGGAAATGTCGGGGAGGTGAGTGAAAATTTGGGGTGTTTACAGATGCCCCTCTTTGCTACTAAGCCGACTTGTGGGCGAGCTTAGTGGCAAAGAAAAACACACCAAATTTGGGCTATATATATAAAAAAATGCCCCAGTTAGAAGGATCTGAATGGGTGTGAAGAAATTAGCCCGAGGAAGATGGTAGATATGAAACGAAGAATGAAGAGGAAAGATTTGCTCTGTGAGAGCGAAGTTCAGGTTTTTGCCCTTAAACTGGATGGGACAGAAATACCTCGCATGGAATGAAGCTCAGGTTTTAACCCTTGACCTGATTGGGAAATGAAATATCTCATAGAAATGAGACTCAGGTTTGTACCCTTAACCTGATTGGGCAAGTAAATGAAATACCTCTTTGAATGAGGCTCAGGTTTGTACCCTTAACCTGATCGGGCGGGGAATGAAATACCTCTTTGATTGAGGCTCAGGTTTATACCCTTAACCTGATCGGGCGGAAAATGAAATACCTCTTTGAATGAGGCTCAGGTTTGTACCCTTAACCTCATCGGGCGGAAAATGAAATACCTCTTTGATTGAGGCTCAGGTTTATACCCTTATCCTGATCGGGCGGAAAATGAAATACCTCTTTGAATGAGGCTCAGGTTTATACCCTTATCCTGATCGGGCGGAAAATGAAATACCTCCTTGATTGAGGCTCAGGTTTATACCCTTATCCTGATTAGGCAGAAAAATGGAATGGAATCCTCGAAAGAAGAGACCATGATGGAACCTTCGGATTTTGCACAATAAATCCGACAGGGTTTTCGCAAAAGGAAGGAAAATGGGGTCCCTAAAGCTTGAAAAGGGATTGATCTTGGGTGTCTCATTGCTGAGACTAAAATCAGCTTTTGAAATTGCCTCTTACGAGAAAATGATTGGTGGTTCGACCTCAAACCGAAATGGGACTGTTTATGGTGGGACAGTGGGGACGCAGGGAAGTGTGCAAATCTGAGAGTTCATGCTTTCAAAGAAGGGAAGGAATCAAGTCCTTAAGAGGGATTTAAAATTGGTGTCAGGATGCATCGAAAACGAACATCAAGCTCTCACTTCATGTCAGGATAGCTAGAAAATATTGTTAAAGTGTTGGAAATTTTGCTGTTGATTCAAAATTCTTGAAAATGTTGCACATGGTTGCAAAGATATTCTTTCTTTTCTACCCAAAGCATTACCTCCAAACAAGGTTCACTTCGTAGAATCGAAATTGGAAACCCAAATTGTTTGCAATTGACCTTCTTCAAGGAAGCTATCAATTTCCTTGATATGAACAAGAAAGAGAATTTGATATTATGAAAGCAATTGATGAAAGAGTATTGATAATAGAATTTCACAAGATTAAAGAGGATTCTTGATAGATTTGGCAGTTTGATATCCTGGGAGCTTCTCTCGTGATAATCTTTCTGCACTCTTTTGGCTTCTCTGGGTTTTCGTTATAATCTCATTCCTTTCGGAGATGTTCTTACTTTTTCTCTCTTTCTTTTTCCTCTCTTTCTCTCTTTTGGAAGGGTACGTTACAAACTCCTTCAACTTGGACATGTTTCGATCCTTCTTGGACGATGGGCTTGGAGATCTTTGGATGACAGCTGAAATTAAATATCTTTTAGGGATTGTCGAGAGGTTCATCGCATCTGCCTTCATCTTGACAGTGCTTTGGACTTTCCCTGGAAGGATCTGTCACAAACTCCATCATCTTGGAGATGTTTCAAATCTTCTTTGGCCCCGGGGGTCTACTCGCTTAGTTCGCCTTCATCTTGACGACAAGTAAGAGATCCCTTTTGCGGATATTTAATTACAGCTTAGGTGATTTTGAGGAGACAGGGCTTGGGTGAATTCTCTCTTTTCTAGCACTCAGGATATTTCCACTGCCTCGTCTTTACAAGAATAGCCTTTAAAGATGCGCCATTGACTGCGATCAATATCGATCATCTACGACTTTTCAATAACATTGAATCTTCTTTTCTGGCCATATCGAGGACTTATCCTTCATCCTTCTGGTTGGCCAATAGAAAGAATTTGAATTCTGAATCTCTTTTCGCAAAAGCTTCACTCTTTCGGAAGTAATGCTGTAGGTAAATTGAGATAGAGATTAGTGCAATAAAGATTCTGAAATCAACAAATAATTTGATTGACAGATTGACAAAATTTTCTCGAAATCCTTTGTGAAAGTGAGTATTTGAAGTCCAGCTCAACACATCCGTGACGAAAATTCTCCTCTCTTTTTCCCCAAAAAGAGAGACTCAGGCTTAGCCCTTACCTGAATGGGAAATGGGAAATACTCCTCTCTTCCCTGAAGAGGAGGTGTTTGCAAAACGAACTTTCGAAGAGAAATTGAGCTTTCGTCAAAGCTCCCTAATATTAGGCTTCTCTTATGGAAAGGGGGCCGATAATAGTGAGGTCTGAAAAATGGGTCATGAAAGGAACGAGTCCATCACACTCTCCCTGCAAAGAGGGTCCTTCATGACGAAAAATGTCCTAGTATGAAATTGGGGGGTCACAAGAAAAGCGAGTCTCCGTCGAGCCTCTCCCTATCAAAGGGTTCCTTGTGTGAAATTGGAAATTGTTTTGCAAACGGTTCACAAAGACGCGAGTCCCTTCAAACTCTCCCTGAAAAGAGGCTAAGTGAACGAGTTGGATAGCATGCGAAAAGAACGAGCTCCCTCGAACTCTCCCTAAAAAGGGTCTCTCGCAAGAGAAAATGATTGAAATTGGATATTGAGATTGATTGACCCAAAGGTTGAAATTGGAAATTGGAAAATTGGTTGTTGAAAATTGAATGACCCGAAGGTCGAAATTGGATGACCTGACGGTCGAAATTGAGAATTGGTTTGACCAAAAAGGTCGAAATTGAGAATTGAATGACCCGAAGGTTGAAGTCTGGAAATTGAGTGACCCGAAGGTCGAAAATTTGGAAATTGATTGACCCGAAGGTCGAAAATTGGGATTTGATTGACCCGAAGGTCGAAAACAGGAAATTGATTGACCCGAAGGTCGAAAATAGGAAATTGATTGACCTGAAGGTCAAAATTGGAAATTGGTAATTGAAATTGAGAATTGGAAATTGGGTGACCCAGAGGTCGGAATTGGAGAATTGCCTGATTTGAAGTTTTAAATTGGAATTTGGAGGGCAAAATATCGAATTTGAGCAATTGACAGACCCTGATGATTGGAAATGACTTGAATCAACAAAGGAGAATGATGAGTTCGAGTCAGAGCTCGAATAAAATACAGAGATCACGAGTCGGAACCCGGATCAACAAAAGAAAATGAAGAGCTCGAATCAGAGCTCGAATGAATAAAGAGATCTCGAGTCGGAACCCGGATCCACAAAAGAAAGTGAAGAGCTCGAATCTGAGCTCGAATGAAGAGATCTCGAGTCGGAACCCGGATCAACAAAAGAAAAATGAAGAGCTCGAATCTGAGCTCGAATGAATAAAGAGATCTCGAGTCGAAACCCGGATCAATAGAAGATGATGAAGAGCTCGAATCTGAGCTCGAACAAGGTATAGAGATCACGAGTCGAAACTCGGATCAACAAAAGACAATGGAGAGCTCGAATCTGAGCTCGAATGATGTAGAGAGATCACGAGTCGGAACCCAGATCAACAAAAGAGAATGAAGAGCTCGCATCTGAGCTCAAATGATGTAAAGAGATCACGAGTCGGAACCCAGATCAACAAAAGAAAATGATTTGAATAAAAAACCCGAGTCGGAACTCGATTTTCTGAAAAGTTGGGATTTTGAAAATGTACCAGTTTGAACACTAGATTTTGAAATAATACCAGTTCGAGCGCTGGGTTTTGGTTCAGTATTGCTGATTATCTTTCAATTTTGAATCATTAGGAATTATGATGGGACTGTTTGTTGAAATCCCAATACTGACCGGATTGTTGTCAATGCAGTTGAATGCAAATGAATATGAATTGATGCATATGAATGCACAAGTGCGTAAAATAAGGAATTTGTTTATCCTGCCTGCATACAGAACAAAAATTTTTAAAATGCCCCAGTGTAACTGGGAAAGAAAGTTTGATCATTGTTTGAATGAAAATAGAAAGGATTACAAGAGGAGAATAAATGTTTCAAGTATAAAACTTTTTCAAGTGTCGAGCATTAATGGGATCTGGCAATTCTACCCCATCGGCATTGATGAGCCGATATGAGTTGCGGGGTAATGCTTCTTTGACAACATAGGGACCTTCCCAATTTGGCGACCATTTGCCGCCGGGACGATGCTTGAGATAAGCTGTGGATCGAAGTACTAAATCATTGACTTTGAATCTTCCTTCGACGATAGATTTCGCATATTGCCTGGCTATTCTCTGGCGATAGGATTGAGCATGCTCTGCTGCTTTTAGCCTTCTCTCGTCGAGTAGCTCTAGCTGCACTAGTCGCTGCTGCAGGTATTGATCAAGAGGTAATTCTAGGAGCGATGTGAATTTCAAAGCAGGCTTCTGAACATGTAGCGGCAATACTACTTCTGTTCCATAGACCAATTCTGATGGAGTAGCATTCGTTGGAGTGCGAATGGTGGTCCGATAGGCCCATAGTGCATCGTGAATCTTCTCATGCCAGTCACGGCCTATTTCTACAGTTCGCTCTAAGATACAAATTAAGATCTTGTTGGTGGCTTCTGCCTGACCGTTCCCTTGAGGATAGTAGGGAGCGAAGAAGTGGTGATGGATCTTGAATTTTGAGCAGAATGTCTTCATCTTTTCATTCTTGAAATGGCTGCCATTATCTGACACGATGTCATGCGGGATGCCGAAACGGCAAAGGATGTTCTTGTGAATGAAAGAGACTACGTGTCGGCCTTCTACTGTGCGGAGAGTGATAGCTTCTACCCACTTGGTGAAATATTCCGTTGCAGCCAGGAAGTATTTGTGACCATTTGAAGTTGAAGGAGTGATGGGACCTACGACATCGAAGGCCCACATGGAGAACAACCATGGAGAAACAACAGATTGTAAATATGTTGCTGGAGCATGGATGGAAGGTGCGTGTATTTGACATTGCACACACTTCTTCACATAATGATAACAGTCTTGTTGCATAGTTTTCCAGTAATAACCTGCTCTGATGATCTGCTTGACAAGGGTTTGGTAGCTGACGTGGCCACCACAAATGCCTTCGTGTGCTTCTCGCACGACTTCTTTGGCTTCGTCTTCGTCTAAGCATCTGGAATACTCTGAACTGAATCCTCGACGATAAAGGACATTGGCCAAAATGAAGTATCGAGTAGACATACGCTGGATTGCTCGCTGCTCTTTCTTTGAGAGCTCTGGAGGAAATTTACCAGTTTCTATGAAGGTTTTGATATTGTAATACCAAGGTTTCTTCCTTTGCTCAGCTTGGTTTACTTGTTCTGTTGGAAGGAAAGCAGGTTGGTCAAGTCTGCCAATTTCAAAAGAGCGACATGATTCTCCATTCTTGAATGCCATAATGGAGCCTAAACTGGCTAGGCTATCAGCCACTTGATTAAAATCTCTCTTGATATAGAATAACTGAAATTCTTCAAACTTGCTGACAAGAGCTGAAACAATTTTTTGGTAGGGAAATAGCTTCTGATCTTTGACTTGCCATTCGGCTCGAACTTGATTGACAACGAGTAATGAGTCACCGTAAGCATGCACTCTCTTAACATTGAAATCTAGTAGAATCTTCAGTCCTTGAATCAGGGCTTCATATTCAGCCATATTGTGAGTGCATTGAAAGTCTAACTTGAGAGAAAATGGAATCATCTCTTTCTCAGGAGTGATTAATAGGATTCTGATGCCTATTCCAGCCATATTTTTAGAACCATCGAAAAATAAATTCCAGCCTGGGGATTGCTGGATATTGCAAATTTGCTCGTCTGGGAAATCATCTTCGGCTTTCACCTCTTCCGCCAAAGGAAAATCTGCCAATTGATCTGCAATTGCTTGGCCTTTGATTGATTGCTGCGAGACATATTCTAAGTCATACTGCATCAATAAGACTTGCCATTTTGCGACCCGTCCGCTGAGGAAAGGTTGCTCCAAGATATATTTGAGAGGATTGAGTTTAGACAGAATTTTGACCTCTGATGCCAACAAGTAGTGTCTTAGCTTCTGACACATCCACACCAGAGCTAGGCAGGTCTTCTCTATTTGAGAGTATCTCTTTTCATAATCTATGAAAGTCTTACTCACATAATAAATGGCATGCTCTATCAAGCTGCCTTCTTTGTATTGCGCCAAGAATCCGTCGCATGCGACTTGATTGACTGAGATGTATAGCAAAAGAGGTTTTCCCAATTCTGGTGGCTTCAAGATGGGAGGATTGAGAAGATATTTCTTGATTCGATCGAACGATTGCTGACATTCTGGTCCCCATTCGAACTTCACTCCTTTTCTGAGCAAGTGGTTGAAAGGTTCACATCTCATTGCCAAGTTGGAAATAAATCACCGGATTGATTACATACGTCCTTGAAGGCTACGCAATTCTTTGAGATTTTTTGGGGGTGGCATATCAATGATAGCCTTTGCTTTGGCTGGGTCAACTTCAATTCCCTTTTTGCTGACCAGAAAACCCAACAGTTTGCCTGATTCGACTCCAAAGACACACTTTTGCGGGTTAAGCCTTAACTTATAAAGAATGAGTTGCTTAAAGACTTGATCAAGCGCTTCGAGGTGATCTTCTCCTTCTTTAGATTTCACGAGGATATCGTCAACATACGCATCCATGATTTTGCGCATCTGATCGTGAAATATAACGGCCATTGCTTGTTGATATGTTGCTCCTGCATTCTTGAGCCCAAAAGGCATAACTGTATAACAGAAAGTGCCCCAAGGTGTAGTGAGGGAAGTTTTTGATTGGTCGCGGGTGGCTAACTTAATCTGATTGTAGCCGGAATATCCATCCATGAACAAGAACATGGCATGTCCTGTCATGCTGTCGACTAGAAGATCGATGCTTGGAAGTGGATAGTCATCCTTCGGAGTTGCCTTATTGAGGTCTCTGAAGTCTATGCAGATCCTTACTTTGCCACTTTTCTTTGGGACAACGACGATATTGGCTAACCAATCTGGGTAGTCAATAGCTCGAATAAATCCTGCTTTGAGCAGATCTTCAAGTCCTTCCTTGACTTGTTGTTCTATTCTAGGATCCATTTTTCTCAACTTTTGCTTGACTGGCTTAGCATCTGGCTTCAAGACAAGACGGTGTTCGACTAATTTTGGGTCTAAACCCGGCATATCTTCATATGTCCATGCGAACACTTCCTCATGTTGCTTGAGAAAATTTGTAAGTCTTTCTTTCTCTTCTGGACTCAGACTGGTTCTGATCTGGAGAATTTTGGGATTTTCCTCTAAACCGATATTGACCTCTTCAGTCAGATCTTGTACCAGAGGGGATGGTTCATCTTACTTCTGAACTGCGGTGAACTCTGGTAACTCCGGAAGAGACTGATCATATTCTGTATAATCATCTGACTGCTTTGCAATCTTGCCCTCTTCGGTGCTTGCCTTGCCTCGGTGGATTGCTGCCGTCTTTTGAAAAGCCTTGGGATTAAGAACGAGCTTCTTGATTGTTCGAGAAGTCATTCTGAAATTTCGGATAAGAAATTTGGTTCAGATAAAATTGCCCACCGTAAGACAAGCAATCATTTGAAGAGAATCATGCAAAAAATGGCATTATAAAATACAGAGATAGACAGAATAAAGATAGATGGCATCTAGATAGACAAAGAAACTTGGAATTTTATTGACTTTGAATTGATCAAGGATATTGATAAAATGAGACATTTATTTTGGAAAGAATAGAAAGAAAATAACAAATGTTCTTCGATGTGCCCCTTTGACAAAAACAGCCTTCTTTGACGAGCTCCCGCCGGAGAACCCTAATCCTGCCCTGTGGGGACGGTGCTTCTAGATCACTGGCTCGATGCGGCCATCTTCATTTTTATCGAGTCCCTTGAAGGGTTGATAACCATGTTTCAGAAGTAACTCAAATCCCTTTCTTGCCTTCATGAATTGAGGAAACAATGGGTGATCCTTAATGGTACTGTAGTTGATTCGGCCTCCAACCTTGAAGAATTGAGGACCTCTCCATCGGGTCATGGCTACCGTGTGCAAAGATAGTTCTCATGATGCCTGGAGTATTTCTCGATTCTCTCCGAGACTGATTTCTTCACTCTCTCTGATGCTGGGAATATCCGCATTGAATGAGGGCCGAGGAATCATTGGCTGCGGGAGCCTTTCTTCTGGGTCTTCTCCCAGTATTGTTGTAATCATTCCACCTTTTGACCATTTTACACATTGATGCAGGGTGGAAGGCACTAAATTTGCATTATGAATCCACGTCCTTCCGAGCAGCAAGTTGTAGGTGGGTGGCACATTGACCACATGGAAGAGGACGGAGTGCACCGAATAGTTGATGAACACTTCCAGAAATATTTTGCCCTTGGCCGTTTGACCATGGTTGTCAAACCCATAGATTGTGATGGGATCTGGGATATATTCTTCATCCTTGATCCCTAATGCTTTTGCGGTCATCTCGGGACAAATATTGAGGCTACTGCCTCCATCGACCAACATATGCGGTACTGTCATTCCCCTGACTCGAACGACAATGTACAAGGCATTGTTATGAAAGGAATGAGGCCTTGGAAGGTGTTATCGTCGCAAAATTTTTCCCGTCTTCCCTTCCTTGCGGAAGAGAAAAAGGAAAATGATTTCGCGCTTCAAACTTGACCCGATTTTGGAAATTTGTTTTGAAATACTCGCCTCCGTTTTGAAAATTGCGGGAAAATCCAAGGGATGGGGCTCGACCTGTCGGTACGAGGTTCGATCGTTCCTGCCGCCTTTAACAGGGGTAATCGAACCAAGGACCAAAATTGTGCTTGACTTAGTTAAATCATCAAAATCGTGTTTTATCCTAAATGCACAGAGAATTCAGGCATGTGCTATGAAGTTTTGTAAAATGTAACTTGAAAAGACATGATGTATGCTCAGAAAAGGTTTTGGAGCGGGAAATAGTTCTAAGGCAAATGATGGAAATCAATTTCTCAGGGAAACTCAGATGAAAAAGGGTTTTTGAAATCACGAGAAAGTTCATAAAGATGTGGGAAAATCATGAATGGATGAAAATCCTAAAAAAATAGAAGTGATTCTTGAGAAAAAGGTGAACATTTGAAAAGGGAAAATGCTTGTCAGGAAAAGCTTCAAGTTTTGAAAGCTTTCTTTGGAAAATGATTGAAATTTATTGAAAAATTCTTTGGAGAAGAAAAACTGAACTTGGAAAATTAAAATTCTGGGAATCTTGGCCTTGAAACACTTGGAAATTGAGTTTGATCTTTGAGGAAGATTGGAAACTTCTTTTGGAAATCTTAAGAAAATAACCTTTTCCATGGAAAACTATGGAAAAACTTGACTTGGGAAAACCGATTTTGGAAAATCCTCAGAGTTTCTTGAGAAATTGATTTCTGGAGAATGAAATTTTCTTAAGAAAATCACGAGAAAACCAATGATTTCATGATGCAAATGATATGAGTGTATGAATGCACTTTGAAAGATTTTCTAAGAAATTTGTTGGAAAAATGTGTATTAAGTCAAAATAAATCCTTCACATATTCTGACTGTGGCCATGAATATGTTCAGAGTTTAATCGATTTAATGCACAATACGTTGAAAATATTAGAAATATGATGTGCATTTTAAGATAGCCTAAGAGTGTAGGCTCAATGTGACTAGTAGAAAGATGATGGATCTGGGTCTCATCCATATTCCGACTAGGGCCGTAAATATGGACTCCACCGAGTCCGTCAACTCTCTAAGAGTTGGTGCACGTGCCATTCGTGAACATCCATAGTGTTTTTGAAATAAAATGCATGAATCATAAAAACATGATATTGCAGGAATTTAAACTATATGATATGCATCCTAGTCTAAGCGGAAAATTAAATCTCTTATTTCAAAATTTACATTATTACATCACTAATCAAATGAAATAAATGGAAATTGCAGACTTCAGCTCCTTCTTTTGAATGTTCCTGCCAAACTTGAAATGGGGTTAGCTCAAATATGTGGGTTTTTCCAAGATTTTCCAATAATATTATGAAATTATTGGATTTAATTGGATCTAAACCCTAT
The DNA here is from genome assembly GCF_984573655.1 of Nuphar pumila. Classification (NCBI taxonomy): domain Eukaryota; kingdom Viridiplantae; phylum Streptophyta; class Magnoliopsida; order Nymphaeales; family Nymphaeaceae; genus Nuphar; species Nuphar pumila. The sequence goes on from NC_143249.1 coordinate 98,585,548, forward strand.
TCTCATGCTTCCTTGATATTTGAAATGATGAAAATGCAAGAAATTCAGTAGAAAATAGTTTGAAATTCGGAATTGGGGTTAAAATGACCAAAATACCCCTAAATTTAAAGTTATACCTTTAAAATCAGGGTTTTTGAAGGAAATTTTGGTAAAATTGAGATTTTGAAATTAAAATTGAATCAAATGATGATGAAATGCAGTATGAGGCATGATGACATGCTGCTAAACACATTAGGACTGTAAAATCAGAATTTGACATTTTGCAATTTATCCAAAATAATGAATTTTGCTTGTTTTTCGCTTGGATCCGGGTCCCGCGGGGCCCTGTTTTGATGATATGGCTAAATCAAGCCTCAAATGAATTCCAAATTACACCAAATTCGGTATGAAGCATCTTCATACTCTTATAAACATCCTAGAATGCTGAAACTTATGAAACGATATGATTTAAATGCTAAAATTTGAAGAAAATCCTAAAAAGGGTGGATTTCGCCTACGTACCCGAACCAAATACAATGCTTAATATGATAATGCAAGATTTACACCATAAAAACTTCTGATATTTTGCAGACTGCTAAATAACCCGAAATGGAACATCTTTGGTTTTTACAGCCTCGGGATTTGAGCCATGGTGAGTTCGGTAACAGGGATTTAGTTTTGATGGAGGTAAAATTGATCTATTCTGATATAAAATGCTACAAAAAATAGAAAACAGCCATGTAAATTTCTGCTATTTAACAGAGCTACTCATGACACCTACATGAACAATTTTCATGTTTATGACTTCCACATTTGATCAACATAAACACAGATAAAAATATAACTTTTTATGCCTAAATTAACAGAACAGACAAATGTGACAAAACAAAGGACTGACAAGAAAAATCCGAAACAGGTATCACAACTGTTCTAAAAATCACAATCTTTCAGATGCAAAAAGAGGACATCTCGGACATAACTTTCACTTTTTAAAGTTATGGATTTAGAGCAATACCCAAAGAGAACCCATCGACCTAAGTCGATCCAAAGTTCCAGAGGCCCGAATCAGGCTCTGACACGTGTCCCGCACTCTCGGATTTTTGTCAGACATAAAACAAAAATAAAAAAAAACTGAGAAAATCAGGTTACAAAATGTACATCCTCCCGAGCTCAGAACATCTTTCGGATTGAAAATCGGATCTCCCATGAGGGATATCTTGATTTTACAAGTCGGAAAAGAGTTTTTAAAACGCATCCCGGGTAACAAAACCCGACTTGCCATTTTGAATGTTTACCACAGTAAACAAATTCAAATGATTCCGAATGTTTGGCACAATTCTAGGGACACCTAAGGGCGCAATCCATGATTTTTTTTGGAATTTTTAATAAAAAAAATATGCATGAAATGACGTGTGGACCGACTGACAAAAACAGAGAACTACTGAAACTGAGCAGAATTGAAATAAATGCTAAATTAATCCTAATTAATTCATGAAACATGCTAAATTAACAAAATAAAATGCAAATTAAATGTAGCTAAATGCATGAATGCTAAAAATCATCAAGGAAGCATAATTATGTATTTTTATATTTGTCGTTTTATGAGAATAGCTCAATCCATTCCTCGGATGAACTCTTTCTTCAAACGACACCCGAATCAAATCATGATATGAAATCAAGAGGAAAAGAGGTGCACCTTGCTTCGCTACACAGCTTTGAAACTCTTGAAAGGGACTGCTACCAAGGGCTTCGTTCGTCCTTCGATCCGGGCTTCGGATGATTCACCAAGATCGACCCACGCTTGAATCGAATTGGCCACAACACGAGCAATGTAGGTACTTCACTGCACCTTCTCCACTGAGCCCAAGGGGTGCGTGAATTCCAAAGTTCAAAAATCGTGTTCATAAGAAAATCTAGGTTGAATTTCAAAGTCCAAAAAAAGCTCTCTTAGGCTGGGCGTGGAGCCTTGTTTTTATAGAATTTTTCTGAAAAATTTGAATTTCAAACAGGCTCAATCTGAGCCCTCCATGTGGCGCCATCTCAGGGGTGCTATTTTGATTTTTTGAGAAAATAAAATGGGAAATTTTGTGGGTGAGACACCTCAGCAGAATTTAAAAATTTTCAAAATTGGGTTTGCTTGATTTTCTCTGCAGGAGGCTCCCAGATTGCGCCACCTCAGAGGGTGCTCTCTTGGAGTTTGAAATTCAAATTCCTAATTTTCTGAAGCTTCTCAAATGGCGCCACCTCAGGGGCTATTTTTATTAAAAATATAAAATAAATAAAAGAAATGAAGCCAAGTGGGGCTTTGGAATGGCGCCACCTCAAAAGGAGGTTTAAGGTGTAAAGTTGGAGACAGTAGGAGCATGCCATGTGGCGCCACCTCTGGAAGCTCTTGACACATGTCAGAAGGACAGGAGTGGAAGAAGCAGACTGTGCCACCTCAGAGGAATTCAAATTCTACTTTTCTGCAAGAAAGGAGAGGCTGACATGTGGCGCCACCTCAGGGTGGCTCCTACAATGCCATGTGGCAGGAGAACAGGAATGGAAGAAGCAGAATGCGCCACCTTAGAGGGGATTTTTCTACTTTTTCTGATGCAGGGAGGTCTGGACATGTGGCAGACAAGTGTCAGCTGCCTGGAGGAGTTTTCTCAAATGGCGCCACCTCAGAAGGAGATTTGAATTTCAAATGGAGGTTGGCCCTGGAGGAATGGAGGATGGACATGTGGCAGTTCCTCAGAGTGGCTCCTACAATGCCATGTGGCAGGAGGGAAAAGCAAGGAACATGTGGCGCCCTCATGGACAAAGTAGAAAAAGGTAGAACTCCAGGATTTTCGCCACCTAGCTCTTGTCTGAAAATTTTTGAATGGTTGCTTTTCTGAAGAAAGCCAAGAGTGACATGTGTCCTCTACTTTTTCTGAAGGAAGCTGGAGATGACATGTGTCATCTACTTTTCTGAGAAAAGTAGGAGGGAGACATGTGTCATCTGCTTTTTCTGAAAGAAGTAGAGAATGACACGTGGCAGAGGGAAGAGAAGGAGGTCCAAGCCATGTGGCGCCATCTCAGACAAAATGGAAAAGGTGAAGTTCAGGATTTGCGCCACCTATGGAGAGATTTGAATATTTGAATTCCAGTTTTTCTGAAGAGAGCAGGAAATGACACGTGGCATCTACTTTTTCTGAGAAGAGCAGAGAATGACACATGTCACCTGCTTTTTTTGAAAAGAGTAGAGGATGCCATGTGTCCTCTGCAGGAGACATACTTCAAATGGCGCCACCTCAGAGGAGACAAGCCTTACTTTTTCTGGACAGGACAACACATGACACTTGGCATCTCAGGGTGATCTTTGGAATGACACATGGCGCAGGGTGAAGATGGTGGATACTGACACATGGTAGATAAATGGGATGACATGTGGCGGCTTCTTAAGGTAGCCCCACACTGACACTTGGCAGAAAAATGGGAGGAGAGAGAAAAGACAAGTGGCGTCAATCCAAGGGACAAGGCTGCTATATTTTTGGGTTTTTCAAAATTCAGGTTTTTCAAAAGAAAAGCCTATGTGACACCACCTCAATGTGGGTCCCACATTGCTTCTTTATTGAAATAAGGATAAAACAACAACTTCTTTTTGGAATTTTCATAAAATCTGGACTAATTGGTAAAACAGAATTTTTTTGGAAAGAGTTGGCCCCTGTAGGGCGATTTTGTAAAAGGAAGATAGTTGAAATAGCTGACAAAAAGGCAAAATCTAAGTTGAAATTTATTGAAAATTATCCAGATTGTTTTTCTGAGGAAATATTTTGAAATTCAGAGCCCTGGGGGTAAAATGGGAAGAATTGATAATTTTGAAGACCCAGGGTTTTGAAATCAATTTTGAAAAGAGTTGAAATTCAAATCTGGATTGAAAATTTTGAAATCAAGAGTTCTGGACCTCGAAATGACATGTTGTGCAGTGCAGTGATATGAAATGCTCATGCAATGATATGCAATGCCATGTCTTATGAAATGCAACCTTGAACCGGGACTTTGGGGATTCCCGTCTCCTGTCAGGAATAAAATTTTGAACATCTGAGTTAAAATAGAGAAATTTTGAGAGTTGCAGATGAAATTTGGATTTTTGCAAGTTCCGGGCTCAGAAAATGGCCATTTTGCCCTGCGGCGATTTCAGAGGCTGAATGAGGATGCTTGGTGGAGATGCTGGAGAGGTGAGTGAAAATTTGGGGTGTTTACAGATGCCCTTCTTTGCTACTAAGCCAGCTTGTGGCCGAGCTTAGTGGCAAAGAAAAACACACCAAATTTGGGCTATACATAAAAATGCCCCAGTTAGAAGGATCTGACTGGGTGTGAAGAAATTAGCCCGAGGAAGATGGTAGATGTGAAATGGAGAATGAAGAGGAAAGATTTGCTCTATGAGAGCGAAGTTCAGGTTTTTGCCCTTAACCTGGATGGGACAGAAATACCTCGCATGAAACGAATCTCAGGTTTGACCCTTAACCTGATTGGGGGAATGAAATATCTCATTGAAATGAGACTCAGGTTTGTACCCTTAACCTGATCGGGCGGAAGATGAAATACCTCTTTGGTTGAGGCTCAGGTTTATACCCTTATCCTGATCGGGCAGAAAATGAAATACCTCTTTGAATGAGGCTCAGGTTTGTACCCTTATCCTGATCGGGCGGAAGATGAAATACCACTTTGATTGAGGCTCAGGTTTATACCCTTATCCTGATCGGGCGGAAAATGAAATACCTCTTTGAATGAGGCTCAGGTTTGTACCCTTATCCTGATCGGGCGGAAAATTAAATACCTCTTTGAATGAGGCTCAGGTTTGTACCCTTATCCTGATCGGGTGGAAAATGAAATACCTCTTTGAATGAGGCTCAGGTTTGTACCCTTATCCTGATCGGGCGGAAAATGAAATACCTCTTTGAATGAGGCTCAGGTTTGTACCCTTATCCTGATCGGGCGGAAAATGAAATACCTCTTTGAATGAGGCTCAGGTTTGTACCCTTATCCTGATCGGGCGGAAAATGAAATACCTCTTTGAATGAGGCTCAGGTTTGTACCCTTATCCTGATCGGGCAGAAAATGAAATACCTCTTTGAATGAGGCTCAGGTTTGTACCCTTATCCTGATCGGGTGGAAGATGAAATACCTCTTTGAATGAGGCTCAGGTTTGTACCCTTATCCTGATCGGGCGGAAGATGAAATACCTCTTTGAATGAGGCTCAAGTTTGTACCCTTATCCTGATCGGGCAGAAAATGAAATGGAATCCTCGAAAGAAGAGACCATGATGGAACCTTCGGATCTTGCACAATAAATCCGACAGGGTTTTTGCAAAAGGAAGGAAAATGGGGTCCCTAAAGCTTGAAAAGGGATTGATTTTGGGCGTCTCATTGCTGAGACTAAAGTCAGCTTTTGAAATTGCCTTTTGCGAGAAAATGATTGGTGGTTCGACCTCGAACCAAAATGGGACTGTCTATGGTGGGACAGTGGGGACACGGGGAAGTGTGAGAATCTGAGAGCTCATGCTCTCAAAGAAGGGAAGGAATCAAGTCCTTAAGAGGGATTTAAAATTGGTGTCAGGATGTATAAAAAACGGACATCACGCTCTTACTTCACGTCAGAATAGCTAGAAAATATTGTCAAAATATTGAGAATTCTGCTGTGGATTCAAAAATTTTGAAAATGTTGCATATTGTTGCAAAGATATTCTTTCTCTTCTACCTAAAGTATTACCTCCAAACAAGGTTTACTTCGTAGAATCGAAATTGGAAACCCAAATTACTTGCGATTGACCTTCTTCAAGGAAGCTATCAATTTCCTTGATATGAACAGGAAAGAGAATTTGATATTATGAAAGCAGTTGATGAAAGAATATTGATAATAGAATTTCACAAATTTAAAGAGGATTCTTGATAGATATGGCAGTTTGATATCCTGAGAGCTTCTCTCATAATAATCTTTCTGTACTCTTTTTGGACTCTTTTGGGCTTTGGCTACATTCTCCTTCATTTTGGAGGTGTTTCGACTTTTCCTCTCTTTCTTTTTCCTCTCTTGCTCTCTTTTTGATGGGTACGTCACAAACACCTTCAACTTGGAGATGTTTCGATCCTTCTTGGACGATGTTGGCTCATGGGTTAGAAATCTTTGGAAGATAGCTGAAGTTAAATATCTTTTAGGGATTGTCTAGAGGTTCATCGCATCTGCCTTCATCTCGACAGTGCTTTGGACTTTCCCTGGAAGGATCCGTCACAAACTCCGTCATCTTGGAGATGTTTCAAATCTTCTTTGGCCCCGGGGGTCTACTCGCTTAATTCGCCTTCATCTTGGCGACAATTGAGAGATCCCTTTTGCGGATATTTAATTACAGCTTAGTTGATTTTTAGGAGACAAGGCTTGGGTGAATTCTCTCTTTTCTAGCACTCAGGATATTTCCACTGCCTCGTCTTTACAAGAATAGCCTTTAAAGATGCGCCATTGACTGCGATCAATATCGATCATCTACGACTTTTCAATAACATTGAATCTTCTTTTCTGGCCATATTGAGGATTTATCCTTCATCCTTTTGGTTAGCCAATAGAAATGATTTGAGTTTTGAATCTCTTTTCGCAAAAGCTTCTCTCTCTTGGGAGTAATGCTGAAGGTAGACTGAGGTGAAGATTTGTATAAAGATTCTGAAATCAGCAGGTAATTCGATTGACAGATTGACAAAGTTTTCTTGATATCTTTGGTGAAAGAGAGTGTTTGTAGTCCGGCTCAACACATCCGTGACGAAAATTCTCCTCTCTTTTTCCCCAAAAAGAGAGACTCAGGCTTAGCCCTTACCTGAATGGGAAATGGGAAATACTCCTCTCTTCCCTGAAGAGGAGGTGTTTGCAAAATGAACTTTCGAAGAGAAATCGAGCTTTCGTCAAAGCTCCCTAATATTAGGCTTCTCTTATGGAAAGGGGGCCGATAATAGTGAGGTCTGAAAATTGGGTCATGAAAGGAACGAGTCCATCACACTCTCCCTGCCAAGAGGGTCCTTCATGACGAAAATGGCCTAGTATGAAATTGGGGGGTCTCAAGAAAAACGAGTCTCCGTCGAGCCTCTCCCTTAAAAAGGGTTCCTCGTGTGAAATTGGAAATTGTTTTACAAACGGTTCACAAAGACGCGAGTCCCTTCAAACTCTCCCTGAAAAGGGGCTAAGTGAACGAATTGGATAGCATGCGAAAAGAACGAGCTCCCTCGAACTCTCCCTAAAAAGGGTCTCTCGCAAGAGAAAATGATTGAAATTGGATATTGAGGTTGATTGACCCAAAGGTCGAAATTGGAAATTGAGAAATTGGTTGCTGGAAATTGAATGACCCGAAGGTCAAAATTGGATGACCTGATGGTCGAAATTGAGAATTGGTTGACCAAAAGGTCGAAATTGTGTGACTCGAAAGTCGAAATTGAGAATTGAGTGACCTAAATGTTGAAATTGAGAATTGAGCGACCCGAAGGCCGAAATTTGGAAATTGAGTGACCTGAAGGTCAAAGGTTGGAAATTGATTGACCCGAAGGTCGAAAATTGGAAATTGATTGACCCGAAGGTCGGAATTGGAGAATTGAGTGATCCGAAGATTTAAATTGAAAATTGGTGAGCACAAGATCAAATTTGAGAAATTGACTGACCCTGAGAATTGAGTTGATTTGGATCAACAAAGATGAATAAAGAGTTCGAGTCAGAGCTCGAATAAACTACAGAGATCACGAGTCGGAACCCGGATCAACAAAAGAAAATGAAGAGCTCGAATCAGAGCTCGAATGATGTAGAGAGATCACGAGTCAGAACCCGGATCAACAAAAGACAATGAAGAGCTCGAATGAATAAAGAGATCTCGAGTCGGAACCCGGATCAACAAAAGAAAATGAAGAGCTTGAATCTGAGCTCGAATGAATGAAGAGATCTCGAGTCGGAACTCGGATCAACGAAAGAAAAATGAAGAGCTTGAATCAGAGCTCGAATGATGTAGAGAGATCGCGAGTCGGAACCCGGATCAACAAAAGACAATGAAGAGCTCGAATCTGAGCTCGAATGATGTAGAGAAATCACGAGTCGGAACCCGGATCAACAGAGAAAAATGAAGAGCTCGAGTTAGAGCTCGAATAAGGTAAAGAGATCATGAGTCGGAACTCGGATCAACAGAGAAAAATGAAGAGCTCGAGTTAGAGCTCGAATAAGGTAAAGAGATCACGAGTCGGAACTCGGATCAACAGAGAAAAATGAAGAGCTCGAGTTAGAGCTCGAATAAGATAAAGAGATCACGAGTCGGAACTCGGATCAACAAAGAAAATGACAAGCTCGAATCTGAGCTTGAATAAGATAAAGAGATCGCGAGTCGGAACTCGGATCAACAGAAGAAAAATATGGACCAACTTGAAAGTTGGAGTTTGAAAGAAAAAGAAGCTTGGATCGGAATTCAGATCTTCAGAGGAGAACCCGGTTAGGGGATCAAAATTTTGCAAATTGTCAGTGCGGGGACTGGATTGAAAGTTTTGAGAATGGCCAGTTTGAGGACTGGATTATTTGAGTTGCAATGAAAAAGACCATCATATTTAGATGTATGTGGTCTGATTTTCAGGATTAACCCCTTATCCTGAACGGGGATATGAATAGAAATTGAAAAATCATGGAAAATGATTCAGGTTTATCCCTTAACCTGAAGGGGAATTGATGCAAAATGAAATGCAAATGCATATGAAAATGTGAATGCAAAATTAATGCAAGTGGGTGCATATACATGCAAAATGAGAGATTGGTTTATCCTGCCTGCATACAGGATGTTTTGAGGTAAAGATAAATTTTCAAAAGATGCCCCAGTGTAACTGGGAAGAGGGAATAAAATTTAAAGAAGGCTCTCTGCAGGGCAAAGACAGGATCAAATTTTGAGGAAAATTTTTAGATTTTTGAAGGAAAATATGGTATACCATTGGAAGATTATCCCATTACTAGGGATAGAGTCGCCACTGAAATCACGACAATTGTGTTGTTATTCTTTGTAAGAGAAATAAACAACGGAAAATGTGCCTTGTTACCTAGGCGAGGTCGTCAACCACGAGGAAAACACCATTTTGAAGGAAAGAGATATCTCTTGGAAAAACAATTCGCAAACAGATTTAGAATAAGGAGAAGGCAAGTGGGTAAACAATTTCCGCCACAATAATCAAGGTATGCACGAGGAAAATGCGGTGAAGAATTTTGCAAGTAAACAACAGGATTGAAAATCCAATGAGAGAAAACATATGATTTTGAAAATTTGCAGGCAGGATAAAAATGCAACTGGAAATTCGAGATCCAGTAAAAAGGTAGAATGGAAAATCACCTGGAGTTTTGAAAGAAATTGGATATTTGAGAAAATCATCCAGGGTTTGGGAAAATGTGAGAAATATGGATATTTGGAAAAATATTTTTGGGGAAAATATGAGAGAAATAAAGGTAACATACAAGTTCATCCTGCACAAACGTTTATGCACATACAACACTCCCTGAAGGCTGACACTAGATGCATCATTTTGAAAAATAGCTGTAGGACCTTAATCCTAACTCTAAGTTCAGATCATCTTTGTCCAATCCAGTTATGCCGATATACCCGAATCGAAATCCGAGGTACGTGGCATATAATTTCAACTTCGGTTCTAAGGTAAGGTTTTCCAACATCCTTGAGCGCCTACCGATATACTTCGGACTGTGGCCCACGGTACGTGGTAGGGGGGTGTTAACCCAAATAGTTGGCCCAGTTGTGAGGCTCTGTCCCGAACTAGGGTTCTGGAAGAGAGCCCAGCAACGTGAAGACCGGGTAATGATAGGTAAGGGAGGTTTGAAAAAAATGATCACATGCAAGAAATAGAGGGCTCTAAGTCCTAGAGAGATAGACTTTTGAAAATCTTTTGAAGAAGCATACATTGTTTGCATTCAGATCCTAAATTGAGGAGAGTTATGTTTAGACCTAAGTCTATGTAAGCATGAAAATTTCTCCTCAATCTGGTCCTACCAAACCATGCCTAGTCTATATGCAATCAATGTCAGCTAGGTCAGAATCTAGGCTCCTAGGTTCGCATGATATCAAAAAGTAAAGAGCTGACATTTTGTGAACATAATTTCGATAATTGAACTAAGTCAAGCATAATTTTGATCAGACAAGGACAGGTCCCATCTCGGTCGCCAAACCTGTTATCGTCACAAAATTTTTCCCGTCTTCCCTTCCTTGCGGAAGAGAAAAAGGAAAATGATTTCGCGCTTCAAACTTGACCGGATTTTGGAAATTTGTTTTGAAATACTCGCCTCCGTTTTGAAAATTGCGGGAAAATCCATGGGATGGGGCTCGACCTGTCGGTACGAGGTTCGACCGTTCCTGCCGCCTTTAACAGGGGTAATCGAACCAAGGACAAAAATTGTGCTTGACTTAGTTAAATCATCAAAATCGTGTTTTATCCTAAATGCACAGAGAATTCAGGCATGTGCTATGAAGTTTTATAAAATGTAACTTGAAAAGACATGATGTATGCTCAGAAAAGGTTTTGGAGCTGGAAATAGTTCTAAGGCAAATGATGGAAATCAATTTCTCAGGGAAACTCAGATGAAAAAGGGTTTTTGAAATCACGAGAAAGTTCATAAAGATGTGGGAAAATCATGAATGGATGAAAATCCTAAGAAAATAGAAGTGATTCTTGAGAAAAAGGTGAATATTTGAAAAGGGAAAATGCTTGTCAGGAAAAGCTTCAAGTTTTGAAAGCTTTCTTTGGAAAATGATTGAAATTTATTGGAAAATTCTTTGGAGAAGAAAAACTGAACTTGGGAAATTGAAATCCTGGGAATCTTGGCCTTGAAACACTTGGAAATTGAGTTTGATCTTTGAGGAAGATTGGAAACTTCTTTTGGAAATCTTAAGAAAATAACCTTTTCCATGGAAAACTGTGGAAAAACTTGACTTGGGAAAACCGATTTTGGAAAATCCTCAGAGTTTCTTGAGAAATTGATTTCTCGAGAATGAAATTTTCTTAAGAAAATCACGAGAAAACCAATGATTTCATGATGCAAATGATATGAGTGTATGAATGCACTTTGAAAGATTTTCTAAGAAATTTGTTGGAAAAATGTGTATTAAGTCAAAATAAATCCTTCACATATTCTGACTGTGGCCATGAATATGTTCAGAGTTTAATCAATTTAATGCACAATACTTTGAAAATATTAGAAATATGATGTGCATTTTAAGATAGCCTAAGAGTGTAGGCTCAATGTGACTAGTGGAAAGATGATGGATCTGGGTCTCATCCATATTCCGACTAGGGCCGTAAATATGGACTCCACCGAGTCCGTCAACTCTCTAAGAGTTGGTGCACGTGCCATTCGTGAACATCCATAGTGCTTTTGAAATAAAATGCATGAATCATAGAAACATGATATTGCAGGAATCTAAACTATATGATATGCATCCTAGTCTAAGCGGAAAATTAAATCTCTTATTCCAAAATTTACATTATTACATCACTAATCAAATGAAATAAATAGAAATTGCAGACTTCAGCTCCTTCTTTTGAATGTTCCTGCCAAACTTGAAATGGGGTTAGCTCAAATATGTGGGTTTTTCCAAGATTTTCCAATAATATTATGAAATTATTGGATTTAATTGGATCTAAACCCTATTCTCATGCTTCCTTGATATTTGAAATGATGAAAATGCAAGAAATTCAGTAGAAAATAGTTTGAAATTCGGAATTGGGGTTAAAATGACCAAAATACCCATAAAATTAAAGTTATACCTTTAAAATCAGGGTTTTTGAAGGAAATTTTGGTAAAATTGAGATTTTGAAATTCAAATTGAATCAAATGATGATGAAATGCAGTATGAGGCATGATGACATGCTGCTAAACACATTAGGACTGTAAAATCAGAATTTGACATTTTGCAATTTATCCAAAATAACGAATTTTGCTTGTTTTTCGCTTGGATCCGGGTCCCGCGGGGCCCTGTTTTGATGATATGGCTAAATCAAGCCTTAAATGAATTCCAAATTACACCAAATTCGGTATGAAGCATCTTCATACTCTGATAAACATCCTAGAATGCTGAAACTTACGAAATAATATGATTTAAATGCTAAAATTTGAAGAAAATCCTAAAAAGGGTAGATTTCGCCTACGGACCCGAACCAAATACAATGCTTAATATGATAATGCACGATTTACACCATAAAAACTTCTGATATTTTGCAGACTGCTAAAGAACCCGAAATGGAACATCTTTGGTTTTTACAGTCTCGAGATTTGAGCCATGGTGAGTTCGGTAACAGGGATTTAGTTTTTATAGAGGTAAAATTGACCTAATCTGATATAAAATGCTACAAAAAATAGGAAATAGCCATGTAAATTTCTGCTATTTAACAGAGCTACTCATGACACCCACATGAACAATTTTCATGTTCATGACTTCCACATTTGATCAACAGAAACACAGATAAAAATATAACTTTTTATGCCTAAATTAACAGAACAGACAAATGTGACAAAACAAAGGACTGACCAGAAAAATCCGAAACAGGTATCACAACTGTTCTAAAAATCACAAGCTTTCAGATGCAAACATAGGACAGCTCAGACATAACTTTCACTTTTTAAAGTTATGGATTTGGAGCAATACCCAAAGAGAACCCATCGACCTAAGTCGATCCAAAGTTTCAGAGGCCCGAATCAGGCTCTGACACGTGTCCCGCACTCTCGGATTTTTGTCAGACATAAAAAAAAAATAAAAAAAACTGATAAAATAAGGTTACAAAATAGACATCTTCCCGAGCTCAGAACATCTTTCGGATTGAAAATCGGATCTCCCATGAGCGATATCTCGATTTTACAAATCGGAAAAGAGTTTTTAAAATGCATCCCGGGTAACAAAAACCGACTTGCCATTTTGAATGTTTACCACAGTAAACAAAATCAAATGATTCCAAATGCTTGGCACAATTCTAGGGACACCTAAGGGCGCATTCCATGATTTTTTTGGAATTTTTAATAAAAAATAAATGCATGAAATGACGTGTGGGCCGACTGACAAAAACAGAGAACTACTGAAACTGAGCAGAATTGAAATAAATGCTAAATTAATTCTAATTAATTCATGAAACATGCTAAATTAACGAAAAAAAATGCAAATTAAATGTAGCTAAATGCATGAATGCTAAAAATCATCAAGGAAGCATACTTATGTATTTTTATATTTGTCATTTTATGAGAATAGCTCAATCCATTCCTCGGATGAACTCTTTCTTCAAACGACACCCGAATCAAATCATGATATGAAATCAAGAGGAAAAGAGGTGCACCTTGCTTTGCTACACAGCTTTGAAACTCTTGAAAGGGACTGCTACCAAGGGCTTCGTTCGTCCTTCGATCCGAGCTTCTAATGATTCACCAAGATCGACCCACGCTTGAATCGAATTGGCCACAACACGAGCAATGTAGGTACTTCACTGCACCTTCTCCACTGAGCCCAAGGGGTGCGTGAATTCCAAAGTTCAAAAATCGTGTTCATAAGAAAATCTAGGTTGAATTTCAAAGTCCAAAAAAAGCTCTCTTAGGCTGGGCGTGGAGCCTTGTTTTTATAGAATTTTTCTGAAAAAATTGAATTTCAAACAGGCTCAATCTGAGCCCTCCATGTGGCGCCATCTCAGGGGTGCTATTTTGATTTTTTGAGAAAATAAAATGGGAAATTTTGTGGGTGAGACACCTCAGCAGAATTTGAAAATTTTCAAAATTGGGTTTGCTTGATTTTCTCTGCAGGAGGCTCCCAGATTGCGCCACCTCAGAGGGTGCTCTCTTGGAGTTTGAAATTCAAATTCCTAATTTTCTGAAGCTTCTCAAATGGCGCCACCTCAGGGGCTATTTTTATTAAAAATATAAAATAAAAAAAAGAAATGAAGCCAAGTGGGGCTTTGGAATGGCGCCACCTCAAAAGGAGGTTTAAGGTTTAAAGTTGGAGACAGTAGGAGCATGCCATGTGGCGCCACCTCTGGAAGCTCTTGACACATGTCAGAAGGACAGGAGTGGAAGAAGCAGACTGTGCCACCTCAGAGGAATTCAAATTCTACTTTTCTGCAAGAAAGGAGAGGCTGACATGTGGCGCCACCTCAGGGTGGCTCCTACAATGCCATATGGCAGGAGAACAGGAATGGAAGAAGCAGAATGCGCCACCTCAAAGGGGGTTTTTCTACTTTTTCTGATGCAGAGAGGTCTGGACATGTGGCAGACAAGTGTCAGCTGCCTGGAGGAGTTTTCTCAAATGGCGCCACCTCAGAAGGAGATTTGAATTTCATATATAGGTTGGCCCTGGAGGAATGGAGGATGGACATGTGGCAGTTCCTCAGAGTGGCTCCTACAATGCCATGTGGCAGGAGGGAAAAGCAAGGAACATGTGGCGCCCTCATGGACAAAGTAGAAAAAGGTAGAACTCCAGGATTTTCGCCACCTAGCTCTTGTCTGAAAATTTTTGAATGGTTGCTTTTCTGAAGAAAGCCAAGAGTGACATGTGTCCTCTACTTTTTCTGAAGGAAGCTGGAGATGACATGTGTCATCTACTTTTCTGAGAAAAGTAGGAGGGAGACATGTGTCATCTGCTTTTTCTGAAAGAAGTAGAGAATGACACGTGGCAGAGGGAAGAGAAGGAGGTTCAAGCCATGTGGCGCCATCTCAGACAAAATGGAAAAGGTGAAGTTCAGGATTTGCGCCACCTCTGGAGAGATTTGAATATTTGAATTCCAGTTTTTCTGAAGAGAGCAGGAAATGACACGTGGCATCTACTTTTTCTGAGAAGAGCAGAGAATGACACATGTCACCTGCTTTTTCTGAAAAGAGTAGAGGATGCCATGTGTCCTCTGCAGGAGACATACTTCAAATGGCGCCACCTCAGAGGAGACAAGCCTTACTTTTTCTGGACAGGACAACACATGACACTTGGCATCTCAGGGTGATCTTTGGAATGACACATGGCGTAGGGTGAAGATGGTGGATACTGACACATGGTAGATAAATGGGATGACATGTGGCGGCTTCTTAAGGTAGCCCCACACTGACACTTGGCAGAAAAATGGGAGGAGAGAGAAAAGACAAGTGGCGCCAATCCAAGGGACAAGGCTCCTATATTTTTGGGTTTTTCAAAATTCAGGTTTTTCAAAAGAAAAGCCTATGTGACACCACCTCAATGTGGGTCCCACATTGCTTCTTTATTGAAATAAGGATAAAACAACAACTTCTTTTTGGAATTTTCATAAAATCTGGACTAATTGGTAAAACAGAATTTTTTTGGAAAGAGTTGGCCCCTGTAGGGCGATTTTGTAAAAGGAAGATAGTTGAAATATCTGACAAAAAGGCAAAATCTAAGTTGAAATTTATTGAAAATTATCCAGATTGTTTTTCTGAGGAAATATTTTGAAATTCAGAGCCCTGGGGGTAAAATGGGAAGAATTGATAATTTTGAAGACCCAGGGTTTTGAAATCAATTTTGAAAAGAGTTGAAATTCAAATCTGGATTGAAAATTTTGAAATCAAGAGTTCTGGACCTCGAAATGACATGTTGTGCAGTGCAGTGATATGAAATGCTCATGCAATGATATGCAATGCCATGTCTTATGAAATGCAACCTTGAACCGGGACTTTGGGGATTCCCGTCTCCTGTCAGGAATAAAATTTTGAACATCTGAGTTAAAATAGAGAAATTTTGAGAGTTGCAGATGAAATTTGGATTTTTGCAAGTTCCGGGCTCAGAAAATGACCATTTTGCCCTCCGGCGATTTCAGAGGCTGAATGAGGATGCTTGGTGGAGATGCTGGAGAGGTGAGTGAAAATTTGGGGTGTTTACAGATGCCCCTCTTTGCTACTAAGTCGGCTTGTGGCCGAGCTTAGTGGCAAAGAAAAACACACCAAATTTGGGCTATACATAAAAATGCCCCAGATAGAAGGATCTGACTGGGTGTGAAGAAATTAGCCCGAGGAAGATGGTAGATGTGAAATGGAGAATGAAGAGGAAAGATTTGCTCTATGAGAGCGAAGTTCAGGTTTTTGCCCTTAACCTGGATGGGACAGAAATACCTCGCATGGAACGAAGCTCAGGTTTGACCCTTAACCTGATTGGGGGAATGAAATATCTCATTGAAATGAGACTCAGGTTTGTACCCTTAACCTGATCGGTCGGAAGATGAAATACCTCTTTGGTTGAGGCTCAGGTTTATACCCTTATCCTGATCAGGCAGAAAATGAAATACCTCTTTGAATGAGGCTCAGGTTTGTACCCTTATCCTGATCGGGCGGAAGATGAAATACCTCTTTGATTGAGGCTCAGGTTTATACCCTTATACTGATCGGGCGGAAAATGAAATACCTCTTTGAATGAGGCTCAGGTTTGTACCCTTATCCTGATCGGAAGGAAAATTAAATACCTCTTTGAATGAGGCTCAGGTTTGTACCCTTATCCTGATCGGGTGGAAAATGAAATACCTCTTTGAATGAGGCTCAGGTTTGTACCCTTATCCTGATCGGGCGGAAAATGAAATACCTCTTTGAATGAGGCTCAGGTTTGTACCCTTATCCTGATCGGGCGGAAAATGAAATACCTCTTTGAATGAGGCTCAGGTTTGTACCCTTATCCTGATCGGGCGGAAAATGAAATACCTCTTTAAATGAGGCTCAGGTTTGTACCCTTATCCTGATCGGGCGGAAAATGAAATACCTCTTTGAATGAGGCTCAGGTTTGTACCCTTATCCTGATCGGGCGGAAAATGAAATACCTCTTTGAATGAGGCTCAGGTTTGTACCCTTATCCTGATCGGGTGGAAGATGAAATACCTCTTTGAATGAGGCTCAGGTTTGTACCCTTATCCTGATCGGGCGGAAGATGAAATACCTCTTTGAATGAGGCTCAGGTTTGTACCCTTATCCTGATCGGGCAGAAAATGAAATGGAATCCTCGAAAGAAGAGACCATGATGGAACCTTCGGATCTTGCACAATAAATCCGACAGGGTTTTTGCAAAAGGAAGGAAAATGGGGTCCCTAAAGCTTGAAAAGGGATTGATTTTGGGCGTCTCATTGCTGAGACTAAAGTCAGCTTTTGAAATTGCCTTTTGCGAGAAAATGATTGGTGGTTCGACCTCAAACCGAAATGGGACTGTCTATGGTGGGACAGTGGGGACACAGGGAAGTGTGAGAATCTGAGAGCTCATGCTCTCAAAGAAGGGAAGGAATCAAGTCCTTAAGAGGGATTTAAAATTGGTGTCAGGATGTATAAAAAACGGACATCACGCTCTTACTTCACGTCAGAATAGCTAGAAAATATTGTCAAAATATTGAGAATTCTGCTGTTGATTCAAAATTTTTGAAAATGTTGCATATTGTTGCAAAGATATTCTTTCTCTTCTACCTAAAGTATTACCTCCAAACAAGGTTTACTTCGTAGAATCGAATTTGGAAACCCAAATTACTTGCGATTGACCTTCTTCAAGGAAGCTATCAATTTCCTTGATATGAACATGAAAGAGAATTTGATATTATGAAAGCAGTTGATGAAAGAATATTGATAATACAATTTCACAAATTTAAAGAGGATTCTTGATAGATATGGCAGTTTGATATCCTGAGAGCTTCTCTCTTAATAATCTTTCTGCACTCTTTTTGGACTCTTTTGGGCTTTGGCTACATTCTCCTTCATTTTGGAGGTGTTTCGACTTTTCCTCTCTTTCTTTTTCCTCTCTTGCTCTCTTTTTGAAGGGTACGTCACAAACTCCTTCAACTTGGAGATGTTTCGATCCTTCTTGGACGATGTTGGCTCATGGGTTAGAAATCTTTGGAAGATAGCTGAAGTTAAATATCTTTTAGGGATTGTCTAGAGGTTCATCGCATCTGCCTTCATCTCGACAGTGCTTTGGACTTTCCCTGGAAGGATCCGTCACAAACTCCGTCATCTTGGAGATGTTTCAAATCTTCTTTGGCCCCGGGGGTCTACTCGCTTAATTCGCCTTCATCTTGGCGACAATTGAGAGATCCCTTTTGCGGATATTTAATTACAGCTTAGTTGATTTTTAGGAGACAAGGCTTGGGTGAATTCTCTCTTTTCTAGCACTCAGGATATTTTCATTGCCTCGTCTTTACAAGAATAGCCTTTAAAGATGCGCCATTGACTG
The DNA here is from genome assembly GCF_984573655.1 of Nuphar pumila. Lineage (NCBI taxonomy): Eukaryota > Viridiplantae > Streptophyta > Magnoliopsida > Nymphaeales > Nymphaeaceae > Nuphar > Nuphar pumila. The sequence continues at coordinate 98,603,721 of NC_143249.1, forward strand.
CGATCAATATCGATCATCTACGGCTTTTCAATAACATTGAATCTTCTTTTCTGGCCATATTGAGGATTTATCCTTCATCCTTTTGGTTAGCCAATAGAAATTATTTGAGTTTTGAATCTCTTTTCGCAAAAGCTTCTCTCTCTTGGGAGTAATGCTGAAGGTAGACTGAGGTGAAGATTTGTATAAAGATTCTGAAATCAACAGGTAATTCGATTGACAGATTGACAAAATTTTCTTGATATCTTTGGTGAAAGAGAGTGTTTGTAGTCCGGCTCAACACATCCGTGACGAAAATTCTCCTCTCTTTTTCCCCAAAAAGAGAGACTCAGGCTTAGCCCTTACCTGAATGGGAAATGGGAAATACTCCTCTCTTCCCTGAAGAGGAGGTGTTTGCAAAACGAACTTTCGAAGAGAAATCGAGCTTTCGTCAAAGCTCCCTAATATTAGGCTTCTCTTATGGAAAGGGGGCCGATAATAGTGAGGTCTGAAAATTGGGTCATGAAAGGAACGAGTCCATCACACTCTCCCTGCCAAGAGGGTCCTTCATGACGAAAATGGCCTAGTATGAAATTGGGGGGTCACAAGAAAAACGAGTCTCCGTCGAGCCTCTCCCTTAAAAAGGGTTCCTCGTGTGAAATTGGAAATTGTTTTGCAAACGGTTCACAAAGACGCGAGTCCCTTCAAACTCTCCCTGAAAAGGGGCTAAGTGAACGAATTGGATAGCATGCGAAAAGAACGAGCTCCCTCGAACTCTCCCTAAAAAGGGTCTCTCGCAAGAGAAAATGATTGAAATTGGATATTGAGGTTGATTGACCCAAAGGTCGAAATTGGAAATTGAGAAATTGAATGACCCGAAGGTCAAAATTGGATGACCTGATGGTCGAAATTGAGAATTGGTTGACCAAAAGGTCGAAATTGTGTGACTCGAAAGTCGAAATTGAGAATTGAGTGACCTAAAGGTTGAAATTGAGAATTGAGCGACCCGAAGGCCGAAATTTGGAAATTGAGTGACCTGAAGGTCAAAGGTTGGAAATTGATTGACCAGAAGGTCGAAAATTGGAAATTGATTGACCCGAAGGTCGGAATTGGAGAATTGAGTGATCCGAAGATTTAAATTGAAAATTGGTGAGCACAAGATCAAATTTGAGAAATTGACTGACCCTGAGAATTGAGTTGATTTGGATCAACAAAGATGAATAAAGAGTTCGAGTTAGAGCTCGAATAAACTACAGAGATCACGAGTCGGAACCCGGATCAACAAAAGAAAATGAAGAGCTCGAATCAGAGCTCGAATGATGTAGAGAGATCACAAGTCAGAACCCGAATCAACAAAAGACAATGAAGAGCTCAAATCTGAGCTCGAATGAATAAAGAGATCTCGAGTCGGAACTCGGATCAACAAAAGAAAATGAAGAGCTTGAATCTGAGCTTGAATGAATGAAGAGATCTCGAGTCGAAACTCGGATCAACGAAAGAAAAATGAAGAGCTTGAATCAGAGCTCGAATGATGTAGAGAGATCACGAGTCGGAACCCAGATCAACAAAAGACAATGAAGAGCTCGAATCTGAGCTCGAATGATATAGAGAAATCACGAGTCGGAACCCAGATCAACAGAGAAAAATGAAGAGCTCGAGTTAGAGCTCGAATAAGGTAAAGAGATCATGAGTCGGAACTCGGATCAACAGAGAAAAATGAAGAGCTCGAGTTAGAGATCGAATAAGGTAAAGAGATCACGAGTCGGAACTCGGATCAACAGAGAAAAATGAAGAGCTCGAGTTAGAGTTCGAATAAGGTAAAGGGATCACGAGTCGGAACTCGGATCAACAGAGAAAAATGAAGAGCTCGAGTTAGAGCTCGAATAAGGTAAAGAGATCACGAGTCGGAACTCGGATCAACAAAGAAAATGACAAGCTCGAATCTGAGCTTGAATAAGATAAAGAGATCGCGAGTCGGAACTCGGATCAACAGAAGAAAAATATGGACCAACTTGAAAGTTGGAGTTTGAAAGAAAAAGAAGCTTGGATCAGAATTCAGATCTTCAGAGGAGAACCCGGTTAGGGGATCAAAATTTTGCAAATTGTCAGTGCGGGGACTGGATTGAAAGTTTTGAGAATGGCCAGTTTGAGGACTGGATTATTTGAGTTGCAATGAAAAAGACCATCATATTTAGATGTATGTGGTCTGATTTTCAGGATTAACCCCTTATCCTGAACGGGGATATGAATAGAAATTGAAAAATCATGGAAAATGATTCAGGTTTATCCCTTAACCTGAAGGGGAATTGATGCAAAATGAAATGCAAATGCATATGAAAATGTGAATGCAAAATTAATGCAAGTGGGTGCATATACATGCAAAATGAGAGATTGGTTTATCCTGCCTGCATACAGGATGTTTTGAGGTAAAGATAAATTTTCAAAAGATGCCCCAGTGTAACTGGGAAGAGGGAATAAAATTTAAAGAAGGCTCTCTGCAGGGCAAAGACAGGATCAAATTTTGAGGAAAATTTTTAGATCTTTGGAGGAAAATATGGTATACCATTGGAAGATTATCCCATTACTAGGGATGGAGTCGCCACTGAAATCACGACAATTGTGTTGTTATTCTTTGTAAGAGAAATAAACAACGGAAAATGTGCCTTGTTATCTAGGCGAGGTCGTCAACCACGAGGAAAACACCATTTTGAAGGAAAGAGATATCTCTTGGAAAAACAATCCGCAAACAGATTTAGAATAAGGAGAAGGCAAGTGGGTAAACAATTTCCGCCACAATAATCAAGGTATGCACGAGGAAAATGCGGTGAAGAATTTTGCAAGTAAACAACAGGATTGAAAATCCAATGAGAGAAAACATATGATTTTGAAAATTTGCAGGCAGGATAAAAATGCAGCTGGAAATTCGAGATCCAGTAGAAAGGTAGAATGGAAAATCACCTGGAGTTTTGAAAGAAATTTGATATTTGAGAAAATCATCCAGGGTTTGGGAAAATGTGAGAAATATGGATATTTGGAAAAATATTTTTGGGGAAAATATGAGAGAAATAAAGGTAACATACAAGTTCATCCTGCACAAACATTTATGCACATACAACACTCCCTGAAGGCTGACACTAGATGCATCATTTTGAAAAACAGCTGTAGGACCTTAATCCTAACTCTAAGTTCAGATCATCTTTGTCCAATCCAGTTATGCCGATATACCCGAATCGAAATCCGAGGTACGTGGCATATAATTTCAACTTCGGTTCTAAGGTAAGGTTTTCCAACATCCTTGAGCGCCTACCGATATACTTCGGACTGTGGCCCGCGGTACGTGGTAGGGGGGTGTTAACCCAAATAGTTGGCCCAGTTGTGAGGCTCTGTCCCGAACTAGGGTTCTGGAAGAGAGCCCAGCAACGTGAAGACCGGGTAATGATAGGTAAGGGAGGTTTGAAAAAAATGATCACATGCAAGAAATAGAGGGCTCTAAGTCCTAGAGAGATAGACTTTTGAAAATCTTTTGAAGAAGCATATATTGTTTGCATTCAGATCCTAAATTGAGGAGAGTTATGTTTAGACCTAAGTCTATGTGAGCATGAAAATTTCTCCTCAATCTGGTCCTACCAAACCATGCCTAGTCTATATGCAATCAATGTCAGCTAGGTCAGAATCTAGGCTCCTAGGTTCGCATGATATCAAAAAGTAAAGAGCTGACATTTTGTGAACATAATTTCGATAATTGAACTAAGTCAAGCATAATTTTGATCAGACAAGGACATGTCCCATCTCGGTCGCCAAACCTGTTATCGTCGCAAAATTTTTCCCGTCTTCCCTTCCTTGCGGAAGAGAAAAAGGAAAATGATTTCGCGCTTCAAACTTGACCGGATTTTGGAAATTTGTTTTGAAATACTCGCCTCCGTTTTGAAAATTGCGGGAAAATCCATGGGATGGGGCTCGACCTGTCGGTACGAGGTTCGACCGTTCCTGCCGCCTTTAACAGGGGTAATCGAACCAAGGACAAAAATTGTGCTTGACTTAGTTAAATCATCAAAATCGTGTTTTATCCTAAATGCACAGAGAATTCAGGCATGTGCTATGAAGTTTTATAAAATGTAACTTGAAAAGACATGATGTATGCTCAGAAAAGGTTTTGGAGCTGGAAATAGTTCTAAGGCAAATGATGGAAATCAATTTCTCAGGGAAACTCAGATGAAAAAGGGTTTTTGAAATCACGAGAAAGTTCATAAAGATGTGGGAAAATCATGAATGGATGAAAATCCTAAGAAAATAGAAGTGATTCTTGAGAAAAAGGTGAACATTTGAAAAGGGAAAATGCTTGTCAGGAAAAGCTTCAAGTTTTGAAAGCTTTCTCTGGAAAATGATTGAAATTTATTGGAAAATTCTTTGGAGAAGAAAAACTGAACTTGGGAAATTGAAATCCTGGGAATCTTGGCCTTGAAACACTTGGAAATTGAGTTTGATCTTTGAGGAAGATTGGAAACTTCTTTTGGAAATCTTAAGAAAATAACCTTTTCCATGGAAAACTGTGGAAAAACTTGACTTGGGAAAACCAATTTTGGAAAATCCTCAGAGTTTCTTGAGAAATTGATTTCTGGAGAATGAAATTTTCTTAAGAAAATCACGAGAAAACCAATGATTTCATGATGCAAATGATATGAGTGTATGAATGCACTTTGAAAGATTTTCTAAGAAATTTGTTGGAAAAATGTGTATTAAGTCAAAATAAATCCTTCACATATTCTGACTGTGGCCATGAATATGTTCAGAGTTTAATCAATTTAATGCACAATACTTTGAAAATATTAGAAATATGATGTGCATTTTAAGATAGCCTAAGAGTGTAGGCTCAATGTGACTAGTGGAAAGATGATGGATCTGGGTCTCATCCATATTCCGACTAGGGCCGTAAATATGGACTCCACCGAGTCTGTCAACTCTCTAAGAGTTGGTGCACGTGCCATTCGTGAACATCCATAGTGCTTTTGAAATAAAATGCATGAATCATAGAAACATGATATTGCAGGAATTTAAACTATATGATATGCATCCTAGTCTAAGCGGAAAATTAAATCTCTTATTCCAAAATTTACATTATTACATCACTAATCAAATGAAATAAATGGAAATTGCAGACTTCAGCTCCTTCTTTTGAATGTTCCTGCCAAACTTGAAATGGGGTTAGCTCAAATATGTGGGTTTTTCAAGATTTTCCAATAATATTATGAAATTATTGGATTTAATTGGATCTAAACCCTATTCTCATGATTCCTTGATATTTGAAATGATGAAAATGCAAGAAATTCAGTAGAAAATAGTTTGAAATTCGGAATTGGGGTTAAAATGACCAAAATACCCCTAAAATTAAAGTTATACCTTTAAAATCAGGGTTTTTGAAGGAAATTTTGGTAAAATTGAGATTTTGAAATTCAAATTGAATCAAATGATGATGAAATGCAGTATGAGCCATGATGACATGCTGCTAAACACATTAGGACTGTAAAATCAGAATTTGACATTTTGCAATTTATCCAAAATAACGAATTTTGCTTGTTTTTCGCTTGGATCCGGGTCCCGCGGGGCCCTGTTTTGATGATATGGCTAAATCAAGCCTCAAATGAATTCCAAATTACACCAAATTCGGTATGAAGCATCTTCATACTCTGATAAACATCCGAGAATGCTGAAACTTACGAAATGATATGATTTAAGTGCTAAAATTTGAAGAAAATCCTAAAAAGGGTGGATTTTGCCTACGGACCCGAACCAAATACAATGCTTAATATGATAATGCAAGATTTACACCATAAAAACTTCTGATATTTTGCAGACTGCTAAAGAACCCGAAATGGAACATCTTTTATTTTTATAGCTTCGGGATTTGAGCCATGGTGAGTTCGGTAACAGGGATTTAGTTTTGATGGAGGTAAAATTGACCTAATCTGATATAAAATGCTACAAAAAATAGAAAACAGCCATGTAAACTTCTGCTATTTAACAGAGCTACTCATGACACCTACATGAACAATTTTAGTGTTCATGACTTCCACATTTGATCAACAGAAACACAGATAAAAATATAACTTTTTATGCCTAAATTAATAGAATAGACAAATGTGACAAAACAGAGGACTGACAAGAAAAATCCGAAACAGGTATCACAACTGTTCTAAAAATCACAAGCTTTCAGATGCAAATAAAGGACATCTCGGACATAACTTTCACTTTTTAAAGCTATGGATTTGGAGCAATACCCAAAGAGAACGCATCGACCTAAGTCGATCCAAAGTTTCAGAGGCCCGAATCAGGCTCTGACACGTGTCCTACACTCTCAGATTTTTGTCAGACATAAAACAAAAATAAAAAAAAACTGATAAAATCAGGTTACAAAATAGACATCCTTTCGAGCTCAGAACATCTTTCGGATTGAAAATCGGATCTCTCATGAGGGATATCTCGATTTTACAAGTCGGAAAAGAGTTTTTAAAACGCATCCCGGGTAACAAAACCCGACTTGCCATTTTGAATGTTTACTACAGTAAACAAATTCAAATGATTCCGAATGTTTGGCACAATTCTAGGGACACCTAAGGGCGCATTCCATGATTTTTTTGGAATTTTTAATAAAAAATAAATGCATGAAATGACGTGTGGACCGACTGACAAAAACAAAGAACTACTGAAACTGAGCTGAATTGAAATAAATGCTAAATTAATCCTAATTAATTCATGAAACATGCTAAATTAACGAAATAAAATGCAAATTAAATGTAGCTAAATGCATGAATGCTAAAAATCATCAAGGAAGCATAATTATGTATTTTTATATTTGTCGTTTTATGAGAATAGCTCAATCCATTCCTCGGATGAACTCTTTCTTCAAACGACACCCGAATCAAATCATGATATGAAATCAAGAGGAAAAGAGGTGCACCTTGCTTCGCTACACAGCTTTGAAACTCTTGAAAGGGACTGCTACCAAGGGCTTCGTTCGTCCTTCGATCCGGGCTTCGGATGATTCACCAAGATCGACCCACGCTTGAATCGAATTGGCCACAACACGAGCAATGTAGGTACTTCACTGCACCTTCTCCACTGAGCCCAAGGGGTGCGTGAATTCCAAAGTTCAAAAATCGTGTTCATAAGAAAATCTAGGTTGAATTTCAAAGTCCAAAAAAAGCTCTCTTAGGCTGGGCGTGGAGCCTTGTTTTTATAGAATTTTTCTGAAAAATTTGAATTTCAAACAGGCTCAATCTGAGCCCTCCATGTGGTGCCATCTCAGGGGTGCTATTTTGATTTTTTGAGAAAATAAAATGGGAAATTTTGTGGGTGAGACACCTCAGCAGAATTTGAAAATTTTCAAAATTGGGTTTGCTTGATTTTCTCTGCAGGAGGCTCCCAGATTGCGCCACCTCAGAGGGTGCTCTCTTGGAGTTTGAAATTCAAATTCCTAATTTTCTGAAGCTTCTCAAATGGCGCCACCTCAGGGGCTATTTTTATTAAAAATATAAAATAAATAAAAGAAATGAAGCCAAGTGGGGCTTTGGAATGGCGCCACCTCAAAAGGAGGTTTAAGGTGTAAAGTTGGAGACAGTAGGAGCATGCCATGTGGCGCCACCTCTGGAAGCTCTTGACACATGTCAGAAGGACAGGAGTGGAAGAAGCAGACTGTGCCACCTCAGAGGAATTCAAATTCTACTTTTCTGCAAGAAAGGAGAGGCTGACATGTGGCGCCACCTCAGGGTGGCTCCTACAATGCCATGTGGCAGGAGAACAGGAATGGAAGAAGCAGAATGCGCCACCTTAGAGGGGATTTTTCTACTTTTTCTGATGCAGGGAGGTCTGGACATGTGGCAGACAAGTGTCAGCTGCCTGGAGGAGTTTTCTCAAATGGCGCCACCTCAGAAGGAGATTTGAATTTCAAATGGAGGTTGGCCCTGGAGGAATGGAGGATGGACATATGGCAGTTCCTCAGAGTGGCTCCTACAATGCCATGTGGCAGGAGGGAAAAGCAAGGAACATGTGGCGCCCTCATGGACAAAGTAGAAAAAGGTAGAACTCCAGGATTTTCGCCACCTAGCTCTTATCTGAAAATTTTTGAATGGTTGTTTTTCTGAAGAAAGCCAAGAGTGACATGTGTCCTCTACTTTTTCTGAAGGAATCTGGAGATGACATGTGTCATCTACTTTTCTGAGAAAAGTAGGAGGGAGACATGCGTCATCTACTTTTTCTGAAAGAAGTAGAGAATGACACGTGGCAGAGGGAAGAGAAAGAGGTCCAAGCCATGTGGCGCCATCTCAGACAAAATGGAAAAGGTGAAGTTCAGGATTTGCGCCACCTATGGAGAGATTTGAATATTTGAATTCCAGTTTTTCTGAAGAGAGCAGGAAATGACACGTGGCATCTACTTTTTCTGAGAAGAGCAGAGAATGACACATGTCACCTGCTTTTTCTGAAAAGAGTAGAGGATGCCATGTGTCCTCTGCAGGAGACATACTTCAAATGACGCCACCTCAGAGGAGACAAGCCTTACTTTTTCTGGACAGGACAACACATGACACTTGGCATCTCAGGGTGATCTTTGGAATGACACATGGCGCAGGGTGAAGATGGTGGATACTGACACATGGTAGATAAATGGGATGACATGTAGCGGCTTCTTAAGGTAGCCCCACACTGACACTTGGCAGAAAAATGGGAGGAGAGAGAAAAGACAAGTGGCGTCAATCCAAGGGACAAGGCTCCTATATTTTTGGATTTTTCAAAATTCAGGTTTTTCAAAAGAAAAGCCTATGTGACACCACCTCAATGTGGGTCCCACATTGCTTCTTTATTGAAATAAGGATAAAACAACAACTTCTTTTTGGAATTTTCATAAAATCTGGACTAATTGGTAAAACAGAATTTTTTTGGAAAGAGTTGGCCCCTGTAGGGCGATTTTGTAAAAGGAAGATAGTTGAAATAGATGACAAAAAGGCAAAATCTAAGTTGAAATTTATTGAAAATGATCCAGATTGTTTTTCTGAGGAAATATTTTGAAATTCAGAGCCCTAGGGGTAAAATGGGAAGAATTGATAATTTTGAAGACCCAGGGTATTGAAATCAATTTTGAAAAGAGTTGAAAATCAAATCTGGATTGAAAATTTTGAAATCAAGAGTTCTGGACCTCGAAATGACATGTTGTGCAGTGCAGTGATATGAAATGCTCATGCAATGATATGCAATGCCATGTCTTATGAAATGCAACCTTGAACCGGGACTTTGGGGATTCCCGTCTCCTGTCAGGAATAAAATTTTGAACATCTAAGTTAAAATAGAGAAATTTTGAGAGTTGCAGATGAAATTTGGATTTTTGCAAGTTCCGGGCTCAGAAAATGACCATTTTGCCCTCCAGCGATTTCAGAGGCTGAATGAGGATGCTTGGTGGAGATGCTGGAGAGGTGAGTGAAAATTTGGGGTGTTTACAGATGCCCCTCTTTGCTACTAAGCCAGCTTGTGGCCGAGCTTAGTGGCAAAGAAAAACACACCAAATTTGGGCTATACATAAAAATGCCCCAGTTAGAAGGATCTGACTGGGTGTGAAGAAATTAGCCCGAGGAAGATGGTAGATGTGAAATGGAGAATGAAGAGGAAAGATTTGCCCTATGAGAGCGAAGTTCAGGTTTTTGCCCTTAACCTGGATGGGACAGAAATACCTCGCATGGAACGAAGCTCAGGTTTGACCCTTAACCTGATTGGGGGAATGAAATATCTCATTGAAATGAGACTCAGGTTTGTACCCTTAACCTGATCGGGCGGAAGATGAAATACCTCTTTGGTTGAGGCTCAGGTTTATACCCTTATCCTGATCGGGCAGAAAATGAAATACCTCTTTGAATGAGCTCAGGTTTGTACCCTTATCCTGATCGGGCGGAAGATGAAATACCTCTTTGATTGAGGCTCAGGTTTATACCCTTATCCTGATCGGGCGGAAAATGAAATACCTCTTTGAATGAGGCTCAGGTTTGTACCCTTATCCTGATCGGGCGGAAAATTAAATACCTCTTTGAATGAGGCTCAGGTTTGTACCCTTATCCTGATCGGGTGGAAAATGAAATACCTCTTTGAATGAGGCTCAGGTTTGTACCCTTATCCTGATCGGGCGGAAAATGAAATACCTCTTTGAATGAGGCTCAGGTTTGTACCCTTATCCTGATCGGGCGGAAAATGAAATACCTCTTTGAATGAGGCTCAGGTTTGTACCCTTATCCTGATCGGGCGGAAAATGAAATACCTCTTTGAATGAGGCTCAGGTTTGTACCCTTATCCTGATCGGGTGGAAGATGAAATACCTCTTTGAATGAGGCTCAGGTTTGTACCCTTATCCTGATCGGGCGGAAGATGAAATACGTCTTTGAATGAGGCTCAGGATTGTACCCTTATCCTGATCGGGCAGAAAATGAAATGGAATCCTCGAAAGAAGAGACCATGATGGAACCTTCGGATCTTGCACAATAAATCCGACAGGGTTTTTGCAAAAGGAAGGAAAATGGGGTCCCTAAAGCTTGAAAAGGGATCGATTTTGGGCGTCTCATTGCTGAGACTAAAGTCAGCTTTTGAAATTGCCTTTTGCGAGAAAATGATTGGTGGTTCGACCTCGAACCGAAATGGGACTGTCTCTGGTGGGACAGTGGGGACACGGGGAAGTGTGAGAATCTGAGAGCTCATGCTCTCAAAGAAGGGAAGGAATCAAGTCCTTAAGAGGGATTTAAAATTGGTGTCAGGATGTATAAAAAACGGACATCACGCTCTTACTTCACGTCAGGGTGTATAAAAATTTTTGAAAATGTTGCATATTGTTGCAAAGATATTCTTTCTCTTCTACCTAAAGTATTACCTCCAAACAAGGTTCACTTCGTAGAATCGAAATTGGAAACCCAAATTACTTGCGATTGACCTTCTTCAAGGAAGCTATCAATTTCCTTGATATGAACAGGAAAGAGAATTTGATATTATGAAAGCAGTTGATGAAAGAATATTGATAATAGAATTTCACAAATTTAAAGAGGATTCTTGATAGATATGGCAGTTTGATATCCTGAGAGCTTCTCTCATAATAATCTTTCTGTACTCTTTTTGGACTCTTTTGGGCTTTGGCTACATTCTCCTTCATTTTGGAGGTGTTTCGACTTTTCCTCTCTTTCTTTTTCCTCTCTTGCTCTCTTTTTGATGGGTACGTCACAAACACCTTCAACTTGGAGATGTTTCGATCCTTCTTGGACGATGTTGGCTCATGGGTTAGAAATCTTTGAAAGATAGCTGAAGTTAAATATCTTTTAGGGATTGTCTAGAGGTTCATCGCATCTGCCTTCATCTCGACAGTGCTTTGGACTTTCCCTGGAAGGATCCGTCACAAACTCCGTCATCTTGGAGATGTTTCAAATCTTCTTTGGCCCCGGGGGTCTACTCGCTTAATTCGCCTTCATCTTGGCGACAATTGAGAGATCCCTTTTGCGGATATTTAATTACAGCTTAGTTGATTTTTAGGAGACACGGCTTGGGTGAATTCTCTCTTTTCTAGCACTCAGGATATTTCCATTGCCTCGTCTTTACAAGAATAGCCTTTAAAGATGCGCCATTGACTGCGATCAATATCGATCATCTACGGCTTTTCAATAACATTGAATCTTCTTTTCTGGCCATATTGAGGATTTATCCTTCATCCTTTTGGTTAGCCAATAGAAATTATTTGAGTTTTGAATCTCTTTTCGCAAAAGCTTCTCTCTCTTGGGAGTAATGCTGAAGGTAGACTGAGGTGAAGATTTGTATAAAGATTCTGAAATCAACAGGTAATTGAGGGATATCTCGATTTTACAAGTCGGAAAAGAGTTTTTAAAACGCATCCCGGGTAACAAAACCCGACTTGCCATTTTGAATGTTTACTACAGTAAACAAATTCAAATGATTCCGAATGTTTGGCACAATTCTAGAGACACCTAAGGGCGCATTCCATGATTTTTTTGGAATTTTTAATAAAAAATAAATGCATGAAATGACATGTGGACCGACTGACAAAAACAGAGAACTACTGAAACTGAGCAGAATTGAAATAAATGCTAAATTAATCCTAATTAATTCATGAAACATGCTAAATTAACGAAATAAAATGCAAATTAAATGTAGCTAAATGCATGAATGCTAAAAATCATCAAGGAAGCATAATTATGTATTTTTATATTTGTCGTTTTATGAGAATAGCTCAATCCATTCCTCGGATGAACTCTTTCTTCAAACGACACCCGAATCAAATCATGATATGAAATCAAGAGGAAAAGAGGTGCACCTTGCTTCGCTACACAGCTTTGAAACTCTTGAAAGGGACTGCTACCAAGGGCTTCGTTCGTCCTTCGATCCGGGCTTCGGATGATTCACCAAGATCGACCCACGCTTGAATCGAATTGGCCACAACACGAGCAATGTAGGTACTTCACTGCACCTTCTCCACTGAGCCCAAGGGGTGCGTGAATTCCAAAGTTCAAAAATCGTGTTCATAAGAAAATCTAGGTTGAATTTCAAAGTCCAAAAAAAGCTCTCTTAGGCTGGGCGTGGAGCCTTGTTTTTATAGAATTTTTCTGAAAAATTTGAATTTCAAACAGGCTCAATCTGAGCCCTCCATGTGGCGCCATCTCAGGGGTGCTATTTTGATTTTTTGAGAAAATAAAATGGGAAATTTTGTGGGTGAGACACCTCAGCAGAATTTGAAAATTTTCAAAATTGGGTTTGCTTGATTTTCTCTGCAGGAGGCTCCCAGATTGCGCCACCTCAGAGGGTGCTCTCTTGGAGTTTGAAATTCAAATTCCTAATTTTCTGAAGCTTCTCAAATGGCGCCACCTCAGGGGCTATTTTTATTAAAAATATAAAATAAATAAAAGAAATGAAGCCAAGTGGGGCTTTGGAATGGCGCCACCTCAAAAGGAGGTTTAAGGTGTAAAGTTGGAGACAGTAGGAGCATGCCATGTGGCGCCACCTCTGGAAGCTCTTGACACATGTCAGAAGGACAGGAGTGGAAGAAGCAGACTGTGCCACCTCAGAGGAATTCAAATTCTACTTTTCTGCAAGAAAGGAGAGGCTGACATGTGGCGCCACCTCAGGGTGGCTCCTACAATGCCATGTGGCAGGAGAACAGGAATGGAAGAAGCAGAATGCGCCACCTTAGAGGGGATTTTTCTACTTTTTCTGATGCAGGGAGGTCTGGACATGTGGCAGACAAGTGTCAGCTGCCTGGAGGAGTTTTCTCAAATGGCGCCACCTCAGAAGGAGATTTGAATTTCAAATGGAGGTTGGCCCTGGAGGAATGGAGGATGGACATATGGCAGTTCCTCAGAGTGGCTCCTACAATGCCATGTGGCAGGAGGGAAAAGCAAGGAACATGTGGCGCCCTCATGGACAAAGTAGAAAAAGGTAGAACTCCAGGATTTTCGCCACCTAGCTCTTATCTGAAAATTTTTGAATGGTTGTTTTTCTGAAGAAAGCCAAGAGTGACATGTGTCCTCTACTTTTTCTAAAGAAATCTGGAGATGACATGTGTCATCTACTTTTCTGAGAAAAGTAGGAGGGAGACATGCGTCATCTACTTTTTCTGAAAGAAGTAGAGAATGACACGTGGCAGAGGGAAGAGAAGGAGGTCCAAGCCATGTGGCGCCATCTCAGACAAAATGGAAAAGGTGAAGTTCAGGATTTGCGCCACCTATGGAGAGATTTGAATATTTGAATTCCAGTTTTTCTGAAGAGAGCAGGAAATGACACGTGGCATCTACTTTTTCTGAGAAGAGCAGAGAATGACACATGTCACCTGCTTTTTCTGAAAAGAGTAGAGGATGCCATGTGTCCTCTGCAGGAGACATACTTCAAATGACGCCACCTCAGAGGAGACAAGCCTTACTTTTTCTGGACAGGACAACACATGACACTTGGCATCTCAGGGTGATCTTTGGAATGACACATGGCGCAGGGTGAAGATGGTGGATACTGACACATGGTAGATAAATGGGATGACATGTAGCGGCTTCTTAAGGTAGCCCCACACTGACACTTGGCAGAAAAATGGGAGGAGAGAGAAAAGACAAGTGGCGTCAATCCAAGGGACAAGGCTCCTATATTTTTGGATTTTTCAAAATTCAGGTTTTTCAAAAGAAAAGCCTATGTGACACCACCTCAATGTGGGTCCCACATTGCTTCTTTATTGAAATAAGGATAAAACAACAACTTCTTTTTGGAATTTTCATAAAATCTGGACTAATTGGTAAAACAGAATTTTTTTGGAAAGAGTTGGCCCCTGTAGGGCGATTTTGTAAAAGGAAGATAGTTGAAATAGATGACAAAAAGGCAAAATCTAAGTTGAAATTTATTGAAAATGATCCAGATTGTTTTTCTGAGGAAATATTTTGAAATTCAGAGCCCTAGGGGTAAAATGGGAAGAATTGATAATTTTGAAGACCCAGGGTATTGAAATCAATTTTGAAAAGAGTTGAAAATCAAATCTGGATTGAAAATTTTGAAATCAAGAGTTCTGGACCTCGAAATGACATGTTGTGCAGTGCAGTGATATGAAATGCTCATGCAATGATATGCAATGCCATGTCTTATGAAATGCAACCTTGAACCGGGACTTTGGGGATTCCCGTCTCCTGTCAGGAATAAAATTTTGAACATCTGAGTTAAAATAGAGAAATTTTGAGAGTTGCAGATGAAATTTGGATTTTTGCAAGTTCCGGGCTCAGAAAATGACCATTTTGCCCTCCAGCGATTTCAGAGGCTGAATGAGGATGCTTGGTGGAGATGCTGGAGAGGTGAGTGAAAATTTGGGGTGTTTACAGATGCCCCTCTTTGCTACTAAGCCAGCTTGTGGCCGAGCTTAGTGGCAAAGAAAAACACACCAAATTTGGGCTATACATAAAAATGCCCCAGTTAGAAGGATCTGACTGGGTGTGAAGAAATTAGCCCGAGGAAGATGGTCGATGTGAAATGGAGAATGAAGAGGAAAGATTTGCTCTATGAGAGCGAAGTTCAGGTTTTTGCCCTTAACCTGGATGGGACAGAAATACCTCGCATGGAACGAAGCTCAGGTTTGACCCTTAACCTGATTGGGGGAATGAAATATCTCATTGAAATGAGACTCGGGTTTGTACCCTTAACCTGATCGGGCGGAAGATGAAATACCTCTTTGGTTGAGGCTCAGGTTTATACCCTTATCCTGATCGGGCAGAAAATGAAATACCTCTTTGAATGAGCTCAGGTTTGTACCCTTATCCTGATCGGGCGGAAAATGAAATACCTCTTTGAATGAGGCTCAGGTTTGTACCCTTATCCTGATCGGGCGGAAAATTAAATACCTCTTTGAATGAGGCTCAGGTTTGTACCCTTATCATGATCGGGTGGAAAATGAAATACTTTTTTGAATGAGGCTCAGGTTTGTACCCTTATCCTGATCGGGCGGAAAATGAAATACCTCTTTGAATGAGACTCAGGTTTGTACCCTTATCCTGATCGGGCGGAAAATGAAATACCTCTTTGAATGAGGCTCAGGTTTGTACCCTTATCCTGATCGGGCGGAAAATGAAATACCTCTTTGAATGAGGCTCAGGTTTGTACCCTTATCCTGATCGGGCGGAAAATGAAATACCTCTTTGAATGAGGCTCAGGTTTGTACCCTTATCCTGATCGGGTGGAAGATGAAATACCTCTTTGAATGAGGCTCAGGTTTGTACCCTTATCCTGATCGGGCGGAAGATGAAATACGTCTTTGAATGAGGCTCAGGATTGTACCCTTATCCTGATCGGGCAGAAGATGAAATACCTCTTTGAATGAGGCTCAGGTTTGTACCCTTATCCTGATCGGGCGGAAGATGAAATACCTCTTTGAATGAGGCTCAGGTTTGTACCCTTATCCTGATCGGGCAGAAAATGAAATGGAATCCTCGAAAGAAGAGACCATGATGGAACCTTCGGATCTTGCACAATAAATCCGACAGGGTTTTTGCAAAAGGAAGGAAAATGGGGTCCCTAAAGCTTGAAAATGGATCGATTTTGGGCGTCTCATTGCTGAGACTAAAGTCAGCTTTTGAAATTGCCTTTTGCGAGAAAATGATTGGTGGTTCGACCTCGAACCGAAATGGGACTGTCTATGGTGGGACAGTGGGGACACGGGGAAGTGTGAGAGTCTGAGAGCTCATGCTCTCAAAGAAGGGAAGGAATCAAGTCCTTAAGAGGGATTTAAAATTGGTGTCAGGATGTATAAAAAACGGACATCACGCTCTTACTTCACGTCAGAATAGCTAGAAAATATTGTCAAAATATTGAGAATTCTGCTGTTGATTCAAAATTTTTGAAAATGTTGCATATTGTTGCAAAGATATTCTTTCTCTTCTACCTAAAGCATTACCTCCAAACAAGGTTCACTTCGTAGAATCGAAATTGGAAACCCAAATTACTTGCGATTGACCTTCTTCAAGGAAGCTATCAATTTCCTTGATATGAACAGGAAAGAGAATTTGATATTATGAAAGTAGTTGATGAAAGAATATTGATAATAGAATTTCACAAATTTAAAGAGGATTCTTGATAGATATGGCAGTTTGATATCCTGAGAGCTTCTCTCTTAATAATCTTTCTGCACTCTTTTTGGACTCTTTTGGGCTTTGGCTACATTCTCCTTCATTTTGGAGGTGTTTCGACTTTTCCTCTATTTCTTTTTCCTCTCTTGCTCTCTTTTTGAAGGGTACGTCACAAACTCCTTCAACTTGGAGATGTTTCAATCCTTCTTGGACGATGTTGGCTCATGGGTTAGAAATCTTTGGAAGATAGCTGAAGTTAAATATCTTTTAGGGATTGTCTAGAGGTTCATCGCATCTGCCTTCATCTCGACAGTGCTTTGGACTTTCCCTGGAAGGATCCGTCACAAACTCCATCATCTTGGAGATGTTTCAAATCTTCTTTGGCCCCGGGGGTCTACTCGCTTAATTCGCCTTCATCTTGGCGACAATTGAGAGATCCCTTTTGCGGATATTTAATTACAGCTTAGTTGATTTTTAGGAGACAAGGCTTGGGTGAATTCTCTCTTTTCTAGCACTCAGGATATTTCCACTGCCTCGTCTTTACAAGAATAGCCTTTAAAGATGCGCCATTGACTGCGATCAATATCGATCATCTACGGCTTTTCAATAACATTGAATCTTCTTTTCTGACCATATTGAGGATTTATCCTTCATCCTTTTGGTTAGCCAATAGAAATGATTTGAGTTTTGAATCTCTTTTTGCAAAAGCTTCTCTCTCTTGGGAGTAATGCTGAAGGTAGACTGAGGTGAAGATTTGTATAAAGATTCTGAAATCAGCAGGTAATTCGATTGACAGATTGACAAAATTTTCTTGATATCTTTGGTGAAAGAGAGTGTTTGTAGTCCGGCTCAACACATCCGTGACGAAAATTCTCCTCTCTTTTTCCCCAAAAAGAGAGACTCAGGCTTAGCCCTTACCTGAATGGGAAATGGAAAATACTCCTCTCTTCCCTGAAGAGGAGGTGTTTACAAAACGAACTTTCGAAGAGAAATCGAGCTTTCGTCAAAGCTCCCTAATATTAGGCTTCTCTTATGGAAAGGGGGCCGATAATAGTGAGGTCTGAAAATTGGGACATGAAAGGAACGAGTCCATCACACTCTCCCTTCCAAGAGGGTCCTTCATGACGAAAATGGCCTAGTATGAAATTGGGGGGTCACAAGAAAAACGAGTCTCCGTCGAGCCTCTCCCTTAAAAAGGGTTCCTCGTGTGAAATTGGAAATTGTTTTGCAAACGGTTCACAAAGACGCGAGTCCCTTCAAACTCTCCCTGAAAAGGGGCTAAGTGAACGAATTGGATAGCATGCGAAAAGAACGAGCTCCCTCGAACTCTCCCTAAAAAGGGTCTCTCGCAAGAGAAAATGATTGAAATTGGATATTGAGATTGATTGACCCAAAGGTCGAAATTGGTTGCTGGAAATTGAATGACCCGAAGGTCAAAATTGGATGACCTGATGGTCGAAATTGAGAATTGGTTGACCAAAAGGTCGAAATTGTGTGACTCGAAAGTCGAAATTGAGAGTTGAGTGACCTAAAGGTTGAAATTGAGAATTGAGCGACCCGAAGGCCGAAATTTGGAAATTGAGTGACCTGAAGGTCAAAGGTTGGAAATTGATTGACCCGAAGGTCGAAAATTGGAAATTGATTGACCCGAAGGTCGGAATTGGAGAATTGAGTGATCCGAAGATTTAAATTGAAAATTGGTGAGCACAAGATCAAATTTGAGAAATTGACTGACCCTGAGAATTGAGTTGATTTGGATCAACAAAGATGAATAAAGAGTTCGAGTCAGAGCTCGAATAAACTACAGAGATCACGAGTCGGAACCCGGATCAACAAAAGAAAATGAAGAGCTCGAATCAGAGCTCGAATGATGTAGAGAGATCACGAGTCAGAACCCGAATCAACAAAAGACAATGAAGATCTCGAATCAGAGCTCGAATGAATAAAGAGATCTCGAGTCGGAACTCGGATCAACAAAAGAAAATGAAGAGCTTGAATCTGAGCTTGAATGAATGAAGAGATCTCGAGTCGGAACTCGGATCAACGAAAGAAAAATGAAGAGCTTGAATCAGAGCTCGAATGATGTAGAGAGATCGCGAGTCGGAACCCGAATCAACAAAAGACAATGAAGAGCTCGAATCTGAGCTCGAATGATATAGAGAAATCACGAGTCGGAACCCGGATCAACAGAGAAAAATGAAGAGCTCGAGTTAGAGCTCGAATAAGGTAAAGAGATCATGAGTCGGAACTCGGATCAACAGAGAAAAATGAAGAGCTCGAGTTAGAGATCGAATAAGGTAAAGAGATCACGAGTCGGAACTCGGATCAACAGAGAAAAATGAAGAGCTCGAGTTAGAGTTCGAATAAGGTAAAGGGATCACGAGTCGGAACTCGGATCAACAGAGAAAAATGAAGAGCTCGAGTTAGAGCTCGAATAAGGTAAAGAGATCACGAGTCGGAACTCGGATCAACAAAGAAAATGACAAGCTCGAATCTGAGCTTGAATAAGATAAAGAGATCGCGAGTCGGAACTCGGATCAACAGAAGAAAAATATGGACCAACTTGAAAGTTGGAGTTTGAAAGAAAAAGAAGCTTGGATCGGAATTCAGATCTTCAGAGGAGAACCCGGTTAGGGGATCAAAATTTTGCAAATTGTCAGTGCGGGGACTGGATTGAAAGTTTTGAGAATGGCCAGTTTGAGGACTGGATTATTTGAGTTGCAATGAAAAAGACCATCATATTTAGATGTATGTGGTCTGATTTTCAGGATTAACCCCTTATCCTGAACGGGGATATGAATAGAAATTGAAAAATCATGGAAAATGATTCAGGTTTATCCCTTAACCTGAAGGGGAATTGATGCAAAATGAAATGCAAATGCATATGAAAATGTGAATGCAAAATTAATGCAAGTGGGTGCATATACATGCAAAATGAGAGATTGGTTTATCCTGCCTGCATACAGGATGTTTTGAGGTAAAGATAAATTTTCAAAAGATGCCCCAGTGTAACTGGGAAGAGGGAATAAAATTTAAAGAAGGCTCTCTGCAGGGCAAAGACAGGATCAAATTTTGAGGAAAATTTTTAGATCTTTGGAGGAAAATATGGTATACCATTGGAAGATTATCCCATTACTAGGGATGGAGTCGCCACTGAAATCACGACAATTGTGTTGTTATTCTTTGTAAGAGAAATAAACAACGGAAAATATGCCTTGTTACCTAGGCGAGGTCGTCAACCACGAGGAAAACACCATTTTGAAGGAAAGAGATATCTCTTGGAAAAACAATCCGCAAACAGATTTAGAATAAGGAGAAGGCAAGTGGGTAAACAATTTCCGCCACAATAATCAAGCTATGCACGAGGAAAATGCGGTGAAGAATTTTGCAAGTAAACAACAGGATTGAAAATCCAATGAGAGAAAACATATGATTTTGAAAATTTGCAGGCAGGATAAAAATGCAGCTGGAAATTCGAGATCCAGTAGAAAGGTAGAATGGAAAATCACCTGGAGTTTTGAAAGAAATTTGATATTTGAGAAAATCATCCAGGGTTTGGGAAAATGTGAGAAATATGGATATTTGGAAAAATATTTTTGGGGAAAATATGAGAGAAATAAAGGTAACATACAAGTTCATCCTGCACAAACATTTATGCACATACAACACTCCCTGAAGGCTCACACTAGATGCATCATTTTGAAAAACAGCTGTAGGACCTTAATCCTAACTCTAAGTTCAGATCATCTTTGTCCAATCCAGTTATGCCGATATACCCGAATCGAAATCCGAGGTACGTGGCATATAATTTCAACTTCGGTTCTAAGGTAAGGTTTTCCAACATCCTTGAGCGCCTACCGATATACTTCGGACTGTGGCCCGCGGTACGTGGTAGGGGGGTGTTAACCCAAATAGTTGGCCCAGTTGTGAGGCTCTGTCCCGAACTAGGGTTCTGGAAGAGAGCCCAGCAACGTGAAGACCGGGTAATGATAGGTAAGGGAGGTTTGAAAAAAATGATCACATGCAAGAAATAGAGGGCTCTAAGTCCTAGAGAGATAGACTTTTGAAAATCTTTTGAAGAAGCATACATTGTTTGCATTCAGATCCTAAATTGAGGAGAGTTATGTTTAGACCTAAGTCTATGTGAGCATGAAAATTTCTCCTCAATCTGGTCCTACCAAACCATGCCTAGTCTATATGCAATCAATGTCAGCTAGGTCAGAATCTAGGCTCCTAGGTTCGCATGATATCAAAAAGTAAAGAGCTGACATTTTGTGAACATAATTTCGATAATTGAACTAAGTCAAGCATAATTTTGATCAGACAAGGACAGGTCCCATCTCGGTCGCCAAACCTGTTATCGTCGCAAAATTTTTCCCGTCTTCCCTTCCTTGCGGAAGAGAAAAAGGAAAATGATTTCGCGCTTCAAACTTGACCGGATTTTGGAAATTTGTTTTGAAATACTCGCCTCCGTGTTGAAAATTGCGGGAAAATCCATGGGATGGGGCTCGACCTGTCGGTACGAGGTTCGACCGTTCCTGCCGCCTTTAACAGGGGTAATCGAACCAAGGACAAAAAATGTGCTTGACTTAGTTAAATCATCAAAATCGTGTTTTATCCTAAATGCACAGAGAATTCAGGCATGTGCTATGAAGTTTTATAAAATGTAACTTGAAAAGACATGATGTATGCTCAGAAAAGGTTTTGGAGCTGGAAATAGTTCTAAGGCAAATGATGGAAATCAATTTCTCAGGGAAACTCAGATGAAAAAGGGTTTTTGAAATCACTAGAAAGTTCATAAAGATGTGGGAAAATCATGAATGGATGAAAATCCTAAGAAAATAGAAGTGATTCTTGAGAAAAAGGTGAACATTTGAAAAGGGAAAATGCTTGTCAGGAAAAGCTTCAAGTTTTGAAAGCTTTCTTTGGAAAATGATTGAAATTTATTGGAAAATTCTTTGGAGAAGAAAAACTGAACTTGGGAAATTGAAATCCTGGGAATCTTGGCCTTGAAACACTTGGAAATTGAGTTTGATCTTTGAGGAAGATTGGAAACTTCTTTTGGAAATCTTAAGAAAATAACCTTTTCCATGGAAAACTGTGGAAAAACTTGACTTGGGAAAACCGATTTTGGAAAATCCTCAGAGTTTCTTGAGAAATTGATTTCTGGAGAATGAAATTTTCTTAAGAAAATCATGAGAAAACCAATGATTTCATGATGCAAATGATATGAGTGTATGAATGCACTTTGAAAGATTTTCTAAGAAATTTGTTGGAAAATTGTGTATTAAGTCAAAATAAATCCTTCACATATTCTGACTGTGGCCATGAATATGTTCAGAGTTTAATCAATTTAATGCACAATACTTTGAAAATATTAGAAATATGATGTGCATTTTAAGATAGCCTAAGAGTGTAGGCTCAATGTGACTAGTGGAAAGATGATGGATCTGGGTCTCATCCATATTTCGACTAGGGCCGTAAATATGGACTCCACCGAGTCCGTCAACTCTCTAAGAGTTGGTGCACGTGCCATTCGTGAACATCCATAGTGCTTTTGAAATAAAATGCATGAATCATAGAAACATGATATTGCAGGAATTTAAACTATATGATATGCATCCTAGTCTAAGCGGAAAATTAAATCTCTTATTCCAAAATTTACATTATTACATCACTAATCAAATGAAATAAATGGAAATTGCAGACTTCAGCTCCTTCTTTTGAATGTTCCTGCCAAACTTGAAATGGGGTTAGCTCAAATATGTGGGTTTTTCCAAGATTTTCCAATAATATTATGAAATTATTGGATTTAATTGGATCTAAACCCTATTCTCATGATTCCTTGATATTTGAAATGATGAAAATGCAAGAAATTCAGTAGAAAATAGTTTGAAATTCGGAATTTGGGTTAAAATGACCAAAATACCCCTAAAATTAAAGTTATACCTTTAAAATCAAGCCTCAAATGAATTCCAAATTACACCAAATTCGGTATGAAGCATATTCATACTCTGATAAACATCCTAGAATGCTGAAACTTACGAAATGATATGATATAAATGCTAAAATTTGAAGAAAATCCTAAAAA
This sequence comes from Nuphar pumila, assembly GCF_984573655.1. NCBI lineage: Eukaryota > Viridiplantae > Streptophyta > Magnoliopsida > Nymphaeales > Nymphaeaceae > Nuphar > Nuphar pumila. The sequence goes on from NC_143249.1 coordinate 98,626,401, forward strand.
GGGTGGATTTCGCCTACGGACCCGAACCAAATACAATGCTTAATATGATAATGCAAGATTTACACCATAAAAACTTCTGATATTTTGCAGACTGCTAAAGAACCCGAAATGGAACATCTTTTATTTTTATAGCTTCGGGATTTGAGCCATGGTGAGTTTGGTAACAGGGATTTAGTTTTGATGGAGGTAAAATTGACCTAATCTGATATAAAATGCTACAAAAAATAGAAAACAGCCATGTAAACTTCTGCTATTTAACAGAGCTACTCATGACACCTACATGAACAATTTTAATGTTCATGACTTCCACATTTGATCAACAGAAACACAGATAAAAATATAACTTTTTATGCCTAAATTAATAGAACAGACAAATGTGACAAAACAGAGGACTGACAAGAAAAATCCGAAACAGGTATCACAACTGTTCTAAAAATCACAAGCTTTCAGATGCAAATAAAGGACATCTCGGACATAACTTTCACTTTTTAAAGCTATGGATTTGGAGCAATACCCAAAGAGAACCCATCGACCTAAGTCGATCCAAAGTTTCAGAGGCCCGAATCAGGCTCTGACACGTGTCCTGCACTCTCGGATTTTTGTCAGACATAAAACAAAAATAAAAAAAAACTGATAAAATCAGGTTACAAAATAGACATCCTTTCAATCTCAGAACATCTTTCGGATTGAAAATCGGATCTCTCATAAGGGATATCTCGATTTTACAAGTCGGAAAAGAGTTTTTAAAACGCATCCCGGGTAACAAAACCCGACTTGCCATTTTGAATGTTTACTACAGTAAACAAATTCAAATGATTCCGAATGTTTGGCACAATTCTAGGGACACCTAAGGGCGCATTCCATGATTTTTTTGGAATTTTTAATAAAAAATAAATGCATGAAATGACGTGTGGACCGACTGACAAAAACAGAGAACTACTGAAACTGAGCAGAATTGAAATAAATGCTAAATTAATCCTAATTAATTCATGAAACATGCTAAATTAACGAAATAAAATGCAAATTAAATGTAGCTAAATGCATGAATGCTAAAAATCATCAAGGAAGCATAATTATGTATTTTTATATTTGTCGTTTTATGAGAATAGCTCAATCCATTCCTCGGATGAACTCTTTCTTCAAACGACACCCGAATCAAATCATGATATGAAATCAAGAGGAAAAGAGGTGCACCTTGCTTCGCTACACAGCTTTGAAACTCTTGAAAGGGACTGCTACCAAGGGCTTCGTTCGTCCTTCGATCCGGGCTTCGGATGATTCACCAAGATCGACCCACGCTTGAATCGAATTGGCCACAACACGAGCAATGTAGGTACTTCACTGCACCTTCTCCACTGAGCCCAAGGGGTGCGTGAATTCCAAAGTTCAAAAATCGTGTTCATAAGAAAATCTAGGTTGAATTTCAAAGTCCAAAAAAAGCTCTCTTAGGCTGGGCGTGGAGCCTTGTTTTTATAGAATTTTTCTGAAAAATTTGAATTTCAAACAGGCTCAATCTGAGCCCTCCATGTGGCGCCATCTCAGGGGTGCTATTTTGATTTTTTGAGAAAATAAAATGGGAAATTTTGTGGGTGAGACACCTCAGCAGAATTCGAAAATTTTCAAAATTGGGTTTGCTTGATTTTCTCTGCAGGAGGCTCCTAGATTGCGCCACCTCAGAGGGTGCTCTCTTGGAGTTTGAAATTCAAATTCCTAATTTTCTGAAGCTTCTCAAATGGCGCCACCTCAGGGGCTATTTTTATTAAAAATATAAAATAAATAAAAGAAATGAAGCCAAGTGGGGCTTTGGAATGGCGCCACCTCAAAAGGAGGTTTAAGGTGTAAAGTTGGAGACAGTAGGAGCATGCCATGTGGCGCCACCTCTGGAAGCTCTTGACACATGTCAGAAGGACAGGAGTGGAAGAAGCAGACTGTGCCACCTCAGAGGAATTCAAATTCTACTTTTCTGCAAGAAAGGAGAGGCTGACATGTGGCGCCACCTCAGGGTGGCTCCTACAATGCCATGTGGCAGGAGAACAGGAATGGAAGAAGCAGAATGCGCCACCTTAGAGGGGATTTTTCTACTTTTTCTGATGCAGGGAGGTCTGGACATGTGGCAGACAAGTGTCAGCTGCCTGGAGGAGTTTTCTCAAATGGCGCCACCTCAGAAGGAGATTTGAATTTCAAATGGAGGTTGGCCCTGGAGGAATGGAGGATGGACATGTGGCAGTTCCTCAGAGTGGCTCCTACAATGCCATGTGGCAGGAGGGAAAAGCAAGGAACATGTGGCGCCCTCATGGACAAAGTAGAAAAAGGTAGAACTCCAGGATTTTCGCCACCTAGCTCTTATCTGAAAATTTTTGAATGGTTGCTTTTCTGAAGAAAGCCAAGAGTGACATGTGTCCTCTACTTTTTCTGAAGGAAGCTGGAGATGACATGTGTCATCTACTTTTCTGAGAAAAGTAGGAGGGAGACATGTGTCATCTACTTTTTCTGAAAGAAGTAGAGAATGACACGTGGCAGAGGGAAGAGAAGGAGGTCCAAGCCATGTGGCGCCATCTCAGACAAAATGGAAAAGGTGAAGTTCAGGATTTGCGCCACCTCTGGAGAGATTTGAATATTTGAATTCCAGTTTTTCTGAAGAGAGCAGGAAATGACACGTGGCATCTACTTTTTCTGAGAAGAGCAGAGAATGACACATGTCACCTGCTTTTTCTGAAAAGAGTAGAGGATGCCATGTGTCCTCTGCAGGAGACATACTTCAAATGACGCCACCTCAGAGGAGACAAGCCTTACTTTTTCTGGACAGGACAACACATGACACTTGGCATCTCAGGGTGATCTTTGGAATGACACATGGCGCAGGGTGAAGATGGTGGATACTGACACATGGTAGATAAATGGGATGACATGTAGCGGGTTCTTAAGGTAGCCCCACATTGACACTTGGCAGAAAAATGGGAGGAGAGAGAAAAGACAAGTGGCGTCAATCCAAGGGACAAGGCTCCTATATTTTTGGGTTTTTCAAAATTCAGGTTTTTCAAAAGAAAAGCCTATGTGACACAACCTCAATGTGGGTCCCACATTGCTTCTTTATTGAAATAAGGATAAAACAACAACTTCTTTTTGGAATTTTCATAAAATCTGGACTAATTGGTAAAACAGAATTTTTTTGGAAAGAGTTGGCCCCTGTAGGGCGATTTTGTAAAAGGATGATAGTTGAAATAGATGACAAAAAGGCAAAATCTAAGTTGAAATTTATTGAAAATTATCCAGATTGTTTTTCTGAGGAAATATTTTGAAATTCAGAGCCCTGGGGGTAAAATGGGAAGAATTGATAATTTTGAAGACCCAGGGTTTTGAAATCAATTTTGAAAAGAGTTGAAATTCAAATCTGGATTGAAAATTTTGAAATCAAGAGTTCTGGACCTCGAAATGACATGTGCAGTGCAGTGATATGAAATGCTCATGCAATGATATGCAATGCCATGTCTTATGAAATGCAACCTTGAACCGGGACTTTGGGGATTCCCGTCTCCTGTCAGGAATAAAATTTTGAACATCTGAGTTAAAATAGAGAAATTTTGAGAGTTGCAGATGAAATTTGGATTTTTGCAAGTTCCGGGCTCAGAAAATGACCATTTTGCCCTCCAGCGATTTCAGAGGCTGAATGAGGATGCTTGGTGGAGATGCTGGAGAGGTGAGTGAAAATTTGGGGTGTTTACAGATGCCCCTCTTTGCTACTAAGCCAGCTTGTGGCCGAGCTTAGTGGCAAAGAAAAACACACCAAATTTGGGCTATACATAAAAATGCCCCAGTTAGAAGGATCTGACTGGGTGTGAAGAAATTAGCCCGAGGAAGATGGTCGATGTGAAATGGAGAATGAAGAGGAAAGATTTGCTCTATGAGAGCGAAGTTCAGGTTTTTGCCCTTAACCTGGATGGGACAGAAATACCTCGCATGGAACGAAGCTCAGGTTTGACCCTTAACCTGATTGGGGGAATGAAATATCTCATTGAAATGAGACTCAGGTTTGTACCCTTAACCTGATCGGGCGGAAGATGAAATACCTCTTTGGTTGAGGCTCAGGTTTATACCCTTATCCTGATCGGGCAGAAAATGAAATACCTCTTTGAATGAGCTCAGGTTTGTACCCTTATCCTGATCGGGCGGAAGATGAAATACCTCTTTGATTGAGGCTCAGGTTTATACCCTTATCCTGATCGGGCGGAAAATGAAATACCTCTTTGAATGAGGCTCAGGTTTGTACCCTTATCCTGATCGGGCGGAAAATTAAATACCTCTTTGAATGAGGCTCAGGTTTGTACCCTTATCCTGATCGGGTGGAAAATGAAATACCTCTTTGAATGAGGCTCAGGTTTGTACCCTTATCCTGATCGGGCGGAAAATGAAATACCTCTTTGAATGAGGCTCAGGTTTGTACCCTTACCCTGATCGGGCGGAAAATGAAATACCTCTTTGAATGAGGCTCAGGTTTGTACCCTTATCCTGATCGGGCGGAAAATGAAATACCTCTTTGAATGAGGCTCAGGTTTGTACCCTTATCCTGATCGGGCGGAAAATGAAATACCTCTTTGAATGAGGCTCAGGTTTGTACCCTTATCCTGATCGGGCGGAAAATGAAATACCTCTTTGAATGAGGCTCAGGTTTGTACCCTTATCCTGATCGGGCGGAAAATGAAATACCTCTTTGAATGAGGCTCAGGTTTGTACCCTTATCCTGATCGGGTGGAAGATGAAATACCTCTTTGAATGAGGCTCAGGTTTGTACCCTTATCCTGATCGGGCGGAAGATGAAATACCTCTTTGAATGAGGCTCAGGTTTGTACCCTTATCCTGATTGGGCAGAAAATGAAATGGAATCCTCGAAAGAAGAGACCATGATGGAACCTTCGGATCTTGCACAATAAATCTGACAGGGTTTTTGCAAAAGGAAGGAAAATGGGGTCCCTAAAGCTTGAAAAGGGATCGATTTTGGGCGTCTCATTGCTGAGACTAAAGTCAGCTTTTGAAATTGCCTTTTGCGAGAAAATGATTGGTGGTTTGACCTCGAACCGAAATGGGACTGTCTATGGTGGGACAGTGGGGACACGGGGAAGTGTGAGAATCTGAGAGCTCATGCTCTCAAAGAAGGGAAGGAATCAAGTCCTTAAGAGGGATTTAAAATTGGTGTCAGGATGTATAAAAAACGAACATCACGCTCTTACTTCACGTCAGAATAGCTAGAAAATATTGTCAAAATATTGAGAATTCTGCTGTTGATTCAAAATTTTTGAAAATGTTGCATATTGTTGCAAAGATATTCTTTCTCTTCTACCTAAAGTATTACCTCCAAACAAGGTTCACTTCGTAGAATCGAAATTGGAAACCCAAATTACTTGCGATTGACCTTCTTCAAGGAAGCTATCAATTTCCTTGATATGAACAGGAAAGAGAATTTGATATTATGAAAGCAGTTGATGAAAGAATATTGATAATAGAATTTCACAAATTTAAAGAGGATTCTTGATAGATATGGCAGTTTGATATCCTGAGAGCTTCTCTCTTAATAATCTTTCTGCACTCTTTTTGGACTCTTTTGGGCTTTGGCTACATTCTCCTTCATTTTGGAGGTGTTTCGACTTTTCCTCTCTTTCTTTTTCCTCTCTTGCTCTCTTTTTGAAGGGTACGTCACAAAGTCCTTCAACTTGGAGATGTTTCGATCCTTCTTGGACGATGTTGGCTCATGGGTTAGAAATCTTTGGAAGATAGCTGAAGTTAAATATCTTTTAGGGATTGTCTAGAGGTTCATCGCATCTGCCTTCATCTCGACAGTGCTTTGGACTTTCCCTGGAAGGATCCGTCACAAACTCCATCATCTTGGAGATGTTTCAAATCTTCTTTGGCCCCGGGGGTCTACTCGCTTAATTCGCCTTCATCTTGGCGACAATTGAGAGATCCCTTTTGCGGATATTTAATTACAGCTTAGTTGATTTTTAGGAGACAAGGCTTGGGTGAATTCTCTCTTTTCTAGCACTCAGGATATTTCCACTGCCTCGTCTTTACAAGAATAGCCTTTAAAGATGCGCCATTGACTGCGATCAATATCGATCATCTACGGCTTTTCAATAACATTGAATCTTCTTTTCTGGCCATATTGAGGATTTATCCTTCATCCTTTTGGTTAGCCAATATAAATGATTTGAGTTTTGAATCTCTTTTCGCAAAAGCTTCTCTCTCTTGGGAGTAATGCTGAAGGTAGACTGAGGTGAAGATTTGTATAAAGATTCTGAAATCAGCAGGTAATTCGATTGACAGATTGACAAAATTTTCTTGATATCTTTGGTGAAAGAGAGTGTTTGTAGTCCGGCTCAACACATCCGTGACGAAAATTCTCCTCTCTTTTTCCCCAAAAAGAGAGACTCAGGCTTAGCCCTTACCTGAATGGGAAATGGGAAATACTCCTCTCTTCCCTGAAGAGGAGGTGTTTGCAAAACGAACTTTCGAAGAGAAATCGAGCTTTCGTCAAAGCTCCCTAATATTAGGCTTCTCTTATGGAAAGGGGGCCGATAATAGTGAGGTCTGAAAATTGGGTCATGAAAGGAACGAGTCCATCACACTCTCCCTGCCAAGAGGGTCCTTCATGATGAAAATGGCCTAGTATGAAATTGGGGGGTCACAAGAAAAACGAGTCTCCGTCGAGCCTCTCCCTTAAAAAGGGTTCCTCGTGTGAAATTGGAAATTGTTTTGCAAACGGTTCACAAAGACGCGAGTCCCTTCAAACTCTCCCTGAAAAGGGGCTAAGTGAACGAACTGGATAGCATGCGAAAAGAACGAGCTCCCTCGAACTCTCCCTAAAAAGGGTCTCTCGCAAGAGAAAATGATTGAAATTGGATATTGAGATTGATTGACCCAAAGGTCGAAATTGGAAATTGAGAAATTGGTTGCTGGAAATTGAATGACCCGAAGGTCAAAATAGGATGACCTGATGGTCGAAATTGAGAATTGGTTGACCAAAAGGTCGAAATTGTGTGACTCGAAAGTCGAAATTGAGAATTGAGTGACCTAAAGGTTGAAATTGAGCGACCCGAAGGCCGAAATTTGGAAATTGAGTGACCTGAAGGTCAAAGGTTGGAAATTGATTGACCCGAAGGTCGAAAATTGGAAATTGATTGACCCGAAGGTCGGAATTGGAGAATTGAGTGATCCGAAGATTTAAATTGAAAATTGGTGAGCACAAGATCAAATTTGAGAAATTGACTGACCCTGAGAATTGAGTTGATTTGGATCAACAAAGATGAATAAAGAGTTCGAGTCAGAGCTCGAATAAACTACAGAGATCACGAGTCGGAACCCGGATCAACAAAAGAAAATGAAGAGCTCGAATCAGAGCTCGAATGATGTAGAGAGATCACGAGTCAGAACCCGAATCAACAAAAGACAATGAAGAGCTCGAATCTGAGCTCGAATGAATAAAGAGATCTCGAGTCGGAACTCGGATCAACAAAAGAAAATGAAGAGCTTGAATCTGAGCTTGAATGAATGAAGAGATCTCGAGTCGAAACTCGGATCAACGAAAGAAAAATGAAGAGCTTGAATCAGAGCTCGAATGATGTAGAGAGATCGCGAGTCGGAACCCGGATCAACAAAAGACAATGAAGAGCTCGAATCTGAGCTCGAATGATGTAGAGAAATCACGAGTCGGAACCCGGATCAACAGAGAAAAATGAAGAGCTCGAGTTAGAGCTCGAATAAGGTAAAGAGATCATGAGTCGGAACTCGGATCAACAGAGAAAAATGAAGAGCTCGAGTTAGAGCTCGAATAAGGTAAAGAGATCACGAGTCGGAACTCGGATCAACAGAGAAAAATGGAGAGCTCGAGTTAGAGCTCGAATAAGATAAAGAGATCACGAGTCGGAACTCGGATCAACAAAGAAAATGACAAGCTCGAATCTGAGCTTGAATAAGATAAAGAGATCGCGAGTCGGAACTCGGATCAACAGAAGAAAAATATGGACCAACTTGAAAGTTGGAGTTTGAAAGAAAAAGAAGCTTGGATCGGAATTCAGATCTTCAGAGGAGAACCCGGTTAGGGGATCAAAATTTTGCAAATTGTCAGTGCGGGGACTGGATTGAAAGTTTTGAGAATGGCCAGTTTGAGGACTGGATTATTTGAGTTGCAATGAAAAAGACCATCATATTTAGATGTATGTGGTCTGATTTTCAGGATTAACCCCTTATCCTGAACGGGGATATGAATAGAAATTGAAAAATCATGGAAAATGATTCAGGTTTATCCCTTAACCTGAAGGGGAATTGATGCAAAATGAAATGCAAATGCATATGAAAATGTGAATGCAAAATTAATGCAAGTGGGTGCATATACATGCAAAATGAGAGATTGGTTTATCCTGCCTGCATACAGGATGTTTTGAGGTAAAGATAAATTTTCAAAAGATGCCCCAGTGTAACTGGGAAGAGGGAATAAAATTTAAAGAAGGCTCTCTGCAGGGCAAAGACAGGATCAAATTTTGAGGAAAATTTTTAGATCTTTGGAGGAAAATATGGTATACCATTGGAAGATTATCCCATTACTAGGGATGGAGTCGCCACTGAAATCACGACAATTGTGTTGTTATTCTTTGTAAGAGAAATAAACAACGGAAAATGTGCCTTGTTACCTAGGCGAGGTCGTCAACCACGAGGAAAACACCATTTTGAAGGAAAGAGATATCTCTTGGAAAAACAATCCGCAAACAGATTTAGAATAAGGAGAAGGCAAGTGGGTAAACAATTTCCGCCACAATAATCAAGGTATGCACGAGGAAAATGCGGTGAAGAATTTTGCAAGTAAACAACAGGATTGAAAATCCAATGAGAGAAAACATATGATTTTGAAAATTTGCAGGCAGGATAAAAATGCAGCTGGAAATTCGAGATCCAGTAGAAAGGTAGAATGGAAAATCACCTGGAGTTTTGAAAGAAATTTGATATTTGAGAAAATCATCCAGGGTTTGGGAAAATATGAGAAATATGGATATTTGGAAAAATATTTTTGGGGAAAATATGAGAGAAATAAAGGTAACATACAAGTTCATCCTGCACAAACATTTATGCACATACAGCACTCCGTGAAGGCTGACACTAGATGCATCATTTTGAAAAACAGCTGTAGGACCTTAATCCTAACTCTAAGTTCAGATCATCTTTGTCCAATCCAGTTATGCCGATATACCCGAATCAAAATCCGAGGTACGTGGCATATAATTTCAACTTCGGTTCTCAGGTAAGGTTTTCCAACATCCTTGAGCGCCTACCGATATACTTCGGACTGTGGCCCGCGGTACGTGGTAGGGGGGTGTTAACCCAAATAGTTGGCCCAGTTGTGAGGCTCTGTCCCGAACTAGGGTTCTGGAAGAGAGCCCAACAACGTGAAGACCGGGTAATGATAGGTAAGGGAGGTTTGAAAAAAATGATCACATGCAAGAAATAGAGGGCTCTAAGTCCTAGAGAGATAGACTTTTGAAAATCTTTTGAAGAAGCATACATTGTTGGCATTCATATCTTAAATTGAGGAGAGTTATGTTTAGACCTAAGTCTATGTGAGCATGAAAATTTCTCCTCAATCTGGTCCTACCAAACCATGCCTAGTCTATATGCAATCAATGTCAGCTAGGTCAGAATCTAGGCTCCAAGGTTCGCATGATATCAAAAAGTAAAGAGCTGACATTTTGTGAACATAATTTCGATAATTGAACTAAGTCAAGCATAATTTTGATCAGACAAGGACAGGTCCCATCTCGGTCGCCAAACCTGTTATCGTCGCAAAATTTTTCCCGTCTTCCCTTCCTTGCGGAAGAGAAAAAGGAAAATGATTTCGCGCTTCAAACTTGACCGGATTTTGGAAATTTGTTTTGAAATACTCGCCTCCGTTTTGAAAATTGCTGGAAAATCCATGGGATGGGGCTCGACCTGTCGGTACGAGGTTCGATCGTTCCTGCCGCCTTTAACAGGGGTAATCGAACCAAGGACAAAAATTGTGCTTGACTTAGTTAAATCATCAAAATCGTGTTTTATCCTAAATGCACAGAGAATTCAGGCATGTGCTATGAAGTTTTGTAAAATGTAACTTGAAAAGACATGATGTATGCTCAGAAAAGGTTTTGGAGCTGGAAATAGTTCTAAGGCAAATGATGGAAATCAATTTCTCAGGGAAACTCAGATGAAAAAGGGTTTTTGAAATCACGAGAAAGTTCATAAAGATGTGGGAAAATCATGAATAGATGAAAATCCTAAGAAAATAGAAGTGATTCTTGAGAAAAAGGTAAACATTTGAAAAGGGAAAATGCTTGTCAGGAAAAGCTTCAAGTTTTGAAAGCTTTCTTTGGAAAATGATTGAAATTTATTCGAAAATTCTTTGGAGAAGAAAAACTGAACTTGGGAAATTGAAATCCTGGGAATCTTGGCCTTGAAACACTTGGAAATTGAGTTTGATCTTTGAGGAAGATTGGAAACTTCTTTTGGAAATCTTAAGAAAATAACCTTTTCCATGGAAAACTGTGGAAAAACTTGACTTGGGAAAACTGATTTTGGAAAATCCTCAGAGTTTCTTGAGAAATTGATTTCTGGAGAATGAAATTTTCTTAAGAAAATCACGAGAAAACCAATGATTTCATGATGCAAATGATATGAGTGTATGAATGCACTTTGAAAGATTTTCTAAGAAATTTGTTGGAAAAATGTGTATTAAGTCAAAATAAATCTTTCACATATTCTGACTGTGGCCATGAATATGTTCAGAGTTTAATCAATTTAATGCACAATACTTTGAAAATATTAGAAATAAGATGTGCATTTTAAGATAGCCTAAGAGTTTAGGCTCAATGTGACTAGTGGAAAGATGATGGATCTGTGTCTCATCCATATTCCGACTAGGGCCGTAAATATGGACTCCACCGACTCTGTCAACTCTCTAAGAGTTGGTGCACGTGCCATTCGTGAACATCCATAGTGCTTTTGAAATAAAATGCATGAATCATACAAACATGATATTGCAGGAATTTAAACTATATGATATGCATCCTAGTCTAAGCGGAAAATTAAATCTCTTATTCCAAAATTTACATTATTACATCACTAATCAAATGAAATAAATGGAAATTGCAGACTTCAGCTCCTTCTTTTGAATGTTCCTGCCAAACTTGAAATGGGGTTAGCTCAAATATGTGGGTTTTTCCAAGATTTTCCAATAATATTATGAAATTATTGGATTTAATTGGATCTAAACCCTATTCTCATGATTCCTTGATATTTGAAATGATGAAAATGCAAGAAATTCAGTAGAAAATAGTTTGAAATTCGGAATTGGGGTTAAAATGACCAAAATACCCCTAAAATTAAAGTTATACCTTTAAAATCAGGGTTTTTGAAGGAAATTTTGGTAAAATTGAGATTTTGAAATTCAAATTGAATCAAATGATGATGAAATGCAGTATGAGGCATGATGACATGCTTCTAAACACATTAGGACTGTAAAATCAGAATTTGACATTTTGCAATTTATCCAAAATAATGAATTTTGCTTGTTTTTCGCTTGGATCCGGGTACCGCGGGGCCCTGTTTTGATGATATGGCTAAATCAAGCCTCAAATGAATTCCAAATTATACCAAATTCGGTATGAAACATCTTCATACTCTGATAAACATCCTAAAATGCTGAAACTTACGAAATGATATGATTTAAATGCTAAAATTTGAAGAAAATCCTAAAAAGGGTGGATTTCGCCTACGGACCCGAACCAAATACAATGCTTAATATGATAATGCAATATTTATACCATGAAAACTTATGATATTTTTCGGACTGCTAAAGGACCCAAAATGGAACATCTTTGATTTTTACAGCCTCAGGATTTGAGCCATGGTGAGTTCGGTAACAGGGATTTGGTTTTTATGGAGGTAAAATTGACCTAATCTGATATAAAATGCTAAACAAAATAGAACACAGCCATGGAAATTTCTGCTATTTAACAGAGCTACTTATGACACCCACATGAACAACTTTTATGTTCATGACTTCCACATTTGATCAACAGAAACACAGATAAAAATATAACTTTTTATGCCTAAATTAACAGAACAGACAAATATGACAAAACAAAGGACTGGCAAGAAAAATCCGAAACAGGTATCACAACTGTTCTAAAAATCACACGCTTTCAGATGCAAATAGAGGACATCTCGGACATAACTTTCACTTTTACAGTTTTGGATTTGGAGCAATACCCAAAGGGAACCCATCGACCTAAGTCGATCCAAAGTTTCAGAGGCCCGAATCAGGCTCTGACACGTGTCCCGCACTCTCGGATTTTTGTCAGACATAAAAACAAAATCAGAAAAATCTGAGAAAATCAGGTTACAAACTAGACATCCTCCCGAGCTCAAAACATCTTTTGGATTGAAAATCGGATCTCCCATGAGGGAGATCTCGATTTTACAAGTCGGAAAAGAGATTTTAAAATGCATCCCGAGTAATAAAACCCGACTCACCTTTTTGAACGTTTACCGCAGTAAACGAATTCAAATCTCTCCGAATTTTTGGCACATTTATAGGGACACCTAAGGGCGCATTTCATGATGTTTTTGGAATTTTTAATAAAAAATAAATGCATGAAATGACGTGTGGACCGACTGACAAAAACAGAGAACTACTGAAACTGAGCAGAATTGAAATAAATGCTAAATTAATCCTAATTAATTCATGAAACATGCTAAATTAACGAAATAAAATGCAAATAAAATGTAGCTAAATGCATGAATGCTAAAAATCATCAAGAAAGCATAATTATGTATTTTTATATTTGTCGTTTTATGAGAATAGCTCAATCCATTCCTCGGATGAACTCTTTCTTCAAACGACACCCGAATCAAATCATGATATGAAATCAAGAGGAAAAGCGGTGCACCTTGCTTCGCTACGCAGCTTTGAAACTCTTGAAAGGGACTGCTACCAAGTGCTTCGTTCGTCCTTCGATCCGGGCTTCGGATGATTCACCAAGATCGACCCACGCTTGAATCGAATTGGCCACAACACGAGCAATGTAGGTACTTCACTGCACCTTTTCCACTGAGCCCAAGGGGGGCATGAATTCCAAAGTTCAAAAATCGTGTTCATAAGAAAATCTAGGTTGAATTTCAAAGTCCAAAAAAAGCTCTCTTAGGCTGGGCGTGGAGCCTTGTTTTTATAGAATTTTTCTGAAAAATTTGAATTTCAAACAGGCTCAATCTGAGCCCTCCATGTGGCACCATCTCAGGGGTGCTATTTTGATTTTTTGAGAAAATAAAATGGGAAATTTTGTGGGTGAGACAACTCAGCAGAATTTGAAAATTTTCAAAATTGGGTTTTCTTGATTTTCTCTGCACGAGGCTCCCAGATTGCACCACCTCAGAGGGTGCTCTCTTGGAGTTTGAAATTCAAATTCCTAATTTTCTGAAGCTTCTCAAATGGCGCCACCTCAGGGGCTATTTTTATTAAAAATATAAAATAAATAAAAGAAATGAAGCCAAGTGGGGCTCTGGAATGGCGCCACCTCAAAAGGAGGTTTAAGGTGTAAAGTTGGAGACAGTAGGAGCATGCCATGTGGTGCCACCTCTAGAAGCTCTTGACACATGTCTGAAGGACAGGAGTGGAAGAAGCAGACTATGCCACCTCAAAGGAATTCAAATTCTACTTTTCTGCAAGAAAGGAGAGGCTGACATGTGGCGCCACCTCAGGGTGGCTCCTACAATGCCATGTGACAGGAGAACAGGAATGGAAGAAGCAGAATGCGCCACCTCAAAGGGGGTTTTTCTACTTTTTCTGATGCAGGGAGGTCTGGACATGTGGCAAACAAGTGTTAGCTGCCTGGAGGAGTTTTCTCAAATGGCGCCACCTTAGAAGGAGATTTGAATTTCAAATGGAGGTTGGCCCTGGAGGAATGGAGGATGGACATGTGGCAGTTCCTCAGAGTGGCTCCTACAATGCCATGTGGCAGGAGGGAAAAGCAAGGAACATGTGGCACCCTCATGGACAAAGTAGAAAAAGGTAGAACTCCAGGATTTTCGCCACCTAGCTCTTGTCTGAAAATTTTTGAATGGTTGCTTTTCTGAAGAAAGCCAAGAGTGACATGTGTCCTCTACTTTTTCTGAAGGAAGCTGGAGATGACATGTGTCATCTACTTTTCTGAGAAAAGTAGGAGGGAGACATGTGTCATCTGCTTTTTCTGAAAGAAGTAGAGAATGACACGTGGCAGAGGGAAGAGAAGGAGGTCCAAGCCATGTGGCGCCATCTCAGACAAAATGGAAAAGGTGAAGTTCAGGATTTGCGCCACCTCTGGAGAGATTTGAATATTTGAATTCCAGTTTTTCTGAAGAGAGCAGGAAATGACACGTGGCATCTACTTTTTCTGAGAAGAGCAGAGAATGACACATGTCACCTGCTTTTTCTGAAAAGAGTAGAGGATGCCATGTGTCCTCTGCAGGAGACAAACTTCAAATGGCGCCACCTCAGAGGAGCCAAGCCTTACTTTTTCTTGACAGGACAACACATGACACTTGGCATCTCAGGGTGATCTTTGGAATGACACATGGCGCAGAGTGAAGATGGTGGATACTGACACATGGCAGATAAATGGGATGACATGTGGCGGCTTCTTAAGGTAGCCCCACACTGACACTTGGCAGAAAAATGGGAGAAGAGAGAAAAGATAAGTGGCGCCAATCCAGGGGACAAGGCTCCTATATTTTTGGGTTTTTCAAAAGAAAATCCTATGTGACACCACCTCAATGTGGGTCCCACATTGCTTCTTTATTGAAATAAGGATAAAACAACAACTTCTTTTTGGAATTTTCATAAAATCTGGACTAATTGGTAAAACAGAATTTTTTTGGAAAGAGTTGGCCCCTGTAGGGCGATTTTGTAAAAGGAAGATAGTTGAAATAGCTAACAAAAAGGCAAAATCTGAGTTGAAATTTATTGAAAATTATCCAGATTGTTTTTCTGAGGAAATATTTTGAAATTCAGAGCCCTGGGGGTAAAATGGGAAGAATTGATAATTTTGAAGACCCAGAGTTTTGAAATCAATTTTGAAAAGAGTTGAAATTCAAATCTGGATTGAAAATTTTGAAATCAAGAGTTCTGGACATCGAAATGACATGTTGTGCAGTGCAGTGATATGAAATGCTCATGCAATGATATGCAATGCCATGTCTTATGAAATGCAACCTTGAACCGGGACTTTGGGGATTCCCGTCTCCTGTCAGGAATAAAATTTTGAACATCTGAGTTAAAATAGAGAAATTTTGAGAGTTGCAGATGAAATTTGGATTTTTGCAAGTTCCGGGCTCAGAAAATGACCATTTTGCCCTCCGGCGATTTCAGAGGCTGAATGAGGATGCTTGGTGGAGATGCTGGAGAGGTGAGTGAAAATTTGGGGTGTTTACAGAAGGTCCTCATCCGAGAAGGTGATCGGCGCATTTGTCATGGCAGAGTTCACAATCTGTGCCATGTCTTCAGGAGTGGTACTGGGTTTGACTTTGATCTTTCTGAGCAAATCCTCCAGTACTCGTTGGTGCTTGCTAGAATTCTTGGCCAAACCAAAGATGGAAACATTGGATAGAGTGGTCAGAGGCTTCTGACTTGAACTTTCTGGCCTAGGTTTGATGATTTGCTTGAGGAAATCAGAAGTTTCCTTTGACTTAGGGGCTGACTTTACAGGTGCTTCCGAAACTTTCATCTTGCCGAATGCTGAAATTAGGTCCATCTTCTTATAAGCTGGAGCTGCCTGTCGTAGCACTGACACCTGATGCTGAACCTGGAGATCTTGTGCAGAACACGGCTTGATGTGCTCATGCGGTAAGAATGGCTGTGCAGACACTACTGCTGTGGTGTGCGAAGGGAAGGGGTGATTGAGAATGTCCATTTTATCTTCTTCTTCTCCTTCCACTAGAAGATTTTTTTCAATAAGATCTTGTATAATGTTTTTGAGAACAAAGCAGTTCTCAGTGTTGTGTCCCACTGTCCTGTGGAACTTGCAAAACTGATCTTTCCATTTCCCCATAGGCACAGGGGGATCAGCCAATCTGGGCAACTTAACCATCTCTTTTGACAGCATATATTCGAGTACATCCTCGAGTGATTGGTCGAGAGGAGTAAATTTTCTGTCATAACTCCATCCTTCATGTTTAGTCTTCTCACGCAGTTTCGGCCCTTGATCCTGCTGAGGAGGCTTGCTGTATTGAGGAGCAGGCTTCGCTTTCTGATCTCCTTTGCTGTTCGAACTTCCTGCACCGTAGCAGTAATCCCTCTTCTGCCCTTTGTGCTAATTTCGGCCTTTGTTGGCAGAATAGGTGAAGTGAGCTTTCTTTCTCTGCTCACCTTGGGAGTTGCTTTTGGAAAAGGTGAAGCCTTCATAGACTCCATTTTCCACACTCAGCTCGAGCCATTCGGCTCTTTCAGTCAACTCGATGAAAGTCCTGGATGGTGCTGTGGAGATTAATCCTCTTAACGGCTGTGAAAAGTTGTTGAGGATTAAGGACAGGGCGTGCCTTTCTGAGATAGGATCTCTCATTTTGTTGCAGGCCGATCTCCATCTATGAATGAAGTCCCGCGCCTTTTCATTCTCAGTTTGCCTGAGATTGCAGAGATGACTCAATGTAGGCAGTGCTTCTGTGTTGAACAAGAAGCGTTCAATAAACAGATTTACAACTTTGTCGAACTCCTTGAGCTCGATGGGGTTGATATGCTCAGCATACCATTTAGCTGCAATTTCTTCCAAGCTGCGGGGGAAGCATAGAAATAGTGCTCGGTTGTCCCTCTTGAACCTCGAGCATTCAGCAAAGAATGTGGCGAGATGAGCTTTTGGGTCGCCAGAACCGTCGAACTTGATGAATTTACGGGGGAGATTCTCCAGATCCTCATCCCCTTCTAAGCCGTCATAGAAGTCCTCACTGGTGAAGACTTTCTTGCCCTTGTCGCGGGCTTGCAGATCCTTGACAACTCGGGCCATTTCCCTGAACTGTGCTTGCAAGGGCTCTTCTGTATCTCGGCTCTTTGATTTGTGGCTTTTTCTCTGGCCATGTTTATGAAATGCCGGAGGCACTTCATATTCTTCATCGGTATCTTCAATGGAGTCTGATTCGTCTGAAATCTCCTCTGGCTGGATCTGCCTTTTGGAAGTCCTCTTATCCCTTTGACCATGGAACTTTTCTCTGAATGGGTTCCTTTCTGAGCTGGTCCCAGGCTGCTCATTCATCATTTTATTCATTATCTTGCGGAACATGGCATACATTTGAGGGTCTATGCCATCGTCTTCTTGTTGCTGCTCTTGACCCCTCTCAGATCGGGGGGAACCCATCTCTTCTTCCGAGGCTGACGAGTACTGCGGTGTTGTTGTCCTTTTGCCTGATCTTGTTTGAACCATCAAATGGTGTAGACGCTCTCTACAGGGCAAAGACCTGATTAGATTATGTAGGACTTGGTTTTTTGGAAGAAATATTTGTTGAAAATATGGTAGACAATTTGAAAAAGATATCCCATTACTAGGGAGTGAGTCATCGCGAGAATCACGACAATTTATGTTGTCATTCTTTTTTTGCAAAAGAAATAAACAACGAAAATATGCCTTGTTACCTAGGCGAGGTCGTCAAACCACAATAGAAAGAGAGAAAATTTTATAGAAATGAGGAAAATATGACTTTATTGATCTTGACAAAGAGGTGGAGGACAGACAATTTGCCACCATTCATGATAGTCGGTAGACACTCTAGGACCAGGAAAGATTTTAAGAGAAACAAAGGAATCCCAGCCGTAGCGGGCAGAATGATATGCCCCGGACCATTGTGCGGAAGTGAGATCGAACTCTGCCATAGCTCCTGATAACAGTTGGGCTTCGATGTACTGCTGCCTCTAGGAGAACTGCCGAACACATCTCTCTGGTTGGTAATAAGTGCAGAAGAAAGGTCCCAACAACTTGAATCGCTTGCCATAAGTGTATGTATATCTGGGAGGGGATAGCTGCCGATCAAAATAGTCTCAGACAATGTCATCTTCTTGAATGCTGTTGATCATGGATCGATATTGTGCCACTGGAAGGAGTTCTTGACCATTGTATCTAAAAGAGCTTGCTCGGGCCGGAACATGTTGGAAGAACCAGGATTGAAGTGCGTAGATGCAACCTTCAACTAAAATTGATTCTCCGAGTGAAAATCGAGTCAGACCTCGATATAGGAAGGCGAGTGCCGCCATGGCTATGGAGAGGCGATTGGTTTGCCGACTTCCCCATCTTCTCATAAGCTGGATTATTTTGATGTCCATATAGTTCTGTCTATCTGGAAAAAGGGATAATTCTACAGTGCACATGACCATTGCATTCTGAATCCTTTCTTTGGCTGTCCTGGATAGTGAACCAACTTCAACGAAGGTCCCGTACTGGCGGTACAACTCGAGCAGGTCAACATATTCATTTCCGTCCAACTGGATCAGGGGCCAAGATCGGCGGCCTGTCATACGAGCTAATGAATCTCGGGGGTCCAAACCCTTGACATTGACCAGGAATTGATGTTCTAATGGATCTCCTGTTGACCGGCTGGTTCTGGTAACCCCATGATTTCTGAAAATTCATCCATTAAAACAGTCATTTCTCCCCACGGGAACCAGAAGGTACACGTTCGTGGATTCCATCGCATGGATCAGGTTGTCGTTGATGGTCTGCTTTCCGACTGTCGACGCCAGTTCTAATCCGCACTCGCTCAAATGGTCCGGGAACATTCGGGAAAAGCTTTTTAGCCAGGAATAATACCACCGGGGAATGAAAGTTCTGGTGCTGAGGGCTCGATGTTCAGGACGACCTTGCCGCACCTCGTAGGAGATGTGACCTTCAGGAAAGATAAGATCGACTTGACTGGATGCCATCGAACTGAAAACAGAGAAAGACTCAGAATGAGACTTAGGAAAATGTGAAAGATTTTGAAAGATTTTGCAGGCAGGGTAAAATGCAGTTGGAAATTCGAGATCCAGTAGAAAGGTAGAATGGGAAAATTGCCTGGAGTTTTGAAAGAAATTGGATATTTGAGAAAATCATCCAGGGTTTGAGAAAAAGACCTTGTGCAAAATAAGGATATTTTGAAAAAAAAAAAAGGCCTAATGAGTTGGAAAACATTGGGAAATGTAAAGAATTGAGGAAATCATACATACAATCACATCCTGCACAAACATTTATGCACATTCAGCACTCCCTAGAAGGCTGACTCTAGATGCATCATTTTGAAAACAGCTGTAGGACCTTAATCCTAACTCTAGGTTCAGATCATCTTTGTCCAATCCAGTTATGTCGATATACCCGAATCGAAATCCGATGTACGTGGCATATAATATCAACTCCGGTTCTAAGGTAAGGTTTTCCAACATCCTTGAGCGCCTACCGATATACTTCGAACTGTGGCCCGCGGTACGTGGTAGGGGGGTGTTAACCCAAATAGTTGGCCCAGTTGTGAGGCTCTGTCCCGAACTAGGGTTCTGGAAGAGAGCCCAGCAACGTGAAGACCGGGTAATGATAGGTAAGGGAGGTTTTGAAAAATGATCACATGCAAGAAATAGAGGGCTCTAAATCCTAGAGAGATAGATTTTTGAAAACTTTGAAAAAGCATACATTGTTTGCATTCAGATCCTAAATTGAGGAGAGTTGTATTTAGACCTAAGTCTATGTGAACATGAAAATATCTCCTCAATCTAGGTTCACATGATATAAAAAGAAAAAGAGCTGACATTTTGTGAACATAATTCCGATAATTGAACTAAGTCAAGCACAATTTAGGACAGACAAGGACAGGTCTCATCACAGTCGCCAAACCTGTTATCGTCGCAAATTTTTCCCGTCTTCCCTTCTTTGCGGAAGAGAGAGGGATACGCTTTCGCGATTCAAACTTGACCGGATTTTGGAAATTTGTTTTTGAAATACTCGCCTCCGTTTTGAAAATTGCGGAAAAATCCATGGGATGGGGCTCGACCTGTCAGTACGAGGTTCGACCGTTCCTGCCGCCTTTAACCAGGGTAATCGAACCAAGGACCAAAATTGTGCTTGACTTAGCTAAATTACCAAAATCATTTTCTATCCTAAATGCACAGAGAATTCAGGCATGTGCTATGAGATTTTGAAAAATGTAAGTTGGAAAAACATGATGTATGCTCAGAAAACCTTTGGAGTTGAAAGATATTTCTCAAGGAAAAGGTCAATTTCTCAGGAAACTCAGATGAAAAAAAAGGGTTTTGAAATCACGAGAAAGCTCACAAAGATGTGGGAAAATCATGAATGGTTGAAAATCCTAGGAAAATAGAAGTGATTCTTGAGAAAAGGTGAACATTTGAAAAGGGAAACACTTCTCAGGAAAACTTGGACTTTGAGAATTTTCTTAGGAAAATGATGGAAATTTTATAGGAAAACTCATTGGAGAAGAAAACTGAAACTTGGGAAATTGAAATCCTGGGAATCTTACCCTTTGAAAATTGATTTTTGATTCTTGAGAAAGATTGAGAAACTCCTTTTGAAAATCTTGAGAAAATAACCTTTTCCATGGAAAACTGTGGAAAAACTTGACTTGGGAAAACCGATTTTGAAAAATTCTCAGAGTTTCTTGAGAAATCAATTTTCTTGAAATGAAATTTTCTTGAGAAAATCATGGGAAAACCAATGATTTCATGATGCAAATGACATGAGTGTATGAATGCACTTTGAAAAATTTTCTAAGAAATTTGTTGGAAAAGTGTGTATTAAGTCAAAATAAATCATTCACATATTCTGACTGTGGCCATGAATATGTTCAGAGTTTAATTGATTTAATGCACAATGCTTTGAAAATATTAGAAATATGATGTGCATTTTAAGATAGCCTAAGAGTGTAGGCTCAATGTGACTACTAGAAAGATGATGGATCTGGGTCTCGTCCATATTCCGACTAGGGCCGTAAATATGGATTCCACCGAGTTCATCAACTCCCTAAGAGTTGGTGCACGTGCCATTCGTGTACATCCATAGTGCTTTTAAAATAAAATGCATGAATCATATAAACAGGATATTGCATGAATTCAAACTATATGATATGCATCCTAGTCTAAGCAGGAAATTAAATTTCTTATTCCAAAATTTATATTATTACACCACTAAATAAATGGAATAAAAGAAATTGCAGACTTCAGCTCCTTCTTTTGAATATCCCTGCCAAACTTGAAATAAGGTTAGCTCAAATATGTGGGTTTTTCCAAGATTTTCCAATAATATTGTAAAATTATTGGACTTAATTGGATATAAACCCTATTTTCATGCTTCCTTGATATTTGAAATGATGTAAATGCAGGAAACTTAGTAGAAAATAGTTTGAAATTCGAAATTGTGTTCAAAATGACCAAAATACCCCTAATTATAAAGTTATACCTTTAAAATCAGGGTTTTTTGGAGGAAACTTGGTAAAATTGAGATTTCGAAATTCAAATTGAATCAAATGATGATGAAATGCAGTATGAGGCATGATGACATGCTGCTAAACACATTAGGACTGTAAAATCGGAATTTGACATTTTGCAATTTATCCAAAATAATCAATTTCGCTTGTTTTTCGCTTGGATCCGGGTCCCGCGGGGCCCTATTTTGATAATATGGCTAAATCAAGCCTCAAATGAATTCCAAATTACACCAAATTCGGTATAAAGCATCTACCTACTCTGATGAACATCTTAGAATGCAAATCATGAAATGATATGATTTTCATGCTAAAATTTAAAGAAAATCCTAAAAAGGATGGATTTTGCCTATGGACCCGAACCAAATGCAATGCTTAATATGATAATGCAAGATTTACACCATGAAATATTCTGATATTTTGCAGACTGCTAAAGGACCCGAAATGGAACATTTTGGGTTTTTACAGCCTCAGGATTTGAGCCATGGTGAGTTCGGTAACAGGGATTTGGCTCTGATGGAGGTAAAATCGACCTAATCTGATATAAAATGCTAAAAAAATAGAAATCAGCCATTGAAATTTCTGTTATTTAACAGAGCTACTCAAGACATCTACATGAACAACTTTTATGTTCATGACTTTGGCATTTGATCAACATAAACATGGATAAAAATATAACCTTTCATTCCTAAATTGACAGAACAGACAAATGTAGCAAAATAGGAGACAGACAAAAAAAAATCCGAAACAGGTATCAAAACTGTTCTAAAAATCACAAGCTTTTAGATGCAAACAGAGGACATCTCGAACATAACATTCACTTTTTGCAGATTCAGATTTGGAGCAATACCCAAAAAGAACCCATAGCCCTAAGTCGATCCAAGGTCTCAGAAGCCCAAATCAGGCTCTGACACGTGTCTCGAACTCTCAGATTTTTTTCAGACATAAAAAGACATCCAAAAAATCTGAGAAAATCAAGTTAAAAACTAGACATCCCCCCGAGCTCATAACAGCTTTCGGATCGAAAATCGGATCTCCCATAAGGGAGATCTCGATTTTACAAGTCGGAAAAGAGATTTTAAAATGCATCCCGAGTAATAAAACCCGACTCACCTTTTTGAACGTTTACCGCAGTAAACGAATTCAAATCTCTCCGAATTTTTGGCACATTTATAGGGACACCTAAGGGCGCATTTCATGATGTTTTTGGAATTTTTAATAAAAAATAAATGCATAAAATGACGTGTGGACTGACTGACCAAAACAGAGGACTACTGAAACTGAGCAGAATTGAAATAAATGCTAAATTAATCCTAATTGACTCATGAAACATGCTAAATTAATGAAATAAAATGCAAATTAAATTTAGCTAAATGCATGAATGCTAAAAATCATCAAGGAAGCATAATTATGTGTTTTTATATTTGTCGTTTTGTGAGAATAACTCAATTCATCCCTCGGATGAGCTCTTTCTTCAAACGACTATTGAATTGAATCATGATATGAAATCAAGAGGAAAAGAGGTGCACCTTGCTTCGTTACGCAGCTTTGAAACTCTTGAAAGGGACTGCTACCAAGGGCTTCGTTCGTCCTTTGATCCCGGCTTCGGATGATTCACCAAAATCGACCTACGCTTAAATCGAATAGGCCACTGCACGAACTTCACTGCACCTTCTCCACTGAGCCAAAGGGGGCATGAATTCCAAAGTTCAAAAATCGTGTTCTGAAGAAAATCTAGGTTGAATTTCAAAGTCCTAAAAAAAAGCTCCTCTAGGCTGGGCGTGGAGCCTTGTTTTTATAGATTTTTTTCTGAAAAATTTGAGTTTCAAACAGACTCAATCTAAGCCCTCCATGTGGCGCCATCTCAGGGGTGCTATTTTGATTTTTTGAGAAAATAAAATGAGAATTTTGTGAGTGAGACACCTCAGCAGGGGAATTTGGATTTTTTCAAAAAGCTTGCTTGATTTTCTCTGCAGGAGGCTCCCAGATTGCGCCACCTTAGAGGGTGCTCTCTTCGAGTTTGAAATTCGAATTCCTAATTTCTGAAGCTTCTCAAATGGCACCACCTCAGGGGCTATTTTTATCAAAAATATAAAATAAATAAAAGAAATGAAGCCAAGTGGGGCTCTGGATTGGCGCCATCTCAAAAGGAGGTTTGAGGTGTAAAGCTGGAAACAATAGGAGCATGCCATGTGGCACCACCTCAGGAAGCTCTTGACACATGTCAGAAGGATAGGAGTGGAAGAAGCAGACTGTGCCACCTCAGAGGAATTCAAATTCTATTTTTCTGCAGGAAAGGAGAGGCTGACATGTGGCGCCACCTCCAAGTTGCTCCTCACTGCCATGTGGCAGGAGAACAGGACTGGAATAAGCAAAATGTGCCACCTCAGAGGGGGGGGGTTTCTACTTTTTCTGATGCAGGGAGGTCTGGACATGTGGCAGACAAGTGTCAGCTGTCTGGAGAGGTTTTCTCAAATGGCGCCACCTCAGAAGGAGATTTGAATTTCAAATGGAGGTTGGCCCTAGAGGAATGGAGGATGGACATGTGGCAGTTCCTTAGAGTGGCTCCTACAATGCCATGTGGCAGGAAGGAAAAGCAAGGAACATGTGGCGCCCTCATAGACAAAGTAGAAAAAGGTAGAACTCCAGGATTTGCGCCACCTAGCTCTTGTCTGAAAATTTTTGAATGGTTGTTTTTTCTGAAGAAAGCCAAGAGTGACACGTGTCCTCTACTTTTTCTGAAGGAAGCTAGAAGTGACACATGTCTCCTACTTTTCTGAGAAAAGGTAGGGGAAGACATGTGTCATCCTGCTTTTTCTGAAAGAAGCAGAGAATGACACATGGCAGAGGGAAGAGAAGGAGGTCCATGCCATGTGGCGCCATCTCAAACAAAATGGAAAAGGTGAAGTTCAGGATTTGCGCCACCTCTGGAAAGATTTGAATATTTGAATTCCAGTTTTTCTGAAGAGAGCAGGAAATGACACGTGGCATCTACTTTTTCTGAGAAGAGCAGAGAATGACACATGTCACCTGCTTTTTCTGAAAAGAGTAGAGGATGCCATGTGTCCTCTGCAGGAGACAAACTTCAAATGGCGCCACCTCAGAGGAGACAAGCCTACCTTTTCTGGAGGAAGCTAGGAGTGACACGTGTCTCCTACTTTTCTGAGAAAAGTAGGAAGAGACATGTGTCAGTCTACTTTTCTGAAGGAGGGAGAGGTTGACACTTGTCCTCTGCAGGAGACACACTTCAAATGGCGCCACCTCAGAGGAGACAAGCTCCACTTTTTCTGGACAGGACAACCTATGACACTTGGCATCTCAGAGTGATCTTTGGAATGACACATGGCGCAGGGTGAAGATGGTGGATACTGACACATGGCAGATAAATGGGATGACATGTGGCGGCTTCTTAAGGTAGCCCCACACTGACACTTGGCAGATAAATGGGAGGAGAGAGAAAAGACAAGTGGCGCCAATCCAGGGGACAAGGCTCCTATATTTTTGGGTTTTTCAAAAATTCAGCTTTTTCAAAAGAAAAGCCTATGTGACACCACCTCAGTGTGGGTCCCACATTGCTTCTTTATTAAAATAAGGATAGAACAACAACTTCTTTTTGGAATTTTCATAAAATCTGGACTAATTGGTAAAACATAAATTTTTGGAAAGAGTTGGCCCCTATAGGGCGATTTTGTAAAAGAATGATAGTTGAAATAGCTGACAAAAAGGCAAAATCTGAGTTGAAATTTATTGAAAATTATCCAGATTGTTTTCCTCAAGAAATATTTTGAAATTCAGAGCCCTGGGGGTAAAATGGGAAGAGTTGATAATTTTGAAGACCCAGGGTTTTGAAATCACTTTTGAAAAGAGTTGAAATTCAAATCTGGATTGAAAATTTTGAAATCGAGAGTTTTGGACCTTGAAATGACATGCTGTGCAGTGCAGTGATATGAAATGCTCATGCAATGATATGCAATGCCATGTCTTATGCAATAGAATCTTGAACCAAGACTTAGAGATGCCTGTCTCCTGTCAGGAATAAAATTTTGAACATCTGAGCTAAAAATAAAGAAATTTTGAGAGTTGCAGATGAAATTTAGACTTTTGCAAGGTCCGGGCTCAGAAAATGACCATTTTGCCCTCCGGCGATTTCAAAGGCTGGATGCTGATGCTTGGTGGAAATGTCGGGGAGGTGAGTGAAAATTTGGGGTGTTTACACTCGCTCCTCGAGGTATCACCCAAACGTTCTGCGAGAGGTCGTATGTTTTGAAAAGCTGATTTAGTCTCAGCAATGAGGCGCCCAAGATCATCCCTTTTGCGAGCTTTATGGAATCCCATTTTTTTTTGGTTCTGGCGTTGCTGGTACTGGGGTCTACGGTTCTGATACTGAATCTGGCAGGTGTTACTGTTGTTGTTGTTGCGCTGCTTCTTTGACTGAGGATGGAACTTCCTTCCACCCTGGTTCTTCTGAAAATGCCTCTTCCTTGGCCAACTCTTTTGGCTAGGATTCTGCTGCTGCTGACGTGGTGCGGGAGTCTTCTGCGATTCGGTCCAGTCATACTCAAGCAAGGAGGCCATCTCTAAAGCCTCATCGACCATCGTAGGTGCACGTGTGTACACCTTTGTCCGTAAGACTGGCTTCAAACCTCGAGCAAATTTAAGAGCTCGCTCCTTTTCTGTCGTGTATAAGTGTAGACAAAACCTCTCCAGGCTACGAAATCGCATGACATATTCAGAAAGAGAAGAACTACCCTGTTGGAGGTCAAGAAACTCCTGCATTTTTTGGCTCCTCTCATGAGCTAGAAAATAGGCTGCGTAGAACGCCTCTACGATCTGGTCCCACTCTACAAGCTGGTTGTCGAATTTTATCTCCCAGGTGGTCGTCCACCACCTCTCTGCATCTTTATTGAGACGGTATGTCCCGAAATCTACTTTCCGATCATCACCAACTTGTAGCACACAAAAAATACGCTTTATTTCTCTAATCCAATCTTCGGCTGCTTCTGGCGACGACTTCCCATCAAATGAGGGAGGGTTCAAGCTCATAAACTGCTTGTATGGGACTGCTGCAACAGGAACCTGGGCAGGTGTTCCCTGTCCCTGGGCGGCCTGCTGGAGGTACTCGCCCATGTTCCTCATAATCTCTGCTTGTCGACCCACAACCTCGGTAAGGTTGTTTAGAGTCTCCATAAGATCGTCACACCTGGTTCGCCACGCCATCTAAATAAGTAGAAATCTATACGTAAGCAACCAACAATTGCACAGAGGTAGGAAAATTTCCATCTTATTAACAGAGAAACTAAAACATTACAGAAGTACCCTTCATCAAGATAGGGTTAAACAAACACTGCCAACAACTTAAACACGATCGAAGCAAAATGAAACACTGACTCAGTGTTTCTAAACATCACATCACAAATTCATGTTTTGCTGGTGTAGAAGTCCCTTTAGTCTTTCCGACTACCACAACGCCTCGGCCTAACACGCGGAGGAAAAACAACATTCCTCAGCGGCGTGTCAGAGATCTCATGGACTTCCCTCAGAATCGGCGGCATGTACTTCGAAGAAACAGCATAGGGGTAGGATTCAGGAGAATATTGGGGAGAATCAATCGCTCCACACCTTTCTCCGTCCTGGCTATCCACTTCCACAACCAATGGTCCAGAGACCGAAGATACATCCTCGATGTCTTCCGCATTGCCCTTCCAGAGCTCATCCCTCTGTTTTGTCTGACATTCCTCTTCGACATGCCCACGAAGACTACAGTAGGGGCACTCAGCCAACTCACGGGGACATATCTGCCCCTCGTGATCTTCCAAACACCTGGCACATGGAGGTGCCAACATATGCACATTACGTGCCAAATGTCGCACAGCTCCACTCAGGGACTCTTCGCCTCAAGTCAGGTTTTGGAGAGCCTCCAAAATCTTGCCGTAAGTCGGGTTTGTCAACATCTATCACATACACAAAACCAAAAACACAACTATCTAAAAAGCAGGAAATAAAGGAAATAAAGAAGCTTAACTTATACTTACAGTGTGATGGATGATGCACGATGAAGCTTTGACCACACACTTAAACTCTGCTCTGATACCAAACACTGTGGCGCCCCAAACCCCGACTTTGGAAAGCTTGGAATTTCCAGGATTTTTTTTTTTGAAAGGGTTTTGTAAACACCCCAATATTTCACTCAATTCTTGACATCGCCCTCAATCGGCACATTTCAGTTCTCCGGAAGCAATAATGGGCAAAATGGTCATTTTCTGAGTTTAAACCTTCCAGAAAGTCCTAAATTTCACTCTTGAGCCTCAAAATTTCTATATTTAGGTTCAGAGACATCTTAAAATTACAAAATTTTAAAATCCTCTATCTGGACAAAAAGTTAGAATTTCCAAGTCCAAGCTCAGAGTGACATTTCATAAAACATGTATTTGCATAACATTGCATCATTTCACTGCATAGCATGCCAGTTTGAGATCCAGAACTCCTGATTTTTCAAATTGTCAATCCAGATTTGATTTTTAAACTTTTCAAAATTAATTTTTAAAACCCTGGGATTTCAAAATTGCCAATCTTTCCCATTTTACCCCCTGGACTTTGAATTACAAAAATTTTCTCAAGAAAACAATCTGGATATTTGGATATTGATTTTAAAGATTTTATCTCAAAACTTTTTGCAAAAGATTTTAAATCTCTTTACAAATTTTGTTTTTACATTTATCCATATTTTTGCCCTGAAAACCCAATTTTTCTAAATTCTTGAGAAACAAATAATGTTTTATCTCGTATCTTCAAATAAATGGAGTGGGACCCGCCTTTGAACTAGCATCATACTAAGACTCTCAGGTAAGTTGTTTATTCTCAAGCGGGACCCACCCGAAGTTCATACCAATTTGCAAATTTTTCTTCATTTCTCAATATTTATTTTTTATTTTTTTATTTTTTATTTTTTTTAGCTAGTGGGCCCACACACATGTGGCACCCCAATTGATAATAAAAGATTTTACAAAACAAAATAAAGCTTTATTTTCAAAAGGATTTTAAAAGTGGATTGAGGTGGCATTTCCATAAAAGCCTCTCATTTATTTCCTTTTTATTTATTTGTTTTAATAAAAATTTTTTTTAAGAAGGAGGCAGCCTTAAATGGCACAGCCAAACTTCCCAAAAAAACAAAAAAAAAACTAATAAATTTCATTTTTACCTAGAACTTAGGTAAATGAAATGAAACATTCGAAAAAAAAAAAACAAGATGCGCCCTTTTGAAAACGGCAGCATTGAAGTCCGATTTGAAAAAAATTTCAAAAAAATGATAACGGACCCTCATGAATGAGGAGGGGGCTGCGTTTTTTTTTTGGGGGGGAAAGGAAGGTTTTAAAAAGGGCAGGCACTCACGAAAGAGAGGGGGGATTAAAATTTTCTCTCTTGGGGATTTTGCAGGAAGGAAGCTCTGAAGCGTGAGGGAGCATTCAATCATCTTCACCTCAGCCGCAGGGGTCATCCACCTCCAAGGCCTACAGTTTATCTTTCTTCAGCTCCATTCAGAAGAAATCCAACATTTGCATCTCCTTCAGCCCACCAGCAAAAGAGCACAGCCGATTGATTTCTTCACCTTTAGCCCAGTCGAGGTCTAGAAGGAAACCTCCCCTGCTCTTAGTTTCTGTTGAACCAAAGGTAAGGATCAGAATTTATTTTCCTATAAACATTTTTTTTTTTTTGGGCTACAATGAGAAATCCCTTTACCCATATTTTGTTCTGCACTTTACAGGTTTCCATTCCATCATGCATTAGTTGCAGATGGATTTTATATTCAGTTCTGCACCGTTTTATTCTGCCTTTTTACTTTCAAAAAGCTCTGCACCTGTGCATTGTTAACATCCATCACCTTAATTGCGTATTTTTGATTCATCACACCATTCATAAATATGTTATTATGCATCAATGCATTCCTGCATTTTCTTTTCTTTTATTATCATTATAGCATTCATTTTTTTTAGCATCACACGATGCATTGCTGTCCGATTTTTCTTTTATGCAAAAGTTTTAAGCATTGATGCACTTCCCTCTAAGTTTTAAGCATTGCTGAAACAGAAGGTATTTTGTGTTTGATATATCATTGCTGCATTTGCTTCATGTACCACTAAATGAACATCTGCCGTTGTCTTTTGGAATTGCCAATATGGCTATAATAAAATCATCAAGTTGCACATACTTGCAGAAGAAAACATACTCCAGTTTCGGGACTGTATGGTAATTGTACATGTAGAAGTTGGTACAAATGTAATGCAGGCTCTGTGTCTGGAATGATTATACCCATTCAGTGGGTCGGTGGACCTATTTGATTCCTCAATATTTACAAAGTGGTAGGCTGGTATAACACATTGACATGTAAAGAGGGAAATCAGCTCCCCTTTACTAGACGTGAGCTTATTAGACATGTTCCACCTTATCACCTGCAAATTTACACAGGCAAGATAAAAACAAAAGACCTTGTTGAGATTAAAACCATTGCAATGTTGGAATTCAAGGTGCTGTATATCTCATAGTGGCTGTACCCAGCATTTCATTACAGTTTTTTTTTTATTTAACCCACGTTTTAGCACATATTTATCGTCATTGAAACCACAATCATCAACCCTCTATGTGTTCCCTAGTAATTCATTGTTTCATGGCCACACATCCACTTGCACAGCCATCGCTGCCAAACCTTATCAATATCAAAAATTTCCGTTTCTTTGTGCTTCTGAGATTTGTCTTCAATATGGAGATGTTCCGGGTTGTCTTGGCAATGCTGAAGATACATCAGAACTTTCTGCTCTTAAGGGTATTCTTCCCTTTGCATGTTTGTAACAATGACATGCCTATGCACCTAATGATATGTTAATTTCTGGGGTATGTCTGTTTTTGGTTGTCTCTGAGTGCATTGTGATTCCATGTAACACAACATTTGGGTTCTTCAACAGCCATTCCACATTCTGCTGTAAGTGTGCAGTCTTGATGATCGGCTATGTTCATGAATGGATATATCCATATCCATTCATGATCTATATGCCATCTTTTACAGGCTTCATTATTGATATATAGAGAAGCTCCATACCCAATTTTATTGAAAATTATCTTGTAATTTGGGAAATACGGTTGTGCAAAATCACCTATAGAAACTGCATATACCTGTATTTTCTGATTTTACCCATTATATGGAATTCCCATTAAATGTGTATATTTTCTCATTATATGTATATATATATCTATGTATAAGTATATCTATTATATATCTACCTATATGTATATGTATATATGTATATATATATATATATATGTATCCATATACATAGATATATACTTATATATATATATCCCTTCATGTGTCCTTATTTCCATATATGAGCATTCATGTATATATTTTCTTATGTAAATACACTTCCATTGATACATATCATTTAGCATCAATTTTAGTAATTTCTGATATACATCTCTTTGTTGTATATAATATAAATATATATACCCATTTTTTTGGTTATCTTGTACTAACTCTCATTTTGCAGGAAAATCTAGAAGATGTTGATTCCTTGACTCCATTTCAATTTTCTTTTACTTTATGTTATGCAATGTAACAACCCAATGTAAACCTTGTAATAAGATTTACTTTTACTGCTTAGATTAGGCCGCATCTCATATAGTTTGATTTCAGTAATATCCTGATTCTATGATGCATACATCTCAATCTTTCAAAATTCACCGTAGATGAACACGAATGGCACGTGCACCAACTCTTAGAGAGTTGATGAACTCGGTGGAGTCCATATTTACGGCCCTAGTCGGAATATGGACGAGACCCAGATCCATCATCTCTCTACCAGTCTCATTGAGCCTACACTCTTAGGCTATCTTGAAAATGCACCTCATATTTCCAATGTTTTCAAAATATTGTGAATTAACTCAAATAAATTCTGAACATATTCATGGCCACAGTCAGAATATGTGAAGGATTTACTTTGGCTTAATCCACATTTTTCCAACAAATTTTTCAGAAAGTTTTTCAAAGTGCATTCATTCATTCAAATCATCTGCATCATTCATTTTTCTCATGATTTTCTCAAAAGATTTTCACTTCATGGAATCGATTTTCTCAAGAAACTATGATGATATTCGGAGTTGGATTTCCCAAATCAAAGTTTTCCCGTGATTTTCCTTAAAAAGTTATTTTCTTAAGATCCATTTTCAAAATGGAATTTTCATCTTTCTCAAGAATAAAAAGCTGATTTTCAGAAATTTCAAAGATAAAATTCTAAGGATTTCAATTTCCTAAGTTCTAAATTTCCTTCTCCAATGAATTTTTCCTATAAATTTCCTATCCTTTTCTTAAGAAAATTCTCAAAGTCTGCATTTTCTCAACAAGTGCTTTCCTTTTCAAATGTTCATCTTTTCTCAAGAATTCCTTCAGTTTTCCTGAGATTCTCATTTCTTCATGGTTTTCTAAGTCTTTCTAAACTTTCTCAAAAATTTTCTGAGATTCTCACTTCTTCATGGTTTTCCAAGTCTTTCTAAACTTTCTCAAACTTTTCCCTAGATTATCATTTCTTTGTAGTTTTCCAAGTCTTTATAACTTTCTCAAAATTTTCCCGAGAGTATCATTTCTTCATAGTTTTACAAAGACTTTATAAACTTTCTCAAGATTTTCTCAAGATTCTCCCTTCTTCAAGATTTTCCAAATCTTTATAAAATTTCCCGAGATTTTCAAACCTTCTTCGTCTGAGTTTTTCTGAGAAATTGATTTCCATCTTTTCCTGAGAAATGCTTTTCAATTCCAAATGTTTCCTAAGCATACATCATATTTTCTAATTTACATTCTTACCAAAATTCTCATAGCACATGCCTGAATTCTCTGTGTATTTAGGATAGAACACAATTTCAATGATTTTACTAAGTCAAGCATAATTTTGGTCCTTGGTTCGATTACCCCTGTTAAAGGCGGCAGGAACGGTCGAACCTCGTATCGACAGGTCGAGCCCCATCCCATTGATTTTCCCGCAATTTTCAAAACGGAGGCGAGTATTTCAAAACAATTTCCAAAATCCGGTCAAGTTTGAATCGCGAAACCATTTCCCTCTCACATCCGCAAGGAAGGGAAGACGGGAAAAATTTTGCGACGATAACAGGTTTGGCGACCGTGATGGGACCTGTCCTTGTCTGACCAAAAAAGTGCTTGACTTAGTTCAATTATTGAAACTATGTTCACAAAATGTCAGCTCTTTACTTTTGATATCATGCGAACCTAGGAGCCTAGATTTGGATCTAGCTGACATTGACTGCATGTAGACTAGGCATGGTTTGGTAGGACCAGATTGAGGAGATATTTTCATGCTCACATAGACTTAGGTCTAAATATAACTCTCCTCAATTTAGGATCTGAATGCAAACAATGTATGCTTCTTCAAAGTTTTCAAAATCTATCTCTCTAGGACTTAGAGCCCTCTATTTCTTGCATGTGATCATTTTTTCAAACCCCAATTACCTATCATTACCCGGTCTTCATGTTGCTGGGCTCTCTTCCAGAACCCTAGTTCGGGACAGAGCCTCACAACTGGGCCAATTATTTGGGTTAACACCCCCCTACCACGTACCGCGGGCCACAGTCCGAAGTATATCGGTAGGCGCTCAAGGATGTTGGAAAACCTTACCTTAGAACCGGAGTTGAAATTATATGCCACATACCTCGGATTTCGGTTCGGGTATATCGACATAACTGGATTAGACAAAGATGATCTGAACCTACA
Source organism: Nuphar pumila (assembly GCF_984573655.1). Classification (NCBI taxonomy): domain Eukaryota; kingdom Viridiplantae; phylum Streptophyta; class Magnoliopsida; order Nymphaeales; family Nymphaeaceae; genus Nuphar; species Nuphar pumila. The sequence continues at coordinate 98,659,658 of NC_143249.1, forward strand.
GCTGTTTTCAAAATAATGCATCTAGAGTCAGCCTTTTAGGGAGTGCTGTATGTGCATAAATGTTTATGCAGGATGTGATTGTTCTTATATTACCTCTATTTTCCTATATTTTTTCTAAAATATTTTCAAATACCCATATTTTCATCTTTTCTTTTTATTTCCTCAAACCCTGGAAGATTTTCCCAAATATCCAATTTCTTTCAAAACTCCGGGTGATTTTTCCTTCTTCCATTCTACTGGATCTCGAATTTCCAGCTGCATTTTTTTATCCTGCCTGCAATTTTTCAAAATCATATGTTTTCTTTCCTTGGATTTCATTCATTTTGTCTATTTGCCAAATTCTCCATCTTATTTTCCTCGTGAATTGATTTATTGCGGTGAAAATTGTTTACCCACTTGCCTTCTTCTTATTCTAAATCCGTTTGCGGATTGTTTTTTTTCCAAGAGATATCTCTTTCCTTCAAAAACGGTGTTTTTCCTCGTGGTTGACGACCTCGCCTAGGTAACAAGGCACATTTTCCGTTGTTATTTCTCTTACAAAGAATGACAACACAATTGTCGTGATTTCAGCGGCGACTCCATCCCTAGTAATGGGATATTCTTCCAATTGTCTACCACATCATCAGTAATCATTTTTTTTTCCAAATCCAAAATTTCCTCAGAGTCTAATCAAGACTTCATCCTGCAGAGAACATTCACAACATTTGATGGTTCAAACAAGGTCAGGAAAAAGAACAACGGCATCTCAGTACTCGTCGACCTCAGAAGAAGAGATGGACTCCCCGCGATCCGAGAGGAGTCAAGAGCAGCAGCAAGGGGAGGATGGCATAGACCCACAGATGTATGCCATGTTCCAGAAAATGATGACCAAAATGATGAGTGAACAGACTGGGACCAGTGCAGAGAAGAACCCATTCAGACAGAAGTTCCATGGGCACAAGGATAAGAAGACTTCCAAGAAGCAAGTTCAGCCAGAGGAAATTTCAGATGAATTAGAATCAGAGGAAGACACCGGTGAAGCATATGAGGTGCCTCCGGCATTTCAGAAACAGGGCCGAAAACAAAGGAGGAGTCGCGAATCAAAGAATCAAGTTGCAGAAGAGCCCCTGCAGTCACAATTCAAAGAAATGGCCAAAGTTGTTAAAGACCTGCAAGCTCGCGACAAGGGCAAGAAAGTCTTCACTAGCGAAGATTTTTATGATGGATTAGAAGGAGACGAAGAACTGGAAAACCTGCCCCGCAAGTTCATCAAGTTCGATGGTTCTGGTGATCCCAAAGCCCATCTTGCAATGTTCTTCGCCGAATGCTCCAAATTCAAGAGAGACAATAGGGCCCTATTTCTCTGTTTTCCTCGTAGCTTAGAAGGCACTGCCGCCAAGTGGTACTCCAAGCATATCAATCCAATTGAGCTTCGAGAATTCGATAAGGTGGTCAACCTATTCATTGAGCGATTTCTGTTCAATACTGAAGCGCTCCCAACATTGAGCCATCTCTGCAATCTAAGGCAGAATGAAAATGAAAAGGCAAGGGACTTCATTCGCAGATGGAGAGAGACCTGCAACAAAATGAGAGATCCTATATCAGAGAGGCATGCTTTATCGCTGATCCTGAACAACTTCTCACAACCTTTGAGAAGTCTTATCTCCACCTCGCCTTCCAAGTCTTTCATAGAGCTTACTGAACGAGCCGAGTGGCTCGAAATGGGGTTGGAGAACGGTGTCTACGATGGTATCACCCTCGTCAAGAACAATCTAGATCCAAAGAAAAAGGCAAATTTCACCTCCTCCGCCAACATCAACCGCAATGATAACAAAAGTGGTAAGGGCAACCATGCGGATCGAGAGGAAAGACAAAATAGCAAGCCATCTCAGCCCAACTTTCCACAAAAGGAAAAGATAAAGCGTGAAGGTTGGAGTAATGATCGTGTGTTCACTCCTCTCAAACAAACACTCGAAGAAGCCCTTGAATTCATGCTGGCTAAGGGATTAGTGAAACTTCCAAAGGCCACAACTCCTCCCACCATCATGGGAAGGTTCAAGAATCAGTTTTGCAAGTTCCATCGGGCAGTGGGGCATGACATTGATCATTGTTTTGTCTTCAAAAATATTGTTCAAGATTGCATTGACAAGAGTCTCCTTGCTGAAGAAGAAGAAGAAGACGAGCTAGCCATCCTAACCAAGCCCTTCCCAGACCATTCAGAAAGTTGACGATGCTAAAGTTTCCTGATTTCTTTCTTTCGTTTTGCCAGTTACCTCATAAGGGCAAGTCTGCCCAGTTTTTGCAACCTTTTGGTCGAGTGCTTATAAATAGGCTGTCTTTTTGTTATCGGTTTTGCTTATCAATAAAATGTCAATTTTCTTCATCAAATACTTCTTTCTTTTGCCCCATTAGGGCACCTGTTTTTGTTTTGAAGAATCTTCTTTGCCCATTCTTTTCAAGACGAGGGGCAATTTATGAAAGAAATGAAATTACCTATTAGGGTTTTTCAAAAATCGTGAAATTTTTGAAAATTTTCTACAAACATCTTTGTTATGATCACCTAAAGGGTTAATATTTCGGTCCAATCTTTTTCATCGCGGTGATCTTCTTTTCTTAAATTGGTTTCAAACCATTATCTTTAAAATCAATCCTGGTGTTGATTTTCTTTTCCAAAATTAGTGTTAAACCAATTCATTTTCAAAATCAACCCTCGTGTTGATCTTAACTTCCAAAATTCAATTTTGAATCATTATCTTTAAAAATCAACCCTTGTGTTGATTTTCTTTTCCAAAATTATTGTTAAACCAATTCATTTTCAAAATCAACCCTCGTGTTGATTCCCCTTTTCAAATATCAGCTCTCACGCTGATCATTCTTCAAAATCAACCTTGCAGTTGATTTTCTTCCCAAAATGATTTCTCACTTTCAAAATAACATTCTCCTTTTACTTTAAAGATCCCATGTTCTAGCACTTTCTTCATGTCAAAGGGATAATATAATTTTGTTTCCTTTCCTCGATTTTTAAGCATCAATAAAATTCGCCAATAATTTGGCACCATTTTATTTTCGTCTCTTTCCTTTTCATAAATATGTCTCTTGTAAGGAATGATCTTGAGGACGTTCCTCAATCAAGAAACATGTCACCTTATTCCTCGATTATCCTTCTTTGTATTCAAAATCTTCCTCCCTAGTTACACTGGGGCATGTTTTTGAAAAATCTATCTTTACCTCAAAACATCCTGTATGCAGGTAGGATAAACCAATCTCTCATTTGCATATATATGCATTCACTTGCATTAATTTTGCATTCATTTACATTTCATGTGCATTTGCATTTCATGTTACATTAATTCTGCATCCATTATCTTCCCCTTCAGGTTAAGGGATAAACCTGAATCATTTTCCATGATTTTCCAATTTTTATTCATATCCCCGTTCAGGATAAGGGGTTTAATCCTGAAAATCAGACCACACACATCTAAATATGATGGTCTTTTTCATTGCAAGTCAAATAATCCAGTCCTCGAACTGGCCATTCTCAAAACTTTCAATCCCAGTCCTCGCACTGTCGATTTTCAAAATTCAATCTTCTGATTAAAGATTTTCCTTTGAGATTCGAGCCCTGACTCGACTGCTTTCCTTCGAAGATTTGAGTTTTAACTCAAGTTTTCTTTCCTTCAAAATCTAAACTTCCCAGTTTTCCTTTGAGATTCGAGCCCCGACTCGAACTTTCCAACTTTCCTTTGAATATTTGAGTTTCGACTCAAAAATCTGAATTGACCTAGTTTTTCCTTTTAAGATTTGGGTTTCAACCAAAACTTTATCTCCTTAGAAACCAAACTTCCTAGCTTTCCTTCGAAGGCTCGAGTTTTGACTCGAATCTTCCAGTTTTTCCTATAAAACCTGAGTCCTGATGGTATTTCAAAACTAACTTTTGAGTTAGGCTTACCTTCAAAATCCAGCATTATGCCAAGACTTACCTTCAAAATTTCAACTTCGTATTGGATTTACCTTCGAAATTGAGTACCATCATCAGGGATGTGTCAACTCGGATGTCAAGCGATCTCTTTTACTAAGGATTTCAAGAACACTTTGTCAATTTGTCAATCAATTACCTGTTGATTTCAGAATTTTATTTCACAAAATTTTACCTCAGTTTACCTTCAGTACTACTTCTAAAAGGGCAAAAGCTTTTTTGAAGAAGGATTCAAAATCCATATTCTTTCTATTGGCCAACCAAAAGGATGAAGGATAAATCCTCGATATGGCCAGAAAAGAAGATTCAATGTTTTGCAAAGCCATAGATGATTGATATTGATCGCAATCAATGGCACATTTTAAAGACCATTCTTGTGAAAATGAGGCAGTGGAAATATCCTGAGCGCTAGAAAAAGAAAGAATTCATCCAAGCCCTGTCTCCTCAGAATCACCTAAGCTGCAATTAAATATCCGCAAAAGGGATCTCTCACCTGTCGTCAAGATGAAGGCGAATTAGGCGAGTAGACCCCTGGGGCCAAAGAAGATTCGAAACATCTCCAAGATGACGAAGTTTGTGACGGATCCTTCCAGAAAAAGTCCAAAGCACTGTCGAGATGAAGGCAGATGCGATGAACCTCTCGACAATCCCCAAAAGATATTTAATTTCAGCTATCATCCAAAGATCTCTAACCCATGAACCAATATCGTCAAAGAAGGATCGAAACATCTCCAAGTTGAAAAAGTTTGTGACGTACCCTTCCCAAAAGAGGGCAAGAGAGGAAAAAGAAAGAGAGAAAAAGTTAGAACATCTCCAAAATGAAGGAGAATGTAGCAAAAATCCAAGAGAGCCAAAAGAGCGCAGAAAGATTATCATGAGAGAAGCTCCCAGGATATCAAACTGCCAAAATTCGTCAAGAATTTCTTTAAATGTGTGCAATTCTGTTATCAATATCCTTTCGTCAATTGCTTTCATGATATCAAATTCTCTTTCCTGTTCATATCAAGGAAATTGATAACTTCTTTGAAGAAGATCAATTGCAAGCAATTTGGATTCCAAATCTTGATTCTATGAAGCCAATCCTGTTTGGAGGTAATACTTCAGGTAGAAAAGAAGGAATATTTTCACAATCATTTTCAATTACTTTGAATCAACAAAATTTTCAACATTTTGACAATATTTTCTAGCTATCCTGACGTTAAGTGAGAGCTTGATGTCCATATTGATGTATCTTGACCCCTTTGAGAGATTTTTCTTTATCACCTTTCACGTTGTTGAAAGATTAACCTTATCTCCGAAAGGATAGCCTTTATCATCTTTCGCATTGTCGAAAGAATTGCCTTATTCCTTTGGATTGCCTTTATCATCTTTCGCGTTGTCGAAAGAATCGCCTTGTTCCTTTGGATTGCCTTTATCATCTTTCGCATTGTCGAAAGAATCACCTTATTCCTTTGGATTACCTTTATCATCTTTCGCATTGTCGAAAGAATCGCCTTGTTCCTTTGGATTGCCTTTATCATCTTTCGCATTGTCGAAAGAATCGCCTTACTCCTTTGGATTGCCTTTTGTCATCTTTCGCATTGTCGAAAGAATCGCCTTACTCCTTTGGATTGCCTTTTGTCATCTTTCGTATTGTCGAAAGAATCGCCTTGTTCCTTTGGATTGCCTTTATCATCTTTCGCATTGTCGAAAGAATCGCCTTATTCCTTTGGATTGCCTTTTATCATCTTTCGCATTATCGAAAGAATCGCCTTACTCCTTTGGATTGCCTTTTGTCATCTTTCGCATTGTCGAAAGAATCGCCTTACTCCTTTGGATTGCTATTTGTCATCTTTCGTATTGTCGAAAGAATCGCCTTGTTCCTTTGAATTGCCTTTATCATCTTTCGCATTGTCGAAAGAATCGCCTTATTCCTTTGGATTGCCTTTTGTCATCTTTCGCATTGTCGAAAGAATCGCCTTGTTCCTTTGGATTGCCTTTATCATCTTTCGCATTGTCGAAAGAATCGCCTTATTCCTTTGGATTGCCTTTTATCATCTTTCGCATTGTCGAAAGAATTGCCTTATTCCTTTGGATTGCCTTTATCATCTTTCGCGTTGTCGAAAGAATCGCCTTGTTCCTTCGGATTGCTTTTGTCCTCTTTCGCATTGTCGAAAGAATTGCCTTGTTCCTTTGGATTGCTTTTTGTCATCTTTCGCATTGTCGAAAGAATCACCTTGTTCCTTTGGATCGCCTTATTATCTTTCGCGTTGTCGAAAGACTCGCCTTGTTCCTTCGGATTACCCTTTGTTATCTTTCGCGTTGTCGAAAGAATTGCCTTATTCCTTTGGATTACCTTTGTCATCTTTCGCGTTGTCGAAAGAATCACCTTGTTCCTTTGAATTATCTTATTCATCTTTTGCATTGTCAAAAGAGTTGCCTTACTCTTCTCTGAAAGAGTTTACCTTGTCTGTCTTTCACGTTGCTGAAAGAGTTGCCTTATTCTTCGTTGGAAAAATTGCCTTATTCATCTTTTGCGTTGTCAAAAGAGTTGCCTTACTCTTCTCTAAAAGAGTTTGCCTTGTCTGTCTTTCGCGTTGTCGAAAGAGTTACCTTATTCTCGTCAAAAGATTGCCATATCCATCTTTCACATTGTCGAAATAGTCATCTTACTCCTTACCTTCTTCATATTTCACGATGATGAAAATTCACCGGATCGTCTTGATCATTTTCCAAAATTGCCTCTTACAATGCCATTTCCATCGCCTCGGTCATCTTCAAGAAAAGTTGTCTTATTCACCTTCCAAAATTCTATTTTCCACCCGATCAGGATAAGGGTATAAACCTGAGCCTCATTCAAGGAGGTATTCCATTTTCTGCCTGATCAGGTTAAGGGTACAAACCTAAATCTCATTTTAATGAGATAATTTCATTCCCCCAATCAGGTCAAGGGTTAAAACCTGAGCTTCGTTTATTACGAGGTATTTCTGTCCCATCCAGGTCAAGGGTATAAACCTGAATTTCACTCTCACAGAGTGAGTCTTTACTCTTCATTTCTCCATTTCATATCTACCATCTTCCTCGGGCTAACTTCTTCATACCCAGTCAGATCCTTCTAACTGGGGCATTTTTTTTATATAGCCCAAATTTGGTGTGTTTTCTTTGCCACTAAGCTCGACCATAAGCTGGCTTAGTAGCAAAGAGGGGCATCTGTAAACACCCCAAATTTTAACTCAATTCTTGACATCGCCCTCAATCGGCACATTTCAGTTCTCCGGAAGCAATAAAGGGCAAAATGGTCATTTTCTGAGTTTAAACCTTGCAGAAAGTCCTAAATTTCACTCTTGAGTATCAAAATTTCTATATTTAGGTTCAGAGACATCTTAAAATTGCAAAATTTTAAAATCCTCTTTCTGGACAAAAAGTTAGAATTTCCAAGTCCAAGCTCAGAGTGACATTTCATAAAACATGTATTTGCATAACATTGCATCATTTCACTGCATAGCATGCCAGTTTGAGATCCAGAACTCCTGATTTTTCAAATTGTCAATCCAGATTTGATTTTTAAACTTTTCAAAATTGATTTTTAAAACCCTGGGATTTCAAAATTGCCAATCTTTCCCATTTTACCCCCTGGACTTTGAATTACAAAAATTTTCTCAAGAAAACAATCTGGATATTTGGATATTGATTTTAAAGATTTTATCTCAAAACTTTTTGCAAAAGATTTTAAATCTCTTTACAAATTTTGTTTTTACATTTATCCATATTTTTGCCCTGAAAACCCAATTTTTCCAAATTCTTGAAAAACAAATAATGTTTTATCTCGTATCTTCAAATAAATGGAGCGGGACCCGCCTTTGAACTAGCATCATACTAAGACTCTCAGGTAAGTTGTTTATTCTCAAGCGGGACCCACCCGAAGTTCATACCAATTTGCAAATTTTTCTTCATTTCTCAATATTTATTTTTTATTTTTTTATTTTTTATAGCTAGTGGGCCCACACACATGTGGCACCCCAATTGATAATAAAAGATTTTACAAAACAAAATAAAGCTTTATTTTCAAAAGGATTTTAAAAGTGGATTGAGGTGGCATTTCCATAAAAGCCTCTCATTTATTTCCTTTTTATTTATTTGTTTTAATAAAATTTTTTTTTTAAGAAGGAGGCAGCCTTAAATGGCACAGCCAAACTTCCCAAAAAACAAAAAAAAAAACTAATAAATTTTATTTTTACCTAGAACTTAGGTAAATGAAATGAAACATTCGAAAAAAAAAAAAACAAGATGCGCCCTTTTGAAAACGGCAGCATTGAAGTCCGATTTGAAAAAAATTTCAAAAAAATGATAACGGACCCTCATGAATGAGGAGGGGGCTGCATTTTTTTTTTGGGGGGGAAAGGAAGGTTTTAAAAAGGGCAGGCACTCACGAAAGAGAGGGGGGATTAAAATTTTCTCTTTTGGGGATTTTGCAGGAAGGAAGCTCTGAAGCGTGAGGGAGCATCCGATCATCTTCACCTCAGCCGCAGGGGTCATCCACCTCCAAGGCCTACAGTTTATCTTTCTTCAGCTCCATTCAGAAGAAATCCAACATTTGCATCTCCTTCAGCCCACCAGCAAAAGAGCACAGCCGATTGATTTCTTCACCTTCAGCCCAACCGAGGTCTAGAAGGAAACCTCCCCTGCTCTTAGTTTCTGTTGAACCAAAGGTAAGGATCAGAATTTATTTTCCTATAAACATTTTTTTTTTTTGGGCTACAATGAGAAATCCCTTTACCCATATTTTGTTCTGAACTTTACAGGTTTCCATTCCATCATGCATTAGTTGCAGATGGATTTTATATTCAGTTCTGCACCGTTTTATTCTGCCTTTTTACTTTCAAAAAGCTCTGCACCTGTGCATTGTTAACATCCATCACCTTAACTGCGTATTTTTGATTCATCACACCTTTCATAAATCTGTTATTATGCATCAATGCATTCCTGCATTTTCTTTTCTTTTATTATCATTATAGCATTCATTTTTTTTAGCATCACACGATGCATTGCTGTCCGATTTTTCTTTTATGCAAAAGTTTTAAGCATTGATGCACTTCCCTCTAAGTTTTAAGCATTACTGAAACAGAAGGTATTTTGTGTTTGATATATCATTGCTGCATTTGCTTCATGTACCACTAAATGAACATCTGCCGTTGTCTTTTGGAATTGCCAATATGGCTATAATAAAATCATCAAGCTGCACATACTTGCAGAAGAAAACATACTCCAGTTTCGGGACTGTATGGTAATTGTACATGTAGAAGTTGGTACAAATGTAATGCAGGCTCTGTGTCTGGAATGATTATACCCATTCAGTGGGTCGGTGGACCTATTTGATTCCTCAATATTTACAAAGTGGTAGGCTGGTATAACACATTGACATGTAAAGAGGGAAATCAGCTCCCCTTTACTAGACGTGAGCTTATTAGACATGTTCCACCTTATCACCTGCAAATTTACACAGGCAAGATAAAAACAAAAGACCTTGTTGAGATTAAAACCATTGCAATGTTGGAATTCAAGGTGTTGTATATCTCATAGTGGCTGTACCCAGCATTTCATTACAGTTTTTTTTTTATTTAACCCACGTTTTAGCACATATTTATCGTCATTGAAACCACAATCATCAACCCTCTATGTGTTCCCTAGTAATTCATTGTTTCATGGCCACACATCCACTTGCACAGCCATCGCTGCCAAACCTTATCAATATCAAAAATTTCCGTTTCTTTGTGCTTCTGAGATTTGTCTTCAATATGGAGATGTTCTGGGTTGTCTTGGCAATGCTGAAGATACATCAGAACTTTCTGCTCTTAAGGGTATTCTTCCCTTTGCATGTTTGCAACAATGACATGCCTATGCACCTAATGGTATGTTAATTTCTGGGGTATGTCTGTTTTTTGTTGTCTCTGAGTGCATTGTGATTCCATGTAACACAACATTTGGGTTCTTCAACAGCCATTCCACGTTCTGCTGTAAGTGTGCAGTCTTGATGATCGGCTATGTTCATGAACGGATATATCCATATCCGTTCATGATCTATGTGCCATCTTTTGCAGGCTTCATTATTGATATATAGAGAAGCTCCATACCCAATTTTATTGAAAATTATCTTGTAATTTGGGAAATACGGTTGTGCAAAATCACCTACAGAAACTGCATATACCTGTATTTTCTGATTTTACCCATTATATGGAATTCCCATTAAATGTGTATATTTTCTCATTATATGTATATATATATCTATGTATAAGTATATCTATTGTATATCTACCTATATGTATATGTATATATGTATATATATATATATGTATCCATATACATAGATATATACTTATATATATATATATATATATATATATATATATATATATATATATATATATATATATATATATATATATATATATATCCCTTCATGTGTCCTTATTTCCATATATGAGCATTCATGTATATATTTTCTCATGTAAATACACTTCCATTGATACATATCATTTAGCATCAATTTTAGTAATTTCTGATATACATCTCTTTGTTGTATATAATATATATATATATATACCCATTTTTTTGGTTATCTTGTACTAACTCTCATTTTGCAGGAAAATCTAGAAGATGTTGATTCCTTGACTCCATTTCAATTTTCTTTTACTTTATGTTATGCAATGTAACAACCCAATGTAAACCTTGGAATAAGATTTACTTTTACTGCTTAGATTAGGCCGCATCTCATATAGTTTGATTTCAGTAATATCCTGATTCTATGATGCATATATCTCAATCTTTCAAAATTCACCGTAGATGAACACGAATGGCACGTGCACCAACTCTTAGAGAGTTGATGAACTCGGTGGAGTCCATATTTACGGCCCTAGTCGGAATATGGACGAGACCCAGATCCATCATCTCTCTACCAGTCTCATTGAGCCTACACTCTTAGGCTATCTTGAAAATGCACCTCATATTTCCAATGTTTTCAAAATATTGTGAATTAACTCAAATAAATTCTGAACATATTCATGGCCACAGTCAGAATATGTGAAGGATTTACTTTGGCTTAATCCACATTTTTCCAACAAATTTTTCAGAAAGTTTTTCAAAGTGCATTCATTCATTCAAATCATCTGCATCATTCATTTTTCTCATGATTTTCTCAAAAGATTTTCACTTCATGGAATCGATTTTCTCAAGAAACTATGATGATATTCGGAGTTGGATTTCCCAAATCAAAGTTTTCCCGTGATTTTCCTTAAAAAGTTATTTTCTTAAGATCCATTTTCAAAATGGAATTTTCATCTTTCTCAAGAATAAAAAGCTGATTTTCAGAAATTTCAAAGATAAAATTCTAAGGATTTCAATTTCCTAAGTTCTAAATTTCCTTCTCCAATGAATTTTTCCTATAAATTTCCTATCCTTTTCTTAAGAAAATTCTCAAAGTCTGCATTTTCTCAACAAGTGCTTTCCTTTTCAAATGTTCATCTTTTCTCAAGAATTCCTTCAGTTTTCCTGAGATTCTCATTTCTTCATGGTTTTCTAAGTCTTTCTAAACTTTCTCAAAAATTTTTTGAGATTCTCACTTCTTCATGGTTTTCCAAGTCTTTCTAAACTTTCTCAAACTTTTCCCTAGATTATCATTTCTTTGTAGTTTTCCAAGTCTTTATAACTTTCTCAAAATTTTCCCGAGAGTATCATTTCTTCATAGTTTTACAAAGACTTTATAAACTTTCTCAAGATTTTCTCAAGATTCTCCCTTCTTCAAGATTTTCCAAATCTTTATAAAATTTCCCGAGATTTTCAAACCTTCTTCGTCTGAGTTTTTCTGAGAAATTGATTTCCATCTTTTCTTGAGAAATGCTTTTCAATTCCAAATGTTTCCTAAGCATACATCATATTTTCTAATTTACATTCTTACCAAAATTCTCATAGCACATGCCTGAATTCTCTGTGTATTTAGGATAGAACACAATTTCAATGATTTTACTAAGTCAAGCATAATTTTGGTCCTTGGTTCGATTACCCCTGTTAAAGGCGGCAGGAACGGTCGAACCTCGTACCGACAGGTCGAGCCCCATCCCATGGATTTTCCCGCAATTTTCAAAACGGAGGCGAGTATTTCAAAACAATTTCCAAAATCCGGTCAAGTTTGAATCGCGAAACCATTTCCCTCTCACATCCGCAAGGAAGGGAAGACGGGAAAAATTTTGCGACGATAACAGGTTTGGCGACCGTGATGGGACCTGTCCTTGTCTGACCAAAAAAGTGCTTGACTTAGTTCAATTATTGAAACTATGTTCACAAAATGTCAGCTCTTTACTTTTGATATCATGCGAACCTAGGAGCCTAGATTTGGATCTAGCTGACATTGACTGCATGTAGACTAGGCATGGTTTGGTAAGACCAGATTGAGGAGATATTTTCATGCTCACATAGACTTAGGTCTAAATATAACTCTCCTCAATTTAGGATCTGAATGCAAACAATGTATGCTTCTTCAAAGTTTTCAAAATCTATCTCTCTAGGACTTAGAGCCCTCTATTTCTTGCATGTGATCATTTTTTCAAACCCCAATTACCTATCATTACCCGGTCTTCGCGTTGCTGGGCTCTCTTCCAGAACCCTAGTTCGGGACAGAGCCTCACAACTGGGCCAATTATTTGGGTTAACACCCCCTTACCACGTACCGCGGGCCACAGTCCGAAGTATATCGGTAGGCGCTCAAGGATGTTGAAAAACCTTACCTTAGAACCGGAGTTGAAATTATATGCCACGTACCTCGGATTTCGGTTCGGGTATATCGACATAACTGGATTAGACAAAGATGATCTGAACCTAGAGTTAGGATTAGGGTCCTACAGCTGTTTTCAAAATAATGCATCTAGAGTCAGCCTTTTAGGGAGTGCTGTATGTGCATAAATGTTTATGCAGGATGTGATTGTTCTTATATTACCTCTATTTTCCTATATTTTTTCTAAAATATTTTCAAATACCCATATTTTCATCTTTTCTTTTTATTTCCTCAAACCCTGGAAGATTTTCCCAAATATCCAATTTCTTTCAAAACTCCGGGTGATTTTTCCTTCTTTCATTCTACTGGATCTCGAATTTCCAGCTGCATTTTTTTATCCTGCCTGCAATTTTTCAAAATCATATGTTTTCTTTCCTTGGATTTCAATCATTTTGTCTATTTGCCAAATTCTCCATCTTATTTTCCTCGTGAATACCTTGATTTATTGCGGTGAAAATTGTTTACCCACTTGCCTTCTTCTTATTCTAAATCCGTTTGTGGATTGTTTTTTTTCCAAGAGATATCTCTTTCCTTCAAAAACGGTGTTTTTCCTCGTGGTTGACGACCTCGCCTAGGTAACAAGGCACATTTTCCGTTGTTATTTCTCTTACAAAGAATGACAACACAATTGTCGTGATTTCAGCGGTGACTCCATCCCTAGTAATGGGATATTCTTTCAATTGTCTACCACATCATCAGTAATCATTTTTTTTTCCAAATCCAAAATTTCCTCAGAGTCTAATCAAGACTTCATCCTGCAGAGAACATTCACAACATTTGATGGTTCGAACAAGGTCAGGAAAAAGAACAACGGCATCTCAGTACTCGTCGGCCTCAGAAGAAGAGATGGACTCCCCGCGATCCGAGAGGAGTCAAGAGCAGCAGCAAGGGGAGGATGGCATAGACCCACAGATGTATGCTATGTTCCAGAAAATGATGACCAAAATGATGAGTGAACAGACTGGGACCAGTGCAGAGAAGAACCCATTCAGAGAGAAGTTCCATGGGCACAAGGATAAGAAGACTTCCAAGAAGCAAGTTCAGCCAGAGGAAATTTCAGATGAATTAGAATCAGAGGAAGACACCGGTGAAGCATATGAGGTGCCTCCGGCATTTCAGAAACAGGGCCGAAAACAAAGGAGGAGTCGCGAATCAAAGAATTAAGTTGCAGAAGAGCCCCTGCAGTCACAATTCAAAGAAATGGCCAAAGTTGTTAAAGACCTGCAAGCTTGCGACAAGGGCAAGAAAGTCTTCACTAGCGAAGATTTTTATGATGGATTAGAAGGAGACGAAGAACTGGAAAACCTGCCCCGCAAGTTCATCAAGTTCGATGGTTCTGGTGATCCCAAAGCCCATCTCGCAATGTTCTTCGCCGAATGCTCCAAATTCAAGAGAGACAATAGGGCCCTATTTCTCTGTTTTCCTCGTAGCTTAGAAGGCACTGCCGCCAAGTGGTACTCCGAGCATATCAATCCAATTGAGCTTCGAGAATTCGATAAGGTGGTCAACCTATTCATTGAGCGATTTCTGTTCAATACTGAAGCGCTCCCAACATTGAGCCATCTCTGCAATCTAAGGCAGAATGAAAATGAAAAGGCAAGGGACTTCATTCGCAGATGGAGAGAGACCTGCAACAAAATGAGAGATCCTATATCAGAGAGGCATGCTTTATCGCTGATCCTGAACAACTTCTCATAACCTTTGAGAAGTCTTATCTCCACCTCGCCTTCCAAGTCTTTCATAGAGCTTACTGAACGAGCCGAGTGGCTCGAAATGGGGTTGGAGAACGGTGTCTACGATGGTATCACCCTCGTCAAGAACAATCTAGATCCAAAGAAAAAGACAAATTTCACCTCCTCCGCCAACATCAACCGCAATGATAACAAAAGTGGTAAGGGCAACCATGCGGATCGAGAGGAAAGACAAAATAGCAAGCCATCTCAGCCCAACTTTCCACAAAAGGAAAAGATAAAGCGTGAAGGTTGGAGTAATGATCGTGTGTTCACTCCTCTCAAACAAACACTCGAAGAAGCCCTTGAATTCATGCTGGCTAAGGGATTAGTGAAACTTTCAAAGGCCACAACTCCTCCCAACATCATGGGAAGGTTCAAGAATCAGTTTTGCAAGTTCCATCGGGCAGTGGGGCATGAGATTGATCATTGTTTTGTCTTCAAAAATATTGTTCAAGATTGCATTGACAAGAGTCTCCTTGCTGAAGAAGAAGAAGAAGACGAGCTGGCCATCC
Source organism: Nuphar pumila (assembly GCF_984573655.1). Classification (NCBI taxonomy): domain Eukaryota; kingdom Viridiplantae; phylum Streptophyta; class Magnoliopsida; order Nymphaeales; family Nymphaeaceae; genus Nuphar; species Nuphar pumila. The sequence continues at coordinate 98,674,661 of NC_143249.1, forward strand.
TAACCAAGCCCTTCCCAGACCATTCAGAAAGTTGACGATGCTAAAGTTTCCTGTTTTCTTTCTTTCGTTTTGCCAGTCACCTCATAAGGGCAAGTTTGCCTAGTTTTTGCAACCTTTTGGTCGAGTGCTTATAAATAGGCTGTCTTTTTGTTATCGGTTTTGCTTATCAATAAAATGTCAATTTTCTTCATCAAATACTTCTTTCTTTTGCCCCATTAGGGCACCTGTTTTTGTTTTGAAGAATCTTCTTTGCCCATTCTTTTCAAGACGAGGGGCAATTTATGAGAGAAATGAAATTACCTATGAGGGTTTTTAAAAAATCGTGAAATTTTTGAAAATTTTCTACAAACATCTTTGTTATGATCACCCAAAAGGTTAATATTTCGGTCCAATCTTTTTCATCGCGGAAGACGGGAAAAATTTTGCGACGATAACAGGTTTAAGTGAAAAATCAGCGGAAAGCAGATGTGGAAAAAAAACAACAAAGCCGCAAGTCTGGGTGGCCCCCACAGATAAGTGCAACAAGTGGAAACAGTGTAACCAATGGTGAGTATAAAAGTGTAACGGTGAAGTAAAAAGGGGAAACACCCCAACAGTTTAAAGAGTTTACAAATGTAAGTACAAAAGGTACAAAACCGAGAATTTATCCCAACAACAACCAAAACCCAAAAACCACCAGGTACAGGAACTGCAGTCAAGTGTGTGGGTCCTCCGAGCCTCCACTGTGTATCACTGCATCCGCACTACACCTGTTCGTCACCTACATCCCCATAAAACAGGGTCAGTCCTCTTGCGAGGTGGTGAAGAAACAACCACAAGCATATATATATATGTCATGTGCACACGGAAAGCAGGAAAGCTAACAAGTGTAAGTGCCTGTGTCGGGTAGGAGTAAGGTGACAAGTACTAGTCAACAAGCTATAGCAACAGGGAAAGCATGTGGCTAAAGCAACTAACTGAGCAGCGAATAACTAAGGAAGCAACACTAACTGTAAAGCAAGTGCTCAAGGTAGTAACAACTATAACAATTACTGAGCAGCAAAGTAACCAAGTAACAGCTGAAGCAAGTAAAGCAGCTGGAGTAAAGTTCACAGCACAAGGGAAGTAGCAACTATAGTAAGTCAGCTGATTGGTTAGTCTTTAAGTTCTCCTGATTACTCCTTCGGGTACGCGAAGGAAACCTCGCATTTTGTGAGACATGCACCAACATCTGTTATTAATTGTCTAGTGTGGTAACCGGGGAAGCTACAAACCGAGTCAACCTCATGCGAGCAGCACACTGCTAGGAGAAAACACTCGCATAGGCAAGGATTGCAATCCATACTACTGTAGTAGTGAGGTCCTAAGAAGGCAACCGCGACCTCCTTGACTCTGAGTGACTGGAGTCCCAAGGACGCTACAACTTCTGTCAAACACGTGTCGTAGTAACGACAAGTCACTCAGGGTTGTACCATCCACCCTCTCCCAAGGTGAACCATTTTGTGAATGGGGCGAAGCAGGTTTATCTTTCTTAAGGCTCATGTTCAATCATACCTCACAACGAGGAATCTGCCTCGTGGTCCCCGCAGGGTACGCGGAACGAGGACTTGGCCTGCCCATCCACGTGCTCAGCCTCACATGGCCAACGGAGCACACCGCTCATGAAAGCAGTCAAAACACCATATTATTATTTTTTTCTGTTTTAGGGTATATCACACAAGAGTCCACATAACACAAGGGCCACTGCCCGAAGACTCCAATTGAGCCCACAGCAAAACATTTTAATATTCATACCCTATGGTGTTCAATTTTCTTTCACTTCATTACATAAGGTAAGTGCACCTAATGCGCTCACCAATGCCTCAGCAATGTACACACTACTCAATAACAGTGTCAGGATGTGCTAAGTGCAAAGTGAAGGAATACCACATGTTTCTATCTTTTGCACAAGTATAAACAATAAAGGCATCACATGATATTAAACTGCACTATATTGCATACTTCAGTGTTATGATTGCATTCATCAACATTTTCATACTCAAGGGTTCAAAATTGAATTCATCTAAAATTCCATCTTATGGGAACAACATTAGCTATTTCCACGGTATGGGGTGCCACGCCTGCGGACCCGAAGCAAGAATATTTCAACTACACTTGTAATTCAATGAAGCTTCCAAATATGTGGATTTGCAATAGTTTTCGTCAGGGTTCTTTAACTAGGCATTGTACGTAACTCACGGCACAAGGATCTTCCTTACACAATATGACACACTTACGTGTCGAAGGTGATATTGAAATAATCCATCTGATGGGTATTACATTGGCATTGCCACGGTTCGGGGTGCGGCGCCCGCGGACCCGCAACAAACCGTTGCCAAAACAAACGCAGGGCCACAATATGTAAGTCCTACCTAGATCAGAAAGTGGAAACAACTAAGGAAAACATGAGGACGAGACACCGGAGTGTCGCGTGTCCATACGGTCATATCAAGTAATCATTTGAGTATTTGACAAGTAGGTGTATACTTAGCTATACCTATGTGTATGCGTATTTACATACGTTTCCCATGTCATTGCACGAAATAAGATACGACCTTACATGTGTACATATATATATGTATATGTACATATACCCATACTCATTCGCACCCAAAATACATGTCTATATATGTATATACACTGGCACATATTTTTATATATATATATATACATATATATATACACATAGACATATCGAATTCTTTAAAACCTGAGGCATGAGTACTTATGCCAAAACCCTAACCGAGTGCACAGAGGGTGCGGGCAAAGCAATCACTAGTTGAACCGACTGTGGTTCAACTTGAAGTAGCCACGGACTGGGTTTTTAATGGGGTAGAGTGTTAACAGCCACACTAATAGCATACGGGCTGCAAGTGTGTCAATACGAAGTTCCACACACTTGCCGCCAACCGGCTCTAACTAATAGGATGGTCTTGTCCTATGGACCAGGCTGTCGTGCCTACCATCAAGGTCTGGTCCAACGCATGGATTGGGCCATACCTGCTAAGCGGGTTCGGTTGGTGCTGACTCAAGCCCCGACAAAGGCAACCCGTTTTCATGTGCAAGGGAACTAAGGTCGACTGAGGTGTCTGGTCCATAGGACCAGACTGCAGTCATGACATGCTAAGGTCTGAACCCTTCGGTTCAGGCCAAAGCCCAAAGGGGCTCTGCTGAAAGAGAGGCCCGAGAATGTTCAGCATTAAGCAGCTGGCACCCGACTCCAAATATGCGTGAGCCGCGGCTAGCACTAGGCGCTAGCTGGGCTGCCATTGGGTTCAGGTTTGAACCATGGTTCAGACCTGCGCCCACAAGGTACCACGAGTGCTCAACACCCAGGTGGTGCGCACCCGGCTCCAGCCGAGGAGGGTAACAGCTCGGCTATGCTCATGCCACGGCCGGTCCAGTCCAGGCTATGGCGTTGGTCTGAATCCAGGGTTCAGACCGACACCTAGCCTAGTCGAAAATCCAACCAAAAATAAAGAAGAACAAAGGTATAATCGGATGGTCTAGGCACAAAAAAGGAAAAGAGCAAATAAGTATTAAGTTACGTAAGCTGGGCGCCTAAGTGCTACGCGCGTACACAGGTCATCTGAATGGGGCTCACCTCTAATGTTTGGTGAGCATGCTGGTTGGAGGGTCTGGTCCACTGGACCGGACCTTGCGCCACTCCCAACTCACGATCAGAGGTCCAAAGGAGCCAAACAGTCAACCCAAAGGGGTCTGGCCTCGAACAACTGGGCTTACCTGGTCGATTAGACCATGTGGTGCCCTAGTGCGCCAAATGAATGGACTCAACCGAAAACCAACGAGGGTCGAAAATAACAACAAAAAAAAGAAATAAGAAACTGGCGTCACCTTGTTGCTGGAATTGCCTAGGGGTTCCACTCTCAAGCAAGGCTGCTCACGACGTGACCCAAGCCCAAAGGTAGGGCTGCAACCCCAGTCCCAATGTGTTGGGTCTGGGTCGAGCCCAATACTTCAAGAAGAGAGCAACAAGGGAAGGAAAAAAAATGCTAGTGGCTGGAACGCACCAGCCGGCGTTCCAGCACCTCGATAGACCATCAAACAGACCTGGTGTAGGTTGGACGAGATCGGCTCGGCCCTGCACACCCAGAGATATCGCAAGGTCCATGAACACACCGACAGAAAGGAGAATAGTAACAACATTGTATTAGAAAGGTAAACAACAACTAAGCATAGAAGATGATTAAACTGAAACGAGATTGTAAAAAAAAATAAAAAGGAATAGAATGTAATTGCATGCAGCAAGGTATTGATGCAGAAACCAAGGTGATTCAAGATTAAAAAAAAAAGAAAACAACATCACTTAGACTAATCCGCCTTCTTGGGCTTGCATGCATTGATGCATACCGCCATTGGCTTCATGTCAATCCAGAATCATAGGATTAAGGTGAGTCTTCACCTTTGCTATTGAAGAAGATGAAAGAAGATTGAGGTGCTGCAGCTTCTCACACCCAAGAGAGAGCCCACGGCTGGAGTGAGGAAACTTGAGAGAAAAGAAGAAGTTTGGGAGAGAGAGAGAGGGAGAAAGAGAAAGAAATAGGAAAAAATCGCCCACTAGAGAGAGGGGCCCATTTTTTTTTCTAAAGTTTTTATAGAGGTTGAACAAAGGTTTGGACGGCTGGGATGTAATCCCTCCAAGATGGAGGGTTGGGGAGCTCCACGCCCCCCAACAACCAATGCATGTTGGTCTTTCAAAAAGATTTTGCACAATTTCAAAAACGCCATTCATTTAGAGCCTTAAAACTTCAACAAATAACAAGGGGGCGCCCTTGGCTGCCACCCAACGTGCCCAATAGTTTTTAAGGATTTAAAAGCCTTTTCAAATTTTACAAACCTGCCCCATGGCTCCCTTTTGAAAATGGCGCCCCTCATGATGGAGCCTAGGCTTCATCATGAGGGTGTTGGAAAGACCCATGGCCAATGAAGGCCTCTACATAAAATCCATGCAAGAAATTTTCGAAATTGCCATCCAGCTGGTTAGCCTTGACCAGCTGGACATGGACGTCCACTATAGGGGTCGCCTATGGGTCTTGGATCCACTAGGTGCTCCGGATCCAAAAACCAAAACCGCATATCGTGTAAGTCATAAAAAAAATGCTTATTTAATGGATAAAATTAATAATTTAATTCCAACAAATTATTTTATTCTCTTTATAACCTTAATTAACGTAGAATGGTTCATACTTCTTGAAAAAATAGTCTTTCGTTCGTAAAAATTAAGTGTTTTAAGATTCGGGTCCAAAATTAAATCAAGACTCGTAATTCACATGCACTGACGAGGTTCTTTTGTCGTTCGGATCTCCAATTCGGGGTGTATCACTACAGCCCTATTCCAAACTTACCCTAAAAGTTTCAGAAGTTGATTCAATCTGGATTTCCCAAAATCGCTCTTTTTACATAAAATTACGTGATTAACCCAGTTCTCAAAATAAGCAAAACTTTAGAAGTTGCCAAAACATAAGAATTCATCGATTCCCATATAATTACACAATATACATAAAAATTAGAATCGTGGATCTTACAATATCATTTTCGAGGATCTCGTCTCCCCAAAGCCATTCAGGATAAGGTGCTAAGTCTGAGAAAACCATGTCTTTCCAAACAAATTCTTCCACACCTAGTTCAGATCTGCCGACTGGGGCATTTTTCAAAATTTGGAGTGTTTTCTTTGCCACTAAGCTCGGCTTTCAACCGACTTAGTAGCAAAGAGGGGCATCTGTGAACACCCTAAAATTTTCAAAATATTATAAATATTTCCTTTTTGCCCCTGACCCCCATTTTCTGAGTAAATCGAGTCATTCTCTCGTAAAATTCAGTTTATTTCTCAAATTTACTGGAATCAAATCAATTTTCTATTTCAGATCCGGATCCAATATCAAAATCCAAATCTGAGCCTCGTTGTCCAAATTTCAAATTAAAATTACAAAAATACCAAAAATAGTTTTTGAATGGCTCAGACAGTCCATCCGGCATCTGTTTGGATTCGCTGCTCTATATCTCTCGATTCGAGGTTCAAAACTCAAAAATTTTCTCAAATTCTAAATCCAGACCCGTTTTCTGAAGAATTTTTCAAAGAATAGCCTTGAATTCTCAAAAAACCTTTCTTTTGTAAATATTTTCAAAATTAACAAAAATATGTCAAAAATCCTTTATTTTCTCATAAATTTTAGAGTCTTATTTCCAAAATAACAAAAAAATCAGAAATATAAAGAAAAGAGCAAAAAAAAAAATCAAAATAGAAAAGAAAATACGAAAAATCTCGGTTCAAAAGTCCCTGAGAACCATTCATAGTGAAGACCACTTTTTAAAAAATCTTTTAGAAAGAACTCTCTTTTTGAAAATTAGAAAAGGCTTTAACGGCTTCCGCCTTCCATCATTCACGCTCACCTTCTGAAAGCACCCATGTGCCTCCATCCGCCTTCTTCCCCTCTCTCGCTCGCACCCTCCATCTGCCTCCTCGCAGATCATCCGTTCATCTTCAACTTCCTCGACTTCCAGACCTATCCTCCCCTCTCTATAAAAAGGGCGCAAAGGGGAAGGGAGCGGGCATCCACTAAGCATCTATTCGCACTGATCCCCTTCTTCTTCTTCTTCTCCCTCATTACCCTTCTTCCTACTCTTCAGTGGAAAAAGATCTCCACGGTAGAAGAGTAAACCTCAGTTGCCTCATTCAAAGCTCCTGCAAACCGCAGTTGAAGAAACGATCCTCCGAAGTTCTACCAAGGGCACACAAAGAAGAAGCCTTCCTTCTCATTTCATCAAATTCACGGTAAGTACTCCCTCTTCTCTCAGCTATTTCTGTTTTTTTTTTCTCTCTTTTTTTCTTGTTTATTGCCCAATCAAAGCACCCTTGGTAGCATCGAGTTGCCTATAGCAACATCGATCTATCTATGTGCAATATCAATGGAATATACTAATTCCAACATCTGTTTCCCTTTTTAGCAACTCATTTCTGAATTCTTTTTTTATTTTGCATCATTTACCATTTTTTTTTCTCTACGTAGTTTGCTTTCTATCATTCATCTGCATCACTCTAGTATAGTCCATTTTTCCTTTTTTTTTCTGTATACCAGAGCATTCAACGTGAGTTCATCCTCTGTGCATCGACCTAGTGTCATGTAATGGAATTGAATCCAATTCAAAAGAAAGGAGGCTTCATAACGGTATTCTACAGAATCTCAATGTTCATCGTGACATACTGGTGGTTTTAGATTAAAAGTGGATTTAGATTTGGTTAGCTAAAAGCAAACCAAATTCTGATTCATCTTTCTGAAACAAGGTGTTAATTCCCTCGCATTTGTTTTTTTTTTTTTCATAAAATCTGAGTTGCATTCTTTTTAATTTATTCCTAACGTCTTACCAATTTCATTAATAATGCTCTTCTGGTTTTGAAATTTTGCTTACATCTGTACCTCTCCCAGCACCTTCGCTTATTGTATCACTCATGTTTGATGTTTCCCTTATCTTCATCGGCATTTGCATTGGTTTCCTACCACCACATTATCATTCGTTCGCTATAGCATTATTTACTCATTAGGCTTCGTTTCATCATCCTACATCCCATTCAATGACCCATCTACTTCCATCTCTGATTTGTAGAATGAGGAGTTGATTGGGTCTCACCGGGTTAATTCCATTGGTCTCTCTGAGTCTCTCAAGCAATTAATATGCTCTGAATTTTTCCTGTTGATTGGGATTACCTTCAGAAACTAAAGACGATCTGATCAGATCCTGCTCAGCAACCTGATCAACAAGATCACCCCCTTTCTTCTGTGTATCTAAGCAGCAGAAATCAATTCACTGCTTAAATTTCAAAGAGTCTAATGTCAGAGCTTGATTCACTGGTCAAACTATTGTGTAAAGTTTGAGAATCTGATGTCTATAATGGATTTGCTAATCGGTTTATTGCACTGGGTTTTGAAGCACCAATGTCTGCAATTGATTTGCTATATGGAACGTGACAATCTGAGCTCTCACTGATTGCATTCATGCCATCCAAAACGCAAGCCATTGTATCCCCAAAAGACAAATATCACAGTTTTTTGATTGATGATATTCGTGTATCCCTCAAACAAGAGCATTCCTTGTATGGAGATAGTTGATGCTTAGGAACTCTCTGTATATGAAAGTGAAACACAGGTTAGTGATGTTTCTGAAGCTAATAGAAATACTCCTCTCATTATATCACCAAGTCCTGGAAATGCCTTCTCCTATGTTGGAATATCTGCACTTCCACTGTCCAGCCACCCCTGCATCTTCATTTGTATTCCTAAATCTTGATACGTGTTTTGTATTTATGTTATAGTGTATGTTAGTACCTGTGTCATTGCATCAGACATCATTCATTTATTCGGCCTCCATCAACATCATTCTTTATTGAGAATTTTAGATTTAAGTTTCATATCATTTTAGCATATGTTGTCTCTTCTCTTACATATATATTTATGCTTTTCTTTTCTTTTTCTTTTTTTTTCTCTCTCTTTCATTTATCAGCTTCCTGATTTACGTTGATTGATATTGAAATGGACTTCTGATCTGCTATAATGACAGATCTAATTTGCTGAGAAAATGAATGTGATGATCGATCTGGTCTGCTGTAATAAGATTTGATTCGCTATAAAGACGAGTTGAATAGCAGATTTGATTTGCAGGGAAAACAAGTTTGAATAGTAGATTCAATTTGCTAACTTGATTTACTATAAGAAACGGTTTGAACAACAGATTTGATTTACTGGGTAAAACTCTCACTATGTGCAATCATACATTTCTGAAATCCGGATATGCCAGATAGGATCATTTCAATATGGCTGACTGAGTTTGGCCTAATGTGTTGACTGGAAACATCTTGCTGGGTCGGCTAAAATTACCTTGACCTGCTTATTGTCAAATCACCACTGCGTGTTGGGTAAGATTGCCCAAGTGAGTTGCGTAGAGTTGTTCAGATATCAGATTTTCTGTTTGTTGCCTAATGCATATGAAGTTGTTTTGAAACTAGATATTTGGTTCACTTTGCATGGCATCTTTATACTGGAGCTGTGTGTGTTTTATCAGAACACCCTGCATAGTCATTTGCACCTCTCTACTATACATTGTCACTTGCATAGAGCACCTGCTATGCCCGCCACCTGCGCACCTCACTGATTCATCTATTGATTGTTACATCTTGAGATTCAACATCAACTAGACCTCAATGCCATCGGCACTCACCTGTTTCAATCTCGCCTCCTTTTTTTTTTTTTACAGTAGTTGAGCCTGAGCTACTGTGGCTCTTTGTCCTTTGCACATTGTTTCAATTTTTGAATTGTTGTGGTTTTGGGCCTGTCATAGCAGTTCATTTCAACTACGGTAGCAATGAGCCCTTCACAGCAGTTCCTTTGAACTGCTGTGGCCTTTTATACTTCATAACAACTCACCTGGAACTGTTATCACCCCTGCTATCTTTCACAATCGTTCATCTTGAACTACTATGTCTTTCATACCCATGGTAGCTCATCGTGAACTACCATGGTTGTGCTCTTTCACAGTAGTTCACAATGAACTATTGTGTCTTTCCATCTCCATAGTAGTTCATCAAGAACTACTATGGCTATGGTCTTTCACAGTGGTTCATTTTAGACTATTGTGGTTCCCATCTTCATAGTAGTTCATCACGAACTATTATGGCTGTTGCCTTTCACGGTGGTTCATCTTGAGCCACTGTGGCTTTTGCCTTCTACAACAGCTATGGATTGCTACAATCCCTACACTGCTTACACTGTCATCTGTATTGGCTGCATCTACATTTCTTTCACTTACCATAACATTTCATAACATTCCCATCCATTTCCTCATTACATTTTTTTGGTAGCTTCATTAATATCTTTTCAAATAATCACATCTTCATCATCATTACATGTATCCCTCATTAGGCATAAACTCCTCTATTAGCTCATGTACAACATTTAAGCAGTGCATGTTCATTTTCTCATTAGCCTATGCATGGCATTTAGGTGTTACCTGTGCATTTTCCTATTAAATCACACATTGTATTTAGGTATTATAAATGCATTTTCCCACTAGTTTATGCACTGCATTCAGACACTCTATATATATTTCTAGTTTGGCATAGGAATATTGATTTGTATAGGTATAGTCATATGCATCATCTTCTATATATGGCATTTTACATTGTGCTAACTCCATTTTGCAAGAATATGTGAAAAGCTGAATTAGAAGTTTTCTATATTTTCAATTCCAGTGTTGTAATAAGCTAGATATTAATGAAAACTCTACATTTCCAGTCTTAGATAGAATGAATGAGCATGTAAATACCCTCTGTTTCATTATTTTCTTTTATTTCTCAAGAAATCACAAATGGGCACACGAATGCTGTACACCATTTTATAAGAGGTGATTAAATCCTAAGTTGATGATTTGCATCAATGGCCATAGTCAAGATGTGAACAAAACTTAGGATTTTCATCTTTTATGGAATAACACCGGATCCACACTAGATCCCTCTTCAAAAATCATCATATTTTTAAATATTTTCTTCTTTTATTAGGGTTTAACTTAAAATTAACTCAGAATATATATCAATGGCCATAGTCAGGATATATTGAGAGTTAATTTCATTTTAAACTCTATAAAAGCACCAAAATATATTTTATTCTTCACCTGAATTCAAATATGATTGTTATATAATACATTCAATGACCATAGTCAGGAATGTACTATATCCTCAATCTTATTTCAATTCATTTAAAGAATAAAATATGATTTTCAAAATCCAATTTCAAATTCTTCAATTCATTTTATCATTTAGGATAGAATTGCATCATATTTTCATTTTTTTTTTCAAAATCCAAGTTGTCTTGAATATCTTTCTTCAATTTTCCATTCATCAATTCTATCTCGTTTCAAAAGTTCAAAATCCAATTTCAAAGTCCGATTTAACTTTGAAATTTCAAATTCATTTTTATATTCAAAATACTCATTTAAATCAAATTTCAAAGTTCAATTTGACTTTAAAAATTCTGAATTCATTTTCATTACTCAATTTCAAATTCAATTCAACATCTCAAAATTCAATTTCAAAATTCAAATTAACTTTGAAATTTCCAATTCATCTTCTGATTCCAAATTCAAACTTCAAATTCAAAGTCTAATTTTGACTCTGAAATTCATTTATATATTCAAAATTCAATTTCTAACTATAAACAAATTTCAAAGTTCAAATCAACTTTTGAAATTCCAAATTCATTTTCAGGATTCAAATTCAAATTCATAATCAAAATTCAAAGTTCAATTTAAACTTTAAAATTCCTGATTCTTCTTCTGATTTCAAAAACTCAAGCTTTAAATCAAGTTTTATCCTTTATTGAGTCTTGATCCTCAAATTCAAATCAAAGTTTTGAGATTGATTCTGAATCTCAAAATTCGATTTTTCCTAAGTTTTAAATTCAATCTGGGTTTTCAAAAACCAGATCCATCTTCAAAAGTTCTATTTGGACTTTCAAAATCCAATTCTAGATTTAGAATCCAACTCCATCTTGGATCTCAGACTTCGGATCCAATTCCATTTAAGATTCTAGAATTCAACTTCGTTTGGATCCCAGACTTCGAATCCAATTCTATTTAGGATTCTAGAATTCAACCCTATTTTTGGATCTCAGACTTTGGATCCAGGTTCCATTTTGGATTCCAAATTTAGGATTCAATTCCACCTTGGATTCCAGATTTCGGATCTAAATTCATTTAGGATTCTAGGTTTCAGATCAAATTTTATTCCAGATTTCAAATCTAATTCCATTTCCAAAGCTAATTTTAAATCTATTTCTCAAAATCTGAATCCAAATTCAAATTCTTGTTTTAAGTCTTGAACTCAAAATTTCTTTTAATCAATTCTTGAAAACCGATCCAAATTCAAGGTCCATTCTGACTTTGAAAATTCATTCTTATTTCAGAAATTTCAATCCCCTTTCTCTTCATCTGAAGATTTATCTTTCCAAAATTCTGATCATTTTGAGACTTAGAATTTCAAAGTCTCTTCTTCTAGATCCATTTCAAATTTTGAGTTAGATTCAAAATCTAACTTTTTCAAATCAAGTTCAAACCTTTTCATCCCTTCACTCCATTATCACATTTATTTCAGAATCACTTAGAATTTCCAAAAAGTGTTTTCTCAAAAGAGAGCATACATCCTTGCATTCACACAAGCATGATTTTTTTGTGCATTTTGGACTTAGGACAAATTCTTAGATGATATTTTAGCAAAGCAAAAGGGCATAAATTCGATCCTTGGTTCGATTACCTCTGGTAAAGGCGCCAGGAACGGTCGAACCTCGTACCGATGAGCGAATCTCGTCTCTCCATTTTTCCCGCAAATTTTCAAAACGGAGGCGAGTGATTTTAAAAACATTTTCAAAATTTTGGTAAGATGAGACCTTGCAAAAGAGTTCCTCTCGCTTCTTCCTTTTCTCATTCTCTCTTCTTTTCTATCTTTTATTCCCCTTCAAAAAAGGAATAGAGGCTAGAAAGGCGAAGGGAATGAAAAAGAGGAACGAGGGGAAATTTTTTGCATGATCACAGATTCCCACTGATTCCTACGACCAGCAATCAATCCTTACCCAATACATAACAACCCAGGCTCACTAGACCATGAACGCAAGGTGGATTTAAAATGAGGTTGGAATGACGATGTACAGGGTGGGAAATGGATATGCTGGGGCATATGCAGGAGGTAAATACATGGGGGAAGTACGTAATAAAATGAAATGCAGTAAATGACAATGAATGAAATCTAATGCTAAGATAGAAAATCAGATGCTAAACAAGAAAGAGGATACTAGATAAAGCGAAAATTTAACAGAAATAAGAGATGACAGCAAATCACAGAAACAACATTCCCGCATCACAAGTTGCAGAGATATAATCTCAAAAGATGGAATCGCCAAAATGAGTGATATCTTTCCATCATTAATTGCAGAAGCATGATCTCAGGGAAGACAAAATTGCTAAAATGAATTGGCAACTCTGGATTGTCATTTACAGAAATGTAATCTCAGAGCGTGTGTATCGCTAAAATGGACTTAGCCACTTCAAATTGCAAATCTACAGAAAACATATAACAAAGAACGATACCGGAATGTAAACAAGATAAAAGAGAATAAAGAGCAAAATAATAAATAAATAAAAGGTGATGCTATGAATCGCGCAAAGAGCATCAGATCTGAAGAAATCTATACTTATACAAGTTGAATAGATTTGAGAAGAAGAATCATAAAACTGAAAACAAGATGTGGGAACCACTCGTTCTATTGATATTGCACAAAGGGAGGGGTTGATGTTGCTATAGGCAAACCAACCCCTCTATAGTACATGATTGAGATGATAATAAAAGAAAAAGAAAAAGGGAAAGAACAAAAGATAGAAACGGAGAATAACGATGTAAGAAAGTATTTACAGAAAATTAAAATCGGAAGAGGAGTTCTTACCTGCTTTTTTGCAGAGGATTGGATCTCTTTCAGGCAACTGAAGAGGTGGCACCTTGCAGAGAAATCATTCTTCAGCTCTTGCCGGGGAAGCCCCAGAGGGAGGAAAGAGAGAGTGATTTGAGAAAGAAGAGAAGAAAAATTGAGAGCGTGAATCTGGAGGGGTGAGAAAAATGGATCGATGATCTTTTCTGCCTCCCGATGTTTGATTATATAGGGAAGGGCAAAAGGATCGAGAAGAGGAAGGATCCAGAAGTGGGGTGATCGAAGGGTGGTTTGTGAAGTAAGAGGCAGGAGAAGCGGTGATCGCCCTTCGATCCCCTACGACGGTTTTTCAATGAAAAGTCGTTGCAAATTTTGCAACAGGGGTCCTATTTTTTAAAAATTTTCAAAACGACGGTCATTTTCAATTTTCTAAAAGGGGTTTTAACAAAGACAATTTTCAAAAGAAGGGTTTCTAAAACCTTTCTTTCATATTTTCCTTTTCTGTTTTGATTTTTTTGTTCTTTTTTTTTTGTATTTTCTGTATTTTTTTTGTGTGTTTTAAAATAAAACTTTAAAACTATGAGAAATGAAGGATTTTCAACTATTTTTGCAAAAATTTGGAAATATTTACAAAAGAAGGGTTTTTTTAGAATTCAAAGTTAATCTTTTGAAAAATTCTTCAGAAAATAGGCTTGATCCAAGGTTTCGAGGAAATATTCGAGTTTTGGACCTCGAATTAAGGAATATAGAACAGTAGATCCAAATGGATACCGGATGGACTGTCTAAGCCATTTAAAAAAATGGTATTTTTATAATTTCAATTTAAAATTAGATAACGGGGCTCAGAATTGAATTTTGATACTGGATCTGGATCCGAAATTGAGTCAGATATAGAAAAAGGATTTGAATTCCAGTGAATTTGATAAATAACTAGTATTTAGATTGAAATTGACTCAATTTACTCAGAAAATGGAGGCCAGGGGCAAAAAGGGGATTTTTACAAAATTTTGAAATTTTTGGGGTGTTCACAGGATAAAACCTGCCTTTAGCAAATCTTCAAGTCCTTCCTTGACTTGCTGCTCAACTCGAGGATCCAATTTTCTTAGTTTTTGCTTGATTGGCCTGGAATCTGGTTTTAACTTGAGGCGATGCTCAACCAGCTTGGGATCCAATCCTGACATATCTTCATAAGTCCAGGCAAATACTTCTTAATGTTGTTTAAGAAAATGGATGAGTCTTCCTTTCTCATCTGAATTTAGACATGAGCCAATTTTGAGGATTTTTGGATCATCTTCTGAGCTAATATTGATATCTTATGTTGGATCCTGAACAAAAGACGATGGTTTATCCTACTTCTGAATATGAGCAAATTTTGGCAATTCTTAAATAGTCGAGTCAAATTTTGTTGGCTCTTCAATCTGTATGCCAATTTGCTGACCTCTGCTCTTGCCTTTATCTTATGAATCCTAGCTGGCTTGGAGTTGTTTTGAGAAAATTTAGGATTGATAACACGCCTTTTTATTGATTTAGGAGTCATGATTTGATTGTCCTGAAAATGCAAAGAAAGGTTTTGAAGGAAAACTATAAACCCCATAACAGCCTTTTGTATGAAAGCCAAGAATAACGACATAAACAAAATGTAAGCAAGAATGATAGGCACCAAGACATGAAGAGAAGATCAAATTTTCATTGATTGAGTAGAGTTGAGAACCAGTGACTAAGTATTTACAAAAACTAACAAAGGACACAAAAGACTGGGACTGTGTCGTCCCTACAGGATGACTGAAAACAAGGAAAGAAAGCAGGAAAACTATGGCATTATCCTTCTCATTTTGTTCCTGGTACAAACACGGTTCCTTTACTGGATGCTTGACCGGTGAATCTCAATCCTGAATTAGCTGAATGTTGAGTAGGGATGATCGGCTCCACCCTGCCATCTTTATTTTTACCCATGACTCAGAAGGGCTGATAACCATGCTTTAGCAGAAGATCAAATCCCTTTTTCGCTTTGGAAAACTGAGGGAATAAGGGGTGATCTTTGAAAGGGTGGTAATCAAGATGTCCTCCCAATTTAAAGAAATGAGGTCCTTACCATTGGACCGTGAAATTCCACTAGAGAAATACTAAATAGATAAATAAATTAAAAATATAATGCAATAAAGGCACAACACATAAACACAGAATTTATACTGGTTTGGTCAAAACCCTGACCTACATCCAGTTCCCAAGCAAACCACTTGAGCTTTCCACTATAACATCCGAGTCACCGGATAAATAGTACAACACCCTCTTCCTCAGAGGTCTTCTTCTCTCAACAGAAAAGGGGCACACCCTCTTCCACAGAGGTCTTCTTTTCTCAACAGAGAAGGACAACACCCTCTTTCACAGAGGTCTTCTTCTATCAACAGAGAAGGGCAACACCCTCTTTCTCAGAGGTCTACTTCTTTCAACAAAGAAGGAATACAGTGAATAACAGAAAATTACAATACTTCCTATAGAACCTTCAGAATGATATGAATGCACGAATGAAGGATTCTCAGAATGTTCTGTTCTTTTCACTCAGAAGATACTCTTTGTCAAAAAGCTATTCTTGACTTTTTCTCTTTCCTTTCTCTTTCTTTTTCTAGGCTCTCTTTCAAATATCGAATAGGACTTTTTCTCGTTGTAAGCTCACATATCCATTCCTTGTTTGAATAGTTTATTTGAGTGTGTTTATATAGCTTTAAAAAAGTAGTCGTTACCTTTTTGAAATCGTAGTCTTTTTGAGATGTGAAATGTCATGTCATTTCAAAAACCAAATTTATGGATTTTCGAAAAAGTCTTCTTTCCATAAAAGTAAAATATGGGGTACAATAGTCGTTGTAATATTTTAGGTATTATATATTTTATGTAAAAGGTCTATCTCTTACAATAGTACATTGAACGTTGGATTGTAGGCTATTATGTAGTTTTGTCTTTATTCTAATTAATGATTTGTGGTACATAAGTACTTCTTTACTTAAATGAGTGTAAGTACAATAAATGCTTTGAGATCTTTATTTGTACATAGTCATATCAAGAGTTGTCTTTATGATGTGTTTTTCAATGTCTACAGAGAGAATGAAGACTTTAAGCAAGTCGACATTCTTGAGATGGATTTTAGCAAAGATTTCTTACAGGAGGAATTTAATGTTATACAAAGAGAATGATGACTTCAAGTAAGTCGACATTCTATGGGTTTGTAAAAAGGTAACTAAAGTCTTTTCAACACATATTATATTTGTTTTTCTTTGTCTAGCCGATTTTCATGTTTTATCTTTTTCCTACTTTTAAAATCATTACTTTTCAAGTTGTCTTGTATATGATAGAAGGTACAATTATTACATTTTGAAATCATGTCAAAATACCTTTTTCATAAAGGGTTGTAAGAAGGTACAATTATTTGTTTTCAAAAAGGAGCTTTTTGAAACTATCGTATACTTTTATGGAATATAGCTTTTATGAATGAGTATGTAATATGCAATATGTATGCTTCTGAAGGTTCTGTTACATATGACACTAAAGAAGAAAAAAGTCTTCATCTTGAGGTAGCCATCTCTTTAGATGGTCTTTAGGAATGCATGGCTCATCAAGCTTTTTCTTCAAGGAGTATGATTGCACCATAGTTGTACTTGAACAGGAGGTCTCTATCCTTTTTGGGTGAGATATCCTTGCATCAAATACTCGTTAGATATATGGCAAAACATATTCAGTCATAATATAACATTTTTCAAGAAGACATATTATCATATCATATGAAATCAAATAAGACAGTGTATCATATTATGTGACATCATAATAGAGTTTCTCAACATTCTCCCCCTTTTTGATGATGACAAAATATGCTCCCCCTGTCAAAAAAACATTATGCATAGAAGTAATTAATAGCATAAAAAGATTGAAAAATGTTAAAGAGAGTATTTTTCTCCAATAATGGAGACAGGTTTTTCTCCCCCTTTGTCATGGAGAAAAAGGAAGGGATCAGAGTAAGCAGAGTTGTTACAGACCAAAAATAATGTAAAGTTATTACAGACGTCATGAATGAAGAGTTCATTTTGATCCGGAGGAGGGGTGAAACTTCCAGAGTAAAGCATCTTGGCCAAGTTGTAGTGAAGCTTGATTCTTCAGAAGGAGATCCTGGGTGTTCTGGACATTGACAAGAGCTGAGAAGATGTCAAGGTCAGAAGTTGCTGCTTGATTTGCTTCTTGAGTGCCTTCATCGTCAGAGTTTAGGTGAGAAGACTCTTCTTCGTGGAGAGAGGAGTCATCAAATATATGGTTTGAGTAGTAGACGACATCGGTTGCAAGAGGAATCTGGAAGAATTCAAGAATGAGTGTGATGAAATATCCGAAAGGAAGAGACTTAAAAGACCGAAAGTTGATCATGTTGTGGAAGATGACACTAGACCAGTTGATGGGAAAGGCAGAGAAGATGGCATAAAGAAGAAGGGAGACTTCATTTGCAATAAATCCCCTAGAGGGCGACTTGGGTACTATATTGGAGGAAAGAATTTTGGACAACAATAGAGCATGAGGTTTGAGATTGCTCTCATGCCATGGGAAGTGAGTGGAGCGAGTGGAGAGGAGGATTTTCTAAAACACTGAGTGGTCGAGAGGAACAATGTTGGGAAGCTCAATACCGTAGGAAGAAATATTCAGAATGTTGCCTAACTGAGATATGTCGAAGGAGAAAACTTTTCCATGTACCATGGAAGTGATAGAAGAGTGATCATGGTCGATAGATAGGTTGGTGTAGAATATTTTGATGATATTAGGATAGATGGGCATTTGTTTTGGAGAGGCTAGAACATGAATAAGTTCGGAAAGAGAAGTTTGTAAGTCAAAAGCTGGAAAGGCTTCAAGGTGAACCAACTTTCCTGGTTGGATGGCCATGGAGTTGATGGAGTGATAAGTGTGAATGAGATCCGGAAATCTCAACTCCGAAGCTTCAAGTATGTTGGATGTAGAAGAGAATGCCATTGCAAGAGCTTTAAAAAAAAGAGCAAGAGAGAAGAGCTTGGAAGGAGGAGTAGTTTGTAAGAGAATAGAGATATTCGTGAGGAATTGGTGAGAGATGAACTAATCTATTAAATCGAAGGAGAAAAGTAGTGGCGATAAGAAATGAATGACATTGGAAGTGAAGGATTTTTAGATTTTAGCTGAAAGAGGAAATGCGTGAGTAGTAAAATAAGAGGCTTGTGAATGACAAATCAAATCAGTTGTTGGAAGATAGTGTATTGTATGTTAAGAAGGACATAGTTTTGAATAACTTTTCTATAAAGAGAAAAAAAAATTCTATGGGAGAAGTTATCGAATTGTGAGATATGTCATGAATTGACTATGGAGTATCCTATTGGACTTCACGTGTGATGAATGAATAAAGTCAAGAAGGTGAATACTCTAAAGATTTTCATGAAGTGAAGAGATGTAAGAATTGTTATGGAGTGAAGGAAATAATGGCCTAATAAAACAAGCAACTTTTTATACATGATTTTATTTTATATGAAAGCATTCTAAATCCGTGAGAAGTGAATTTGGAATAAGACAAACAAGGATATATGAGTGAGATGCAATAATTTCTTATTTAAGAAATGTTGTTATAGGTATGCGTGGAAGGAGTGTGAAAAGGCATAAAGAAAGGTGAGTTGATATACGAATTTGAAAGAGAGAGAGATCATAAAGGACAACAATCACTTGATGTATGACATAAAGTGAAGTCATGATTGATGTTTGGCTTAGAGGACATGGTTTTAATGGAGGGAGTTAATGGTTTTTTTTAAAAACGATAAATTTAAATATGTAATGGTCACGGATGGAGGTTCACTTCGTATTGGATGGAGAGAGACAAGAAAAGGGTGGTACTTAATAGTACATATGAAAAAGAATGAAGGACAAGTTTTTGAAAATAATAATTTTTCATAAAGAGATGTGAAGGATAACAGGATAGAAATAGAGCGTACGTAAGATATGATATAACAGATGATATAGTAAAACTATACATGATACAACAACTTAACTTTTGAAGAAGGTAAAAAAACTTTGAAAAGGATAATCATTCGATTTTGACTAAAATTTGAAAAGCAAGATTTCTCATAGAGTGGCTGAATACTATTTTAAGTTTGAGAGGAATACATTATCATGTTGAAGATGAACTAACTTACCGTAAGAGATGGTTTTCACAAAAGGACAAAAATAATAAAAGGTGTTATGAGATGAGTGATGTGAACAATGTCATGATAGCTTTTACTTAATATAATTAGTTCTTATGGATATGAGTGAAAGGAAATAGGACAAGGAGTCATTATAGATGTGTACTTGAAAGATGACAAGTTGAAAGACATAAAGAATGTGTCATGATGAATGTGTTTTTATAAGTGTTTAGAGTATACGTGAATATAGAAACATAGTTTGACTTTTTTTTTTAAAAATATAAGAAATCGATAAGAATGAAACCGAATAAAATAAAATTTTAATAGAACTCATAAGATGTTTTAGTCTTAGTAGGTGAGATTAATTATAAGTCACTTAGTTTGCATATTCCTAAATCTCTTCTAATTCGTGTAAAGTCTTCATGTTTTAATGGTTTAGTAAAGATGTCTGCTAACTGTTGATTAGTGGGTATGAATTCGAGTTTAATTATGTTGTTTAAGACTTGTTCTCTTAAGAAGTGGTGTCTTATTTGAATATGCTTAGTTCGTGAGTGTAAAATAGGATTTTTAGATAGGTTTATAGCATTAGTATTATCACAGAAAATAGTTGTATTTTCAAAATTTAAACCAAAATCTTTCAAAGTTTGTTTCATCCAGATGACTTGAGAACAGGCTAGGCTAGCAGCTATGTATTCAGCTTCAGTGGTAGATAAGGATACACAGTTTTGTTTCTTACTGAACCATGAAACTAGTGAGTGCCCTAGCATATGACATGTTCCACTTGTGCTTTTTCTGTCAGATTTACTTCCAGCAAAGTCAGCATCGCTGTATGAGATTAGATCAAATGTAGAGGATTTTGAATAGAATAATCCAAAATCAACTGTGTCTTTTAAATATCTCATTATTCTTTTTATAGCTTTAAGATGTGATTCTTTTGGATTTGACTGAAATCTAGCATACAAGCAAACACTGAACATAATATCTGGACGGCTAGCAGTTAAATAGAGTAGTGATCCTATCATACCTCGGTATACCTTTGTATCAACAGACTTACCATCTTCATCTTTGTCCAACACAGTGGTTGTGTTCATAAGAGTGGTTTTTGAAGCAGTTGAGTTCATGTTGAACCTCTTTAGAAGTTCATGAGCATACTTGGATTGATTGATGAAAACTCCATCCTTGGTTTGCTTAATATGCAGTCCAAGAAAGTAGTTGAGTTCTCCCATCATACTCATTTCAAATTCTTTCTGCATGGACTTTGAAAATTCTTCACAGAGAGTGTTGTTAGTAGATCCAAAGATGATATCGTCCACATAAAATTGAACAATTAAGGTATGATTATTCACCATTTTTACAAATAGAGTAGAGTCTGCTTTGCCTACTGAAAAACCAGTTTTTAATAAAAAGGTTTTGAGTCTATCATACCAAGCACGAGGTGCTTGTTTTAAACCATATAAGGCACGTTTTAGTTTGAAAACATGATCTGGATATTGTTCATTTTCAAAGCCTGGAGGTTGTTTTACATAAACTTCTTCATTTATAAAACCATTTAGAAAGGCACTTTTAACATCCATTTGATAAAGTTTAAAATCCATATAGCTTGCATATGCTAAAAACATCCTAATAGATTCAAGTCTAGCAACAGGAGCAAAAGTTTCATCAAAATCAATACCTTCCTCCTGGTTGTATCCTTGAGCTACTAGTCTTGCCTTGTTTCTTATAACATTACCTATTTCATCTAGCTTGTTTCTGAAGATCCATCTTGTCCCAATGATCTGATGATCCTTTGGTCTTGGTACAAGATCCCAAACTTCATTCCTTTGGAATTGATTTAGTTCTTCAGTCATGGCTAGCATTCAGAACTCATCGATGATGGCTTCATCAATCTTCTTTGGTTCAAGTTGAGAAATAAATGCCATATTTGCAATCCGTTCTAGCTGAGCTCTAGTCTGAACCCCCTTTGTCAGGTCTCCCAAAATCTGCTTTTGAGGATGATCTTTGATTTCGACAAATGTTCTTTGATGATCATCTTCATTAGATTTGGCTGTGTTATCTAGGAATAAATCTGTACTTTCAACATCATCATCGTTAGTCTGTTTAAGAACAGATTGATCAATAGATTCACAAAAACTGACATGCATAGATTCTTCAATAGAATATGAACTCTTATTAAAAACTCTGTATGCTTTACTATGACTTGAGTATCCTAAGAATATGCCTTCAATAGATTTTGCATCAAATTTATCTAGGCTATCTTTTGTGTTAAGGATAAAGCATTTACATCCAAAGACTTTAAAATAGTCTATTATTGGAGTTCTGTCATAGAATAGTTCATAGGGAGTTTTATTTAACAAGGGTCTAATAAGAACTCTATTGGTTATATGGCATGCAGTATTAATAGCTTCTGCCCAAAAAGATTTAGCAAGATTATTATGTTGGAGCATAGTTCTAGCAGATTCCTGAAGGGTTCTATTCTTTCTTTCTACTACACCATTTTGGGGTGCAGCTCTAGGAAAGGCAAAGTTATGAGAAATACCATGCAAGTTACAAAAATTTTCAAAAAGTTCATTTTCAAATTCTCCTCCATGGTCACTACGGATTTTTACAATAGAACATGATTTTTCATTTTGTAATTTTTTACACAAAATTTCAAATTGACAAAACGTATCACTTTTGTTTTTCAAAAATATTACCCAAGTAAATCTTGAGTAATCATCTACAATGACAAAAACATATTTATTATGATTTAGACTAGCTACTCCAGAAGGACCAAAAAGATCCAGGTGGAGAAGCTCTAAAGGTCTTTTACTTGAAATGATATTTTTTGATTTGAAAGATGATTTTGACAGTTTTCCTAATTGACATGCATCACAAAAATAATCCTTTTTAAAAGATATTTTGGGTAACCCACGTACTAACTTGTTTTTAGCTAATTTAGACATATATTTGGAGTTGACATGACCCATTCTCATGTGCCATAAATGTTGAGTGTCATTATTAGCTATAAGGCAATGTTCAGTAATGTTTTCTAGGTATAGTTCATATATATTATTTCTTCTTATACCTTTTAAGATGATGTTTTCGTTGGTGTCTGCTATAAGGCATGCATCATGTTTAAATCTAACATTATAACCTGTGTCACACATTTGACTGATACTTAGGAGGTTATGTTTTAATCCTTTAACAAGGAGAACCTCTTTGATAAGAGGTTTATCAATATTACCAATATTACCAATACCAATTATCAAACCTTTGTTGTTATCACCAAAGGTGACAGTTCCTCCTTCTTTATGATGAAGAACAGCAAAAAGATCTGGATGTCCTGTCATGTGCTTTGAACAATTACTGTCTAGTATCCATCTGTTCTTCTTCTTTGGAGCCTGCAAAACATTAAGTAAAACTTCTTTTTGGTACCCAGTCGGGTCCCTTTTTGTTAGATTTTGGAACCCAAATCTATTTTGATTTAGGTTTGTCTATAGCTTTAGAGGAGTTTAAGGAATTAAAATTATAATACTCCTTTTTAGGTTCAGAAGAACTTTTCACAAAAGTGGTCTTTTGATTCATACAAGAAGGCTTGTTGAAATGAGAGTAGCCGATACCATTCTTGTAGAAAGAGACTTTTTGAGAGGATAGAAGTTTATCCAAGTTCTCTTTTCCTTTAGTAAACTTGAAAACCGTTTTTATGAGGTTCTCAGTTTTACTTTTTAATTCTAAAATTTCTACTTGCAGATTTTTAGTTTTGGAGCTAGTAGAAAAGATTTCAGAAGTAATAAGAAAATTTTTCTTTTGTAACTCAGAATTTTCAATACTGAGTTTTTCATTTTTCAGAATAAGCTCTAGATTCTCAGATTTCAAATTTCTATTTTTTAGAATCGTTTTCCTTGATTCTTCAAAAAGTTCCTAAAAAGCATTTTGAAGTTCTTCAAAGGAGAAATCAAGGGATTCACTTACAGAGCTTTCTGCCATGAAGCACATGTTAGCGGTTTCTGCTTCATCATCACTTGACTCTTCACTTGTGGATGGTTCTGAATCATCCCATTGAGCATGCAGAGCCTTTTTCTTGAAAAACCTCTTCTTTGGTTCCTCAGTCTTGGCTTTTCTTTTGAGAAGAGGACAGTCACGTATCAAGTGACCTGGCTTATTACACTGGTAGCACATGGAATCTTCCTTGGGGCCTCTTTCACTTTGTTGGTTCCTTCATAAATAACCTCCAAAGAATGCCAAATATCATATGCAGATTCACATATAGATATTCTATTGAATTCATTCTGATCAATGGCACAATATAAGGCATTCATAGCCTTTCATTTAGATTTGCCATTTTCTTTTCTTCATCAGACCATAAGTTATAGTCTGTGGATGGAGATGTGTATGGATGCTCAACAATTTTCCATACAGCAAAATCTATGGATTTGAGAAATATACTCATTCTGCACTTCCAGTATCCATAGTTGGAGCCGTTGAAGAAAGGAGGACGAGATGCGTGTTGACCTTCAATATCACGAGCATAGGAGGTAGATGTCATTTGTGCTGGAAGACTTATTATGTCGAAACCAGCAAACCTGCTCTGATACCAAATAAAATTTCACTAGAGGGGGGGTGAATAGTGAAATACTAAATAGATCGATAAATTAAAAATCTAATGCAATAAAGGCACAACACATAAACACAGAATTTATACTGGTTCGGTCAAAACCCTAACCTACATCCAGTCTCCAAGCAAACCACTTGAGCTTTCCACTATAACATCCGAGTCACCGGATAAATAGTACAACACCCTCTTCCTCAGAGGTCTTCTTCTCTCAACAGAGAAGGGGCACACCCTCTTCCACAGAGGTCTTCTTCTCTCAACAGAGAAGGACAACACCCTCTTTCACAGAGGTCTTCTTCTCTCAATAGAGAAGGGCAACACCCTCTTTCTCAGAGGTCTACTTCTTTCAACAAAGAAGGAGTACAGTGAATAACAGAAAGTTACAATACTTCCTATAGAACCTTCAAAATGATATGAATGCATGAATGAAGGATTCTCAGAATGTTCTGTTCTTTTCACTCAGAAGATACTTTTTGTCAAAGAGCTATTCTTGACTTTTTCTCTTTCTTTTCTCTTTCTTTTTCTAGGCTCTCTTTCAAATATCGAATAAGAATTTTTCTCGTTGTAAGCTCACATATCCATTCCTTGTTTGAATAGTTTATTTGAGTGTGTTTATATAGCTTTAAAAAAGTTGTTGTTACCTTTTTGAAATCGTAGTCTTTTTGAGATGTGAAATGTCATGTCATTTCAAAAACCAAATTTATGGATTTTCGAAAAAGTCTTTTTTCCATAAAAGTAAAATATGGGGTACAATAGTCGTTGTAATATTTTAGGTATTATATATTTTATGTAAAAGGTCTATCTCTTACAATAGTACATTGAACGTTGGATTGTAGGCTATCATGTAGTTTTGTCTTTATTCTAATTAATGATTTGTGGTACATAAGTACTTCTTTACTTAAATGAGTGTAAGTACAATAAATGCTTTGAGATCTTTATTTGTACATAGTCATATCAAGAGTTGTCTTTATGATGTGTTTTTCAATGTCTACAGAGAGAATGAAGACTTTAAGCAAGTCGACATTCTTGAGATGGATATTAGCAAAGATTTCTTACAGGAGGAATTTAATGCTATACAAAGAGAATGATGACTTCAGGTAAGTCGACATTCTATGGGTTTGTAAAAAGGTAACTAAAGTCTTTTCAACACATATTATATTTGTTTTTCTTTGTCTAGCCGATTTTCATCTTTTGTCTTTTTCCTACTTTTAAAATCATTACTTTTCAAGTTGTCTTGTATATGATAGAAGGTACAATTATTACATTTTGAAATCATGTCAAAATACCTTTTTCATAAAGGGTTGTAAGAAGGTACAATTATTTGTTTTCAAAAAGGAGCTTTTTGAAACTATTGTATACTTTTATGGAATATAGCTTTTATGAATGAGTATGTAATATGCAATATGTATGCTTCTGAAGGTTCTGTTACATATGACACTAAAGAAGAAAAAAGTCTTCATCTTGAGGTAGCCGATCTCTTTAGATGGTCTTTAGGAATGCATGGCTCATCAAGCTTTTTCTTCAAGGAGTATGATTGCACCATAGTTGTACTTGAACAGGAGGTCTCCATCCTTTTTGGGTGAGATATCCTTTGCATCAAATACTCGTTAGATATATGGCAAAACATATTCAGTCATAATATAACATTTTTCAAGAAGACATATTATCATATCATATGAAATCAAATAAGACAGTGTATCATATTATGTGACATCAAAACAGAGTTTCTCAACATTCTCTCCCTTTTTTATGATGACAAAATATGCTCCCCCTGTCAAAAAGACATTATGCATAGAAGTAATTATTAGCATAAAAAGATTGAAAAATGTTAAAGAGAGTATTTTTCTCCAATAATGGAGACAGGTTTTTCTCCCCCTTTGTCATGGACAAAAAGGAAGGGATCAGAGTAAGCAGAGTTATTACAGACCAAAAATAATGTAAAGTTATTACAGACGTCATGAATGAAGAGTTCATTTTGATCCGGAGGAGGGGTGAAACTTCCGGAGTAAAGCATCTTGGCTGAGTTGTAGTGAAGCTTGATTCTTCAGAAGGAGATCCTGGGTGTTCTGGACATTGACAAGAGCTGAGAAGATGTCAAGGTCAGAAGTTGCTGCTTGATCTGCTTCTTGAGGGCCTTCGTCGTCAGAGTTTAGGTGAGAGGACTCTTCTTCGTGGAGAGAGGAGTCATCAAATATATGGTTTAAGTAGTAGACGACATCGGTTGCAAGAGGAATCTGGAAGAATTCAAGAATGAGTGTGATGAAATATCCGAAAGGAAGAGACTTAAAAGACCGAAAGTTGATCATGTTGTGGAAGATGACACTGGACCAGTTGATGGGAAAGGCAGAGAAGATGGCATAAAGAAGAAGGGAGACTTCATTTGCAATAAATCCCCTAGAGGGCGACTTGGGTACTATATTGGAGGAAAGAATTTTGGACAACAATAGAGCATGAGGTTTGAGATTGCTCTCATGCCATGGGAAGTGAGTGGAGCGAGTGGAGAGGAGGATTTTCTGAAACACTGAGTGGTCGAGAGGAACAATGTTGGGAAGCTCAATACCGTAGGAAGAAATATTCAGAATGTTGCCTAACTGAGATATGTCGAAGGAGAAAACTTTTCCATGTACCATGGAAGTGATAGAAGAGTGATCATGGTCGATAGATAGGTTGGTGTAGAATATTTTGATGAGATTAGGATAGATGGGCATTTGTTTTGGAGAGGCTAGAACATGAATAAGTTCGGAGAGAGAAGTTTGTAAGTCAAAAGCTGGAAAGGCTTCAAGGTGAACCAACTTTCCTGGTTGGATGGCCATGGAGTTGATGGAGTGATAAGTGTGAATGAGATCCGGAAATCTCAACTTCGAAGCCTCAAGTATGTTGGATGTGGAAGAGAATGCCATTGCAAGAGATTTAAAAAAAAGAGCAAGAGAGAAGAGCTTGGAAGGAGTAGTAGTTTGTAAGAGAATAGAGATATTCGTGAGAAATTGGTGAGAGATGAACTAATCTATTAAATAGAAGGAGAAAAGTAGTGGTGATAAGAAATGAATGACATTGGAAGTGAAGGATTTTTAGATTTTAGCTGAAAGAGGAAATGTGTGAGTTGTAAAATAAGAGGCTTGTGAATGACAAATCAAATCAGTTGTTGGAAGATAGTGTATTGTATGTTAAGAAGGACATAGTTTTGAATAACTTTTCTATAAAGAGAAAAAAAATTTCTATGGGAGAAGTTATCGAATTGTGAGATATGTCATGAATTGAGTATGGAGTATCCTATTGGACTTCACGTGTGATGAATGAATAAAGTCAAGAAGGTGAATACTCTAAATATTTTCGTGAAGTGAAGAGATGTAAGAATTGTTATGGAGTGAAGGAAATAATGGCCTAATAAAACAAGCAACTTTTTATACATGATTTTACTTTATATGAAAGCATTCTAAATCCGTGAGAAGTGAATTTGGAATAAGACAAACAAGGATATATGAGTGAGATGCAATAATTTCTTATTTAAGAAATGTTGTTATAGGTATGCGTGGAAGGAGTGTGAAAAGGCATAAAGAAAGGTGAGTTGATATACGAATTTGAAAGAGAGAGAGATCATAAAGGACAACAATCACTTGATGTATGACATAAAGTGAAGTCATGATTGATGTTTGGCTTAGAGGACATGGTTTTAATGGAGGGAGTTAATGGTTTTTTTTAAAAACGATAAATTTAAATATGTAATGGTCACGGATGGAGGTTCACTTCGTATTGGATGGAGAGAGACAAGAAAAGGGTGGTACTTAATAGTACATATGAAAAAGAATGGAGGACAAGTTTTTGAAAATAATAATTTTTCAAAAAGAGATGTGAAGGATGACACGATAGAAATAGAGCGTACGTAAGATATGATATAACAGATGATATAGTAAAACTATATGTGATACAACAACTTAACTTTTGAAGAAGGTAAAAAAACTTTGAAAAGGATAATCATTCGATTTTGACTAAAATTTGAAAAGCAAGATTTCTCATAGAGTGGCTGAATACTATTTTAAGTTTGAGAGGAATACATTATCATGTTGAAGATGAACTAACTTACCGTAAGAGATGGTTTTCACAAAAGGACAAAAATAATAAAAGGTGTTATGAGATGAGTGATGTGAACAATGTCATGATAGCTTTTACTTAATATAATTAGTTCTTATGGATATGAGTGAAAGGAAATAGGACAAGGAGTCATTATAGATGTGTACTTGAAAGATGACAAGTTGAAAGACATAAAGAATGTGTCATGATGAATGTGTTTTTATAAGTGTTTAGAGTATACGTGAATATAGAAACATAGTTTGACTTTTTTTTTTAAAAATATAAGAAATCGATAAGAATGAAACCGAATAAAATAAAATTTTAATAGAACTCATAAGATGTTTTAGTCTTAGTAGGTGAGATTAATTATAAGTCACTTAGTTTGCATATTCCTAAATCTCTTCTAATTCGTGTAAAGTCTTCATGTTTTAATGGTTTAGTAAAGATGTCTGCTAACTGTTGATTAGTGGGTATGAATTCGAGTTTAATTATGTTGTTTAAGACTTGTTCTCTTAAGAAGTGGTGTCTTATTTGAATATGCTTAGTTCGTGAGTGTAAAATAGGATTTTTAGATAGGTTTATAGCACTAGTATTATCACAGAAAATAGTTGTATTTTCAAAATTTAAACCAAAATCTTTCAAAGTTTGTTTCATCCAGATGACTTGAGTACAGGCTAGGCTAGCAGCTATGTATTCAGCTTCAGTGGTAGATAAGGATACACAGTCTTGTTTCTTACTGAACCATGAAACTAGTGAGTGCCCTAGCATATGACATGTTCCACTTGTGCTTTTTCTGTCAGATTTACTTCCAGCAAAGTCAGCATCGTTGTATGAGATTAGATCAAATGTAGAGGATTTTGAATAGAATAATCCAAAATCAACTGTGTCTTTTAAATATCTCATTATTCTTTTTACAGCTTTAAGATGTGATTCTTTTGGATTTGACTGAAATCTAGCACACAAGCAAACACTGAACATAATATCTGGACGGCTAGCAGTTAAATAGAGTAGTGATCCTATCATACCTCGGTATACCTTTGTATCAACAGACTTACCATCTTCATCTTTGTCCAACACAGTGGTTGTGCTCATAGGAGTGGTTTTTGAAGCAGTTGAGTTCATGTTGAACCTCTTTAGAAGTTCATGAGCATACTTGGATTGTTTGATGAAAACTCCATCCTTGGTTTGCTTAATATGCAGTCCAAGAAAGTAGTTGAGTTCTCCCATCATACTCATTTCAAATTCTTTCTGCATGGACTTTGAAAATTCTTCACAGAGAGTGCTGTTAGTAGATCCAAAGATGATATCATCCACATAAAATTGAACAATTAAGGTATGATTATTCACCATTTTTACAAATAGAGTAGAGTCTGCTTTGCCTACTGAAAAACCAGTTTTTAATAAAAAGGTTTTGAGTCTATCATACCAAGCACGAGGTGCTTGTTTTAAACCATATAAGGCACGTTTTAGTTTGAAAACATGATCTGGATATTGTTCATTTTCAAAGCCTGGAGGTTGTTTTACATAAACTTCTTCATTTATAAAACCATTTAGAAAGGCACTTTTAACATCCATTTGATAAAGTTTAAAATCCATATAGCTTGCATATGCTAAAAACATCCTAATTGATTCAAGTCTAGCAACAGGAGCAAAAGTTTCATCAAAATCAATACCTTCCTCCTGGTTGTATCCTTGAGCTACTAGTCTTGCCTTGTTTCTTATAACATTACCTATTTCATCTAGCTTGTTTCTGAAGATCCATCTTGTCCCAATGATCTGATGATCCTTTGGTCTTGGTACAAGATCCCAAACTTCATTCCTTTGGAATTGATTTAGTTCTTCAGTCATGGCTAGCATCCAGAACTCATCGATGATGGCTTCATCAATCTTCTTTGGTTCAAGTTGAGAAATAAATGCCATATTTGCAATCCGTTCTAGCTGAGCTCTAGTCTGAACCCCCTTTGTCAGGTCTCCCAAAATCTGCTTTTGAGGATGATCTTTGATTTTGACAAATGTTCTTTGATGATCATCTTCATTAGATTTGGCTGTGTTATCTAGGAATAAATCTGTACTTTCAACATCATCATCGTTAGTCTGTTTAAGAACAGATTGATCAATAGATTCACAAAAACTGACATGCATAGATTCTTCAATAGAATATGAACTCTTATTAAAAACTCTGTATGCTTTACTATGACTTGAGTATCCTAAGAATATGCCTTCAATAGATTTTGCATCAAATTTATCTAGGCTATCTTCTGTGTTAAGGATAAAGCATTTACATCCAAAGACTTTAAAATAGTCTATTCTTGGAGTTCTGTCATAGAATAGTTCATAGGGAGTTTTATTTAACAAGGGTCTAATAAGAACTCTATTGGTTATATAGCATGCAGTATTAACAGCTTCTGCCCAAAAAGATTTAGCAAGATTATTATGTTGGAGCATAGTTCTAGCAGATTCTTGAAGGGTTCGATTCTTTCTTTCTACTACACCATTTTGGGGTGCAGCTCTAGGAAAGGCAAAGTTATGAGAAATACCATGCAAGTTACAAAAATTTTCAAAAAGTTCATTTTCAAATTCTCCTCCATGGTCACTACGGATTTTTACAATAGAACATGATTTTTCATTTTGTAATTTTTTACACAAAATTTCAAATTGACAAAACGTATCACTTTTGTTTTTCAAAAATATTACCCAAGTAAATCTTGAGTAATCATCTACAATGACAAAAACATTTTTATTATGATTTAGACTAGCTACTCTAGAAGGACCAAAAAGATCCAGGTGAAGAAGCTCTAAAGGTCTTTTACTTGAAATGATATTTTTTGATTTGAAAGATGATTTAGACAGTTTTCCTAATTGACATGCATCACAAAAATAATCCTTTTTAAAAGATATTTTGGGTAACCCACGTACTAACTTGTTTTTAACTAATTTAGACATATATAGGGAGTTGACATGACCCATTCTCATGTGCCATAAATGTTGAGTGTCATTATTAGCTATAAGGCAATGTTCAGTAATGTTTTCTAGGTATAGTTCATATATATTATTTCTTCTTATACCTTTTAAGATGATGTTTTCGTTGGTGTCTGCTATAAGGCATGCATTATGTTTAAATCTAACATTATAACCTGTGTCACACATTTGACTGATACTTAGGAGGTTATGTTTTAATCCTTTAACAAGGAGAACCTCTTTGATAAGAGGTTTATCAATATTACCAATATTACCAATACCAATTATCAAACCTTTGTTGTTATCACCAAAGGTGACAGTTCCTCCTTCTTTATGATGAAGAACAACAAAAAGGTCTGGATGTCCTGTCATGTGCTTTGAACATCCACTGTCTAGTATCCATCTGTTCTTGTTCTTTGGAGCCTGCAAAACATTAAGTAAAACTTCTTTTTGGTACCTAGTCGGGTCCCTTTTTGTTAGATTTTGGAACCCAAATCCATTTTGATTTGGGTTTGTCTATAGCTTTAGAGGAGTTTAAGGAATTAAAATTATAATACTCCTTTTTTGGTTCAGAAGAACTTTTCACAAAAGTGGTCTTTTGATTCATACAAGAAGGCTTGTTGAAATGAGAGTACCCGATACCATTCTTGTAGAAAGAGACTTTTTGAGAGGATAGAAGTTTATCCAAGTTCTCTTTTCCTTTAGTAAACTTGAAAACCGTTTTCATGAGGTTCTCAGTTTTACATTTTAATTCTGAAATTTCTACTTGCAGATTTTTAGTTTTGGAGCTAGTAGAAGAGATTTCAGAAGTAATAAGAAAATTTTTCTTTTGTAACTCAGAATTTTCAATACTGAGTTTTTCATTTTTCAGAATAAGCTCTAGATTCTTAGATTTCAAATTTCCATTTTTGAGAATCGTTTTCCTTGATTCTTCAAAAAGTTCCTAAAAAGCATTTTGAAGTTCTTCAAAGGAGAAATCAAGGGATTCACTTACAGAGCTTTCTGCCATGAAGCACATGTTAGCGGTTTCTGCTTCATCATCACTTGACTCTTCACTTGTGGATGGTTCTGAATCATCCCATTGAGCATGCAGAGCCTTTTTCTTGAAAAACCTCTTCTTTGGTTCCTCAGTCTTGGCTTTTCTTTTGAGAAGAGGACAGTCACGTCTCAAGTGACCTGGCTTATTACACTGGTAGCACATGGAATCTTCCTTGGGGTCTTTTCTTTCTTTGTGCTTATTTGGTAGCCGGTTTCTTCTCATAAAGCGCTGGAATTTTCTGGTGAGTAGCGCAATTTCAGTTTCTTTTTCTGATTCCTCATTCTCTGAAAGGGCTGGGAAGGCTAGAGTTTTCTTTAAAGGTTGTTCCTCTTCCCTTCTTTCCTTCATGTGGACTTCATAGGCCATAAGATTGCCTATTAAGTCGTCCAGGGTAAGCTTGGACAGAGCTTGAGCTTCTTCAATAGCAGTAGTCTTTTTCTCCCAATCAGTTGTGAGAGATCTCAAGATTTTCTTCACCTTATCTGTCTGGGAATGGGTTACACCCAGAGATTTCAGATCGTTGGTGATGTTGGTGAATCTGGTCAACATCTCTGTGATGGGTTCATCTTTGTTCATTTTGAACAACTCATATTTTCTGACAAGAGATGAGATTTTGGCCTCTTTCACTTTGTTGGTTCCTTCATGAATAACCTCCAAAGAATGCCAAATATCATATGCAGATTCACATATAGATATTCTATTGAATTCATTCTGATCAATGGCACAATATAAGGCATTCATAGCCTTTGCATTTAGATTTGCCATTTTCTTTTCTTCATCAGACCATAAGTTATAGTCTGTAGATGGAGATGTGTATGGATGCTCAACAATTTTCCATACAGCAAAATCTATGGATTTGAGAAATATACCCATTCTGCACTTCCAGTATCCATAGTTGGAGCCGTTGAAGAAAGGAGGACGAGATGCGTGTTGACCTTCAATATCACGAGCATAGGAGGTAGATGCCATTTGTGCTGGAAGACTTGTTATGTCGAAACCAACAAACTTGCTCTGATACCAAATGAAATTCCACTAGAGGGGGGTGAATAGTGAAATACTAAATAGATTGATAAATTAAAAATATAATACAATAAAGGCACAACACATAAACACAGAATTTATACTGGTTCGATCAAAACCCTGACCTACATCCAGTCCTCAAGCAAACCACTTGAGCTTTCCACTATAACATCCGAGTCACCGGATAAATAGTACAACACCCTCTTCCTCAGAGGTCTTCTTCTCTCAACAGAGAAGGGGCACACCCTCTTCCACAGAGGTCTTCTTCTCTCAACAGAGAAGGACAACACCCTCTTTCACAGAGGTCTTCTTCTCTCAACAGAGAAGGGACACACCCTCTTCCACAGAGGTCTTCTTCTCTCAACAGATAAGGACAACACCCTCTTTCACAGAGGTCTTCTTCTCTCAACAGAGAAGGACAACACCCTCTTTCTCAAAGGTCTACTTCTTTCAACAAAGAAGGAATACAGTGAATAACAGAAAGTTACAATACTTCCTATAGAACCTTCAGAATGATATGAATGCACGAATGAAGGATTCTCATAATGTTATGTTCTTTTCACTCAGAAGATACTCTTTGTCAAAGAGCTATTCTTGACTTTTTCTCTTTCTTTTCTCTTTTTTTTTCTAGGCTCTCTTTCAAATATCGAATAAGAATTTTTCTCGTTGTAAGCTCACATATCCATTCCTTGTTTGAATAGTTTATTTGAGTGTGTTTATATAGCTTTAAAAAAGTAGTCGTTACCTTTTTGAAATCGTAGTCTTTTTGAGATGTGAAATGTCATGTCATTTCAAAAACCAAATTTATGGATTTTCGAAAAAGTCTTCTTTCCATAAAAGTAAAATATGGGGTACAATAGTCATTGTAATATTTTAGGTATTATATATTTTATGTAAAAGGTCTATCTCTTACAATAGTACATTGAACGTTGGATTGTAGGCTATCATGTAGTTTTGTCTTTATTCTAATTAATGATTTGTGATACATAAGTACTTCTTTACTTAAATGAGTGTAAGTACAATAAATGCTTTGAGATCTTTATTTGTACATAGTCATATCAAGAGTTGTCTTTATGATGTGTTTTTCAATGTCTACAGAGAGAATGAAGACTTTAAGCAAGTCGACATTCTTGAGATGGATATTAGCAAAGATTTCTTATAGGAGGAATTTAATGCTATACAAAGAGAATGATGACTTCAAGTAAGTCGACATTCTATGGGTTTGTAAAAAGGTAACTAAAGTCTTTTCAACACATATTATATTTGTTTTTCTTTGTCTAGCCGATTTTCATGTTTTGTCTTTTTCCTACTTTTAAAATCATTACTTTTCAAGTTGTCTTGTATATGATAGAAGGTACAATTATTACATTTTGAAATCATGTCAAAATACCTTTTTCATAAAGGGTTGTAAGAAGGTACAATTGTTTGTTTTCAAAAAGGAGCTTTTTGAAACTATCGTATACTTTTATGGAATATAGCTTTTATGAATGAGTATGTAATATGCAATATGTATGCTTCTGAAGGTTCTGTTACATATGACACTAAAGAAGAAAAAAGTCTTCATCTTGAGGTAGCCGATCTCTTTAGATGGTCTTTAGGAATGCATGGCTCATCAAGCTTTTTCTTCAAGGAGTATGATTGCACCATAGTTGTACTTGAACAGGAGGTCTCCATCCTTTTTGGGTGAGATATCCTTGCATCAAATACTCGTTAGATATATGGACAAACATATTGAGTCATAATATAACATTTTTCAAGAAGACATATTATCATATCATATGAAATCAAATAAGACAGTGTATCATATTATGTGACATCAAAACAGAGTTTCTCAACAGACCGCTGCTGCGATGTTCTCGACTGGTTGAACTTCTTTCAGCTTCAACGTTTCCAGATTTTCACTGAGGTTAATTTCCTCACTTTCCCTGATGCTGGGAATGTCCGCTGTAAATGTTGGGCGAGGGATCATTGGTTGCGGTAATCTTTCCTCGGGGTTTTCACCCAAAATTATGGTGATCATGCCACCTTTAGACCACTTGATGCACTGGTGGAGTGTTGAAGGAACAACATTTACATTGTGTATCCATGTTTGACCCAGCAAGAGATTGTATGTTGGTGGCACATTGACGATATGGAATAATTCTGTGTGCACTGAATAATTGATAAAAATCTACAGAAAGATCTTCCCTTTTGATGTCTGCCCATGATTATCAAAACCATAGATTATGATCGGGCCTGGTGAGTATTTCTCTTCTTTCAATCCCAAGGCCTTCGCAGTTATCTCTGGGCAAATATTGAGGTTGTTGCCTCCATCCACGAGCACATGTGGGACGGTCATGCCCCTGGTCCTTACCACGATATATAATGCATTATTGTGAAAAGCATGAGGTTTTGGCAAATCTTCATTAGAAAAAGTGATAAGCGCATTGGTCATTGCCTGATTCGCAATTTGTGCCATATCTTCTGACGTGGTGCCTGGCTTTACTTTAATTTTCTTAAGCAAATCATTCAGCCTCTTCTGATGCTCCGGGGAATCATGAGTCAACTCAAAGATCAAAACATTGGAAATTGTCGTAACTGGCTTCTGGAGTAGGTTAGCTCATTCTTCTGGTGCCTTGGAAGTTTCTTCTTTCTCTGCAGGGATTTGCTTTTTGATAAATTTCTTGGGAAGGCAGGGACCTTTTTGGTTTGAGCTGATGAATTCATTCGGTTCAAGATCGAGATGATATCCATCTTCTTCGAGGCAAGCTGGGTTTGGTGAAGAACCATAACTTGATGCTGAAGACTTATATTCTCATTGGAGCATAAACATATATGATTTTGTGGCAAGAAGGGATATTCTGTAATGGCTGCCACTGAGTGATCGGGGAATGGTGTCGACAATATTTTCAGCTTATTTTCTTCTTCATCTTCCATAAGGAGATTTTTGTCGATGCAGTCCTGTATCAAATGCTTGAGTATAAAGCAATATTTTGTATCATGCCCCATTGCTCTGTGGAACTTGCAGAATTTTTCTTTGAATTTTTCCATGATCACCGGAGGATCTGCTACTTTAGGGAGTTTGACTATCCCTTGAGTTAACATATATTCCAGGACTTTCTCTAAGGGTTGATCCAAAGGAGTAAACACACGATCCTTATTCCATTTGATGTATTTGGGTTTTTCCTGAAGATCTTTTTTCTGTTGGGGGCCGGATGGAAGAGGTTTATCATTGTTTTTAAAGAACTTTCCTTTCTGGCCTCTATTTTGATCAGACTTTGCACCGCTACTGTTACCATTCTTATTGCCCTTATTACCATGATTGTTTCTTGAAGTGTCAGCTGAGTAGGTAAAATGTGCCTTTTTCTTCTGATCTTGGGTATTCTTGATAAGAGTAATACCTTCATATACCCCATTTTTCATTCCCTCTTTGAGCCATTCAGCTCACTCTGTCAACTCAATGAATGATTTTGATGGAGAATTGGAAATGAGACTTCTTAATGGCTGCGAAAAATTGTTGAGAATAACTTGAAGGGCATGCTCTTCTGAGATGGGATTTCTCATCCTTTTGCAAGTACTTCTCTATCTGTGAATGAAATCTTTGGCCTTCTCATTATTCTCTTGCTTGAGATTGCATAAATGATTGAGCGTCGGTAAAGCTTTTGTGTTAAGCAAGAATCGTTCAATGAATAGATTGGCAACTCTGTCAAAGTCTCGCAATTCAATGGGATTTATATGCTCAGCATACCACTTGGAAGCTGCGCCTTCCAAACTGCGAGGAAAGCATAGGAAAAGGGCATGGTTATCTTTCTTGTATCTGGCACATTATGCAAAGAACATTGCAAGATGGGCTTTGGGATCACCAGAATTGGGTCTTCCACCGGGATCTGAAACTTAATTTTGTTCACTGACTCAGGCTCCTCAATGATTTTCTTGGTCCGACATAGGGGGTTTTGGAAAAATGCAGGTTGCTCTTCCTCTGAGTCTTCTTCTGCTGACTCTGTGCTTTCAAAATCGCCGTCATGCTGAACTTTCTTCTTGCTGACTCTGATGGGTTTTCCCCTGATTTTGCTTTGGGAAGATACTTTCTTCGGATTTACCTCAACATGTTCAGATATCAACTTTGCCATCATTTTCTGAAACAGACTGTATATGACCGAATCAACATCATCTTCCACTTCCTGGCCCTGCCTTCTGGATGTTCTGGAGGAATTCATTTCTTCTGCCTTGCTGTCACTGTACTGTTGAACAGTCTCCTTTCCCGTCCTTGTTTGAACCATGATGAAATGCCAATGCTTTCTGTAGAATAAAGGGATGTTTTAGACTGAAGAATTTTTTAGAGAAAAGAGAGATGATGAAGGAGATATTTAGGGATTTGCAAATATATCTCTTGATAAAAGAGATTTTATATGAGAATATGAAAATTTTGAATAGAATTTGGAAGACATATATGAAGAAACAAAATTTAAAAAAATAGATGCCAGGATTTAAATATTTGAAAAATTGCAGGCAGGATTGGAGAAATTAAAGAAAGAAAAGAAAATACACCTAGAGTTTTGAAAATCTAAGGAGAGTTTTAAAAAGGATTTCTAGAATTTGGGAAAAATAGTTATGAAGAAATAAGGAAAAAGAAAAAATATATGCTTGGACTTTAAAAAATAGAAGAAGACTTCAAAACAAATATCTAGGATTTTAGAAAATGATTCTGAAGAAATATGGAAAGAGAAACATATACCTAGATTTTGAGAAATATAGAATTTTTTTAAAAATAATATCTAGGATTTAAAAATTACTCTGAAAAAATAAAAGAAAAGAAATATATACCTTGATTTTGAGAAATATAGGGAAATCTTAAAAAATGTCCAGGGTTTCAGAAAATTATTATGAAGAAATAAAGAAAGAGAAATATACAACCTGGATTTTGAGAAATAGAGAGAAATTTTGAAATAAATATCCAGGATTTGAGAAAGGTGAAGTAAATGAGGATTTACAAGATAATATTCACAAAAGAAGCAAAACTATACAAGCAATGATGCACATAACAACACTCCCTAAGAGCTGACTCTAAATGCAATATTTGAAAAGGCTTGTAGGACCTTAATCCTAACTCTAAGGTTTAAATAATCTGAATCCAGCCAAGATACATTGATATACTCAAGACGAAGATCGAAGTACATGGCATAAGAATTTCTTCGGTTCTATATGTTGGCTTTTCTAGATTTATCCAATAATATATGGAAATTTCTGGATTTATCTAGATATAAGCCTTTTTCCATGTTTTTTCTGATATAAACATGATAAAATAGGATGTAAAATTGAAGAAATAATAAAAATAAACAACTTTGAAATTCAAAATTTAGGGGAAATTGATAAAAATACCCCTGAAAACAAGACTATGGCCTTAAAATCAGGGTTTTTCAGAAAATATTTTGGGAAAACTTTGGATTTAGGGTTTAAAAAGATTCAAATCAAAGCCAAATCGGATATAAAGTGTCCTAGTATTATTCTAAATATGAACAAACCCTAAAAATATAAACTTTTATAAAAAAATCTGAAATATCATAAAAAGCATGATTTTGCCAGTATTTCTGGATCCTACGGGCACCCTGTTTTGCAATATAAGCAATTCAAGCATCAAATGAGTTCCAAAATTAATAAAAATCAATATCTGCACTTCTGATAACCCTAAAATTAAACTGGAATTATAAAAAATTGTTTTTAACATTATTTCAATCCTAAAATTACATAAAAACCCAAAAATATGCTATTTTTACCCATGGGCGCGTACCTGTCGTAGTGTCAGACCTGAATCAGGGGTCAAATCATCATGGAAATTCATAAAATTTTACAGAAGAATACTAGATATAAAAATAAATATTCTCCTATTTACAGATTGAAAAAATCATCTCTGGTTAGGGAGATATTGTTCCAGCAATTTATGCTTGAATTGAATGAATATAAAATATATTAAAACAAGTGCTTCTGCTTTCGGGAACAGAACAAAATAGTAAACTTTATTAAAAAATTATGAAATTTTAGCAGTGAATAGGAGACACTCATATAAAGATTTTCCATTTTTACAGATTGTCAATCGGATCTTTGGTTAGGGAGATACGATTGACACAAGTTGACTTAGGGTTTAAAGAAAGCATAACGAGTTCTGAGAAGTTGATCCTACCTTATGACAAAGAAAAATATCATACATATATATAAAATTATGAGAAAATTATAGAAAATAATAGACATCAATATGAAGCTACTGCAATTTATGAATCATGAATCGGACCTTAGATGACAGAAATATCACATCTGCAATCTATACTTAAATTTCAATAGCGAGTTTAAGGAACATAAATCATGGTTTGACTTTATATATTTCTGACAGAGTTCTCGAACCCAAAAACATCTAAATTTTTTATAGGAAGTTATTAATGAATCCATGAAACAACCATAAAAAAATTAGAATTTTCTACTGAAGATTTAAACATGAAATAGCATGATTTTTACAGACCTAGAATTAAAACACACGAATATCTAATAAAACACTAAAAAAACTAATTTAAACATGAAAACTAATAAAAAAATACATGAACAACATAACAAAATTTGATTTGATGTTGGAATATATAAAATAAACACTAATATGACAAAAAAAAATACAGGAATCCATGGTTGAATTTGATTTACCCTTTGAAAAGATGGATTTAGCACATTTAGCGGGCAAATCTCACCTTTCGTTGGTTAAGAACATAAAATTTGATATTCTAAACGATTCCAATGGATTAGAATCCTGGAAAACATCATTGAACAGAATTAGATCATCTTCTTTAACCGATCTTGAGGTTCTTGGATGAAAATAATGTTCAAAATCCAATAATGGAGGGGCGGCAATGGCTAGAATGTGAAATAAAACGAAGAAAAACTAAAAAAAATAATAAAAAGATGAAGAGAATCATACCTTGGATGTTGCAGCAATAGGGGAAGCAGCTGGGAGGAGAGAGAAGCTCCAAGAAGAGGATGAGAGAGGAATAGGGGTCGACCCCCTCTCTTGCCTCTATTTATAGATTTTAAAAAGACTCCTAATTAGCTTTAACCTTTGAATTTTCAAAACTTATCTAAACTACCTACCTATGGGGGGCGATTTTTTTGGGATTTTCTTAAACTAACCCTAGCTCTAACTAATCTAATTAACATCTAACTAGACTTCTAATTAACCTAAGAAATTTCCAAATGTGGCGCCACCTAGTGTGGGCCCACATTGGATTTTTAAAACTTTAACTTAAAACCTTTAAAAACCAATGATTAAAAACCTAATTAAAATGTATTTTCGAAATTGGTTTTGACTCTTCTAAACCCCTAATCTAACTAGGAAACTGACTAACCCTAGCCTAATCCTGATTTCTGCAAACGTGGCACCACCCCGAGTGGTCCCCGTTTGATTTTTCAAAAACGATTTTAAAACTTGAAACTGAAGGGTTTTTCAAAAGAGATTCAAAAGTAGACTTGAGATTGAAAGTTTTGAAATGACACAGAGTCCTGACTGGTCAGGACTCCTCCAGACATGGCACCAACTGAGTGGGCCCCACATCAGGGTTTTGAAAAAGTTGAAATAAAGACTGAAAATGGCTTTGAAAAGGAGTTAAAATCAACAGATAGAATTCAAAGGTTTTGAAAACAGAGTTCTAAGTGAACTGAAACTCTGGACCAGAGTCCTGAACCAATTAGGACTCTGAGATTTTAGATTTTTGAAAGTCAAATGAAGGAGTTTTTGAAAGATTTTATCAAAACTGGTGAAAATATAGTCAGGGTTAGAGTCCTAACTCAACTGAAACTCTGAAATAGAGTCCCAAATCAACTAGAACTCAGCAAAATGAACCAATTTTGAAAAAACAAGTGGAGAAAATGAAAATGGAAGGTAGAAACAAGATTCAGAATAAAGTCTTGATCAGATTGGGACTCTGAGATAGAGTCCTGATCGGACTGAAACTCTAGTTTTTGGGTCTTTTCTGAAAAATAGATGAAAGAATTTGTGAAAACCAGTAAAAATGACAACAAACAGTGAAATCAGAACAGTGTTCTAATCCAACTGGGACTCTGGGGACAAAGTTCTAATTTGACTAGGACTCTCAGAATTCTGGACTTTTTGAGAAAACAAATAAGAGGATTTTGAAAACAGGTGACAATAAGGTAGAAATTGAAGTCTGGTTCAGAGTCCTGATCTGACTAGGACTCTGAGAAAGAGTCCTAATTCGACTAGAACTCTGAAAATTTTGGTTTTTTACAAAGAAAAAGATGAGATTTTAAAAAGAACTTTTAAAAACCAGTGAAAATGAAGTGAGAAAATGAACTTAGGATAGAGTCCTGATTCGATCAGGACTCTGGGATAGAATCTCAGAATTTTGAAACTTTGTGATGAAGGTGTAACGATTTTGGCTTCTGAAGAGATAAATGAAGACATTTTTGAAAGATTCTCTCAAAATTGAAATCAGGGTCAGAGTCCAGATCCAACTGGGACTCTTTGAATAGAGTCCTGATTCAACTAAAACTCTGAATTTTTTTTACTCCTTTTGAAAGATTTGGTTGAAAACAAGTAAAATAACAACAAGATAGAGTCCTAATCCAACTGAAACTCTAGAATTTTGGCACTTTTCAAAATCAGATGAGAAGGTTTTCGAAAACAGGTGAAGAACAGGAGTAAAGGATGAAATCAGGATAGAGCCCTGATTCGATTACGACTTTGAGAAAGAGTCCTAGTTCGACTGAGACTCTAGAATTTTGGCCAAAATGAAGGATTTTGAAAAATTCTCTTAAAAATAGGTAAAATGGTAGTAAAAGATAGAGTTCTGGTCCGACTGGGACTCTAGAAAAAGAGTCTTGATCCAACTAGAACTCTGGGATTTTGGCCAAAATGACAGAAATGGATAAGGGATAAGACTATGTCTGGTTTAAAATCAAAATGGAGTTTTGAAAATGTTTAAAAAGATGAAAAGATAGTCATGATTCAACTAGGACTCTAGAATTTTTGAGAAATTTGACAAATGAAGGAATCCAGAATCGACACCACCTGGATGTCTGGTACCCCAAACCCCGACCTTGGAAAAATCCTTTGAATTTTTGAGGATTTTTTTTTTTGAAATGGTTTTACGATAAACAACGAAAAACAAGGGAAAATGGGTAACTAAGTAACAAGACTGCAAGTCTAAGCGGGCCACAGGTGAAAGATACATAACCAACAAGTTTCAAAATATACAACCCAAAGTTTAATTACAAAATGAGACAAAAGTATAACAAATCTAACAGTCTCTCAAAACAAGGGAATCATCCCCTCAAAAACCTCAAAACCAAACAGGAGTAGGATCTGCAGCTAAGTGTGGGTCTCCAAGCCTCCACTGTGTGCCGTCGCATCGTCGGTGTACCTATTCATCACCTGCATCCCCATAAAATGGGGTCAGCAGTCTTGCGAGGTGAAGAAACAACAACATCATATCTCTATTTCTCATGGAAGAAGCATGCATATAACATGGAAAATGTGAAACAATGGATACATGTGCCCGTGTCAAGTAAGTGTACATGTAACAAGTGCAAACAAACTAAAGCAGTAAACAAAAAACTGAGCAACTACTATACACAAGTAGCTAAGAAAGGTACGGGAAGCAGAACAAGTGCAGAAGCAAGTAAGCAAGTAAAGGGAACTACTACAGTATGTTAGCTGTGATTGGTTAGTATTTAAGTTCTTCTAATTACTCCTTTGGCTACGTGAAGGAACCTCGCATTCTGTGAGCCATGCACCCAATGTCTGCTATTCAATTTCTAATGTGGTAACTGGGGATGCTACAGACCGAGTAAACCTCATGCGAGCAGCACGCAGCTGAGAGAAACCCTCGCATAGGTAAGGATTGCAATCCATACTACTGCAATAGTGAGGTATCTTAAAAGATCACCTCGACCTCCCTAACTCTGAGTGACTGGAGGTCAAAGGACGCTACAACTCTTGTCAAAACATGTGTCGTAGTAACGACTAGTCACTCAGGGTTGTACCATCCACCGTCTCTAAGGTGAACCATTTTGTAAATGGGGCACGACAGGTTTATCTTTCTTAGGATCA
This sequence comes from Nuphar pumila, assembly GCF_984573655.1. Taxonomy (NCBI): domain Eukaryota; kingdom Viridiplantae; phylum Streptophyta; class Magnoliopsida; order Nymphaeales; family Nymphaeaceae; genus Nuphar; species Nuphar pumila. The sequence goes on from NC_143249.1 coordinate 98,718,087, forward strand.
TCTATCAAGTCATACCTCCCTTCGAGGTCTTTATGCCTCGTGGTCCCCGCAGGGTACGCAAACGAGGACTTAGCCTACCCATTCATGTGCTTAGCCTCACGCAGATAACAAGAGCACATCGCTTGCAAAAGCGATCATAACACCATTTTATCTTTCTCATTACTAGGGTATAGATATACGTGATCTCACTCACGAACAAGGGGCTATCGCCCAAAGACTCCAACTGAGTCTAACAACCACAACAGTGTGTTTCTCATACCCTATGGTGTTTAAGTTTTTGTGTTATTCTATACATCACAAGTGTATTGTGCACTCATCCATACCCCAAGCACGAGACTAAAGTGTATCTCTCAAGGTACGTACTAAGCAATACAAGTGTCAAGATGTGCTACGTGAAGGTGCGAACTAAGAAGCACATAATCTCAAGTCAATCGTACAATTATGAAACAGAGGCAAAGATACATATGCATATCTTAGGAAAACATATTTCAATTATATGAGAATGTGCAAGTGAGTGTATAATTCTATAATTTCAAGAGATATGCAATTCAAGAGCATAACGTAAACACAATTGCAAGTACATTGAGCTGAAACAAGTATTGCAAGCTTCTAATTACAATTTTAAGTAGTTAGAACTTCAAATGTCATAATTTAGCAATTTCTCTTCTCGCATGGCGAGGCTACTTTCATAAGAAAGATTTATGATTTCGGTACACTCATGTGTTGAGATTGAAATCTAGAATATTCTCATTCGTATGAGAATTACATTCGCATTTCCAAGGTGGATCACCGCACTTGCAGGAGAAACGATGTAAATATGTCACAAGGACAATTATATGTATATGCATCACTAGGCTACCAATGTTCGCAAAATATCTTGCTCTGATGCTGACAAAGTCGAACCAATTCCATAAGGGGATTCATGAATTCGACACACTTACGTGTCATGAATGAAATCTAGGATATTCTCAACTTATGGGAATAACAATGGCATTACCATGGTTGGTTGCCGCGCTCGCAAAAACCCAAAGATACCAAAATGATGGTTTGAAGAAATTTTTGAGACTGATGAAAGACTTTATGTACGTGTGGGTAGCATAAAGCTCACCCAACAACTCATACCGAAACAACCCAAAACAGGACCGCGGAGAACACGGGGTTTACTCCGGACCCAAACTCCAGTTCGGCTACCCGAATAACCGATACAAAGCACGAAGTCCCGACATGATTGAATCGCTAAGTTGGTACTAGAAGGGTCTCACACTTGGACATAGCACAAGAATATACTAAGTCCATCTGGATATGTTGGACAGCGGACCCACACATCACAACCCCCAAATGTTCGCAGTTCAACTTATGTTCCTTCTTAACATTTACGGTGTTCCCACCAAGGACAAGAACCAACCTCGGAGGCTGGCCTTCCGGACCAGTCCCGATGGGTTACACATGGCACTGGACTAAACTTAAGAGTTCACTTCATGCTCTGCACCCATGGTGCAGTCTGGACAAAAGCCCAACAGTGCCGGCTAGACCACCCAAGCCTGCACCCGTGCAAGTGCCAAATGGGCAATCCGTGGGGGAAAAGTGAGTTGAGTCTGGTCCTCTGAACCAGACCATAGTTCAGGTTTGTCTCTTGGTTTGAACCCAGAGGTTCAGTTAGGAACCACCAAAACACAGCAGGCCTGGGCTAAATGCCCAGACCCGAAAACTACCTGGGTGCAACTAGCAACCGGCGGCTAGCTTAGTACCAAAGCGAAACAGGTAGTGGTGCAAGTGCGGGTTTGGTCCTCTGGACCAGAACATAGGTCTGACATGGGTTCGGGTCTGAACCCATGGTTCAGACCAGACATCCAGGTCGAGGCGTAGCAGACCAAGATCTGGCTACCTGGAGTGCGGCTAGCACTCGGAGGGCACTATGGTGCCAAGGCTAAAAGGAAAAGACAGAGGGGTTGGTCTCGGTCTGGACCATGGGTCTGGTCCTCTGGACCAGACCACTCGGTCTTTCCTCTTCACTGGTCTGAACCACAGGTTTAGACCAGACACCCAGGTTAACAAGGCTAAGCCAGATGCGCCCAGCACCCGGCGGCTTGCCGCGCGTGCCAAGATCAAAGGGCCTCAATAGTCAAGGAATTGGGTGCCTCTGGCCGAGCCTAGCTCAGACCAGAGTGCACTCAGCTGGGTCTATCACAGTAGGGGAACAAACCAGCTGCAACACCCAGCAACAAAGGAAGGAATAAAAAAAATGATACTATCTATAGGGGAAAAAAAGCTGGGGAAAACAAGAAATGGAAAAGAAAGGAGGGTGAAATGTCTGGACTGGCTATGAGTGTGCCCAGTTGAGACTCACCCGGAGGCCCAAGATGTGACTCAGCCATCCCCCATGAGTTTGAGAGGGGCTGAGGTCATCACATGCACATCCAAAATTAGTTGCTCATGCATGCAAGGGTTTAGCACCAAAACCAACAAGAAGAAGAGGACCAACCAAAGAAAAGAAGATAACATTTTTATTTGTTGCATGCAAAACACATAAGAAAGGAAGAATCATGCGAAAATAACAAGTATACATGGGCTGAACAAGATATCAACACGATGTACCAGCCTCAAACAATTTAAGGAAGGTAACCATGAAGTACAACAAAACCAAATGGACTTAATGCTCAATCATGTTTGAAATGCCCAAAAACAACTCCTAATCCACCATGAGCCGTGCATTTCTAAAATGCAGTCGGCTCGTGACTTCATATCTCGTAACACATGCAATACCAAAGAGAATAGAGGTAAGACATCGAAGTCCTCCACCTTGATTCGGTTGAAAGTGCAGCACACTTGCAAAACTCCATGAAGATGGTGGAAGACACCCTCCACTCGGCTAAGGAGGATGAGAGAGAGTGAGAGGGAAGAGAGGGGATGTCCCAAAAAAATTGCCATTTGGGCTCCTTTCTCTTTCCTAAACCCTTAAGTATGGTTGCATGCATAAAAAAGGGCCAGGATCTCTCTAAGAGATCCAACGGCTGGGGTGAATCTCACACCCCTCTGGGTGGTGGCAAGGATGTAATATTCTTGCATGGCAGCCCAAACTAACCCACACACCATTCATTATTCAAAAAGGTTTGAAAATATTACAAGAAGGCCATGGGGCACAGCCCCATGCCTCTTTATCTTGGAAAATCACCCTTCATGATGAGGCTTTAAGCCTCATCATGAGGCCTTGAGGCAAGAGTGTGGCCAATCATGGCCTTCCTTTCCTCAACCCCTTGCATTCTTTACAAGAATGGCAACATCCCAGCTGGTCTCCATCGTCCCATAATGACCAAAAGTGGTCAACCAAGGGCTTGGTCGACCCCTTGACTAAACTAGCTCAAAAATGATTTTACAAAATTTTATTTAAATCATTAATTAAGATTAAAATATCATGACATTCTTATTTATTTATTTATTTTTAAAATTCTCAATCACAATTACATTCTCAAAGCTCATCTCTAATATTTTTTTCATCTCTTACAGAAATTGCTCTTGTTTTGACTCTCGTTCTATCGGTACACGTTCTCCAGTAATTCACATGCACTGACGGGGTTTTTTCCTCATTTGGGTCTCAAATTTGGGGACTAAATATATATATTATGAATTTACCATTAAATTTTCAGAAGTTAATTCATCTCGGATTTCCTTCAATTGCTATTTACATTTTACTTACGCGATTTCGGACCTCGTATATCCATACAAGTATAATTATGAAAAATTCTTGAATCGCACAAGAATTTTCCATACACTGAAACACTTCGCATAATATTACCTTAAAAATATTGTTGACCTTATATCCTTCCCTCCTTAAAAAGGATTTTGTCCGTGAAATCACCCATATTAGGTTACAAAAAGATCAAGATATTTCTCTCTCATGCTCGCTTTTGGCTCCCATGTGCATTCTTCGATGCCATGGTGTTGCCAACATACTTTAACTAACGGTACAGTCTTTGTATGCAACACTTGATCTCGTCAATCCACTATCTCGATTGGACGTTCTGCCATTGTCAGATCTTCCCAAACTTCCACGTCCTCATAACGAATGATGTGTGATGGGTCAGGAATGTATTTCCTTAGCATCAACACATGAAAAACATTGTGAATATGGGCATACTGCTGAGGTAGCTCGACCCGATATGCCACTTCACCAACTCTTCCCAAAATCTCGAACGGTCCAATGTATATAGGGCTCAACTTTCTCTTCTTACCAAAATAGAACACACTCTTGATCGGTGAGACTCTGACAAAAACTATGTCACCAACCTTGAAGGATAGTTCTCTTTGCCTCTTATCGACGTAACTGTTCTGCCTATCTTGCGCTGCTTTTAAACACTCTCGGATCTTCTGGACTTGCTGAGTGTAGTGCTGGAGAACAATCGGAGATTCTCTGGATCTATCGCTGATATTATCCCAATACGAAGGTGATCGACAAGGTCTCTCGTACAATGCTTCGTACGGAGCCATTCCGATACTGGCGTGATAACTATTATTATATGCAAATTCAACCAAACATACATGTGAATCTCATTCGCCCTTCCAGTCGAGCATACAAGCTCGCAACATATCCTCTAACATTTGAATAGTCCTCTCTGATTGACCATCGGTCTGAGGGTGAAAAGTTGTACTGAACTTTAACCTCGTACCCAAAGCTGACTACAATTGGCCCCATAGTCGCGATATGAACCTGGGATCACGATCAGAAATAATTGACCTCGGTACGCCATGCAATCCTACAATCTCTCTGACATACAAGTCAGCTAAGCTTTCAAGAGACTGACTTATCCTGATAGGTAAGAAATGGGCAGACTTGGTGAGTCTGTCCACAACTACCCAAATCGTGTCATGCTTACATCTGGTTCATGACAAACCTACCATGAAGTTCATGGTAACATCTTCTCATTTCCACTGAGGAATCTCAATCCTCTGCATGGAACCACCAGGACGCTGATGCTCAATCTTGATCTGCTGACAAGTCAAGCATCTCGAAACGTACGCTGCTATCTCACGCTTCATACCATTCCACCAATACTTCCTTTGTAAATCTTTAAACATCTTTGTCCCACCAGGATGAACTGTATACCTTGACATGTGAGCTTCATCAAGAATTTCCTTCTTCAGCTCAAGGTTATTTGGAACCCAAAGCTGATCTCTCACACAAATACCACTATCATCTGACACACTAAAGAATGTATCTTCTCGTTCTACCATGGCTAGAAGCTTACCATATTGGTCATCGAGCTTCTGAGCAACCACAATTCTGGGCAAAAAATCGGATCGAATGGTCAGACCAGACAATCTGATCGATCCGCTTCCAATAAAAAAGGCTTCCAAGCCACGAAATCTTCAATCAGTTTCTGGCTCCACACGAGACTAGCCAGAACACTGCTCGACTTGCAACTAAGCGCATCTGCCACTACGTTCACCTTACCAGGGTGGTAAGACAATATGAAGTCGTAATCCTTAATAAACTCGAGCCAACATCGCTGTCTCATGTTTAACTCCTTCTGAGATAACAAATACTTGAGACTCTTGTGGTCTGAAAAGACCTAGAATGATTCTCCATACAAATAATGTCGCTAAGATTTCAAGGCAAACACTACTGCCGCTTGTAAACACCCCAAATTTTTCAAAAATCTTTTAAATATTCCCTTTTTTGCCCCTGATATCATTTTCTGAGCAATTGAGTCACTTTTAAATCTAAATTCCAGTACATTTCTCAAGTCTTACTGAAATTAAATCCATTTTATTTGTCTGACTTGATTTCGGATCCGGATCTATTGTCCAGATCCAAATCTGAGTCTCGTTGTCCAACTTTTTAATTAAAATTACAGAAAATACCAAAAATAGTTTTTAAATAGCTCGGACATTCCATCCGACATCCGTTTAGATCCATCGTGCTGTATTTCTCAATTCGAGTTTCAAAACTCGAACATTTTTTCTCAAAACATGGATCCAAACCCATTTTTCTGAAGAAATTTCCCCAAAATAACCCTGACTTTTCAGAAAAACCCTTCTTTTGTAAATATTTTGAAATTTTGTAAAATTAGTTTAAATTCCTTAGTTTTAGAGCTTTTGTCTTCAAAAAATACAAAAAAAATATTGAAAATTTTGAAAAGAACAAAAAAATAAAAATACAGAAAAGAAAGAAAAACAGTTTTTAGAACCTCCTTTTTGAAAATACCTCTTTTTTTAGAAAAACCCTTTTTATAAACCACCTTTTAGAAAAATCCTGAAAAGAAGCTCCTCTTTGGAATTTAAAAGAAATTGCAACGGCCATCGCCTTCTTCCCACCTGGGTGGCCCTCCATCTCCAACGACTCCCCTCTCTCGAACTCTCCTTTTGCTCTTTAAAAGGGGAGCACGCAGGAGGGAAAGGGCATCCAGCATCATCACTCCACCTGAGTCCTTGTTCCTCTCAATTCCTCTCTCCTCCGGTGTTTCTCCTCCCCACTGAAGGAAGATCTCTCCAGAAACCCCACAGCTTCAGGGGCAGAAAGCCAATCGTGATTCAAAAGCCATAGGTAAGCCACTGCCTCCCTCCTCTTTGATCCTCTATAGAATTTTCCTCTGTTTTTTTTTTAAGTTTTCATCCTCCCAAGGCAAAAGGGTGAGATCCTTCTGCACATAGCACGATCGGCTCACCTATTGCAACAACAAATGGAATTTCTATATTCCAACATCCCTTTCTTGGTCCCTCCGGCAATTCCTTATGATTTTTTTTTTCTGTAGCCTATTTTGAATGCTTGTTTACAGTAGGTCTTTTATTTTGTTTTCCTTATTCATTTCTCATCTGTATTTCGATCTCTTACGCTTAGTTCAATTTTAGATTTGCATTAGATCTTCAGTTTCATTTTATAAGATACGGCCTTATATGTGGATAACCGGTGATGCCTCACAATGGCATCACTGATCCACTTGGGCTTGGATTTGCATTTGAGTTCTTTTTTTTTTCCTTTACAAGTCTGATTTTCCCTCAGGTTTTCAATCTTCTGTTTGATTTCAATTCCTCTTTTCTGTTCTGATTTCTTGAACGATTGTCGATTCCCTGCTTGTGCTTTTCTCTTCTTTCTTTTATATATATATATATATCAATCTCCAGTTGGTATTGTTATTTCCTATGTCATGACATTCACATATCCTTGTTTGTTTTGTTTTAGCATCCATATCTCACCAACATATCTTGCATTCAAACCTGCGTAGCATTGTTTATATTCATATGGCATGTCATCCATTACCCCGATCCAACATCTGCATTTCTTTTTGGTTTTCCCCATCACATCTTATCATAATCATGTTATCCTTGTTAATTTCTTTATTCCTTTTTTTTTTACTTAATGTCCCTTTTTATGCTCCACGCACAACAGATGTTCATATTTGATTGCAGCATACGTAGGTGCCTTCGTTTCTTGAGTGTCGTTACCATATGAGTCGATGCCATATGCTTTCATTTCATAAATCCCCTGTTTGTTTGTTTTTTTTTGTCTTAGCCCCTGTGCATACTCGTTCTTTCCTGAATTTTGTTACAATATGCATATTCTCTCTCTCTATCTCTCTCTTTTCCCTCAGCATGTACACACATTTTTACCTTTTGCATTGGATTACATCGTAGATTTCAGTCAAGTAGCATCATCATGATCTATGTTTTCATCACGTTCATGTATTTTTTTTCATGACATTTTGTCCTGATCTTTCATCATTCAGTTAATTGTATTTGACTTCAGCATCGTCTAATACTTCCTACATCTTCAATAAGCCACAGCATAACATAAACCTCCTTGCACATTCTGCAAATTGCACTATTCAACTCCCTTCCTGCCATGTGCATTAGCCATCGGTTGTGACTCACAGCATCCTAAAACCTCCATTACTCACCCACCAGCTCAGTAGCTGCCCACGCCTGTTCCACTGTGCACATCCACCCCTTTTTAACTCATTCCCACTGCATTCCACTTCACCATTTCCACTCTCACTACTGTGCACTCACCTGTGTTTAGCTCCAGTCACCTACAACAATGCTTAGCATTGCTGTAATACCATTCTTCACTTACAGCAATGCTTAGCATTGCTGTAACATCCAGTCACTTACAGCAATGCTTAGCATTGCTGTAACACAACAAACACTTACAGCAATGCCAGGCATTGCTGCAACATTCGTTTACCTGCAGCAATGCTGGGCATTGCTGAAGCCATGATAAGGGGGCTTCCCATTATTCTAAATGATTATAATATGCCTTATGTTGTAGATAATGGAATTGGAAAGTTCTCTAAATCACCGAAAGAGATAGCAAAGATTGTTGCTCAATGGTTTGGTTCAAAATCTGATAAGCTAAGAACCATGTCTCAGAATGCACAGAAGCTTGCACGTCCAGGTGCAGTCTTCAAAATAGTTAATGATCTCCATGAACTGATGAGGCAGAGAAGTCTGCTAACGGTCCAGTGTGCTTTTAGTAGTTGATTACCTTTCCAATTTTTGTAATTTGTCTGTTATTGCCTTACCCCAAGCAACGAGTATTCACACGCTAATGGTTGTTGCTCATTTTCCTTTTGCTTCCACTGTTGTCTTCTTGCTGCTTTGTGGGGTGTGCATCTTATCCATTTTGATTCTTTGGTTGTTAGTCTCAGCAATCCTCTGATCCTGTAGGGCTTAGATGAACATATAAGCCCACGTGAAGGTTTTCAGTCACCATCATCATGGTCAATTCAACCCACTAATACCACATGCTTAGTAGTTAAATATATATATATATATATATATATATATATATATATATATATATATATATATATATATATATATATATATATATATTAGTGACATATTTGCAGATGTTGTGACTGGCTGGACGTCTATCAGAGTCTTGACAGAAGGAATCTCTTGGCTTATGCTAAGACTTGCTGGTTTGTTGTTCTATTAGAGTGAGTTCTTCTCCCAAATTGATATCAACCTTTTTAAGTTGTAAATGATTGATGTTATATATCAGACTATTCCATATTAATTATAGCATACAAAGATGCTAAGAGTTTGTGTAGACAGCAGTTAATGAGCCTTCATTCGGCTAACAACAAATCCTGGCTCAGAACAGGGTATGATGTCAGATGTGCAACACTTAGACGGTAGTATATTCTAGCATATGCTTAAATACATTGTTAATAATCATTCTGTAGATAACATATTCATTATATTTACCTGTTATGTAATATTCACCTGTTGCTGCCACATCATCTGTGCACAAACACTTCATTTCCCTGCTGAAGCACTTCCTTTACCATCTATATATACTTTTCACTATTACCTTCTTCACCAACACCAGCACCCTTTGCATTTCCCACAACTTCCACCAACAATACTCACTTGTATGCCTCCATCACTTACCTATAGTGGGTTCACTATCACTTTTCATACTCTACATTGTTACCCACTTTACTGTCAATACCCAATAGCCTCCAGAGGCACCTGCATTTTCCTGTGTACAACACCTTTGCTGTCCAGCCACACCCCTTGTAGCCATTACTTGTTGCTCTTATGGTAATGTTCTCTGTCATAACAGCTACAACGACTTCTGCATTCATAGCTACCTTGTACCCGTGTTCATCCACACCATATAATATCATATCTCAGCAGTTCATCATCCACCACACCTAGTGATCTATTTGCCCTTGTCATACAATCGCAATTATCTTCTGCTCCTTCAGAACAGAAACTTCCAGCTGCTTCATTCTTAAGCAGTAAAGGAGGGATTACATTGGATTACATTCAGTCATCCTCCCCAGTTCAGAGTTCTAATAGTGCTACAAAGTCCCCTGTTGCTCAGCAGTAGGAAACTTCAACTCTTATACCCTCAACCCATCTATTTACCAGCATCAATCACCCTTCTCCACCATTCTGCTGCATTTTCACCTCAGATTTTCAGCATAGCCTTCACATAGCTGCTGCATGTTCCACTCACTTGCCCCAACTCACCTACTCTACATTCATGTTATATATATATATAAATACATTAATGACTATCCTTCCATACCCTAGATTATCAATGTTGTTTCATTAAGTATTAAGCACAAAGTAGGTATCTGAGGGTCTCATTATTTACATTTCTGAAATCCATGTGATATGTACAATTCTCTTTTATTTTCATACTAACTAAGTGTTTTGCAGAGGAATATGTGGAAAAGATCATTATTTGGAGTTGTAAATTCAATTTCATGTATTGTAATAGTTAGATCTTAATGAGAATTTATATTTCCTGTTTTAGATAGAATGAATGAGCATTGTAAATATCATAAATTGCTCATTTTTATGCTTTTTGCCTCTTTGTTTTCCAAAATCTCACAATAGTGAAACACGAATGGCACGTACACCATTTCGTAAGAGATAATTAATCCTAAGTTGATGATTTACATCAATGGCCATAGTCAGGGTGTAGACAAAACTTAGGATTTTTATCTTTTATAAAATAACACTGGATCCACACTGGATCCTTTTCAAAAATCATCATATGTTCTTTAAATATTTTCCTCTTTTATCAGAATTTAATTTAAAATTAATTCAATATATATGCCAATGGCCATAGTCAGGGTATATTGAGAGTTAATTTTATTTTAAATTCTATAAAAGCACCGAAAATGTATTTTATTCTTCACTTGAATTTAAATGTGGTTATTATATAATATATTCAATGACCATAGTCAGAGATATATTATATCTCCAAACCTCATTCTTAATTCATTTAAAGAATGGAATAGCTTTTCCAAAATCCAATTTCAAATCTTTTTCATTCATCATTTAGGATAGAATTGCATCATATTTTCAAAATTCCCTTCTCAAAAACCCAAGTAATTGCCTTTTCTTCAATTTCCATTTCAAATTCATCAATTCTATCTCATTTTCAAAATCCAAATTTTGACTTTGAAATCAAATTCAAAGTTTAATTCAACTTGATTCATTTTCTAAATTCCAAAATTCAAGCTTCAAATTCAAAGTCCAATTTGACTTTGAAATTCATTTGTATATTCGAAATTTAAATTCTCAAATCAACTTTGAAATTTCAAATTCATTTTCAAGATCCACACTCAAAATTCAAATTCAATTCAATTCCATTTTTTTCAAAGTTCAATTTAACTTTGAAACTTCTAAGTTATCTTCTGATTTCACATTCGAAATCAAGTTCATCTTCAAAAATCAAAATCAAAGTTTGAGATTGATTTTGAATCTCAAAACTTGACTCTTCTTAAAATTTTAAATTCAAATCTGGGTTTTCAAAACCCAGATCCATCTTCAGTAATCCCATTTGGATTTTCAGAATCCAAATCCAAAGTTAGATCCTAATCCCAACTTAGATCCAGATTTCCAAGTACAAATCTCCACTTTTTGGATCTCAGACTTCAGATCCACAATCCATTTAGGATCTAGAATCCAGTTCCATTTCGGATCTCAGATTTCAGATCCAAAATCTCTTTTAGGATCCAGAATCCAATTCCACTTTGGATCTCAGACATCAGATCCAAATCCATTTTAGGATCCAGAATCCAACTTCACTTTGGATCTCAGATCCAAATTCTGTTTTAGGATCCAGAATCCAATTTCATTCCCAATTCTAGATTTCAAATCCAATTCCATTTTCAGATCCCTCCTAAATCCATTTCTATTTTTAAATACCATTTGGATTTCTCAAATCCATCCTGATTTCAAATCTTAAATTCAATTTCATTTCATTCTATCTCTTCTCCTAAATCCAAGTTCAAAGTCCATCTTCCAAACTTTGAAATTTCCTTTCTTTTCCTTTTATCTCAGCTTTAAATCATTCTCTTTCCAAATTCAAAGATTTATTTTTCCTAGCTCTGATTATTTCAAAGACTTAGAACTTCAAAATCCCTGATCTATCTCAAGTTCTAAGTTAGATTTAACCATTTCTTCACTCCATTATCAAGTTCATCTCAGAATACTTGGAAATTTTCAAAACATCTTTCAAAAGAGCATACATCCTTGCATTGCACAAGCATGATTCTTTGTGCATTTAGATCTCTAGGATAAATCCTTAGATAATATTTAGGCAAAGCAAAAAGGCATAAATTCGATCCTTGGTTCGATCACCCTTGGTAAAGGTGTCAGGAACGGTCGAACCTCGTACCGACGAGCGAATCCCGTCTCTCCATTTTTCCGCAAATATTTCAAAACGGAGGCGAGTAATTTTCTAAATATTTTCAAATCAAGGTCAAGTGAAATCCTGCAAAATGTTTCCTCTCTCTTCTCTTTCTTTTCTTTTCTTTTCTCTTCTCTCTTCTGTTTCTATCTTTTATTTTTCTCCCTTCAAAAAGGAGGAAAATAGAGGTTAGAAAAGGAAAAGAGAAGGAAGAGAGAGAAACCACAAGAGAGGAAAAATTTTGCGATGATCACACCGCTAATTTTAAATCGTGTGTCGGGTAATTCCTCTCATGAATCTTCAACTGCCTTGATGAATAAGCAATCACCCTGCCGTGTGCTGCATTAGCACGCAACCCAAACTGGTTCCAGATGCATCTGTGTACACCACAAAACCACCTCTTTCTGAAGGCAAAGCTAACACCAGTGAGGTCATCAGCTTAGACTTCAAGATTCGAAAATTGTCTTCACAAGCATTATTCTACTCAAACTTGATGCCTTTACGCAAAAGCTTCATCAATGGTAGCGCAATTCTCGAAAAGTCCTGGATAAATTGCTGGTAGTATCCTGCTAACCCGAGGAAACTATGAATCTCTAAGACGTTTTGAGGCTGCTTTCAGCCTAACACTGCTTCAACCTTCGCTGGATCAACTGACACTCCACCCTTGGATATCATATGACCTAGAAACATAACTTGCTCAAGCCAAAACTCGCACTTGGAGAACTTGGCAAACAATCGGTGCTCATAAAGTATTCCCAGAATAATACTCAAATGTTCTCGATGTTGCTCAGAACTCTATGAGTAGATCAAGATGTCGTCAATAAACATGATCACAAAAGTATCCACGAATGGACAAAAAATCCGGTTCATCAAATCCATGAATGTAGCTAATGCATTCGTGAGGCCAAAAGGCATCACCACGAACTCGTACAAACCATATCTCATTCAGAAAGTTGTCTTTGCAATATCTTCCTTTCTAATACGAAGCTGATAATAACTTGATCTGAGGTCTATCTTTGAGAAAGTCCTCGCTCTCTATAACTGATCGAATAGGTCTTCGATCCTTAGTAACAGATATTTATTCTTAATCATCGCTTGGTTGAGCATTCTATAGTCAATGCTTAACCTCAAAGATCCATCTTTCTTCTTCACGAACAACACTGGTGCACCCCAGGGGGATGCACTGGGTCGGATAAAACCTTGATCCAAAAGTTCTTCCAACTGTTGTTTCAACTCTTCGAGTTCTGCTCGGGCCATACGATATGGTGCCTTGGAAATAGGAGTAGTTTCAAGCAACAACTCGATACAAAACTCAATCTCACATTTCGGAGGTAATCCGAGCAATTCCTCTGGAAACACATCGGGAAACTCCTGAACTACATCCAAGTCTTTGATCGGGACTAACTCAAGCTCAATTGTGGTGATACTGACCAAAAATGCAATACCCACATTCTGTAAATACTTCTGGGCTTTGAAAGAAGAAATCAAACGGCTATCTCGCAACGATCAAGAAAGCTTGATTTCCAGAACAGGATGATTAGGCAGAAATAAGACTACTCTGCCTTCTCTACAAAAAACTTGAGCATGATACTCAAACAACCAATCTATACCTAGAATGACATCAAACTCAGTCATATCTAGCAGGATTACGTCAGCTGGCAAGTTTTGCCCTACCACTGACACCTCGATGCTCAGAATATAAGAATTACAAAATGACTGATCACCTATCAGAGTATGAACCTCCAACGGGTAATTCAAAGATTCTATGGTCAAAGGCAATGTCCTAGCAAATCAGACAGATATATAAGAATGGAAAGCGCCACAATCAAATAACGTAAAAGCTGTATGACCAACAACTAGAATAGTACCTTGGCACGATAGCTTTCTGGTTGCCTTGCCTATGTTGATGCGACTGCTGCGGCTGATGTTGTTGAGGCTGTCTCTGTTGTGCTGACTGTGATGTGCTTGGTGTATTCTTCTTCAAATTGTCGAACTGCTTCTTCCAATAGTTCTTGATATAGTAGCCCATCTTTTCATAATATAAACATCCGCCTGTATCACGAGGGCAAGGTCGACGTGGATGGTCAACAGGACACTTGGGACATCCTGCTGTTGTGCTCTGTCTTTAAGGCTGCTAATGCTGGTACTGGGGTCATCGATGTCGATACTACTGTTATTGGTTGTTGTTGTTATTGTATTGGTTCTTCTTCGAAGGTGGATAGAATTTCTTTCCACCTTGGTGCTTCTGGAATTGATGCTTTTTAGGCCAACTCTTTTGGCCTTGCTGTTGTTGCTGTCCTTTGAAAGATTGACTCATTTGGGACTCAGACCAATCTTGTTCTAACAATGAAGTTGTCTTCAAAGCCTCATCAACTGTCATTGGGGCACGTGTGTATACCTTCCTGCGTAAAATAGGCTTCAGTCCTCGAGCAAACTTCAACGCTCGATCCTTCTCAGAGGCATAAAGGTTAGGACAATATCTCTAAAGACTGCAGAAATGAGTAATGTACTCTGCCAATGTAGAATTTCCTTGTTGTAGATCAAGGAATTCTTGCATCTTTTTGCTGTTCTCATGAGCCGAAAAATAGGGTGCAAAGAAGGTCTCTACGAACTGCTCCCAAGTGACAGGATGGTTCTCAAACTTAATCTCCCAGGTGGTAGCCCACCACCACTCTACATATTTTCGGAGATGATACATTCTAAAATCAACCTTTCGATCATCGTTCACTTGTAAAATGCGAAAAATCTGCTCGGTCTCTCGCACCCAATCCTCTGCTGCTTCTGGTGTCAATCTCCTATCGAAAGAAGGAGGGTTCATACCCATAAACTATTTATAGGGAACCGCAGTCACAGGAACTTGAACAGGTGTTCCTCATCCTTGGGCGGTCTGCTGAATATGATCGCCCATGTTTTACATAGTTTCTGCCTGACGACCAACGACCTTTGTGAGGTTGTTGAGTGACTCCATCAGGTCATCGCAGCGAGCACGCCACGCTATCTTAAACAAGCAAACATCGTATAAGCAACAAGACAATTTCTCAAAAGCAAATTTCATTGCATAATAATAAGGAAGTTCATGCATTACATGCTCAAAATACCCTTCGTCAAAGACAGGATTACAAATCACTTCCAAACACATAAGCAAACCCAAAATGGAACACTGACTCAATGTTTTCAACAAAACATCAGAACATCATCATGGTTTGCTGGTGTAAAAGCCTCGATAATCCTTTAGACTTTCACATCGTCGTGGCCTGATGCGAGGAGGAGAAGCAGGAGTTCTCAAGGGTGTATCAGATATTTCTTAAACTTCCATCAATACTGGCACAAACTCTGAGAAAACTGCATACGGGTAAGATTCTGGTGAGTACTGAGAAGAGTTTGGCGAACCACGCCTATCTCCTTCCTGACTGTCCACTTCCACCATTTCTGGTCCAGTGATCGATGTCACATCTTCAAGATCGCTTGTGTTACTCTTCCAGAGTTCATCGCGAAGCTTCGTCTGACATTCCTCTTCTACATGCCTCCTGAGACCACAATAGGGGCAATCATATAGCTCACGGGGACAGATTTGTCCTGTGTGATCCACAAGACACCTGGCACACGGAGGTGCCTGTTGTGCCATCATATGAACACCACGAGCAAGGTGTTGAACAACTCAGCCCAAGGATTCCCCGCCTCAAACCAAGTCTTGGAGAGCTTCAAAAATCTTCTCGTAACTTGGGTTTGTCGACATCTAACCCATGCATACACAATTAAGCATACAATTCTATCTAAGAAGTAGAGAACATTTATATAGCATCAATTCATAATTAAACATACTTACATTATGATGAATCATGCACGTTGAAGTCTTGAAAGTTGCTCTGGTACCAATCTCTGTGGTGCCCCAAACCCTGACCTTGGAAAAATCCTTTGAATTTTTTAAGATTTTTTTTTTTGAAATGGTTTTACGATAAACAGCGGAAAGCAAGGTAAAAGGGGTAACTAAGTAACAAAGTCGCAAGTTTGAGTGGGCCACAGGTGAAAGATACATAACCAATAAGTTTCAAAATATACAACCCAAAGTTTAATTACAAAATGAGACAAAAATATAACAAATCTAATAGTCTCTCAAAATAGGGGGATCATCCTTTCAAAAACCCCAAAACCAAAGAGGAGCAGGATCTGCAATTAAGTGTGGGTCCCCAAGCCTCCACTGTGTCTCGTCGCATCGCTATTGTACCTATTCATCACCTGCATCCCCATAAAATGGGGTCGGTACTCTTGTGAGGTGGTGAAGAAATAACAATATCATATCTCTATTTCTCATGGGAAAAGCATATATATAACATGGAAAATGTGAAACAACAGATACATGTGACCGTGTCAAGTAAGTGCATGTGTAACAAGTGCAAACAAGCTAAAGAAGTAAACAGGAAACTGAGCAACTACTATACACAAGTAGCTAAGAAAGGTACGGGAAGCAGAACAAGTACAGAAGCAAGTAAGCAAGTAAAGGAAACTACTACAGTACGTTAGCTGTGATTGGTTAGTATTTAAGTTTTTCTGATTACTCCTTTGAGTATGTAAAGGAACCTCGCATTCTGTGAGCCATGCATCTAGCGTCTGTTATTCAATTTTTAATATGATAACCATGGATGCTACAGACCGAGTAAACCTCATGCGAGCAGCATGCAACTGAGAGAAACCCTCGCATAGGTAAGGATTGCAATCCATACTACTGCAGTAGTGATGTATCTTAAAATATCACCTCGACCTCCCTAACTCTGAATGACTAGAGGTCAAAGGACGCTACAGCTCCTGTCAAAATACGTGTCGTAGTAACGACTAGTCACTAAGGGTTGTACCATCCACCCTCTCTAAGGTGAACCGTTTTATGAATGGGGCGTGGCAGGTTTATCTTTCTAAGGCTCATCTATCAAGTCATACCTCCCTTCGAGGTATTTATGCCTCATGGTCCCTATGAGGTATGTAAATGAGGACTTAGCCTGCCCATTCACGTGCTCAGCCTCACGGGGTTAACAAGAGCACATCGCTCGCGAAAGCAATAATAACACCATTTTATCTTTCTCATTACTAGGGTATAGACATACGTGAGCTCACTCACGAACAAGGGGTCATCGCCCAAAGACTCCAACTGAGTCTACCAACCACAACAGTGTGTTTCTCATACCCTATGGTGTTTAAGTTTTTGTGTCATTCTATACATCACAAGTGTATTATGCACCTTGTGCACTCATCCATGCCCCAAGCATGAAACCAAAGTGTACCTCTCGAGGTACGTACTAAGCAGTACAAGTGTCAAGATGTGTTACGTGCAGGTGTGAAGTAAGAACCACATAATCTCAAGTCAATCGCACAATTATAAAACAGAGGCAAAGATACATATGCATATCTTAGGAAAACACATTTCAATTGTGACGCCCCAAAATCCCAACTTGGAAAATCCTTAAGTTTTTAGGGAATTTTTTTTTTTTTGAAAGCATTGCGCAAGCGAAAAAACTCACAAGGGAAAACAGTTGAAAATTCTGGGCGGGTCACAGGGTGAACAACAAAAAGAACATTTTTATTTATTACAACTTGATACATGAAGAATATACATCATTTCCCTTCTCAAAAGACCGATGCCAAGATCTCAAGTTATAGAGTGTGGGTTCAGTCCTCCGTCGCACATCGAGCTCCATCACACCACGACAAGCCAAACACCTGTATCCCCATAAAACGGGGTCAGTACTCTTGCGAGCTGGTGAGATAAACCTTCCATACATTATCATTTTAAGAAAGAGCATACAGTATGGAGCATGATACAAATATAACATAACTCGAAAACTACGAGTAACAGGCTATAGCTAACATGATGAAATAGTTAGAAACATTTGAACCAAGGTATATGTGTGTGTGTCAAGTAGGTGCAAGTGTTGCAAGTCTAAGCAGCAGTGATAGTAACAAGTACAACGAGGAAACTAACAAAAACAAGGAACTAAGTTGAACAACTGCTGAAACAAGTAACTAAAGAACCACGGATATGACAAACATAGGAACAATACTAACACCGCAGTGAAGTAAAGATAATGTTAAGTGATAAGCGTCAATGTCACACTTAGACAGTAATATTAAGCATCTAAGCAAGTAAGCAAGGAAGATACAATTTTATCATCATGGTCCAAGATAAGCCGTATTATCATGACCGCACGATAAGCAGGATTATGGAGTTAGCATTCGCATTGAAAGGCAACAATGAATGTTTCATCAATTATATATCTGAAACACACAAGATATACTACGAAAGAAGATACGTGTAACCACACGTTTTCACCACAGGTGAGCTCAACTCACAAAATGGGTCCATTGCCCATACAAACTTGTCATGGAGTTCATAGCGTTCAATCGAGTCTCAAAGACAAGCATATATTTTTATAATGTACTTCAAGTCTCCTTTGTACTTTACGAGACTGATCAAGTGTCAAGGATAAATCGTGCTAAGTTGATCATGAATATATTTCAAGGTGAATTAACATTAAAATATGCATGATTTTATAAAAAAATGTTTTAAAAACCCAAGTTTATGTTAGTTTTCGTTAAATAAGCTAAAATGATTTCAACACAGAAAATGTATGAAAATAGCTTTATTTGTATATTTTAGTACATATTTTGATGTTTGATATTAACATAGTAGTTTTAGTTTTAGTTTTCAATAAAAATAATAATAAAAATAAAAATAATAAGTAGAATTAGGTTAGAGTAAACTAATTTTGATTCGAGGTTTTTAGCAATTAAAATTTCTTTAAATAGTTTTTAGATTTTTGAAAGAAATAAAAATAAACCGGTTTACACGGTTTGAGTTTTGTGAAAAATAAAACTGAAAAATGGTTAGAAACCGGTTCAAGCCGGTTTGGGTTCTTTAAAACCCAAAAATGGAAAAACAAACAATTTGTCTTCTTCATTTACGCCAAAACCGATCCCCTTTCCCCTCTTTCCATCTCTTCCCTCTCTTCTCACCTTCTGTTATCATCGCAAAATTTTTCCCCTCCCTTGGGAGAAAGAAACAAAATTCGTGAGTCAAACTCGACCAAAGTTTTGAAAATAGTTTTGAAAATTAACTCGCCTCCGTTTTGAAAATTTGCGGGAAAATTCCGTGGAATGGGATCCGCTTGTCGGTACGAGGTTCAACCGTTCCTGACGCCTTTACCAGGGGTAATTGAACCAAGGATCAATTGTGCGCTTTGACTAAGTTAAATTATCTAAATTATGCTCTATTTTTCCTACAATGCACAAAGAATCAGGCTTGTGGTATGAAATTTTGAAAATAATGCAAGTTTGAGAAAATATGATGTTTGCCTTGGAAAATTGAAATATGCTTGAAAATTGATTGGAAAAGTACTTGAAAATTGAATTCTTGGGAAAATCATTGAATTTCATTGGAAATCAGAAATTTGCATTAGAAAGTGATTTCTCAGGAAAATTTGAACTTTAGAAAATCGATTTTGAAATTTGGAATTGCTTTTATGAGAATATGGATTCGAGAATTCTGAGAAAATCTAAGAAATTCATTGGAAAATGACTTTTGAAATGAAAAATGGATTCTCAGGAAACTGGGTTCTCAGAAAAATGGAAAATCTGAGAAAATCAATTTTTTGAAATCTTGAGACTTTGAAATTTGAGAATTTTAAAACATTGGAATATCTTGGTTTGAACTTAAGAAATGCTTTGAAATCTCTTTTGAAAACTCATGATTTTGAGAAAATCAGATCCTGAGAAAGACTTGGAAATTCTTGAGAAAACTGAATTTTCTGAAATTGAAATTGGAAAATGAATTTGCAATTTGAATAATATGAATGAATGAATATGAATTTGAAAGGGAATTTCAATTGAGGAATTGGGAAATCCTTTTGAAACTTGAAAAAATGCAGTGCATTTTTGAAGTTAGCCTAAGAGTGTAGGCTGAATGTAGCTAATACGAAGATCATAAATCTTGGTTTTCTTTGTATTCTGACTATGGCCATAAATACGAATCCCACCGAGTTTATAAACTCCATAAGAGTTTGTGCACGTGTCATTCGTGTAAACCATAGTGAATTTGAAATATGCATGAATCATACATCAAAGATTGAAATTTGCAGAAATTAAACTATATGCAATGCAGCCCTATTCTAAGCAGAAATGTAACTCTTATTCCAAATTATTATATTGATTTTTACATTGAATTGAATAAAATAAAGAAATAAAATGGCTAAGTCTTTTTCTTGAATATTCCTGCAAAACTGGAAAACCAGGTTAGCACAAAAATGTAGGTTTTCTGAATTTATCTGAAAATATGGGAAATTATAGGATAATATTCAGATATAAACCCAGAATCATACCCGCTTTGATATAAACATAATAAATAATGAATAAATTTTGAAAATAAACTTGAAAATTTTAAATTGGGGTCAAAATGACCAAAATACCCCTGATGACCTTGAAATCAGGGTTTTCTGAAAGAATATTTGTAAATTTTGGAATTTTGAAAATCAAATGAAATAAATCAAATACAATATGATGAAATATGATGATATGCATGAAAATTTCTGAAATTAAAGATTGAAATTTCGAAATTTAGGTCGAAATGACCAAAATACCCCTAATAACAAGACTATGGCCTTGAAACCAGGGTTTTCTGAAATAAAATTTGCAAAATTGAAAAATATGAAATGCAAATGACATTGAAATTAACCCTAATATAATTCTACATGCTCATGTACATGATAAAAACTCTAAAATGGAGAAAATATCATAAAATATCAAATTTAACCTGATTTTCGCCTCTAAATTTAAAGAGAAACTAACACATGGAGCAAATGAGCTTGGAATTAAACCAAATTTGGCATGGACACTTAAAATAGCCCTATAAACATAATGGAGCTCAAAAATCTATTTTTTTTGTTAATATGGAAAATAGTTAAAATCCTAAGAAAATCAAAATTTTGCCTAAAATGTTGATTCTAAAGGGGATTTTGGATATCAAACTTTCATAAAAATTGCCCAAATTTTATGGGGTGACAAAGGATAGTTAGGCAAAGATTTTTCTTTATAAACTTTCTGGTTTTGACCTATGGTCGGAGCTGTGACACTCCGGCAAGTCGGATCGGAATCCGACGACTCTAGGATTTAGGGGAAACAGACATGTTTCGGTAGAAAATGTGGGAAAAATAGTAAATAGATGGGAAAAAAGCTGAAATTGTGATAAAATGTCCCTGACAAATAGAGAAAAATTTGATATTTTCACAGTGTTGGGATTCGGGTTACGGTTTGGAAAAGGCCACACTGTTATCAAAGACCCGAATCTCTAAAATTTCTGGATATTGGAATCTGTCAGACAGAAAAGAAAATTTATGGAAAAATACTGAGACAGTTTCAAAAATCCCCAAATTTTGGTAAATGACAGGAAAATATGCTAGAAACAACTTTTATGTTGGAAGTTTTTGCAGAAAGGCTACGGATTGAACGGACTCAATGTATTAAGATATGTCTATACCCTGACAAAGGAAAATCGAGATTTTCTCAGGGGTCTGAGAAATCTGATTTTTGACAGAGGTCAAAACTGACTGCAAAAATCTCAAAATCTCCAGATCATTAGTAGATTCAATTATGAATCCACTGTGATTTTTGTAAGGAAGATTTAAATGCCCCACAATGGTGAATCCGAAGGTTCTTGTCTGCTAAGAAGAATTCTGGAAATTCCAGAAGGGTGAAATCCAATTTTGAGGTTCGATTTATTGGATGGGGTTATAAATATCAAAATAACCTAAATTTTTTGGCCAGACATCACAGATAAACAGAGACATTAAAAATGAATTTTTTGTGGATTTTTATACGATAAATTGAACATGAAATTATAGCTAGACTACACGCATAGATTCAAAACTTGTAATTCCTAAACAAAACTATAATAAATGAATAAAATAATCTTTCAACTAACTAAATGGATCTAAATGCAATATGAGGACTACATGAAGAATGATAAAAATGAAAACCAAAGGGAGTTACAATGCACCTTTTTTTTTTGTTGTTGAGAGGAGGGATCCAATCCATCAATCAGATGGATCCCTTCCTCTACATAGCATTATCATAAAATACAAAAGAGAAATAAAACATTTGTTTATATATAAAAAAAAAGAGTAATCATGAAAATTTTTAGAGAAATATCAGCATGATAGGAGGAATCTTACCATGGCTTGAATAGAGATGCTACACCAATGGAGGTTTCAAAATAGTGGGGATGCCGGTGGCTTGAACTGCTACCAAGGGATTGGAGAGGGTGCACTTGTTGGAGGTAGAGGGTTACTTGACCTTGCTGTGTAAGAAGGTCGTGTTGGCTGCAACAGTTTGAAAATCGGAGGTGGTTTCACCGAATGAAAGGCCTTCACCTACTGTAATGGCTGGTGGAGGTCAGCTGCTACCAAAAAAATGATGGAGCCGGTTGATACTCCAAGGGAGTTGCTGAAGCAAAGGAGTTGGAGGCTGCAGTTGCTGTGATCGATGGTTGCAATGGTGCTGTGCGTGGAGGCTTCTAGTTGGTTCTGCTGAGAGCTGCAAGGGTGTTGTTTCAATGGCTGGAAGCTGCAGCCAAGAGGTGAGAAAGAGAGAGTTCAAGGGAGAGAGAGAGAGAGGCGTGAGTTGGAAAAGATCATCCCTCTCTTTTCTTTTTTTCACCTTTTTTATCATAACTTAGGTTTTGATTTCTCAAAACCTAAGTTGCTAATAATATTTCATGAAGGAAATCCACGTGAACGGCTGCAGCCTTGTGTCTTTGAAAAAGATGGAAAGGAGGTAAGGAAGAAAGGGAAAAGAAGGAAGGGAAGGAAAAGGAAAGAAGAGGGGAAGAAGGAAAAGGAAAGAAAGGAAGAAAGGAGAGGGAAAGAAGAAGAATAAGGAGCTGGAAAAGGGGTATACGTGAGTGGAGGGAGAGGAATGAAAGAAAGAAAGAAAAGAAAAAGGAAGAAAAGAAAAAAAGAAAAAAAGAAAAAAAATAGAAAAAAATGGAAAATGGAGAAAAAAGAAAAGAAAAGAAAGGAAATGGGCTGGATTGAGGGCTAGGGTGGTAGACCCCCTTGTGGGTCCCACCTTAAAAAAAATAAAAGAATAAAATAAAATAAAATAAAACAAAAAAAAGAAAAAAAAAACAAAGAAAGAAAAGGTATTTTTTTTCTTTTTATAAATTAAAGCAGAAAATGCAAATGGATGGACCATCTCAGAGTGGGTACAAATTCCACTTTTGAGATTCATTTTGACAATTGGAGGGGTAAAATAGTCTTTTCAGAAAATTTCTAGACGAAACGAGCTATTTTTGACAGTTTTTGGAACGAGCTCAGATTTTGAAGTTCAATACCCCGTTGCGAAGCAAATCCAATGTAGAATTCAAAATTTTGAGTTTGAAATAAATCCAGATTATTTTTCTTGAGAAAATATTTCCAAATTTATTTCCAGACGAAAATGAGCTATTTTTGGCAGTTTTTGAAACAAGCTCGGATTTTGAAGTTCAATACCCCGTTGCTAAGAAAATCCAGTGTAGAATTTAAAAAATTGATTTTGAAATAAATCCATATTGTTTTTCTTGAAAAAATATTTCCAAATTTAGACTCCCGGGGGTAAAAATGTCAATTTTGAAAACCCGGGATTTGAAATTGATTTCTGAAAACTTTTAAAACTCAATCTGGATTGAAATTTATAAAACTGGAGTTCTGGACTTCGAAAATGGAATGAAATGTGATGAAATGTTGTGAAATGCTGAGAAATGACATGAAATGATGAGAAATAACATGCGAAATACAGACCCTGAATGAAAAATTTTGTATTTTAAACCCCGATTAACACTTGTACTAGTTCAAAAAGCATTAAAATTGATAAAATTTGAAAAATAGCTCAAGAAATGGTTTTCGGACTCTACTGGGTTAGAATGACACTAGAAATAAGGGTTCGTGCTGGATTGAACTGAGATCAGCTAGATTGAGCTGGGTTTTAGAGTTTCAGAACTCCAATGAGCTGACAATGATACTAACTCAACTGACCTTTCTGACTGAATTTTCAAGAAAAGCTGCCATTTTTAGAGAAATGGTACGGAATGATCACTGGAATGAAGTGAATTATGAATCTGAGCTAGGTTTGAGCTGGGTTAAAGGTCAGTAATACTGACATGAACTAAAATTGAAGCTCGAACACTAGCTCAATTGACTGAACTCAGCTCAATTTCAGCTGAATGAGCGGAAATGGACTAAAATGGGCTCCTGGATACTTGGAAATGGTTTTGAACTGAAACTGGAGCGCTTGAACTCCTGGTGAGCTCAAGTTAGACTCTGGGGAATATGACTGACTGTGAATGACTGACTCAGATACAATGGGCTTGGATTTGAGCAAGAAATGAACTCATTTCTGAAGAAATGATCCCATTTTGGCAAGAATTGTCAGAAATGAAACTGGTCTGTTCATTGTGAGCTCAGATGAGCTTGAAATGTCTGATATTCTAAATGTTCTGAACTGACCAATGAGCTCGATTGACTCTGATATACTGAGGTTTTGGATGACCTAGGGGTAAATTGGTAATTTTCCTAATGAAAGTTGGTAAAATTGTGATTTTTTGAAACTGACTCGGGGTTTGACTCCTACACTGACCTAACAGGGTTGGCACTGCACGAGGAGGGTTGTTTGAGAATGGATGAGGAAAATTTGGGGTGTTTACAGATGCCCCTCTTTGCTACTAAGTCGACTTGAAGACGAGCTTAGTGGCAAAGAAAAACACACCAAATTTGGGCTGTAAAAATGCGCCAGTTAGAAGGATCTGACTGGATATGAAGAAATTAATCCCTGATGAAAATGGTAGATATGAAATGGAGAATGAAAAAGAAAGAATTTACTTCAAAAGAAGTGAGATTCAGGTTTTGCCCTTAACCTGGATGGGACGGGAAATACTTCATGTAGAAACGAAGCTCAGGTTTAACCCTTAACCTGACCGGGAAATGAAATACCTCATCAAAATGAGGCTCAGGTTTAACCCTTAACCTGATTGGGCGGAAAATGAAATACCTCATCAAAGGAGGCTCAAGTTTGTACCCTTATCCTGATTGGGCGGAAAATGAAATACCTCATCAAAGGAGCCTCAGGTTTGTACCCTTATCCTGATTGGGGGAAAAATGAAATACCTCAACAAAGGAGGCTCAGGTTTGTACCCTTATCCTGATTGGAAGGACAATGAAATACCTCATCAAAGGAGGCTCAGGTTTGTACCCTTATCCTGATTGGGCGAAAAATGAAATACCTCATCAAAGGAGGCTCAGGTTTGT
Organism: Nuphar pumila; assembly: GCF_984573655.1. Taxonomy (NCBI): domain Eukaryota; kingdom Viridiplantae; phylum Streptophyta; class Magnoliopsida; order Nymphaeales; family Nymphaeaceae; genus Nuphar; species Nuphar pumila. The sequence goes on from NC_143249.1 coordinate 98,743,563, forward strand.
ACCCTTATCCTGATTGGGCAGACAATGAATGAAATTCTCGAAAGAAGAACCCATGATGGAACCTTCGGACTTTCGCACAATGAATCCGATAGGGGTTTTGCAAAAGGATGAAATTGGGGTCCCTAAAGCTTGAAAAGGGGTTTGATTTTGGGTGCCTCATTGCTGAGACTAAATAACTTTTGAAATTGGTGACCTTTTTGTGAGGAAATGATTGGTGGCTTAACCTCAAGCCGAAATTGGATTGTCTATGGTGGGACAGTAGGGACATAGGGAAGTGTGCGAATCTGAGAGCCCATGCGCTCAGATTATACCAACAAGAAGGGAAGGAATCTTGAAAACTCCTGTTATCAAGTCCTTAAAAGGGATAACAACTGATGTCAGGACGCGCCAAAGATGAACCTCAAGCTCTCGCTTCACGCCAGGATGACTAGAAAATATTGTCAAAATGTTGAAAATTGTTGTTGATTCAAAATAATTGAAAATGATACACATTGGTATCAAAATATTCCCTCTTTTCTACCTGAAGTATTACCTCCGACTGGGCTTAACATCCGTAGAATCAGGATTCAAATTCAAATTGCTTGCAATTGACTTTCTTTCAAGGAAGCTATCCATTTCCCTGATATGAGCAGAAAATAGAGTATTCTTGATACTGTGAAAGCAATTGGTGAAAGAATATTGATAATAGAATTTCACAAAATTAAAGAAGATTCTTGGTAGATTTGGCAGTCTGATATCCTGGGATTCTTTTCTCATGATGATCTTTCTGCCCACTTTTTTTTTTATTGGCAGAACTAGAGCTCTCTTGGATTTTTGGGGATTACATCATCCTTCATTTTGAAGATGTCCTGACTTTTCTCTCTTTTTTTTTTGGAAGGGTACGTCACAAACTCCTTCATCTCAGAGATGCTCCAATCCTTCTTCTTTTTTTTTTTCCTCAGGGATTATATTGGCAGTTATTGGCTCATTGATTGGAAATCTCTTGGTGATAGCAGAAATTAAATATCTTTTAGGGTTTGTCGGGAAGCTCATCACAATGGCCTTCATCTTGACGGTGATCTGAACTTTCCCTGGAAGGATCCGTCACAAACTCCTTCATCTTGGAGATGATCCAAATCTTCTTTGGCTCCGGGGGTCTAACTTGCATAATTCGTCTTCATCTTGACGACAATTGAGATCCCTTTTACAGATATTTAATTGCAACTTAAACGATTGAAGAGATATGAAAATTGAATGGATTTTTCTGTGTCTCCCCGGATATTTCGACTGCTTTATTTCCCAAGAATGATCTTTAAAAATGTGCCATTGACTGCGATCAATATCGATCACTTATATCTTTGCAACAACATTGAATTTTCTTTGCTGGCCATATCGAAGATTTATTCTTCATCCTTTTGGTTGGCCAATAGAAAGATTTTAAATTTTGAATCCTTTTTCGCGAAAGCTTTGTCCTTTTGGAAGTAATACCGAAGGTATTATGAGGTAATAATTTTGTGCAATAAAGATTTTGAAATCAACAAATCTTTAATGACAAATTGGCAAAATGTTCTTGAAATCCTTGGTGAAAGAAATTGCTTGAGGTTTAATTGACACATCTCTGACTAAGTTGAGTCATGAAAAGACTGAGTAAAAGATCAACTCGAAAGTTGGGTTTTGTTTTGACTTACCAGCTCGAAAGCAGGATTTGGATTGACCGACCAGCTCGAAAGCAGGATTCGTTGACCGACCAGCTCGAAAGCAGGATTTGTTGACCGATCAGCTCGAAAGCAGGATTTGTTGACCGACCAGCTCGAAAGCAGGATTTTGTTGACCGACCAGCTCGAAAGCAGGATTTTTTGAACTACCAGCTCGAAAGCAGGATTTGTTGACCGACCAGCTAGAAAGTAGGATTTGTTGACCGACCAGCTCGAAAGCAGGATTTGTTGACCGACCAGCTCGAAAGCAGGATTTGTTGAACTACCAGCTCGAAAGCAGGATTTGTTGACCGACCAGCTAGAAGTAGGATTTGTTGACCGACTAGCTCGAAAGCAGGATTTGTTGACCGACCAGCTCGAAAGCAGGATTTGTTGACCGACCAACTCGAAAGCAGGATTTGTTGACCGACCAGCTCGAAAGCAGGATTTGTTGACCGACCAGCTCGAAAGCAGGATTTGTTGACCGACCAGCTCGAAAGCAGGATTTGTTGACCGACCAGCTCGAAAGCAGGATTTGTTGACTGACCAGCTAGAAAGCAGGATTTGTTGACTGACCATCTCGAAAGCAGGATTTTGATTGAAAGATTGAATTTTATAACTTTAAATTGACTGACATTGATGAAGTTGTAACCCGAAGGCTTAGAAAGTGATAGATATTGATAAAGTAGTAACCCGAAGGCAGGAAAATGACTGATGTTTGTAAGATTGTAACCTGAAGGCTTGAATTTGGAAATTGATTAACCCGAAGGTCGAAATTAGAAATTAGTTTACTGAGAACGACATGGGTTCAATTGAGAACGACATGGGTTCTCTGGGAACGACGTGGGTTCAATAGGGATTCAGCCTAAGAACTTGGATCAGAAGGACTTCAACCTACAAATCACAATTCTGAAAAATACCAATCCAAAAGGGGTTCGACCTAAGGACTGTAAAGAATATTCGATCAGGAGGACTTTAACCTACCGATCAAATTTTTGGCAGTGGGATTAGTTTCGAAGGGTTTCAACCTAATAACCACTGGGTTGAGAAGAACTTTTGGTTCGCAAAGGGGTTCAACCTATGAGCCATATTGGTTTGACAGGCATTCAACCTACAAATCACATTGGTTCCGCAGGGGTTCGACCTACGAACGATCACTTCCATAGAGATTTAACCTAAAGATCACAGTTTAAGAAGTAAGGATTCAACTTGTGAGCTTTGAATGGACCATGTGCTAAATTGGGTTTTGAGGGAAGATTCCAATCGGAATTCAAATCTTCAAGAAAAAACTAAATGAATTGGGTTTTGAAAGAAAAATCGAGTCGGAACTTGGATCTTCAAGACCAATTACTTAATTGTAGAAAAGTTTGAGTAGGAGTTCAAACCTTTAAAGAAAAGCCAAACGAATTGGATTTGGAAGAAAATTCGAGTCGGAACTCTAATTTTTCTAGATCGATTTCTGGCATTTGAATTGGATTTTGAAGAAAATTTGAGTCGAAACTCTAATTTTCTAGACCAATTCTGGACATTTGAATTGGATTTGGAAGAAAATTTGAGTCATAACTCTAATTTTCTAGACCAATTCAGAAGGAAAAGAAAACTCAGGTCGGAACTCAAATCTTCAAAGGAAAACTAGATCCATTGTGGAAGGAAAAGAAATTTGAGTCGGAACTCGAATCCTGACGGAAAAGTAGATCACTTTGGAAGGAAAAGAAAGTCGAGTCGGAACTCGAATCCCGAAGAAAAACTAGATCAGTTAGAAGGAAAGGAAATTCGAGTCGGAACTCCAATCCCGGAGGAAAACTAGACAAAAAGAAGGAAAGGAGATTTGAGTCAGAACTCGAATCTTGAAGGAAAACTAGACAAAAAGAAGAAAAGGAAATTTGAGTCGGAACTTGAATCCCGAAGGAAAACTAGATAAAAAGTAGGAAAGGAGATTCGAGTCGGAACTCGAATCCCGAAGGAAAACTAGACAAAAAGAAGGAAAGGAGATTCGAGTCGAAACTCGAATCCCGAAGGAAAACTAGATAAAAAGAAGGAAAGGAGATTCGAGTCGAAACTCGAATCCCGAAGGAAAACTAGACAAAAAGAAGGAAAGGAGATTCGAGTCGGAACTCGAATCCCTAAGGAAAACTACACCAATGTGGATACTGGATTTTAAAGTATACCAATGTAAACACCAGATTTTGAAAATGTACTAGTACAAGCATTATGTTTTGAAAAAAAAAATACCAGTACGAATACTGGGTTTTGGAAAAATTACCAGCACGAAGACTGGATTTTTGAAAAATTACCAGCACGAACACTGGATTTTTGAAAAATTACCAGCACGAACACTGGATTTTTAAAAAATTACCAGCACGAACACTGGGTTTTGGAATTTTACCAGCACGAGCACTGGATTTTTGAAAAATTACCAGCACGAATACTGGATTTTTGAAAAATTACCTGCACGAACACTGGGTTTTAGAAATTTACCAGCACGAACACTGGATTTTGAAGAATTACTAATTGATTTTGATAGAAGATTTTCAGTCTTCACCCTCACGATGACTTGGACAACTGTCGGGGTCTCAGGATTTATCCCTTATCCTGAATGGGTAGCTCAGGTTTATCCCTAAACCTGAAGGGGAAATGAATTTGATGCAAATGAATGTAAAATGAATGCAAATAAATGCATATAAATGCAAATGAATGCAAATGTATGCAAAATGATGTAAATGAATGCACATGCATGCAAAATGAGAGATTTGTTTGATCTTGCCTGCATACAAGATGTTTTGAAAACAATTTTTTAAAATAATGCCCCAGTGTAAATGGGAAAGAAGAATTTGACCATTATTGAAGAAAATATATTGAGGAATTACAAAAGATGGAATAGAGGATTTAAGTATAGAATATTTGCAAATGTTGAGCATTGATAGGGTCTGATAATTCCACACCATCGGCATTGATGAACATATATGAATTGCGGGGTAATGCTTCCTCGACAACATAGGGAACTTCCCATTTCGGTGACCATTTGCCATTTGGGCGTTGCTTGAGATAAGCCATGGATCTGAGCACTAGATCATTCACTCAGAATTTCCTTTCAATAACAAATTTTGCATATTGTCTGGCTATCCTCTGACGATATGATTAAGCGTGCTCTGCTGCTCTGAGCCTTCTTTCATTGAGCAAATCAAGTTGTACCAGTCGTTGCTGCTGATACTGATCAAGCGATAACTCCAGCAGTGATGCAAACTTCAAGGCAGGTTTCTGAACATGTAGAGGCAGTACTACTTCAGTTCCGTAGACAAGTTTTGATGGAGTAGCATTAGTTGGAGTTCGAATGGTGGTTCTGTATGCCCACAATACATCATGGATGTTCTCATGCCAATCAAGGCCATGTTTCCAAGGTTCGCTCCAAGATTCGAATCAGAATCTTATTGGTGGCCTCTGCTTGACCATTCCCTTGGGGATAATAGGGAGCGGAAAAATGATGATGGATTCTAAACTTTGAGCAGAATGTCCTCACTCTCTCATTCTTGAAATGACTGCCATTATCTGACACAATGTCATGTGGTATGCCAAAATGACATAGGATATTCTTGTGGATGAATAAGACCACTTGTCGACCTTCTACTATGCGTAGAGTGATTGCTTCTACCCATTTAGGGAAATATTCTGTTGCGGCAAGAAAATATTTGTGGCCATTTGAAGCAGAAGGGGTGATGGGGCCCACAACATCAAAGGCCCATATATAAAATAGCCATGGAGAGATGGCGGTTTGCAAATATATTGCTGGCGCATGAATAGAAGGTGCATGCATCTGACATTGAACGCACTTCTTCACAAAACGATAGCAATCTTGTTGCATAGTTCTCCAGTAATATCCTGCTCGGATGATTTGCTTGATAAGAGTTTGGTAGCCAACGTGACCACCGCAAATGCCTTCATGTACCTCCCGCATGACTTCTTTGGCTTCATCTTCGTCTAGGCATCACTGATATTCTAAGAAAAGGAGACAGATGTCTTCTCCTTGATGTGAGCCTTTCTGAGACTGTCTTCAGCTTGCTCAGACATCATCATAATCATCATTTTCTTGAACATCTGATAGGTAGCAGGATCAATGTCATCCTTATTATTCAGACTTTGTCTTTTGGCAGATCTTAGAGAATCCATTTCTTCTTGTCTGCTTCTAAAATCACCGATGCACTGATACAGTGGTGTCTTTTGCTTGATCTGATCTGAACCACTTGGGAACACTGATGCTCTCTGCAGAATGAGATGAATGATTAAATTTCAATGATGAAGATTCAGGATAGAAATGAATATAGGAAAAATATTTGATGAGAATTTGGTAGATAATTGAAAGAACATCCCATTACTAGGGATTGGGTCACCGCTGGAGTCACGACAATTGTGTTGCCATTCTTTGTGAGGAGAACGAACAACTGCAAATATGCCTTGTCACCTAGGCGAGGTTTTCAAACCATGATAGAATGAAAATTAAAGGATTTTTTATTGAAGAAAAAATATGATTGCATTAATAGTGGACTTGAGAAATAGGGGGCATATATACAGTCTGCCACCACTCTTAATGATCAGCAGAGACACGAGGACTGGGGAAAAGAGTGAGAATGATGAAAGAATCCCAGCCATATCTGGCAGAATGGTATGTTCTAGACCACTGCGCTGATGGAAGGTTGAACTCTGGCATAACCCCTGATAGTAGCTGAGCTTCTATGCACTTTTGTCTTCGAGAAAATTATCTGACGCATCACTCTGGATAGTAGTAGGTATAGGAAAACGAGCCAAGTGGCTTGAACTGCTTACTATACACATGCATATCTGAGAAGAAGGCAAGCTCTTCAGTGCATACGACCATCGCATACTGAATTCTTTCTCGAGTTGTTCTGGATAATGAGCTAACTTCTGCGAATGCCCCATACTGTCAGTAGATCTCGATCAGGTTCACATATTCATTTCCATTTTTCTCAATCAGTGGCCAAGACTTGCGCCCTGTCAAGCGAGCTACAACATCTTTGGGGTCCAGATCCTTGACATTGATCAAAAATTGCTGCTCCAATGGATCTCCAAGCTGACCGACTGGCTCAGGCAGTCCCATGATCTTTGAAAATTCATCCATTAGCAGGGTCATCTCGCCCCACGAGAACCAGAATGTGCAAGTGCGTGGATTCCACCGCTCTGCCAGTGCATGGATCAGATTGTCGTTGACTGTCAACTTTCCCACTGCATATGCCAGTTCCAACCCTCAATCGCTCAAGTGATCCGGAAACATACGAGAGAAGTTTTTGAACCAAATGTAGTACCACCGCGGGAAGAAGGGTCTGGTGCTGAGAGCTCGATGCTCGGGAAGACTTTGTCGCACCTCGTAGGAGATGTGACCCTCAGGAAAAACAGAGTCAAGCTGACTGGATGCCATTGGACTGAAAGATAGGAAGATCAAAATTAAACTTTGAAAAAATACAAGAATTTTGAAAATTGCAGGCAGGATAAAGTGAAATGCTGAAAATTCGAAGTCCAGAGGAACGAAAGAATGAAAAATCACCTGGAGTTTTAAAGAAAAAGTGGATAATTTGGAAAAATCGTCCAGGGTTTTTGAGAGAAAGGAGATATTTCTCAAAAGATGGAAAATGAGGTATTTTGAAAAATTGTCCGGTATTTTAGAAAAATTGGAAAAAATATGAGAAAATAAGACGAAAATGAATATCATACATTCAATCACAAACAATTATGCACATACAGCAATCTCTAAGAAGCTGACTCTAAATGCATTGATTTTGAAAGAGCTTTAGGACCCTAATCCTGACTCTAGGCTTAGATCACTGTGTCCAATCATGCTATGCCGATATAATCGAGCCGAGGCTCGATGTAGGTGGCACAAAATTTATCTCCGGGTCTAGGCTTGTGTTTTCCCAACATCCTTGAGCGCCTGTCGATATATGTTGGATTATGGCCCTTGGTACGTGGTAGGGGGGCGTTAGCCCAAATAAGTGGCCCAGTTGTGAGGCTCTGTCTCGAACTATGGTTCTAGAAGAGAGCCCAGCAACGTGAAGACCGAGTAGACATAGGTGGGGTGGTTTTTGAAAAATGATCACATGCAGACAAACAGAGGACTCTAAGTCCTAAAGAGATAGAATTTTGAAAACTTTAGAAGAAGCAAACATTGTTTTCATACAAGTCCTAGATTGAGGAGTGTTGTATTTCAGACCTAAGTCTAAGTGAGCATGAATAACTCTCCTCAATATGGTCCTACCAAACCATGCCTAGTCTACATGCAATCCATGTCAGCTGGGTTCAAGTGTAGGCACCTAGGTTCACATGATATCAGGAATTAAAGTTGACATTCCATAGAACATAATTTTGATAATTGAGCTAAGTTAAAGCACATAATTGATCAGGCGAAGACAGGTCCCATCACGGTCGCCAAACCTGTTATCATCGCAAAATTTTTCCCCTCCCTTGCGAGAGAGAAACGAATTTCGCGAGTCAAACTCGACCAAAGTTTTGAAAATAGTTTTGAAAATTAACTCGCCTCCATTTTGAAAATTTGCGGGAAAATTCCGTGGAATGGGATCCGCCTGTCGGTACGAGGTTCAACCGTTCCTGGCGCCTTTACCAGGTGTAATTGAACCAAGGATCAATTGTGTGCTTTGACTAAGTTAAATTATCTAAATTATGCTCTATTTTTTCTAGAATGCACAAAGAATCAGGCTTGTGGTATGAAATTTTGAAAATAATGCAAGTTTGAGAAAATATGAAGTTTGCCTTGGAAAATTGAAATATGCTTGAAAATTGATTGGAAAAGTACTTGAAAATTGAATTCTTGGGAAAATCATTGAATTTCATTGGAAATCAGAAATTTGCATTAGAAAGTGATTTCCCAGGAAAATTTGAACTTTAGAAAATCGATTTTGAAATTTGGAATTGCTTTTCTGAGAAAATGGATTTAAGAATTCTATGAAAATCTAAGAAATTCATTGGAAAATGACTTTTGAAATGAAAAATGGATTCTCAGGAAACTGGGTTCTCAAAAAAATGGGAAATCTCAGAAAATCAATTTTTTTGAAATCTTGAGACTTTGAAATTTGAGAATTTTAAAACATTGGAAAATCTTGGTTTGAACTTAAGAAATGCTTTGAAATCTCTTTTGAAAACTCATGATTTTGAGAAAATCAGATCCTGAGAAAGACTTGGAAATTCTTGAGAAAACTGAATTTTCTGAAATTGAAATTGGAAAATGAATTTGCAATTCGAATAATATGAATGAATGAATATGAATTTGAAAAGGAATTTCAATTAAGGAATTGGGAAATTCTTTTGAAACTTGGAGAAATGCAGTGCATTTTTTAAGTTAGCCTAAGAGTGTAGGCTGAATGTGGCTAATACGAAGATCATAAATCTTGGTTTTCTTCGTATTATGACTATGACCATAAATACGAATCCCACCGAGTTTATAAACTCCATAAGAGCTTGTGCACGTGCCATTCGTGTAAACCATAGTGAATTTGAAATATGCATGAATCATACATCAAAGATTGAAATTTGCAGAAATTAAACTATATGCAATGCAGCCCTATTCTAAGCAGAAATGTAACTCTTATTCTAAATTATTACATTAATTTTTACATTGAATTGAATAAAATAAAGAAATAAAATGGCTAACTCTTCTTCTTGAATATTCCTGCAAAACTAGAAAACCAGGTTAGCACAAAAATGTAGGTTTTTCTGAATTTATCCGAAAATATGGGAAATTATCGGATAATATTCAGATATAAACCCAGAATCATACCCCCTTTGATATAAACATTATAAATAATGAATAAATTTTGAAAATTCGAAATTAGGGTCAAAATGACCAAAATACCCCTCATGACCTTGAAATCAGGGTTTTCTGAAAGAATATTTGTAAATTTTGGAATTTTGAAAATCAAATGAAATAAATCAAATACAATATGATGAAACATGATGATATGCATGAAAATTTCTGAAATTAAAGATTGAAATTTCGAAATTTAGGTCGAAATGACCAAAATACCCCTGATAACAAGACTATGGCCTTGAAACCAGGGTTTTCTGAAATAAATTTTGCAAAATTGAAAAATATGAAATGCAAATGACATTGAAATTAACCCTAATATGATTCTACATGCTCATGTACATGATAAAAACTCTAAAATGGAGAAAATATCATAAAATATCAAATTTAACCTGATTTTCGCCTCTAAATTTAAAGAGAAACTAACACATGGAGCAAATGAGCTTGGAATTAAACCAAATTTGGCATGGACACTTAAAATAGCCCTATAAACATAATGGAGCTCGAAAATCTATTTTTTTTGTTAATATGGAAAATAGTTAAAATCCTAAGAAAATCAAAATTTTGCCTAAAATGTTGATTCTAAAGGGGATTTTGGATATCAAACTTTCATAAAAATTGCCCAAATTTTATGGGGTGACAAAGGATAGTTAGGCAAAGATTTTTCTTTATACACTTTCTGGTTTTGACCTATGGTCGGAGTTGTGCCACTCCGGCAAGTCGGATCGGAATCCGACGACTCTAGGATTTAGGGGAAACAGACATGTTTTGGTAGAAAATATGGGAAAAATAGTAAATAGATGGGAAAAAGGCTGAAATTGTGATAAAATGTCCCTGACAAATAGAGAAAAATTTGATATTTTCACAGTGTTGGGATTCGGGTTACGGTTTGGAAAAGGCCACACTGTTATCAAAGACCCGAATCTCTAAAATTTCTGGATATTGGAATCTGTCAGACAGAAAAAAAAAATTATGGAAAAATACTGAGACAGTTTCAAAAATCCCCAAATTTTGGTAAATGACAAGAAAATATGCTAGAAACAACTTTTGTGTTGGAAGTTTTTGCAGAAAGGCTACGGATTGAACGGACTCAATGTATTAAGATATGTCTATACCCTGACAAAGGAAAATCGAGATTTTCCCAGGGGTCTGGGAAATCTGATTTTTGACAGAGGTCAAAACTTACTGCAAAAATCTCAAAATCTCCAGATCATTAGTAGATTCAATCATGAATCCACTGTGATTTTTGTAAGGAAGATTCAAATGCCCCACAAGGGTGAATCTGAAGGTTCTTGTCTGCTAAGAAGAATTCTGGAAATTCCAGAAGGGTGAAATCCAGTTTTGAGGTTCGATTTATTGGATGGGGTTATAAATATCAAAATAACCTAAATTTTTTGGCCAGACATCACAGATAAACAGAGACATTAAAAATGAATTTTTTGTGGATTTTTGAACGAGAAATTGAACATGAAATTATAGCTAGACTACACGCATAGATTCAAAACTTGTAATTCCTAAACAAAACTATAATAAATGAATAAAATAATCTTTCAACTAACTAAATGGATCTAAATGCAATATGAGGACTACATGAAGAATGATAAAAATGAAAACCAAAGGGAGTTACAATGCACCTTTTTTTTTTGTTGTTGAGAGGAGGGATCCAATCCATCAATCAGATGGATCCCTTCCTCTACATAGCATTATCATAAAATACAAAAGAGAAATAAAAGATATGTTTATATATAAAAAAAAAGAGTAATCATGAAAATTTTTAGAGAAATATCAGCATGATAGGAGGAATCTTACCATGGCTTGGGTAGAGATGCTACACCAATGGAGGTTTCAAAATAGTGGGGATGTCGGTGGCTTGAACTACTACCAAGGGATTGGAGAGGGTGCACTTGTAGGAGGTGGAGGGTTACTTGACCTTGCTGTGTAAGGTGGTGCTGGCTGCAACAGTTTGAAAATCGGAGGTGGTTTCACCCAATGAAAGGTTTTCACCTACTGTAATGGCTGGTGGAGGTCAGCTGCTACCAAAAAAATGATGGAGCCGGTTGATACTCCAAGGGAGTTGCTGAAGCATAGGAGTTGGAGGCTGCAGTTGTTGTGATCGATGGCTGCAATGGTGCTGTGCATGGAGGCTTCTAGTTGGTGCTGCTGAGAGCTGCAAGGGTGCTGTTTCAATGGCTGGAAGCTGCAGCCAAGAGGTGAGAAAGAGAGAGTTCAAGGGAGAGAGAGAGAGAGAGAGGCGTGAGTTGGAAAAGATCATCCCTCTCTTTTCTTTTTTTCACCTTTTTTATCATAACTTAGGTTTTGATTTCTCAAAACCTAAGTTGCTAATAATATTTCATGAAGGAATGTCTTTGAAAAAGATGGAAAGGAGGTAAGGAAGAAAGGGAAAAGAAGGAAGGGAAGGAAAAGGAAAGAAGAGGGGAAGAAGGAAAAGGAAAGAAAAGAAGAAAGGAGAGGGAAAGAAGAAGAAGAAGGAGCTGGAAAAGGGGTATACGTGAGTGGAGGGAGAGGAAAGAAATAAAGAAAGAAAAGAGAAAGGAAGCAAAGAAAAAAAGAAGGAAAGAAAAAAAATAGAAAAAAAAGAAAAATGGAGGAAAAAAAAAAGAAAAGAATGGAAATGGGCTGGATTGAGGGCTAGGGTGGTAGACCCTCTTGTGGGTCCTACCTTAGAAAAAATAAAACAATAAAATAAAATAAAATAAAACAAAAAAAAGAAAAGGTAATTTTTTTCTTTTTATAAATTGAAGTAGAAAATGCAAATGGATGGACCATCTCAGAGCGGGTCCAAATTCCATTTTTGAGATTCATTTTGACAATTGGAGGGGTAAAATAGTCTTTTCAAAAAAATTCTAGACGAAATGAGCTGTTTTTGACAGTTTTTGGAACGAGCTCAAATTTTGAAGTTCAATACCCCGTTGCGAAGCAAATCCAATATAGAATTCAAAAATTTGAGTTTGAAATAAATCCAGATTATTTTTCTGGAGAAAATATTTCCAAATTTATTTCCAGACGAAAACGAGCTATTTTTGGCAGTTTTTGAAACAAGCTCGGATTTTGAAGTTCAATACCCCGTTGCGAAGCAAATCCAGTGTAGAATTTAAAATTTTGATTTTGAAATAAATCCATATTGTTTTTCTTGAGAAAATATTTCCAAATTTAGACTCCTGGGGGTAAAAATGTTAATTTTGAAAACCCGGGATTTGAAATTGATTTCTGAAAACTTTTAAAACTCAATCTGGATTGAAATTTATAAAACTGGAGTTCTGGACTTCGAAAATGGAATGAAATGTGATGAAATGTTGTGAAATGCGGAGAAATGACATGAAATGATGAGAAATAACATGCGAAATGCAGACCCTGAATGAAGAATTTTGTATTTTAAACCCCGATTAACACTTGTACCAGTTCAAAAAGCATTAAAATTGATAAAATTTGCAAAATAGCTCAAGAAATGGTTTTCGGACTCTACTGGGTTAGAATGACACTGGAAATTAGGGTTCGAGCTAGATTGAACTGAGATCAGCTAGATTGAGCTGGGTTTTAGAGTTTCAGAACTCCAATGAGCTGACAATGATACTAACTCAACTGACCTTTCCGACTGAATTTTCAAGAAAAGCTGCCATTTTTAGAGAAATGGTACGGAATGATCACTGGAATGAAGTGAATTACGAATCTGAGCTGGGTTAAAGGTCAGTAATACTGACATGAACTAAAATTGAAGCTCGAACACTAGCTCAATTGACTGAACTCAGCTCAATTTCAGCTGAATGAGCTGAAATGGACTAAAATGGGCTCCTGGACACTTGGAAATGGTTTTGAACTGAAACTGGAGCGCTTGAACTCCTGGTGAGCTCAAGTTAGACTCTAGGGAAGATGACTGACTCAAAGACAATTGGCTTGGATTTGAGCAAGAAATGAGCTCATTTATGAAGAAATGATCCCATTTTAGCAGGAATTGTCAGAAATGAAACTGGTTTGTTCATTGTGAGCTCAGATGAGCTTGAAATGTCTAATATTCTAAATGTTTTGAACTGACCAATGAGCTCGATTGACTCCGACATACTGAGGTTTTTGGATGACCTAGGGGTAAAATGGTAATTTTCCTAATGAAAGTTGGTAAAATTGTGATTTTTTGAAACTGACTCGGGGTTTGACTCCTACACTGACCTAACAAGGTTGGCACTGCACGAGGAGGGTTGTTTGAGAATGGATGAGGAAAATTTGGGGTGTTTACAGATTCCCCTCTTTGCTACTAAGTCGACTTGAAGACGAGCTTAGTGGCAAAGAAAAACACACCAAATTTGGGCTGTAAAAATGCGCCAGTTAGAAGGATCTGACTGGATATGAAGAAATTAATCCCTGATGAAAATGGTAGATATGAAATGGAGAATGAAAAAGAAAGAATTTACTTCAAAAGAAGTGAGATTCAGGTTTTGCCCTTAACCTGGATGGGACGGGAAATACTTCATGTAGAAACGAAGCTCAGGTTTAACCCTTAACCTGACCGGGAAATGAAATACCTCATCAAAATGAGGCTCAGGTTTAACCCTTAACCTGATTGGGCGGAAAATGAAATACCTCATCAAAGGAGGCTCAGGTTTGTACCCTTATCCTGATTGGGCGGAAAATGAAATACCTCATCAAAGGAGCCTCAGGTTTGTACCCTTGTCCTGATTGGGGGAAAAATGAAATACCTCAACAAAGGAGGCTCAGGTTTGTACCCTTATCCTGATTGGGCGGACAATGAAATACCTCATCAAAGGAGGCTCAGGTTTGTACCCTTATTCTGATTGGGCGGACAATGAAATACCTCATCAAAGGAAGCTCAGGTTTGTACCCTTATCCTGATTGGGCGAAAAATGAAATACCTCATCAAAGGAGGCTCAGGTTTGTACCCTTATCCTGATTGGGCGGACAATGAATGAGATTCTCGAAAGAAGAACCCATGATGGAACCTTCGGACTTCCGCACAATGAATCCGATAGGAGTTTTGCAAAAGGATGAAATTGGGGTCCCTAAAGCTTGAAAAGGGGTTTGATTTTGGGCGCCTCATTGCTGAGACTAAATAACTTTTGAAATTGGTGACCTTTTTGTGAGGAAATGATTGGTGGCTTAACCTCAAGCCGAAATTGGATTGTCTATGGTGGGACAGTGGGGACATAGGGAAGTGTGCGAATCTGAGAGCCCATGCGCTCAGATTATACCAACAGAAGGGAAGGAATCTTGAAAACTCCTATTATCAAGTCCTTAAAAGGGATAACAATTGATGTCAGGATGCGCCAAAGATGAACCTCAAGCTCTCGCTTCACGCCAGGATGACTAGAAAATATTGTCAAAATGTTGAAAATTGTTGTTGATTCAAAATAATTGAAAATGATACACATTGTTTTGAAAATATTCCCTCTTTTCTACCTGAAGTATTACCTCCGACTGGGCTTAACATCTGTAGAATCAGGATTCAAATTCAAATTGCTTGCAATTGACTTTCTTTCAAGGAAGCTATCAATTTCTCTGATATGAGCAGAAAAGAGAGTATTATTGATATTGTGAACGCAATTGGTGAAAGAATATTGATAATAGAATTTCACAAAATTAAAGAAGATTCTTGGTAGATTTGGCAGTCTGATATCCTGGGATTCTTTTCTCATGATGATCTTTCTGCCCACTTTTTTTTTTATTGGTAGAATTAGAGCTCTCTTGGATTTTTGGGGATTACATCATCCTTCATTTTGAAGATGTCCTGACTTTTCTCTCTTTTTTTTTTTGAAGGGTACGTCACAAACTCCTTCATCTCAGAGATGCTCCGATCCTTCTTTTTTTTGTTTTTCGTCAGGGATTATATTGGCAGTTATTGGATCATTGATTGAAAATCTCTTGGTGATAGCAGAAATTAAATATCTTTTAGGGTTTGTCGGGAGGCTCATCACAGTCGCCTTCATCTTGACGGTGATATAAACTTTCCCTGGAAGGATCCGTCACAAACTCCTTCATCTTGGAGATGATCCAAATCTTCTTTGGCCCCGATGGTCTAACTCGCATAATTCGTCTTCATCTTGACGACAATTGAGAGATCCCTTTTGCAGATATTTAATTGCAACTTAAATGATTGAGGAGATATGGAAATTGAATGGATTTTTCTGTGTCTCCCAGGATATTTCGACTGCTTTATTTCCCAAGAATGATCTTTAAAAATGTGCCATTGACTGCGATCATTATCGACCACTTATATCTTTGCAAGAACATTGAATTTTCTTTGCTGGCCATATCGAAGATTTATTCTTCATCCTTTTGGTTGGCCAATAGAAAGATTTTAAATTTTGAATCCTTTTTCGCGAAAGCTTTGTCCTTTCGAAAGTAATACCGAAGGTATTCTGAGGTAATAATTTTGTGCAATAAAGATTTTGAAATCAACAAATATTTAATTACAAATTGGCAAAATGTTCTTGAAATCCTTGGTGAAAGAAATTGCTTGAGGTTTAATTGACACATCCCAGACTAAGTTGAGTCCTAAAAAGACTGAGTAAAAGATCAACTCGAAAGTTGGGTTTTGTTTTGACTTACCAGCTCGAAAGTAGGATTTGGATTAACCGACCAGCACGAAAGCAGGATTCGTTGACCGACCAGCTCGAAAGCAGGATTTGTTGACCGACCAGCTCGAAAGCAGGATTTGTTGACCGACCAGCTCGAAAGCAGGATTTTGTTGACCGACCAGCTCGAAAGCAGGATTTGTTGAACTACTAGCTCGAAAGCAGGATTTGTTGACCGACCAGCTCGAAAGCAGGATTTGTTGACCGACCAACTCGAAAGCAGGATTTGTTGACCGACCAGCTCGAAAGCAGGATTTGTTGACCGACCAGCTCAAAAGCAGGATTTGTTGACTGACCAGCTAGAAAGCAGGATTTGTTGACTGACAAGCTCGAAAGCAGGATTTTGATTGAAAGATTGAATTTGATGATTTGAAATTGACTGACATTGATGAAGTTGTAACCCGAAGGCTTAGAAAGTGATAGATATTGATAAAGTTGTAACCCGAAGGCAGAAAAATGACTGATGTTGGTAAGATTGTAACATGAAGGCTTGAATTTGGAAATTGATTAACCCGAAGGTCGAAATTAGAAATTAGTTTACTGAGAATGACATGGGTTCAATTGAGAACGACATTGGTTCTTTGGGAACAACATGGGTTCAATTGAGAACGACATGGGTTCTCTGGGAACGACGTGGGTTCAATAGGGATTCAGCCTAAGAACTTGGATCAGAAGGACTTCAACCTACAAATCACAATTCTGAAAAATACCAATCCAAAAGGGGTTCGACCTAAGGACTGTAAAGAATATTGGATCAGGAGGACTTCAACCTACCGATCAAATTTTTGGCAGTGGGATTAGTTTCGAAGGGTTTCAACCTAAGAACCACTGGGTTGAGAAGGACTTTTGGTTCACAAAGGGGTTCAACCTATGAGCCATATTGGTTTGACAGGCATTCAACCTACAAATCACATTGGTTC
The DNA here is from genome assembly GCF_984573655.1 of Nuphar pumila. NCBI lineage: Eukaryota > Viridiplantae > Streptophyta > Magnoliopsida > Nymphaeales > Nymphaeaceae > Nuphar > Nuphar pumila. The sequence continues at coordinate 98,760,583 of NC_143249.1, forward strand.
CGCCGGGGTTCGACCTATGAACGATCACTTCCATAGAGATTTAACCTAAAGATCACAGTTTAAGAAGGAAGGATTCAACTTGTGAGCTTTGAATGAACCGGGTGCTAAATTGGGTTTTGAGGGAAGATTCCAATCGGAATTCAAATCTTCAAGGAAAAACTAAATGAATTGGGTTTTGAAAGAAAAATCGAGTCGAAACTTGGATCTTCTAGACCAATTACTAAATTGTAGAAAAGTTTGAGTAGGAGTTCAAACCTTTAAAGAAAAGCCAAACAAATTGGATTTGGAAGAAAATTCGAGTTGGAACTCTAATTTTTCTAGATCGATTTCAGGCATTTGAATTGGATTTGGAAGAAAATTTGAGTCGAAACTCTAATTTTCTAGACCAATTCTAGGACATTTGAATTGGATTTGGAAGAAAATTCGCGTCATAACTCTAATTTTCTAGACCAATTCAGAAGGAAAAGAAAACTCAGGTCGGAACTCAAATCTTCAAAGGAAAACTAGATCCATTGTGGAAGGAAAAGAAATTCGAGTCGGAACTCGAATCCTGAAGGAAAAGTAGATCACTTTGGAAGGAAAAAAAATTTGAGTCGAAACTCGAATCCCGAAGAAAAACTAGATCGGTTAGAAGGAAAGGAAATTCGAGTCGGAACTCGAATCTCGGAGGAAAACTAGACAAAAAGAAGGAAAGGAGATTCGAGTCGGAACTCGAATCTTGAAGGAAAACTAGACAAAAAGAAGAAAAGGAAATTCAAGTCGGAACTCGAATCCCGAAGGAAAACTAGATAAAAAGAAGGAAAGGAGATTCGAATCGGAACTCGAATCCTGAAGGAAAACTAGACAAAAAGAAGGAAAGGAGATTCGAGTCGGAACTCGAATCCCTAAGGAAAACTACACCAATGTGGATACTGGATTTTAAAGTATACCAGTGTAAACACCGGATTTTAAAAATGTACCAGTACAAGCATTATGTTTTGAAAAAAAAAATACCAGTACGAATACTGGGTTTTAGAAAAATTACCAGCACGAACACTGGATTTTTGAAAAATTACCGGCACGAACACTGGGTTTTGGAATTTTACCAGCACGAGCACTGGATTTTTGAAAAATTACCAGCACGAATACTGGATTTTTGAAAAATTACCTGCACGAACACTAGGTTTTGGAAATTTACCAGCACGAACACTGGATTTTGAAGAATTACTAATTGATTTTGATAGAAGATTTTCAGTCTTCACCCTCACGATGACTTGGACAACTGTCGTGGTCTCAGGATTTATCCCTTATCCTGAATGGGTAGCTCAGGTTTATCCCTTAACCTAAAGGAGAAATGAATTTGATGCAAATGAATGTAAATGAATGCAAATAAATGCATATAAATGCAAATGAATGCAAATGTATGCAAAATGATGTAAATGAATGCACATGCATGCAAAATGAGAGATTTGTTTGATCCTGCCTGCATACAAGATGTTTTAAAAACAATTTTTTAAAATAATGCCCCAGTGTAACTGGGAAAGAAGAATTTGACCATTATTGAAGAAAATATATTGAGGAATTACAAAGGATGGAATAGAGGATTTAAGTATATAATTTTTTCAAATGTTGAACATTGATAGGGTCTGATAATTCCACACCATCGGCATTGATGAACATATATGAATTGCGGGGTAATGCTTCCTCGACAACATAGGGCCCTTCCCAATTCGGTGACCATTTGCCACTTGGGCGTTGCTTAAGATAAGCCATGGATCTGAGCACTAGATCATTGACTCAGAATTTCCTTTCAATAACAAATTTTGCATATTGTCTGGCTATCCTCTAACGATATGATTAAGCGTGCTCTGCTGCTCTGAGCCTTCTTTCATTGAGCAAATCAAGTTGTACCAGTCGCTGCTGCTGATACTGATCAAGCGATAACTCCAACAGTGATGCAAACTTCAAGGCAGGTTTCTGAACATGTAGAGGCAGTATTACTTCAGTTTCGTAGACAAGTTTTGATGAAGTAGCATTAGCTGGAGTTCGAATGGTGGTTTTGTATGCCCATAATACATCATGGATCTTCTCATGCCAATCACGGCCATGTTTCCAAGGTTCGCTCCAAGATTCGAATCAGAATCTTATTGGTGGCCTCTGCTTGACCATTCCCTTGAGGATAATAGGGAGCAGAAAAATGATGATGGATTCTGAACTTTGAGCAGAATGTCCTCACTCTCTCATTCTTGAAATGACTGCCATTATCTGACACAATGTCATGTGGTATGCCAAAATGACATAGGATATTCTTGTGGATGAATAAGACCATTTGTCGACCTTCTACTCTGCGTAGAGTGATTGCTTCTACCCATTTAGTGAAATATTCTGTTGCGGCAAGAAAATATTTGTGGCCATTTGAAGCAGAAGGGGTGATGGGGCCCACAACATCAAAGGCCCATATATAAAATAGCCATGGAGAGATGGCGGTTTGCAAATATATTGCTGGCGCATGAATAGAAGGTGCATGCATCTGACATTGAACGCACTTCTTCACAAAATGATAGCAATCTTGTTGCATAGTTCTCCAGTAATATCCTGCTCGGATGATTTGCTTGATAAGAGTTTGGTAGCCAACGTGACCACCGCAAATGCCTTCGTCTTCGTCTAGGCATCACTGATATTCTAAGAAAAGGAGACAGATGTCTTCTCCTTGATGTGAGCCTTTCTGAGACTGTCTTCAGCTTGCTCAGACATCATCATAATCATCATTTTCTTGAACATCTGATAGGTAGCAGGATCAATGTCATCCTTATTATTCAGACTTTGTCTTTTGGCAGATCTTAGAGAATCCATTTCTTCTTGTCTGCTTCTAAAATCACCGATGCACTGATACAGTGGTGTCTTTTGCTAGATCTGATCTGAACCACTTGGGAACACTGATGCTCTCTGCAGAATGAGATGGATGATTAAATTTCAATGATGAAGATTCAGGATAGAAATGAATATAGGAAAAATATTTGATGAGAATTTGGTAGATAATTGAAAGAACATCCCATTACTAGGGATTGGGTCGCCGCTGGAGTCACGACAATTGTGTTGCCATTCTTTGTGAGGAGAATGAACAACTTCAAATATGCCTTGTCACCTAGGCGAGGTTGTCAAACCATGATAGAATGAAAATTGAAGGATTTTTTATTGAAGGAAAAATATGATTGCATCAATAGTGGACTTTAGAAAGAGGGGGCATATATACAGTCTGCCACCACTCTTAATGATCAGCAGAGACACGAGGACTGGGGAAAAGAGTGAGAATGATGAAAGAATCCCAGCCATATCTGGCAGAATGGTATCTTCTAGACCACTGCGCTGATGCAAGGTTGAACTCTGGCATAACCCCTGATAGTAGCTGAGCTTCTATGCGCTTTTGTCTCCGAGAAAATTGTCTGACGCATCACTCTGGATAGTAGTAGGTATAGGAAAACGAGTCAAGTGGCTTGAACTGCTTGCTATACACATGCATATCTGGGAAGAAGGCAAGCTCTTCAGTGCATACGACCATCGCATACTGAATTCTTTCTCGAGTTGTTCTGGATAATGAGCTAACTTCTGCGAATGCCCCATACTGTCAGTAGATCTCGATCAGGTTCACATATTCATTTCCATTTTTCTCAATCAGTGGCCAAGACTTGCGCCCTATCATGCGACCTACAGCATCTTTGGGGTCCAGATCCTTGACATTGATAAAAAATTGCTGCTCCAATGGATCTCCAAGCTGACCGACTGGCTCAGGCAGTCCCATGATCTTTGAAAATTCATCCATTAGCAGGGTCATCTCGCCCCACGGGAACCAGAATGTGCAAGTGCGCGGATTCCACCGCTCTGCCAGTGCATGGATCAGATTGTCGTTGACTGTCAACTTTCCCACTGCATATGCCAGTTCCAACCCTCAATCGCTCAAGTGATCCGGAAACATACGAGAGAAGTTTTTGAACCAAATGTAGTACCACCGCGGGAAGAAGGATCTGGTGCTGAGAGCTCGATGCTCGGGAAGACTTTGTCGCACCTCGTAGGAGATGTGACCCTCAGGAAAAACAGAGTCAAGCTGACTGGATGCCATTGGACTGAAAGATAGGAAGATCAGAATTAGACTTTGAAAAAATACAAGAATTTTGAAAATTGCAGGCAGGATAAAGTGAAATGCTGAAAATTCGAAGTCCAGAGGAACGAAAGAATGAAAAATCACCTGGAGTTTTCAAGAAAAAGTGGATAATTTGGAAAAATCGTCCAGGGTTTTTGAGAGAAAGGAGATATTTCTCAAAAGATGAAAAATGAGGTATTTTGGAAAATTGTCCGGTATTTTAGAAAAATTGGAAAAAATATGAGAAAATAAGACGAAAATGAATATCATACATTCAATTACAAACAATTATGCACATACAGCAATCTCTAAGAAGCTGACTCTAAATGCATTGATTTTGAAAGAGCTTTAGGACCCTAATCCTGACTCTAGGCTCAAATCACTGTGTCCAATCATGCTATGCCGATATACTCGAGCCGAGGCTCGATGTACGTGGCATAAAATTTATCTCCGGGTCTAGGCTTGTGTTTTCCCAACATCCTTGAGCGCCTGCCGATATATGTTGGACTATGGCCCTTGGTACGTGGCAGGGGGGCGTTAGCCCAAATAAGTAGCCCAGTTGTGAGGCTCTGTCCCAAACTATGGTTCTAGAAGAGAGCCCAGCAACGTGAAGACCGGATAGACATAGGTGGGGTGGTTTTTGAAAAATGATCACATGCAGACAAACAGAGGACTCTAAGTCCTAAAGAGATAGAATTTTGAAAACTTTTGAAGAAGCAAACACTGTTTTCATACAAGTCCTAGATTGAGGAGTGTTGTATTTCAGACCTAAGTCTAAGTGAGCATGAATAACTCTCCTCAATATGGTCCTACCAAACCATGCCTAGTCTACATGCAATCCATGTCAGCTGGGTTCAAGTCTAGGCACCTAGGTTCACATGATATCAGGAATTAACGTTGACATTCCATAGAACATAATTTTGATAATTGAGCTAAGTTAAAGCACATAATTGATCAGGCGAAGACAGGTCCCATCACGGTCGCCAAACCTGTTATCATCGCAAAATTTTTCCCCTCCCTTGCGAGAGAGAAACGAATTTCGCGAGTCAAACTCGACCAAAGTTTTGAAAATAGTTTTGAAAATTAACTCGCCTCCGTTTTGAAAATTTGCGGGAAAATTTCGTGGAATGGGATCCGCCTGTCGGTACGAGGTTCAACCGTTCCTAGCGCCTTTACCAGGGGTAATTGAATCAAGGATCAATTGTGCGCTTTGACTAAGTTAAATTATCTAAATTATGCTCTATTTTTCCTAGAATGCACAAAGAATCAGGCTTGTGGTATGAAATTTTGAAAATAATGCAAGTTTGAGAAAATATGATGTTTGCCTTGGAAAATTGAAATATGCTTAAAAATTGATTGGAAAAGTACTTGAAAATTGAATTCTTGGGAAAATCATTGAATTTCATTGGAAATCAGAAATTTGCATTAGAAAGTGATTTCTCAGGAAAATTTGAACTTTAGAAAATCGATTTTAAAATTTGGAATTGCTTTTCTGAGAAAATGGATTTGAGAATTCTATGAAAATCTAAGAAATTCATTGGAAAATGACTTTTGAAATGAAAAATGGATTCTCAGGAAACTGGGTTCTCAGAAAAATGGGAAATCTCAGAAAATCGATTTTTTTGAAATCTTGAGACTTTGAAATTTGAGAATTTTAAAACATTGGAAAATCTTGGTTTGAACTTAAGAAATGCTTTGAAATCTCTTTTGAAAACTCATGATTTTGAGAAAATCAGATCCTGAGAAAGACTTGGAAATTCTTGAGAAAACTGAATTTTCTGAAATTGAAATTGGAAAATGAATTTGCAATTTGAATAATATGAATGAATGAATATGAATTTGAAAAGGAATTTCAATTGAGGAATTGGGAAATCCTTTTGAAACTTGGAGAAATGCAGTGCATTTTTTAAGTTAGCTTAAGAGTGTAGGCTGAATGTGGCTAATATGAAGATCATAAATCTTGGTTTTCTTCGTATTCTGACTATGACCATAAATACGAATCCCACCGAGTTTATAAACTCCATAAGAGCTTGTGCACGTGACATTCGTGTAAACCATAGTGAATTTGAAATATGCATGAATCATACATCAAAGATTGAAATTTGCAGAAATTAAACTATATGCAATGCAACCCTATTCTAAGCAGAAATGTAACTCTTATTCCAAATTATTACATTGATTTTTACATTGAATTGAATAAAATAAAGAAATAAAATGGCTAAGTCTTCTTCTTGAATATTCTTGCAAAACTGGAAAACCAGGTTAGCACAAAAATGTAGGTTTTTCTGAATTTATCCGACAATATGGGAAATTATCGGATAATATTCAGATATAAACCCAGAATCATATCCTCTTTGATATAAACATGATAAATAATGAATAAATTTTGAAAATAAACTTGAAAAAATCGAAATTGGGGTCAAAATGACCAAAATACCCCTGATGACCTTGAAATCAGGGTTTTCTGAAAGAAATTTCGTAAATTTTGGAATTTTGAAAATCAACTAAAATAAATCAAATACAATATGATGAAATATGATGATATGCATAAAAATTTCTGAAATTAAAGATTGAAATTTCAAAATTTAGGTTGAAATGACCAAAATACCCCTGATAACAATACTATGGCCTTGAAACCAGGGTTTTCTGAAATAAATTTTGCAAAATTGAAAAATAAGAAATGCAAATGACATTGAAATTAACCCTAATATGATTCTACATGCTCATATACATGATAAAAACTCTAAAATGGCGAAAATATCACAAAATATAAAATTTAATCTGATTTTCGCTTGATTTTCGCCTCTAAATTTAAAGAGAAACTAACACATGGAGCAAATGAGCTTGGAATTAAACCAAATTTGGCATGGACACTTAAAATAACCCTAGAAACATAATGGATCTCGAAAATCTAATTTTTTTGTTAATATGAAAAATAGTTAAAATCCTAAGAAAATCAAAATTTTGCCTAAAATGCTGATTCTAAAGGGGATTTTGGATATCAAACTTTCATAAAAATTGCCCAAATTTTATGGGGTGACATAGGACAGTTAGGCAAAGATTTTTTTCTTTTACACTTTTTGGTTTTGACCTATGGTCGGAGCTGTGCCACTCCGGCAAGTCGGATTGGAATCCGGCGACTCTAGGAATTAGGGGAAAATGACAGGTTTCGGTAGAAAATATGGGAAACATAGTAAACAGATGGGAAAAAGGCTGAAATTGTGGGAAAATGTTCCTTACAAATAGAGGAAAATTTGATCTTTTCACAGTATTGGGATTCGGGTTACGGTTTGGAAAAGGCCACACTGTTATCAGAGACCCGAATCTCTAAAATTTCTGGATATTGGAATCTGTCAGACAGAAAAAAAAATTTCTGGCAAAATATTGAGACAGTTTCAAAAATCCCCAAATTTTGGTAAATGACAGGAAACTATGCTAGGAACAACTTTTGTGTTGAAAGTTTTTGCAGAAGGGCTACGGATTGAACGGACTCAATGTATTAAGATATGTCTATACCCTAACGAAGGAAAATCGAGATTTTCCCAGGGGTCTGGGAAATCTGATTTTTGACAGAGGTCAAAACTGACTGAAAAAACCTCAAAATCTTCAGATCATTAGTAGATTCAATCGTGAATCCACTGTGATTTTTTGATAGAAGATTCAAATGCCCCACAAGGGTGAATCCGAAGGTTCTTGTCTGCTAAGAAGAATTCTGGAAATTCCAGAAGGGTGAAATCCAGTTTTGAGGTTCGATTTATTGGATGGGGTTATATATATCAAAAGAACCTAAGTTTTTTGGCCAGACATCACAGATAAACAGAGGCATTAAAAATGAATTTTTTGTGGATTTTTGAACGAGAAATTGAACATGAAATTATAGCTAGACTACACGCATAGATTCAAAACTTGTAATTCCTAAACAAAACTATAATAAATGAATAAAATAATCTTTCAACTAACTAAATGGGTATAAATGCAATATGAGGACTACATGAAGAATGATAAAAACAAAAACCAAAGGGAGTTACAATGCACCTTTTTTTTTTGGCTGTTGAGAGGAGGGATCCAATCCATCAATTAGATGGATCCCTTCCTCTACATAGCATTATCATAAAATACAAAAGAGAAATAAAAGATATGTTTATATATAAAAAAAAAAAGAGTAATCATGAAAATTTTTAGAGAAATATCAGCATGATAGGAGGAATCTTACCATGACTTTGGTAGAGATGCTACACCAATGGAGGTTTCAAAATAGTGGGGATGCCGGTGGCTTGAACTGATACCAAGGGATTGGAGAGGGTGCACTTGTTGGAGGTGGAGGGTTACTTGACCTTGCTGTGTAAGAAGGTGGTGTTGGCTGCAACAGTTTGAAAATCGGAGGTGGTTTCACCCAATGAAAGGCCTTCACCTACTGTAATGGCTGGTGGAGGTCAGCTGCTACCAAAAAAATGATGGAGCCGGTTGATACTCCAAGGGAGTTGCTGAAGCAAAAGAGTTGGAGGCTGCAGTTGCTGTGATCGATGGCTGCAATGGTGTTGTGCGTGGAGGCTTCCAGTTGGTGCTGCTGAGAGCTGCAAGGGTGCTATTTCAATGGCTGGAAGCTGCAGCCAAGAGGTGAGAAAGAGAGAGTTCAAGGGAGAGAGAGAGAGAGAGAGAGAGAGAGAGAGAGAGAGAGAGAGAGAGAGAAAGAGAAAGAGGCGTGAGTTGGAAAAGATCATCCCTCTCTTTTCTTTTTTTCACCTTTTTTATCATAACTTAGGTTTTGATTTCTCAAAACCTAAGTTGCTAATAATATTTCATAAAGGAAATCCACGTGAACGGCTGCAGCCTTGTGTCTTTGAAAAAGATGGAAAGGAGGTAAGGAAGAAAGGGAAAAGAAGGAAGGGAAGGAAAAGGAAAGAAGAGCGGAAGAAGGAAAATGAAAGAAAGGAAGAAAAGAGAGGGAAAGAAGAAGAAGAAGGAGCTGGAAAAGGGGTATACGTGAGTGGAGGGAGAGGAAAGAAAGAAAGAAAAGAAAAAGGAAGAAAAGAAAAAAAGAAGGAAAGAAAAAAAAATAGAAAAAAAGGAAAATGGAGGAAAAAAGAAAAGAAAAGAAAGGAAATGGGCTGGATTGAGGGCTAGGGTGGTAGACCCCCTTGTGGGTCTCACCTTAGAAAAAATAAAAGAATAAAATAAAATAAAATAAAACAAAAAAAAGAAAAAAAAAATAAAGAAAGAAAAGGTAATTTTTTTTCTTTTTATAAGTTAAAGCAGAAAATGCAAATGGATGGACCATCTCAGAGCGGGTCCAAATTCCACTTTTGAGATTCATTTTGACGATTGGAGGGGTAAAATAGTCTTTTCAGAAAATTTCCAGACGAAACGAGCTATTTTTGACAGTTTTTGGAACGAGCTCAGATTTTGAAGTTCAATACCCCGTTGCGAAGCAAATCCAATGTAGAATTCAAAAATTTGAGTTTGAAATAAATCCAGATTATTTTTCTTGAGAAAATATTTCCAAATTTATTTCCAGACGAATACGAGCTATTTTTGGCAGTTTTTGAAACAAGCTCGGATTTTGAAGTTCAATACCCCGTTGCGAAGAAAATCCAGTGTAGAATTTAAAATTTTGATTTTGAAATAAATCCATATTGTTTTTCTTGAGAGAATATTTCCAAATTTAGACTCCCGGGGGTAAAAATGTCAATTTTGAAAACCCGGGATTTGAAATTGATTTCTGAAAACTTTTAAAACTCAATCTGGATTGAAATTTATAAAACTGGAGTTCTGGACTTCGAAAATGGAATGAAATGTGATGAAATGTTGTGAAATGCGGAGAAATGACATGAAATGATGAGAAATAACATGCGAAATGCAGACCCTGAATGAAGAATTTTGTATTTTAAACCCAGATTAACACTTGTACCAGTTCAAAAAGCATTAAAATTGATAAAATTTGCAAAATAGCTCAAGAAATGGTTTTCGGACTCTACTGGGTTAGAATGACACTGGAAATTAGGGTTCGAGCTAGATTGAACTGAGATCAGCTAGATTGAGCTGGGTTTTAGAGTTTCAGAACTCCAATGAGCTGACAATGATACTAACTCAACTGACCTTTCCGACTGAATTTTCAAGAAAAGCTGCCATTTTTAGAGAAATGGTACGGAATGATCACTGGAATGAAGTGAATTACGAATCTGAGCTGGGTTTGAGCTGGGTTAAAGGTCAGTAATACTGACATGAACTAAAATTGAAGCTCGAACACTAGCTCAATTGACTGAACTCAGCTCAATTTCAGCTGAATGAGCTGAAATGGACTAAAATGGGCTCCTGGACACTTGGAAATGGTTTTGAACTGAAACTGGAGCGCTTGAACTCCTGGTGAGCTCAAGTTAGACTCTAGGGAAGATGACTGACTCAAAGACAATTGGCTTGGATTTGAGCAAGAAATGAGCTCATTTCTGAAGAAATGATCCCATTTTGGCAGGAATTGTCAGAAATGAAACTGATCTGTTCATTGTGAGCTCAGATGAGCTTGAAATGTCTGATATTCTAAATGTTCCGAACTGACCAATGATCTCAATTGACTCTGACTGACTGAGGTCTGGGATGACCTAGGGGTAAAATGGTAATTTCCCTAATGAAAGTTGGTAAAATGGTGATTTTCTTAAACTGACTCGGGGTTTGACTCCTACACTGACCTAACAGGGTTGGCACTGCACGAGGAGGGTTGTTTGAGAATGGATGAGGAAAATTTGGGGTGTTTACACCTTCTCCACCACCGCCGGTGGTTTCTTACCTCTTTCTTCCCCTTCTCCCTATTTTTCTATCTCTTCCAGTCGGTGGTGGTGGTGGATCCTCAATCCGGTGACGGCGTGAATGGTGGAGGCCGATTTCTCTTCTAACCCTTCTGGTACGGTAAGTCATCTTCATCTTCTTCTTTTTCTTCTTCTTCATTCTTCTTCTTCGTTGTCTCTTCAATCTGCTGTGTCTTGTTTCTGAAAAACGAAAAAAAAAAGAAAAAAAGAAGAAATAGATAGTTGCTGGTTCAAAGGTTTTCTGTTCATCGTCCGATTTGCTATTTCGATGATTCTTTCTTTAGATTTCATTTGTAATTTTGTTAATTCGTTTGTTAGCAGGTAAGTTTCGTAATTTTTTATTTCATTTCCTGTTTCTGCATTCTGCTTGAGGCATCGCATATATTTTCTGGTTTTTGCATTAATCGTGTTTCCTGTGTAATGTTCTGTTTTGTTTTCTTTTTCAAATCAGTTTCGTGTCTTTTAATTTAGTCGTGTGTCAAAAAAAAATCCTGATTTCTTCAAATATAATTTCCTGTTTTTGCTTTTACATTCATTCTCTGCTTTCATTTACTTCATTTTCCAGTTTTTTTTAGTTCAATTCTTGTTTCTTCCATGTCCGATTCCTGTTTTCGTTTTAGTTCAGTAAATTTTGTTTTGATTATGTAGTAAATTCCATGTTTTTAACTCTGAATTTCTGTTTTGTTGAATAGGTTCTAATTTCTTGTTTTTAATTTTTGTATTTTCCTGTTTTCTTTTCTTTCATTCAAATTGATGTTTGTTTAGTTTTACAATTCCTGTTTTTTTAGTTTAATTTTCCTGTTTTTCTTATAATTTCATTTCATGTTTTTTTAGTTAAGCATTCGTTTCATTCCTTTCTTTTTCTGATTTTTTTTTCTGTCATTCATTTGCTAACTTCCTGCCTTGTTATACATGTAGTTTCTGTTTTTTAATTCAGTCATTTTCCTGTTTTGTTTTTTATAGTTAATTCTTGTCTCTTTCATTTCTAATTCCTGTTTTAGTTTTTCAATTTTTTTCCTGTTTAGTTGAATTGTTACTCATTTTCCTTATAGTTTTTTTTAATTGTAGTTTGTTCTTCAAGAATTTCTGTTTGTTTTTCATTTTATTGAACCTCTTGTCTTTCATTACATGCATTATCTATTTTTTTTAATATATTTCAATTCATTTACATTTTTTCAGTATATCGTTAAGTTTCTATATTTTTGATATTGCATTTTCCTGTGTTAATTAGGTGTTAGTTGTTAATTGAATTGTCTGTGTTGTGAATTCGGTCAGTTAATTGAATTCTCTGTTTTGTGAAAATTGCTTAGTTGTCTTTTATATTACTCTTAGTTTTAGAATTACTTAGTTAATTAACATTAGTTTAATATGGTTTTAATGGTCATTAGTTTCTTTTGATGCTATATTTCAGCGTTCTTAGCATTTAGCTAGTTTAATATTGTTTTTACTTTTATATCTGGTAGTGCTCGTGTTCATTTGATTTGTGCAGGATAGCACAGGAGTGGAGCAGAAGTGATTACGTGACACGAAGTGCAAGAATAGAAGATTTTTACTTTTTAGTTTAGAATTAGGAATTATATTTTGGGTTTGTAAATATTGCATTTTACGCCCTCTGCGAAGGGTATTCATTTGTTGTAATAGATAGTTGTTTTTACTTTTCTCGAACATTTTCCATTTAATAATTCGGCAATAAAGAAATAGTTTAGATTTGTGTGTTTGAATACGAAATATTCCCGTTCCCTGAGTTCGACCCGGTCTCATCCACTAGTGAGAACCGGTTTTTATTATTTGATGTCTGGTTTTCACATGTTTTACATATAAAAATCTTTTCAAAATTACAACGATTTACAAGAAGACATCATAAGTGCACACAAAACTAATGAGGCATTTAAGTAGTAAAGCAAACGAATAATAGAGCAATTACGATGATGGGAATCATCGCATTCATCAATCCACAATTAGGCTTAATTGTGCGTCTCTGTGATCATCGCAAAATTTTTTCTCTCGTTCCTCTTTTCCTTTCTCTTCGCCTTTCTAACCTCTGTTTCCTTTTTGAAGGGGAATAAGAGATAGAAAAGAAGAGAGAATGAGAAAAGGAAGAAGAGAGAGGAACTATTTTGCAATGTCTCACTTGACCTTAATTTTGAAAATATTTAGAAAAATTACTCGCCTCCGTTTTGAAATATTTGTAGGAAAATTGGGAGATGGGATTCGCTCGTCGGTACGAGGTTCGATCGTTCCTAGCACCTTACCAGGGGTAATCGAACCAAGGATCGAATTTATGCCTTTTGCTTTGCCAAAATATCATCTAAGAATTTATTAACTCTAAATGCACAAAGAATCATGCTTGTGTGAATGCAAAGATGTATACTCTTTTGAGAAAATGTTTTGGAATTTTTCAAGTGTTTCTGAGATGAACTTGATAATGGAGTGAAGAAGTTTTTTTTGAAAGTTGAATCTAACTTAGAACTTGAGATAGATCAGGAAAGATACTTGAAGTTCTAAGTCTTTGAAATAATCAAAGTTTGGGAAAATAAAACTTGAATTGAAAAGAATGATTTGAAGATGAGAGAAAAAGAAATGAAGTTTCAGAGTCAGAAATGGACTTTGAATTTGAATTTTGAACCTGGATTTAAGAGAGGAGATGAAATTTGAAGTGGAATTGAATTCCAGATTCGAAGTTTTGAAATCAGGATGGAATTTGGATTTGAGAAATCCAAATAGAATTTTAAAAATAGAAATGGATTTAAGAAGTCTAGATGGGATCTGAAAATGGATTTGTATTTGAAATATGGAAATCAAGATAGATTTGGATTTGAAATCTGGAATCTGAGATGGAATTGGATCTAGAATCCAAGATGAGATTTAAAAAGTAGAATTGGATATAAAATCTAGAGTCCTAGATGGAGTTGGATCCGAAGTCTGGAATCCTAAATGGAATTGAATCAGGAATCTAGAATCCTAAATGGAATTGGGTTCTATATCTATAATCCGAGATGAGATTTGAAGACGGATCTAGACTTTGGGAATATAAATAAAACCTGAAATTGGATCTGAGAGATCCTAGATCAAAAAGAATTTAAATTTTGAAATTAGATAAGGGACCTTGAAATTTCAAAATTGAATTTGAACTTTGAAATTAAATTGAACTTGAATTTGGAAATGAATTTGGAATTGAATTTGAACTTTGAAATTCATTCTAGAATATTGAATTAAATTTAAAATCGAATCCTAAAAATGGAAATGAATCTGAATTTTCAAATTTGAATTTGAACTTTTGAATTTTGGATTTGAATTAGAAATTGAATTTTGAATATAGAAATGAATTTGAAATTCCAAAGTCAAATTGGACTTTGAAATTAACGTTAGAATTTGAAGATAGTATTTTGAATTTACAAGAGTTGAAAATTGATTCGAGAAGTAAAGAAGATACTTGAAGGAAATCACTTGGATTTTGAAAAAGAATTTTGAAAAACATGATGTAATTCTATCCTAAATGATGAATGAATTAAAGAATTTTGAAATTTGGATATTGAAAAGCATATTTCATTCTTTAAATGAATTAAAATAGGATTAAAGATATAATACATCCCTGACTATGGTCATTGAATGTATTATATAGTAATCATATTTAAATTCAAGTGAAGAATAAAACACATTTTGGTGCCTTAATAGAGTTTAAAATGAAATTAACTCTCAATATATCCTGACTATGGCCATTGATATATATTTTGAGTTAATTTTAAATTAAACTCTGATAAAGGAGGAAAATATTTAAAAATATGATGATTTTCTGAAGAGAGACCCAATGTGGATCCAGTGTTATTCCATAAAAGGTGACAATCCTAAGTCTTGTTCACACCTTGACTATGGTCATTCATGCAAATCGTCGACTTAGGATTTAGTCGTCTTTTATTAGAATGGTGCACGTGCCATTCGTATTCCTATTTGTGAAACTTTAAAATAAACGAGAAAATGATATGAAACAAACGTTTTTAGAAGATATGCATGCTCATACCCTTTAATCTAATACAGGAATGTAAATTCTCATTATGACCTAGCTATTATAATTCTGAGATTGCATTGACATTCAAATTCTTAAAAGAGATTCAACAATTTTTCTTGTAAAACAGGGTTAGCGAGAGATCACAGATGCTTGTGAAAATTTGCAAAATATCACATTGGACTTAAAATGCCATTGATATATTCTACACTAATGAAAAATATGATGCAAATGACAAAACATATATTGGAATGATGTGTTAAACTAATGAGGAATGAATATCGAAATATACCCGAAGTATCCGAACTAATGATGAAATAAATGCTGAGATATATGAATGATATCCTAAGCTAATTAAGATGCATATGTGATGTGAGCTAAGTGTTGCATATTGGAGTTATATAAAGCTGGAAATGATGCATATACAGTGAATAAATATGTGAATGAAGATGCTGACATTCCAAAAAAAGGGGTGTGATAGCCGTGAATGCATATCCTTGATGGCAAGGAAAAAGCCAATGGTGGATGGAACACTGTGTTATAAACTGGGAAAAATATGCAGCTGGTGGTGCTGAAATGTATGTGCAACAGGTGGTTTTGTAACTGAAAATGCAAGTTGCTATGATATACTGCATGATACAGGCTATTGTGCATAAGTATAGGCTGTGGGGAAGGTAGGTATGGTGTTGGAAATGCTTGTTGTTTAATAGAAGTGTACAGGAATGTTATGGATGTTGTGAAGGTAGAATGGTAATGAAAGTGCATATGCGGTGGAGTGAAGGCAGTGTGGATTCACTGAGAAAACATAGAAAATAAGTGTATCATGTGTGGTAAGATGTAGTTGGGGGATAAAGGTGGAGGTAACAGTGTATACCTGGTGAGATGAATGAAATACAATAAATGAACTATACCAACTATACCTAATTTAGGTATTGTATTTAACATGTAAAGCCATAACTTCTGTACCTAAAGCTAACAAATGCATAGTTAAGGTACTGGGTGATACATAAGTAACATGCAAACTACTATTGACATAGGTGAAACAGATGGACAATTGATATAATATGCTGGTAAGCAGCTATATGATGTACAGTGCAGGAAATATACAGGAGTTTTAAAGGATGTTGATGAAGAGGGAAGTATAACATGAAGCTTACCAGGAAAATCAGTCCTGCCAAGTACCCGATGCACTGAGCTTCTGTTGGTGCTTGCCTTTTTCTTTTCTTTTTTTATAAACCTGATGTACACGACAGAAGATGTTCTGCTGCTCCAGTTTTTCTATTAGCTTGCGTGAATAAGCTGCGAGATTGCTGTCCTTTGGGCTGTTGCACTTCCAGATTTGCTTACAATCAATGGTGTTTGGGTATAGCAGCAGGTGTACAGGTGGAATGACTGATTGCAGGCATAGATTCCAACAGAGACATGTCAGCATTGCTTTCTTCACTGTGCTTTGAATCTTTACACCTTCACTGTATAGAGAGTTGCTTGGTAAATAGCTGTGGCACTCATGATCTCTGTCAAGATACTCCTTAGCATCAACAAAGTGCTAGTCAGATCTTCCACCCTCCCAGTACTGCTATCCTCATCTGGATTCCCAGCAGTCTCTTCTCTACGTCTATTGCTGCTTGTGAGCTTGCTTTTCATAGCCATGCGTACATACATTCTGGGTTAAATTGTTGATGCAGCTGACAGCATCACGAATCATGCTATTCTTGCAACTTCCAAGCCAGATGAATGGCTTCTCAAGGTAATCATATATGCCATTCAGGACAGAGAAGCTGAGCAATATTCTGTTGTTCCTCATGGCCAACGAAGATTGGAATAGGACTGAAAGTGACCCTCCAAGAGTCGGACATGACTCTACAAGATAGCATTGGACAAAGAAGACCACGTTGGATTCTTGAGGTGAGCCATTAACCCTCAGACAGAGTCTGAGGCAGAGCACCAACTAGCCCCGGACAATTGATCTTATATTGCTTCACAGAGTCATGAGTTAAGTCATTACATCACAAGTTGCCAGCTCTTAGAGATAGATCCATTCACCATTTGAAACCTCATGAGACATGATAATGATTTCCAAAGTAATTAAATTTTCACACATCCAACCATAATAAAACATATGAGTGGTTTTGCATCTATATCACAAAGATGCTTTAAGAACCATATTACCAGTCAACTCGGGTTGCTCATTGATATTGACTGGTTGAACATCTTGGGATGTCCAGTCAGCTATAATTCTATAGAAACCTGAGTTAGCAAAATACGATCAAGACTTGTTATTCTGATCTACAACATCCTTTGAGAAAATGATTAGTCAAGATGACTATTGCTACAGGGAAAAGAATGTATATATTTGACAGACTTTTGCGGGATTTTGAAAAGAGGCTTGGTTGTAGGATGCAGCTATGTGTAAATGAAGATGGGTATTGGGATGCTGTAGGTAGCCATGAGGCTGTACAGGAATTGCGTCAACTACAGATTACTTTATCATACACACATATGCAGAGACAATAACAAGGTTACTTTATCTAATCTACATGCTCAAGCACACATCGATGTTACAAGCAGAAATGAGACATTCCACTACCAACCTAATCAACATCTGTGAAAAAGATAATAGCAATGATTTTGGAGGAACAAAAGACATTCTGCAGGAAGGTAAAGGAACATTATATCCTCTCACAAGATGCAAAAGGTTGTTATAGAACTGATGCTACGTTAGGAAATGGCTATATAAAAAAAAAAGAAATGATATGACGAATATACCATGCAGTAAATGTCATTCGAATTCATACATGAGACATAAAATGGATGAACTACAAAATAAAGATGTGAAGATGCACAGACATGCATGGGAATACAAGATATGATGAAGTATATCATAAGATTAAATGAGGGCAAATGTTTATGAGATGCAAATCATACAGCATGACTCAAATGAAGGAAAAGCATAACACGATTAGGAGCCATAATGTGATGATGCTGATGCTATAGGAATGAAGCAGATAATGCGAGGGGATGATGGACTACCATTTGATTACAGGGGATGTGGAAAATGTGCTCGATATACCATAGATAATTTATCTTAACAAGAAATCAATAGGACAACAATGGGAAAATCAAGACTGCTATGACAATTGAAATCGATAGATAGCCCAAAATAAAAACAGAGACCCGAAAATCGTAGGAAAGAAAAGAAGGAGAAAAAAAATAGATAAATAACTAACTATTGGAATTAGAGAATTCCTTTTGCTATTGCAGCAGGTGGACCGATCCTGCTACCTGCAGGTCGATCCCACCTGCAATGCTTCTGGGTAAAATGGCAATAAAACATAAGCAAGACTAAAACAATAAGATGAGAAAAAAAAATCTACCGCAAATCAAAAAGGGATAAGAATTCTTAAAAGAAACGTAGTAAAGCCGCAACAAAGATTAGACATCTGAAAGATAAGAAAAAGGAATTTATGACCATTAAGATCAGCAGCCGACCCAGATGGAAAAGGAAATTTAAAACTTAATGGATGATCAAAGCAGAACAGAGATTTGTGGCAAATCGGAGAATGGGATAAGCAGGAGCAAGAAAAGGAAAACGTAAATGGAAAATCACATATAAACAGATAAAAAGAAAACAAAACAATCATATGTAAACAGATATTCGATCGGAAAAAAGAATTAGAGAATTTCAATAAACACTAAAGATTTGTTGGAATGTACATTCCGTTGATGTAGCAGTAGGTGGGTCAACGCTGCTATAGCAGCGTCGACCTCACCATTTGTGCATTTGAACGAAAGAAAGGGATCAAGGAATGAATTTAAGACAAAGAAACGATTAAGTAAGGAAAAGTTTTATGAAAGATCAAGGAAAAAAGAAAAAAAAGGAAAAAAAAAAAAAAGAAAGAAAGAAAGAGGAGGATCACTTGGAACTGTAGACGCCTTCGACCTTTAGCTGCTTGAGGGAAAAAGCATTGGAGGAAGAACAGAGGGGAGATTGAAAATGTAAAAAGGCGAGGAGAAAGATATTCGTGAAGAAGGAGAAGGGTGCGGGGGTGAAGAGGTAGTGTCCGACCCCCTTCCCCCTGTATCTTTTTATAAAAGAGGAAAGAAGCCTCGAGAAGAAAATTTTTCGAAAAACCTAAGAAATTTTAATAAAAATCTAAGAGACGGCTCCTTTATAAGAAAAATTGCTAAAAAGGGGTTTTACTAAAAAATGATTTTTATAAAAAGAGGCTAACTCGATCAATTTTTTGTATTTTTCTTTTCTTATTATTTTTTTATTTTTTTGTTCTTTGCTTTGTGTTTTCTATTTTTTTTGTGTTTTTGAAATAAAATTTCTAAAATCTAAGGGAAAATAAGGGATTTAAAACTATATTTTTTTGTATTTTTAAGAAATATCTAAAAAGAGGTTTTCTGAGCATTCGGGCTCGATTTTTCTTAGAGAACGGGTTCAGATCCAAGGTTTTGAGAAAGTATTTGAGTTTTGGATCTTGAATCAAGGAATATAGGGCCATGGATCCAAATGGATACTGGACGAACTGTTTGAGCCTTTCAAAAAGTTATTTTGGTAATTTTGAGAATTTTGTTTAAAAATTGGATAACGAAGCTGATATTTGGATTCTGATATTGGATCCGGATCCGAAATTGAGTCAGATATATAAAAATGAATTTAATTTCAGTAAAATCTGAGAAATAAACTAGAATTTAGATTTAAAACTGACTCAATTACTCAGAAAATGGGGCCAGGGGCAAAAAGGGAATATTTACACAATTTTGAAAAAATTGGGATGTTCACAGATGCCCCTCTTTGCTACTAGGCCGGTTGAAAGTTGAGCTTAGTGGCAAAGAAAACACTCCAAATTTTAAAAAAAATGCCCCAGTCAGCAAATCTGAACTATGTGTGGAAGAATTATTTTGAAAATATGGCTTCTCAGGCTTAATTACCTTATCTTGAATGGCTTTGGGGAGACGAAATCCTCGAAAATGATATGACTGAATAATAGAAATGAGGAAATTGTGATGGGACTTTGGGTGAAGGTCTCCAAACGGTAGAAAAATAAGAATTTTGATCAAGTCTTATGGGTGAGACAAGATCGACTTTTGGGATGACTCAGGTTTAGCCCTTAACCTGGATGGGACGAATATACATCAAGATGAATTGAATGAGGAAATAAATACATGAGGACCTTGATGGGACATATTTGGAAAATGCCTCATGAGATGAAGCTCAAGTAGAATCCTATCCTGGATGGATATACAAAGCATGGATTCCTCGATGGGAAGAACCATGATGGGACTGGAAGAAAACATCTCGTCAAAACGAGGAACCTTGTTGGAACGAGACTTAGGTTTAACCTAAACCTGAAAAAGGAAGATACCTCGAAAGGCGAGTTTCAGGCTTAACCCTTGACCTGAAAGGGACGACCAAATGGAATCCTCGAACGAAGAAAACATGATGGAACCTTTCGGAGTTTGGACGAACAAATCCGAAAGGAGTTCGCGAAAGGAGAAAAATGGGGTTCCCTAAAACCTGGAAAAGAGATGGTCTTGGGCGTCTCATTGCTGAGACAAAATCAGCTTTTGAAATCGATGACCTCTCATCGAAAAGTACAGGTTTGACCCTTAACCTGAACGGGTAACGACCATACGGAATTCTTAAATGAAGAAACCGTGATGGGACAGAAAGAGATACTTCAACTGAATGAGGCAACTCTTTTTGAAAAATGTAAACAACTCTAGGTTGCATCAAAATAGATATTGAATGTTTATTTTATTCTTGAATAGCTAGAAAATTTTGCCAATAAGATAAAATTGCAGTTGACTCAAATGCTTGAAAATGTGCACGTATGTGCAAAAGACATTCCCTCTTTTACCTAGAGTATTTCCTCCAACGAGGTTAACTCCTCGGTCTTAAGAGTCAAATTCAAAATTTTAGCACTGATGATTTTCTTTAAGGAAGCTATCCATTTCCTTGATATGAGAAGAGAAAAAATATTCTTAATTTCATAAAAGCAAGTAATGAAAAGGATTTCGCATAAGAAAAGATGATTTCTGGCAATTTTGGCAGTTTGATATCTGGGTGTTTTTCCATGATGATCTTTTGCACTCCTTTTGAGTCATTGAGCTTTCCTAGGTTTTTACATCAACCTTTATTTTGGAGATGTTCTGATTTTTCTCTCTCTTTTTTTTTCGGGGAAGGGTACGTCACAAACTCCTTCATCTTGCAGATGTTCCGATCCTTCTTTTGTCTTAGGCATTATACTGATGATATTGGCTCAAAAGGTAAAAAATCTCTAGATAATAGCAGAAATAAAATATCTTTTAGGGTTTGTCGGTAGGTTCATCGCATCCGCCTTCATCTTAACGGTGATCTGAACTTTCTCTGGAAGGATCTGTCACAAACTCCTTTATCTCGGAGATGATCCAAATCTTCTTTGGCCCTGGGGGTCTAGCTCGCATATTCGTCTTCATCTTGACGACAATTGAGAGATCCCATTTGCAAATATTTGATTGCAACTTTAAATGGATGGGGAGATATGGATTGAGTGGATTCTTTTTATAGCTCAGGATATTTCCACTGTCTGATTGCCAGGAGATTGTCTTTAAAACATGCGCCATAGCCATGATCAATATTGATTCGCCTCTAGCCTTTCAATGTCATTGAATATTTCTTTCGCCAATCATACCAAGAATATTTCTTACATCCTTTTGGTTGATCAACAGGGAAAAAATTTGAATTTTATCCCTTTTTTCGCAAAAAGTTTCTCCCTTTTGAAAAGAATACTAGAGGTAATCTGAGGTGATTCTTTTGTGCAGTAAGAATATTGGAATCAACAAATATTTTAGCAAAATTGGCAAAGTTTTCGAGACTTCTTTGTGAAATAATCACTCAATATAGATTTTAATGAGACCTTGAGTTGAACTTTGATTTTGGAAATTCCGACCAGTAAAAACTGGGACTTTTTGTTTAACGGCCAACGAAGGAGCTCAGACTGTTGATTTAACGACCAGTGAAAACTGGGATGTTTCATTTAACGACCAACGAAGGAGCTGAAACCTTTGATTTAACGACCAGTGAAAACTTAGACCTTTCATTTAACGACCAACAAAGGAGTTGGAACCTCTGATTTAACGACCAGTGAAAACTGGGACCTTTCATTTAACGACCAGCAAAGGAGCTGGAACCTTTGATTTAACGACCAGTGAAAACTGGAACCTTTCATTTAACGACCAGCGAAGGAGCTGGAACCTTTGATTTAGTGACCAGTGAAAACTGGGACCTTTCATTTAATGACCAGCGAAAGAGCTGGAACCCTTTGATTTAACGACCAGTGAAAACTGAGACCTTTCATTTAACGACCAACGAAGGAGTTGGAACCTTTGATTTAACGACCAATGAAAACTGGGACCTTTCATTTAACGACCAGCGAAGGAGCTGGAACCTTTGATTTAATGATTTGATCTAAGATTGAGACTTTCTGAGAGACAAACAACACAGAGACTGAGTCTTATGACTGAACTTGATCTTTAGATTTGAAGATTTTGAGAGGTAACCTGTGCAAGCACTGGGTTTTTCAAATGAACTTGGTCTTTAGATTTGAAAATTTGGCAAAATAACCAGTGTTAGCAATGGGTTTTCCCAAATGAACTTAATCTTTAGTTGAAAATTTTGAGAGATAACCAGTGCGAGGGCCGGGTTCTTCAAATGGACTGTCTCTTTATTTGAAAATTTTGAAAGATGACCTGTTCAAGGACGGAGTTCCGAAAAATAGTTTGATCTAAGATCAAAAATTTAAAAATGACCAGTTCAAGGATTGAATTTTTGAAAATGTACCAGTACGAGCACTGGATTCTCTAACTGAGAGTCAGGAAGGAGACCGGCATTCTTAAGATATTTAAAGATCGAAGTAGGAATGATTGTCAGGGTTTCAGGATTATCCCTTATCTTGAAGGGGAAATAGAATACCTCGAAGGCTGAGGTTCAGGTTTGTCCTTTAACCTGAAAGGGAAAAGAATACCTCGAAGGCCGAGGTTCAGGTTTATCCCTTAACCTGAAAGGGAAATAGAATAGACATTTGATGAGAATTTAGGAGATCATAATAAAACATGATTCAGGTTTATCCCTTAACCTAAAAAGGGGAAAGAATACCTCGAAGGCCGAGGTTCAGGCTTGTCTCTTAACCTGAAAGGGAAAAAGAAGATTTTGTGAAGAGATGATGAAAATTTATTTTGTAAAAGAATTCTCACAAGTAGCATTGTTGCTCATATGAGTGATCTCAGGATTATCCCTTATCCTGAATGGGAAAAAGAATACCTCGAATGTCGAGGTTCAGGTTTATCCCTTAACCTGAAAGGAGAGGAAGAATAAAATTTATAAAAGTGGAGAAAAATCGAATAAATTTATGAAAATTTTGTTTTTGAAAAGAATTCTCAAAGGTAGCCTTGTTGCTTCTGTGAGGGGTCTCAGGATTTTCCCTTATCCTGAATGGGAAAAGAATAGAATTTAAGGAGAATTAATGAAGAGAAATTGATATAATTTTTAGAAAATCAATAAAGATTGATGAAACTTGTGTTTGCAAAAGAATTCTCATAGGTAGCATTATTGCTCCTATGAGGGGTCTCAGGATTATCCCTTATCCTGAATGGGAAGCAGCTCAAAGAATGAGGGTCAGGTTTTTCCCTTAACCTGAGCGGGAATAAGGAAGAAAAGGAATACCTCATGGGAAAGAGGCATCAGGTTTATCCCTTAACCTGAAAGGGTAAAGAGTTGATAAAATTTAATAAAATTTGGAGAGAAATTGATAAAACTTGATAAAGTTTGATAAAATTGATGTAAACTTGATAAAAATATGAATAAAATGAATGAAAATAAAGATAACAAGATTAACTGAAAATTTATAAGATTTTGAGAAAAACGAGCTTGTTTGATCCTACCTGTATATGGGATCTTGAAAGTGAAGGAAAATGTTCATTTTGAAAGACAAGTGAGAAATCATTTTTGGGAAGAAAATCAACCGCAAGAAAAATGATCAGCGCGAGAGCTGATTTTTGAAAGGAAATCAACACGAGAGATCATCATGAGGGTCAATTTTCGAAGGCAACGGTTTGAAAACCTACTTTTTGAAAGAAGATCAACAAAAGGTTTGATTTTTTAGAACAATGGTTCGAAACAATTTTTAGAAAGGAAGATCAACACGAGGGTTGATTTTTGACAAAGGTTGGACAAAAAATATTTGAACTTTTTGGTTATCATAACGAAGATTTTGCAGAAACTTTCAAATTTTCATGATTTTTAAAAGACCCTCATAGGTAATATCATTTCTCTCATGAATGATGTCAGGATTGTCCCGCATTCTGAAAAGAACAGGAATTTAATGCCCCAGTAAAAGAAAGAAGTATTGGATATCAAAGATATAAAGAAAATTGACATTTCATTGATAAGCAAAGGTTGATAACAAAACTGAAATATTTACAAGTGCTTTGACGAGAATGGTTCATAAAAGACTGGGCTGACTTGCCCCTACAAGACGACTGACAAAAAGGAATGAAAGCGAAGAAAAACTTTGGCATCCTCAATTCTTTGAGTGATCCGAAAATGGCTCGGTCAGGACCGCTGGCTGCTCTCCTTCCTCATCCTCCACCAGAAGATTTCTATCAATGCAGTCTTGTATCATATGCTTAAGGATGAAACAGTGCTATGTATCATGCCCCGTTTCCCTATGGAATTTGCAGAATTGGTCTTTAAATTTTCCCAAGATTATGGGAGGATCCGCGACTTTAGAGAGTTTGATCATCCCATGCTTTAACATGTATTCCAGAATTGTTTCCAAAGTTTGATCCAAAGGAGTGAAGATTCAATCTTTCTCCCACTTGATGTACTTGGGCTTCTCTTGAAGATCCCCTTTTTATTGGAGGTCAGTCAGAAGTGGTTTGTCATTGTTCTTAAAGGACCTTTCCTTCTTCCCCTTGTTCTGATCTACTCTCGAGCCGTTGTTACTGTTATTTCTGTTTTCTCTGCTGCTACTGCCATGATTATTGTTGGAGGTATCAGCTGAATGAGTGAACTGCGCCTTCTTTTTTTGGTCTTGGATATTTTTTACCAGAGGCATGCCCTCGTAGAGCCCATTTTCTATTCCTGCCTCGAGCCATTTGGCTCGCTCAATCAACTTGATGAAAGATTTCGCTGGAGAAGTGGCGATGAGGCTTCTCATGGGCTGAGAGAAATTGTTGAGGATTATCTGCAGTGCGCGCTCCTCTGGAATGGGAACCTTCATCTTATTACAGGTGCTTCTCCACCTGTGAATGAATTCTCCTGCTCTTTCATTTTCATTTTGCTTCAGGTTGTAAAGGTGATTGAGTGTAGGTAAAGCCTTAGTGTTGAATAAGAAGCGCTCAATGAACAAATTTACCACCTTATCGAACTCTCGTAGTTCGATAGGATTGATGTGGTTGGCATACTACCTGGCTGTTATACCCTCCAGACTGCGGGGAAGGCAAATGAACAAAGCCCTGTGGTCCTTTCTGAAACGGCAGCATTCTGCATAAAAGGTGGCTAGGTGAGCCTTAGGATTGCCAGTTCCGTCAAACTTGAGGAATTTGCAAGGAAGATTCTCCAGGTTTTCATCCCCATCTAGGCCATCGTAAAAATCATCGCCAGTGTAGGTCTGCTTGCCCTTACTCTTGGCTTGAATGTCCTTGATTGCTTGATTCATCTCCTTTAATTGCTCACGCTTCGGGTCCTCTGCTGGAATCCCAGACTTGGGCTTGTTGACAGATTTGGGCTCTTCTGCGGCTATCTTTATGAACTGCCTCAGAGGATTCTGATTGAACACAAATTGTTCTTCTTCTTCTGATTTTGTCTCCTCAGAAGTATTGTCCGACTGCATCTTCCTTTTGATGATTCTGACGTGCTTTTTCACAGCCTTCTTTTTCAGTGTGTTCTTAGGGACTGCCTTTCTCAGACTAATCTCGGCCTGTTCTGACACCATCTTGGCCATCATCTTCTGGAACAAACCGTAGATAACTGGATCAACGTCATCTCCTTTATCCTGGCTCTGTCTTTTGGATGACCTAGGAGAGTTCACTCCTTCTATTTCACTATCGCTGTATTGCTGAAAAGTCTCCTTTCCTGTCCTTGTCTGAACCATTTTTGAATACCAATGCTTTTTGTAGAGAAAAGTGGAGGTTTTTTTAGACTAAAGAAATTTTGGGAGAAGTTTTGACAAGAGGAGGAATCAGGTTAAGTAGGTCAAAAAAATGATATCCCATTACTAGGGATTGAGTCGTCACAAAATCTTTGACAATTGCATTGTTACTCCATGAGGGAGAGTAACCAACTGAAACACGATAGAAAATGCTATTTTGAAAAGGATATCTCTTGACGGAAAGAGATTTTATTTATGAAAAGATAAACAAGAAAAATAGAATCAGAAGATACATTGGAAAAATAGGAGGAAAAATGAATTTGAGAATAAATGGTAAAGATTTAGAATTTGAAGAATTTGCAGGCAGGATCAGAAGAATTTGAAGAAATCAGAAGAAGAAAAGGAAAATACAACTGAGTTTTAAAAACAAAGAGGAAATTTTGAATAATATATACCCAGGGTTTTGGAGAATATAAGGAAGATAAAATATCACACAATCACAGATGTACAAACAAGGATGCACAAACAACACTCCCTAAAGCTGACTCTAAATGCAATATTTGAAATGGCTGATAGGACCTTAATCCTAACTCTAAGATTTAGATTATCCGATTCCAATCAAGGTACGCCATATACTCAAGCCGAAGCTCGAAGTACGTGACATAAAAATATTTCTCCGGTTCTAAGGTAATGGCTTCCCAACATCCTTGAGCACCTACCAATATACCTCAGACTATGGCCCTTAGGTACGTGGTAGGGGGGCACGAACCCAAATCAGTGGTTCAGTTGTGAGGCTCTCTCCCAAACTATGGTTCAGTGAGACAACCTAGCAACGTGAAGACCGGAACAATATAGGTAGGGATGTTTTCGAAAACATGTTCAACATGCAATAAAACCAGAAAGCTCTAATGCAATTCCTAAAAGAGATAGAATTAAAATGAAGAGAAGCATACACTTGCATACATTGTTTACATTCAATCCCTAGAATTGAGGAGAGTTGTATTTCAGACCTAAGTCTAATATGAGCATGGAATAATCTCCTCAATATGGTCCTACCAAACCATACTTAGATCCTATATGCAATGATGTCAGCTCAGGACAAAGTCGAGGCTCCTAAGGTCTGCATGGAAATGAAGCTGACATTTTGAAGAATAAAGACTTATATAATATTAAAGCAAAGCAAAGGCATAGATTCAACCGGACGAAGATGGGTCCCATCTCGATCGCCAAAACTGTGATCATCGCAAAAATTTTCATCTCGTTCCTCTTTTCTTTTCTCTTCTCCTTTCTAACCTTTGTTCCCTTTTTGAAGGAGAATAAGAGATAGAAAAGAAGAGAGAATGAGAAAAGGAAGAAGAGAGAGGAACTCTATTGCAAGGTCTCACTTGACCTTAATTTTGAAAATATTTAGAAAAATTACTCGCCTCCGTTTTGAAATATTTGCGGGAAAATTGAGAGACGGGATTCGCTCGTCGGTACGAGGTTCGACCATTCCTGGCGCCTTTACCAGGGGTAATCAAACCAAGGATCGAATTTATGCTTTTTGCTTTGCCAAAATATCATCTAAGAATTTATTCTAAGTCTAAATGCACAAGGAATCATGCTTGTGTGAATGCAAAGATGTATGCTCTTTTGAGAAAATGTTTTGGAATTTTCCAAGTGTTTCTGAGATGAACTTGATAATGGTGTGATCATTGCAAAATATTCGTGAAGAAGGAGAAGGGTGCGGGGGTGAAGAGGCAGTGTCCGACCCCCTTCCCCCTGTATCTTTTTATAAAAGAGGAAAGAAGCCTCGAGAAGAAAATTTTTCGAAAAACCTAAGAAATTTTAATAAAAATCTAAGAGACGGCTCCTTTATAAGAAAAATTGCTAAAAAGGGGTTTTACTAAAAAATGATTTTTATAAAAAGAGGCTAACTCGATCAATTTTTTGTATTTTTCTTTTCTTATTATTTTTTTATTTTTTTGTTCTTTGCTTTGTGTTTTCTATTTTTTTTGTGTTTTTGAAATAAAATTTCTAAAATCTAAGGGAAAATAAGGGATTTAAAACTATATTTTTTTGTATTTTTAAGAAATATCTAAAAAGAGGTTTTCTGAGCATTCGGGCTCGATTTTTCTTAGAGAACGGGTTCAGATCCAAGGTTTTGAGAAAGTATTTGAGTTTTGGATCTTGAATCAAGGAATATAGGGCCATGGATCCAAATGGATACCGGACGAACTGTTTGAGCCTTTCAAAAAGTTATTTTGGTAATTTTGAGAATTTTGTTTAAAAATTGGATAACGAAGCTGATATTTGGATTCTGATATTGGATCCGGATCCGAAATTGAGTCAGATATATAAAAATGAATTTAATTTCAGTAAAATCTGAGAAATAAACTAGAATTTAGATTTAAAACTGACTCAATTACTCAGAAAATGGGGCCAGGGGCAAAAAGGGAATATTTACACAATTTTGAAAAAATTGGGATGTTCACAGATGCCCCTCTTTGCTACTAGGCCGGTTGAAAGTTGAGCTTAGTGGCAAAGAAAACACTCCAAATTTTGAAAAAAATGCCCCAGTCAGCAAATCTGAACTATGTGTGGAAGAATTATTTTGATAAAATGGCTTCTCAGGCTTAATTACCTTATCTTGAATGGCTTTGGGGAGACGAAATCCTCGAAAATGATATGACTGAATAATAGAAATGAGGAAATTGTGATGGGACTTTGGGTGAAGGTCTCCAAACGGTAGAAAAATAAGAATTTTGATCAAGTCTTATGGGTGAGACAAGATCGACTTTTGGGATGACTCAGGTTTAGCCCTTAACCTGGATGGGACGAATATACATCAAGATGAATTGAATGAGGAAATAAATACATGAGGACCTTGATGGGACATATTTGGAAAATGCCTCATGAGATGAAGCTCAAGTAGAATCCTATCCTGGATGGATATACAAAGCATGGATTCCTCGATGGGAAGAACCATGATGGGACTGGAAGAAAACATCTCGTCAAAACGAGGAACCTTGTTGGAACGAGACTTAGGTTTAACCTAAACCTGAAAAAGGAAGATACCTCGAAAGGCGAGTTTCAGGCTTAACCCTTGACCTGAAAGGGACGACCAAATGGAATCCTCGAACGAAGAAAACATGATGGAACCTTTCGGAGTTTGGACGAACAAATCCGAAAGGAGTTCGCGAAAGGAGAAAAATGGGGTTCCCTAAAACCTGGAAAAGGGATGGTCTTGGGCGTCTCATTGCTGAGACAAAATCAGCTTTTGAAATCGATGACCTCTCATCGAAAAGTACAGGTTTGACCCTTAACCTGAACGGGTAACGACCATACGGAATTCTTAAATGAAGAAACCGTGATGGGACAGAAAGAGATACTTCAACTGAATGAGGCAACTCTTTTTGAAAAATGTAAACAACTCTAGGTTGCATCAAAATAGATATTGAATGTTTATTTTATTCTTGAATAGCTAGAAAATTTTGCCAATAAGATAAAATTGCAGTTGACTCAAATGCTTGAAAATGTGCACGTATGTGCAAAAGACATTCCCTCTTTTACCTAGAGTATTTCCTCCAACGAGGTTAACTCCTCGGTCTTAAGAGTCAAATTCAAAATTTTAGCACTGATGATTTTCTTTAAGGAAGCTATCCATTTCCTTGATATGAGAAGAGAAAAAATATTCTTAATTTCATAAAAGCAAGTAATGAAAAGGATTTCGCATAAGAAAAGATGATTTCTGGCAATTTTGGCAGTTTGATATCTGGGTGTTTTTCCATGATGATCTTTTGCACTCCTTTTGAGTCATTGAGCTTTCCTAGGTTTTACATCAACCTTTATTTTGGAGATGTTCTGATTTTTCTCTCTCTTTTTTTTTCGGGGAAGGGTACGTCACAAACTCCTTCATCTTGCAGATGTTCCGATCCTTCTTTTGTCTTAGGCATTATACTGATGATATTGGCTCAAAAGGTAAAAAATCTCTAGATAATAGCAGAAATAAAATATCTTTTAGGGTTTGTCGGTAGGTTCATCGCATCCACCTTCATCTTAACGGTGATCTGAACTTTCCCTGGAAGGATCTGTCACAAACTCCTTTATCTCGGAGATGATCCAAATCTTCTTTGGCCCTGGGGGTCTAGCTCGCATATTCGTCTTCATCTTGACGACAATTGAGAGATCCCATTTGCAAATATTTGATTGCAACTTTAAATGGATGGGGAGATATGGATTGAGTGGATTCTTTTTATAGCTCAGGATATTTCCACTGTCTGATTGCCAGGAGATTGTCTTTAAAACATGCGCCATAGCCATGATCAATATTGATTCGCCTCTAGCCTTTCAATGTCATTGAATATTTCTTTCGCCAATCATACCAAGAATATTTCTTACATCCTTTTGGTTGATCAACAGGGAAAAAATTTGAATTTTATCCCTTTTTTCGCAAAAAGTTTCACCCTTTTGGAAAGAATACTAGAGGTAATCTGAGGTGATTCTTTTGTGCAGTAAGAATATTGGAATCAACAAATATTTTAGCAAAATTGGCAAAGTTTTCGAGACTTCTTTGTGAAATAATCACTCAATATAGATTTTAATGAGACCTTGAGTTGAACTTTGATTTTGGAAATTCCGACCAGTAAAAACTGGGACTTTTTGTTTAACGGCCAACGAAGGAGCTCAGACTGTTGATTTAACGACCAGTGAAAACTGGGACGTTTCATTTAACGACCAACGAAGGAGCTGAAACCTTTGATTTAACGACCAGTGAAAACTTAGACCTTTCATTTAACGACCAACAAAGGAGTTGGAACCTCTGATTTAACGACCAGTGAAAACTGGGACCTTTCATTTAACGACCAGCAAAGGAGCTGGAACCTTTGATTTAACGACCAGTGAAAACTGGAACCTTTCATTTAACGACCAGCGAAGGAGCTGGAACCTTTGATTTAGTGACCAGTGAAAACTGGGACCTTTCATTTAATGACCAGCGAAAGAGCTGGAACCCTTTGATTTAACGACCAGTGAAAACTGAGACCTTTCATTTAACGACCAACGAAGGAGTTGGAACCTTTGATTTAACGACCAATGAAAACTGGGACCTTTCATTTAACGACCAGCGAAGGAGCTGGAACCTTTGATTTAATGATTTGATCTAAGATTGAGACTTTCTGAGAGACAAACAACACAGAGACTGAGTCTTATGACTGAACTTGATCTTTAGATTTGAAGATTTTGAGAGGTAACCTGTGCAAGCACTGGGTTTTTCAAATGAACTTGGTCTTTAGATTTGAAAATTTGGCAAAATAACCAGTGTTAGCAATGGGTTTTCCCAAATGAACTTAATCTTTAGTTGAAAATTTTGAGAGATAACCAGTGCGAGGGCCGGGTTCTTCAAATGGACTGTCTCTTTATTTGAAAATTTTGAAAGATGACCTGTTCAAGGACGGAGTTCCGAAAAATAGTTTGATCTAAGATCAAAAATTTAAAAATGACCAGTTCAAGGATTGAATTTTTGAAAATGTACCAGTACGAGCACTGGATTCTCTAACTGAGAGTCAGGAAGGAGACCGGCATTCTTAAGATATTTAAAGATCGAAGTAGGAATGATTGTCAGGGTTTCAGGATTATCCCTTATCTTGAAGGGGAAATAGAATACCTCGAAGGCTGAGGTTCAGGTTTGTCCTTTAACCTGAAAGGGAAAAGAATACCTCGAAGGCCGAGGTTCAGGTTTATCCCTTAACCTGAAAGGGAAATAGAATAGACATTTGATAAGAATTTAGGAGATCATAATAAAACATGATTCAGGTTTATCCCTTAACCTAAAAAGGGGAAAGAATACCTCGAAGGCCGAGGTTCAGGCTTGTCTCTTAACCTGAAAGGGAAAAAGAAGATTTTGTGAAGAGATGACCTGAGACTTGAATTTAGAAGGGATATGACAAGATTTATGATTTATGATTTAGATGGACTAGCACAGTTAGATGTATGCAGTCCAATTTTCAGGATTAACCCCTTATTCTGAACGGGGATATAGAAAGAAAGAATAAAATTTGAGAAAATAGAAGAAGATGGAACTTGATGGAAGACTGATAAAAATGGAGAAAATTTGAGGAAATTGATGAAAATTTATTTTATAAAAGAATTCTCACAAGTAGCATTGTTGCTCATATGAGTGATCTCAGGATTATCCCTTATCCTGAATGAGAAAAAGAATACCTCGAATGTCGAGGTTCAGGTTTATCCCTTAACCTGAAAGGAGAGGAAGAATAAAATTTATAAAAGTGGAGAAAAATCGAATAAATTTATGAAAATTTTGTTTTTGAAAAGAATTCTCAAAGGTAGCCTTGTTGCTTCTGTGAGGGGTCTCAGGATTTTCCCTTATCCTGAATGGGAAAAGAATAGAATTTAAGGAGAATTAATGAAGAGAAATTGATATAATTTTTAGAAAATCAATAAAGATTGATGAAACTTGTGTTTGCAAAAGAATTCTCATAGGTAGCATTATTGCTCCTATGAGGGGTCTCAGGATTATCCCTTATCCTGAATGGGAAGCAGCTCAAAGAATGAGGGTCAGGTTTTTCCCTTAACCTGAGCGGGAATAAGGAAGAAAAGGAATACCTCATGGGAAAGAGGCATCAGGTTTATCCCTTAACCTGAAAGGGTAAAGAGTTGATAAAATTTAATAAAATTTGGAGAGAAATTGATAAAACTTGATAAAGTTTGATAAAATTGATGTAAACTTGATAAAAATATGAATAAAATGAATGAAAATAAAGATAACAAGATTAACTGAAAATTTATAAGATTTTGAGAAAAACGAGCTTGTTTGATCCTACCTGTATATGGGATCTTGAAAGTGAAGGAAAATGTTCATTTTGAAAGACAAGTGAGAAATCATTTTTGGGAAGAAAATCAACCGCAAGAAAAATGATCAGCGCGAGAGCTGATTTTTGAAAGGAAATCAACACGAGAGATCATCATGAGGGTCAATTTTCGAAGGCAACGGTTTGAAAACCTACTTTTTGAAAGAAGATCAACAAAAGGTTTGATTTTTTAGAACAATGGTTCGAAACAATTTTTAGAAAGGAAGATCAACACGAGGGTTGATTTTTGACAAAGGTTGGACAAAAAATATTTGAACTTTTTGGTTATCATAACGAAGATTTTGCAGAAACTTTCAAATTTTCATGATTTTTAAAAGACCCTCATAGGTAATATCATTTCTCTCATGAATGATGTCAGGATTGTCCCGCATTCTGAAAAGAACAGGAATTTAATGCCCCAGTAAAAGAAAGAAGTATTGGATATCAAAGATATAAAGAAAATTGACATTTCATTGATAAGCAAAGGTTGATAACAAAACTGAAATATTTACAAGTGCTTTGACGAGAATGGTTCATAAAAGACTGGGCTGACTTGCCCCTACAAGACGACTGACAAAAAGGAATGAAAGCGAAGAAAAACTTTGGCATCCTCAATTCTTTGAGTGATCCGAAAATGGCTCGGTCAGGACCGCTGGCTGCTCTCCTTCCTCATCCTCCACCAGAAGATTTCTATCAATGCAGTCTTGTATCATATGCTTAAGGATGAAACAGTGCTATGTATCATGCCCCGTTTCCCTATGGAATTTGCAGAATTGGTCTTTAAATTTTCCCAAGATTATGGGAGGATCCGCGACTTTAGAGAGTTTGATCATCCCATGCTTTAACATGTATTCCAGAATTGTTTCCAAAGTTTGATCCAAAGGAGTGAAGATTCAATCTTTCTCCCACTTGATGTACTTGGGCTTCTCTTGAAGATCCCCTTTTTATTGGAGGTCAGTCAGAAGTGGTTTGTCATTGTTCTTAAAGGACCTTTCCTTCTTCCCCTTGTTCTGATCTACTCTCGAGCCGTTGTTACTGTTATTTCTGTTTTCTCTGCTGCTACTGCCATGATTATTGTTGGAGGTATCAGCTAAATGAGTGAACTGCGCCTTCTTTTTTTGGTCTTGGATATTTTTTACCAGAGGCATGCCCTCGTAGAGCCCATTTTCTATTCCTGCCTCGAGCCATTTGGCTCGCTCAATCAACTTGATGAAAGATTTCGCTGGAGAAGTGGCGATGAGGCTTCTCATGGGCTGAGAGAAATTGTTGAGGATTATCTGCAGTGCGCGCTCCTCTGGAATGGGAACCTTCATCTTATTACAGGTGCTTCTCCACCTGTGAATGAATTCTCCTGCTCTTTCATTTTCATTTTGCTTCAGGTTGTAAAGGTGATTGAGTGTAGGTAAAGCCTTAGTGTTGAATAAGAAGCGCTCAATGAACAAATTTACCACCTTATCGAACTCTCGTAGTTCGATAGGATTGATGTGGTCGGCATACTACCTGGCTGTTATACCCTCCAGACTGCGGGGAAGGCAAATGAACAAAGCCCTGTGGTCCTTTCTGAAACGGCAGCATTCTGCATAAAAGGTGGCTAGGTGAGCCTTAGGATTGCCAGTTCCGTCAAACTTGAGGAATTTGCAAGGAAGATTCTCCAGGTTTTCATCCCCATCTAGGCCATCGTAAAAATCAACGCCAGTGTAGGTCTGCTTGCCCTTACTCTTGGCTTGAATGTCCTTGATTGCTTGATTCATCTCCTTTAATTGCTCACGCTTCGGGTCCTCTGCTGGAATCCCAGACTTGGGCTTGTTGACAGATTTGGGCTCTTCTGCGGCTATCTTTATGAACTGCCTCAGAGGATTCTGATTGAACACAAATTGTTCTTCTTCTTCTGATTTTGTCTCCTCAGAAGTATTGTCCGGCTGCATCTTCCTTTTGATGATTCTGACGTGCTTTTTCACAGCCTTCTTTTTCAGTGTGTTCTTAGGGACTGCCTTTCTCAGACTAATCTCGGCCTGTTCTGACACCATCTTGGCCATCATCTTCTGGAACAAACCGTAGATAACTGGATCAACGTCATCTCCTTTATCCTGGCTCTGTCTTTTGGATGACCTAGGAGAGTTCA
This sequence comes from Nuphar pumila, assembly GCF_984573655.1. Lineage (NCBI taxonomy): Eukaryota > Viridiplantae > Streptophyta > Magnoliopsida > Nymphaeales > Nymphaeaceae > Nuphar > Nuphar pumila. The sequence goes on from NC_143249.1 coordinate 98,795,611, forward strand.
CTCCTTCTATTTCACTATCGCTGTATTGCTGAAAAGTCTCCTTTCCTGTCCTTGTCTGAATCATTTTTGAATACCAATGCTTTTTGTAGAGAAAAGTGGAGGTTTTTTTAGACTAAAGAAATTTTGGGAGAAGTTTTGACAAGAGGAGGAATCAGGTTAAGTAGGTCAAAAAAATGATATCCCATTACTAGGGATTGAGTCGTCACAAAATCTTTGACAATTGCATTGTTACTCCATGAGGGAGAGTAACCAACTGAAACACGAAGGAAAATGCTATTTTGAAAAGGATATCTCTTGACGGAAAGAGATTTTATTTATGAAAAGATAAACAAGAAAAATAGAATCAGAAGATACATTGGAAAAATGAATTTGAGAATAAATGGTAAAGATTTAGAATTTGAAGAATTTGCAGGCAGGATCAGAAGAATTTGAAGAAATCAGAAGAAGAAAAGGAAAATACAACTGAGTTTTAAAAACAAAGAGGAAATTTTGAATAATATATACCCAGGGTTTTGGAGAATATAAGGAAGATAAAATATCACACAATCACAGATGTACAAACAAGGATGCACAAACAACACTCCCTAAAGCTGACTCTAAATGCAATATTTGAAATGGCTGATAGGACCTTAATCCTAACTCTAAGATTTAGATTATCCGATTCCAATCAAGGTACGCCATATACTCAAGCCGAAGCTCGAAGTACGTGACATAAAAATATTTCTCCGGTTCTAAGGTAATGGCTTCCCAACATCCTTGAGCACCTACCAATATACCTCAGACTATGGCCCTTAGGTACGTGGTAGGGGGCACGAACCCAAATCAGTGGTTCAGTTGTGAGGCTCTCTCCCAAACTATGGTTCAGTGAGACAACCTAGCAACGTGAAGACCGGGACAATATAGGTAGGGATGTTTTCGAAAACATGTTCAACATGCAATAAAACCAGAAAGCTCTAATGCAATTCCTAAAAGAGATAGAATTAAAATGAAGAGAAGCATACACTTGCATACATTGTTTACATTCAATCCCTAGAATTGAGGAGAGTTGTATTTCAGACCTAAGTCTAATATGAGCATGGAATAATCTCCTCAATATGGTCCTACCAAACCATACTTAGATCCTATATGCAATGATGTCAGCTCAGGACAAAGTCTAGGCTCCTAAGGTCTGCATGGAAATGAAGCTGACATTTTGAAGAATAAAGACTTATATAATATTAAAGCAAAGCAAAGGCATAGATTCAACCGGACGAAGATGGGTCCCATCTCGATCGCCAAAACTGTGATCATCGCAAAAATTTTCATCTCGTTCCTCTTTTCTTTTCTCTTCTCCTTTCTAACCTTTGTTCCCTTTTTGAAGGAGAATAAGAGATAGAAAAGAAGAGAGAATGAGAAAAGGAAGAAGAGAGAGGAATTCTATTGCAAGGTCTCACTTGACCTTAATTTTGAAAATATTTAGAAAAATTACTCGCCTCCGTTTTGAAATATTTGCGGGAAAATTGAGAGACGGGATTCGCTCGTCGGTACGAGGTTCGACCATTCCTGACGCCTTTACCAGGGGTAATCAAACCAAGGATCGAATTTATGCTTTTTGCTTTGCCAAAATATCATCTAAGAATTTATTCTAAGTCTAAATGCACAAGGAATCATGCTTGTGTGAATGCAAAGATGTATGCTCTTTTGAGAAAATGTTTTGGAATTTTCCAAGTGTTTCTGAGATGAACTTGATAATGGAGTGAAGAAGTGGTTTTTGAAAGTTGAATCTAACTTAGAACTTGAGATAGTGTGATCATTGCAAAATTTTTCCTCTCTTGGTATTTCTCTCTTCTCCCTTCTCTTTTTCCTTTCTGACCTCTATTTCTCCTTTTTGAGGGGAGAAATGAAAAGACAGAAAAGAAAAGAGAAGATAAAAGAAAAGAAGAGAGAAGAGGAACTCTTTTGCGGGGTCTCACTTGACCTTGATTTAAAAATATTTAAGAAAATAACTCGCCTCCATTTTTGAAATATTTGCGGGAAAATTGGGAGACGGGATTCGCTCGTCGGTACGAGTTTAACCGTTCCTGGTGCCTTTACGAGGGGTAATCGAACCAATGATCGAATTTATGCCTTTTTTCTTTGCTAAAATATTATCTAAGAATTTATCCTAAGTCTAAATGCACAAAGAGTCATGCTTTCGCAAATGCAAGGATGTATGCTCTTTCAAAAAATGATTTTGGAAATCTCCAAGTATTTCTGATGAATAGAGTGAAGAAATGGTTTCTAACTTAGAACTCAAGATTTAAAGTTCCAAGTTTTGGAATAATCAGAGTTTGGGAAAATAAATCTGGACTTCGAAAGGAATATTTTTGAAGTTGAGATAAAAGGAGAAGGAAATTTCAAAGTCATAAATGGACTTTGAATTAGAATTATGAACCTGGATGAATATTTGAAATGGAATTTGAATTCTAGCTTTTGAAGTTTTAAATCAGAATGAGATTTGAGAAATCCAAATGGAATTTGACAATAGAATTGGATTTAAGAAGTCCAGATGAGATCTGAAAATGAAATTGGATTTGGAATTGGGAATAGAATTTGATTTGAAATTTGGAATTTAAGATGGAATTTGAATCCAAAGTCTGGGTCCTAAATAGAATTGAGATCTAAGATGAAATTGAATTCTAGATTTAGAATCCTAAATGGGAATTGGATCTAAAATCTGAGATCCAAGATGGAATTGAATTCTGGATCCTGAAATGGATTTTGGATCTGAAGTCTGAGATCCAAGGTAGAACTGGATTCTGGATCCTAAAATGGAATTGGATCTGAAGTCTGAGATCCAAAGTGGAATTGGGTTCTGGATCCTAAAATGGAATTGGATCTGAAGTCTGAGATCCAAAGTGGAATTGAATTTTGGATCCTAAAATGGAATTTGGATCTGAAGTCTGAGATCCAAAGGTGGAGATTTGCATTTGGAAATCTGGATCCAAATTGGGATTGAGTTCTAACTTTAGATTTGGATTTTGAAAGTCAAAAATGGGGCTTTCGAAGCTGGATCTGGGTTTTGAAAACCCAGATTAAATTTAAAATTTAGGAAAAGTCAAATTTTGAGATTCAGAATCAATCTCAAACTTTGATTTTGAACTTGAAGATAAGAAAATAAACTTGATTTTGAATCAGAAGATGAATCACAAATCTCAAAGTTAAATTGAATTTTGAGATTGAATTTGGAAATGGAATTTTGAATATAAAATTGAATTAGAAATCTCAAAGTCAAATTGGACTTTGAAATCGAAATTTAAATCTTTGAAATAAGATAGAAGAATGAATTTGAAATAGATATTTAAGGAAAGATATTTGAGATCACTTGGATTTTCGAAAAAGAATTTTGAAAATATGATGCAATTTTATCCTAAATGATGGATGAATTTGAAGAATTTTTGAAATTGGATTGGAAAGTCATATTTTATTCTTCAAGTGAATTAAAATAAGATTGAAGATATAATACATCCCTAACTATGGTCATTGAATGTATTATATAATAATCACATTTAAATTCAAGTGAAGAATAAAATACATTTTTGGTGCTTTTATTAGAGTTTAAAATGAAATTAACTCTCAATATATCCTGACTATGGCCATTGATATATGTATTGAATTAATTTTAAACTAAACTTTGATAAAAGAGGAAAATATTTAGAGAAAATATGATGAATTTTGAAAAGGATCGAGTGTGGATCCAGTGTTATTCCATAAAAGATGAAAATCCTAAGTTTTGTTCACATCCTGACTATGACCATTGATGTAAATCATCAACTTAGGATTTAATCACCTTTTATTAGAATGGTGCACGTGTCATTCGTGTTTCACCATTTGTGTGGTTTTGAAAATAAAAGAGGAAAATGTCATGAATCAAGCAATTCTAGAAGACATGTACATGCTCATGCATTCTAATCTAAGCTAGAAATAGAAATTTCTCATCGATCTAGCTATCACTTCATTTAATGGAATTAGAGTTACCTTAATAGCACTTTTTACATATCTCCTGCAAAAGTAAATTTTGGCCTAAAGTAGAGAAATGCATCTGGAAAGGAAATAACATTCTATCAATGTAATGAAATATTTATATGTCTAAAGAAAATACACATGAAAGGCCTAGAGCTAAATGTATATATATGAGGGAATGGATCTATCTAGATGTACATGAAAATGTATATGAAGAAATATGCCTAAAGACACAGATATATATACATATATATATATATATATACTTATATACATGTATTCATAAGAAAAGGAGAGGGGACTTTCACAGTTGTGTAAGATCAGTGAATTGGATTTGTAGGTTTTAGTGAGATGCTGGACCTACGTACCACTGAACTTACACAGATTTAGTAAAAATATGGCAGGTGTAGGGTTTTAGCAAGTCTAACTTGCAATTGGCATACAAGGGGCAATGCATGAATCGGGTACAGGAGATAGACAAACATGAACAGTGCCATTTGCAGGTGGTGACTGCAAATGGCTGTAGTAGATGCAGCTAATGACATGACTATGCAAGTGGAATGCTATAATGGTGATCATGAAGGTGTAAGATGCAGAAAAGAAAATGTAAATACATAAGTAGGTGCAGTACGGGATGAGAACCAGAATAAGGTGGTGCTACAAGGGTGCAGCTGGGGTAAATTCTAAAGGGGCCTCACTAATGAATTTTTGGGCTGGAGAGGTAACCTACAGTAGTGCATAACAGATGGGTTGCAGCAAGTCTATTAGTGAACACATAGGGTGTGTATGCTGTGGGTAAAGTGGAACATTTGTCCTTGACATATTCTGAATCGGGGATAATTGTTGGCTGGTACTAGGCTGCCTCGGCCTGACAGAGACATGTACATCTTTTCCCTGGGTGAATCCACCAGGAGTCTGTTGTAAGGACTGTTGTTGAACTCCATGATTATGCATGGGTCGTCCAGCATGATGCTGGGGAATAGTTCCCTGAGAAGCACACGTAAGTTGTTGTGGAGGACCAGGTAGAGCCTGTGATGGTGGCACATTGTGGAGCAATGGAATCTGTGCTGGAGGTTGCTGACAGGTTGTAAATATACAACGAACTTAAAAAAAAGAAAAAAAAAAGAAAAAAATGGTGATAAAAGAAACTTATCCCCTACACACAACACCAACAACATCCCCTTATGACTCTCTCAAATTCTGAATGTAAACTGCAATGGACCCTGTAAAACATGCTTGTTGCTAAGGGAATACATGTACTTACATAAATTTAAAGAATCATTGAACTAATCTTAATGAATATTGTGGTTGATCCAACAAATTGTTGCAAATTTTGACAAGGGAAACATCATAAAACATTAATAAATTGAAATCTTCATAATACTCCTGGATTATGATAATAAAAGAATGGTGATGGTGTACGGAGCATAGAGATGCAACTAAATATTACCATAGTATAATGAGGTGGGGAAGTGCAGATGTATGTACATAGACGTTGTGAGATGAGGTACATAAACTACTTTGCAAGGATCCATGTTCATGAATACAAGAAATATGAAAATGAAACCCACATATTAAACTAGAAAGAAGGAGAAAAGAGAAAAAAAGAAGAAGAAGAAGAAGAAGAAAGCACATACTTGTATCTCAAGATGCATGGATAAGATGCCACAAGATATTAGAGATCATGCCATGAAAGACAGATTACTGAGATGAGGAGCATTATTGTGCAGTGGATTTCTCAGTCACTTGACAGGACGATTCCACAAGCCATGAAGCTAAGGCCAAGCAAAGTGTGGCTCTCGGCCAACCAAATCCCAGTCGATTTGGGGTTCTGCTATGCACAGATTACGATCTGGGCTGGAATCAAATTCCTCAACACAGTGACCAGGGGTTTGAGGATTGCTTACATCTCAACTTTGAAAAGCTTACTGCAAAAAACTAATCATATTGAGGGTGATTTGAGCACAATCAAATCATTTTTTTTTAATATGCTGAACTTAGTATGCGCAAAATCAAACAATGTCCATCCCATCTGTAGATATAATTATATTGACATCTATTTTCTCTCCCTTTGCTTACAGATTTTTTTTTTTTAACTGCGAAATGTACTTTAGGAACTGAGGTAAAGCAAGAACAAGTATCCTCCAAATTGTAAATTCCCAGAGAACAGTTCGCCAAGCATAAACAAATACACGACTGCGGATAAACAAGGTTAAAACAAGTTAATTTACGCCATGCCTGGTAAACTAAATTATTCTTCAACAAGGAAATATCACACATTGAGCTGCAATTCGCTGGAATTTTCATAGTTCACCGGCGTTGGCAGTGGAGGCTCAACAATGTAGATGATCAGGGACTCAACATTTGAGAGCCAGTCAGAAGCCACGAATGGAAGTGAGACGATATTCAGCATGGTACTAGAATCAGATATTAATGGAAAACCTGAACTTCATATGAGACTCAGGGGGGTTAAGAAAGCTGCAGCAGCCTTAGGTCTACTGTGCTATTTAAGCGTAGGAGGCACCCAAGTACAATCCAGAAAATGTAAACACGGACAAGAGAAATAAGGAAAATGCCAGATATGATTGAAATCTAAATTTCTACCTGAATGGATGACATATATTAAGCGAAAGGATGTATAGGGACGGTGAACATGCTGCAAGAGATGGAGCAGTGTACATCCAACAATAAGACAGTAAATCAATTTTGAATTGGCAACATACCTAATTTCGATCCAGCAGATCCCAAATTTTATGGTAAATCAAGAATCTGATTATGAGGCATCTCACATATTGCAGCTGGTCCAACATCTCCTTGTAATTTTCGCTGGGGATTTGCAAGCGATAGCAGTTGCACTGGAACTCTTTACTCTAACACCTCCTGGGCAGCCTGGTCCTCGATGGGCTTATGAGAATCTTCGGCAGGGGAAACATGATCGCCATTGGGATCATCAGAGCTTTCATACTTGAATATCATCTTAGCACAACTTGATTATCTCTGCACAGAAGTTGCAACCATCAAGGAGGACAAAATGAAAGCCAATGAGTTTGTAAGTTGAATCCATGCCACAAAGACATGTATTACCCTGATTGCGAATGATGCTTTAACCCCCAATGCAGGAAATTTTCCAATCAACTTGGAGGAGACACCCATTCCACAGCAAGGAGCATCCAACAGGACCTTGTCCGTAAGTCAGCATACATCATGGTCACAACATTGTCAACAACAAGTTGTATTGCTGCTTCCTTCAGGACTATCAAATAACCTTGGTTTACAGAGTTTCTGACAAGACCAAGAGCCCGAACACCTGTTGCTTTAGAACCAAAAGCCTCATAACGCAGTCTTACAATGAAAGGAATGAGACTTTATGCTGATAGCGAGGGCTAGGAATTCACGATAAGTGAAAGAGAAACTCACAGATTGGAAGTGAACAGATAAACTAATTTCAAACATCAGACCCAGGATTTAAATAGTGAATCCATTAATCGATTAACTTCAGATATTATAACTAAGCCTCAAACTGATCAACAAATCGAGCTCTAACATTAGTCCTTCGTAAGGAATCCACTTATCAAAACCCTTCCAGCAAAAGGGGTTTACAGACCCACTCTGGGACGATCCATCGGCTGATGATCACCAAAGCAAAGGTCGATTGTGCTGGATCTGGATGGGCTGATACATGATAAAACAGCATAGACATTATCTACAGAATGTAGCAGATTACTAACGTGAAACTGGAAATCAGAACCGATGAGCAATCAAAATAGGAATTCAAAATTAGATAAGGCAACCCAAACAACATTGATCATCAAAATGTAACAAAAAAACTGAACATAACATAGAGATTAAAATGGGAAAGAGAGAAAACATAAAAACAAACTGTCGGAATCAGAGATTCCCCTTTGTTGTAGCAACAGGTGGGTTGATACTGCTATATGCAGATCGACCCTACCCTCTATGCCTTGTGACATAAAAAAATAAATAAAGAAACACTGTAAAGAAAGGAATATTTCAAGAAAAATCAGGAAAAAAAAAGGGGAGGAAGAAAGACTTATCTCGGTTGTAGGTATCTTCAATCATAGATGGTGTGCATCCTTCTAATGAGAAGAGATATTGAAGGAGTAAGAGGGGAAGAAGAAGGATCCAGAATCTGCGTATGGAGGGGTAAAAACGATGGATCCGTGAAGGAGGAAATGGGGAGGTGAAACGCGATATGCGGAAGGGGAAAAGATGAAGGGTGCGGGGGTGAAGAGGCGGTGGGTGCTTCCCCTGCGTGCTCCCCCTTTTAAAGAGGAAGAGGAGAGTTTGAGAGAGAGGTTTGTTGGGGATGAACGGGAGATGGAGGCCATGGAGGATCGGAGGGCGATGGAGAGGAGGTCGCACATGGGGGGGGGGGGGGGGGGGGGTTGGCCATGGAGGGTTCGGCGAGAGAGGGAGAAGGCGGTTGAGGGTGTGCTTCTGCAACCTTCTTTTTATGAAAAGTCGATTTAGGGTTTTCCTTTTTTTTCCAAAACAAACCCTTCAATATTTATAAAATTTCCAAATAAGGCTCCTTTATAAAAAAAATTTAAAAGATAGATCTAAAAAAAAAAGATGATTTTTCAAAAAGCGGTCTCAAGAGTTTTCTTTTTTGTATTTTCTTTGTGTTTATTTTTTTTGTGTTTTTGAAATAAAACTCTAAAGAACTAAGAATTTTAAACTAATTTGGCACAATTTTAAAAAAATTTAAAAAAGAAGGGTTTTCTGAAAATCTGGGTTTGATTCCTTCAAAAAATGGGTTTGGACCCAAGTTTTGAGAAAATATTCGAGTTTTAAAACTCGAATCGAGGAATATAACACGATGGATCCAAACGGATACCGGATGGACTGTCTGAGCCTTTTGAAAGGTTATTTTGGTAATTTTTGAGAATTTGGTTTATAAATTGGATGACAAAGCTCAGATTTGGATTCTGATATTGGATCCGGATCCGAAATCGAGTCAGGTATATAAAATGAATTTAATTTCAGTAAAATTTGAGAAATAAACTGGTATTTAGATTTAAAACTAACTCAATTACCCAGAAAATGGGGTCAGGGGCAAAAAGAGAATATTTATAAGATTATAAAAATTTTGGGGTGTTCACAGATGCCCCTCTTTGCTACTAAGTCGGTTGGAAGTCAAGCTTAGTGGCAAAGAAAACACTCCAAATTTTGAAAAATGCTCCAGTCAGCATATCTGAACTGGGTGTGGAAGAATTTATTTGAAAAGATATGATTTTAGGTTAAAAACCTTATCCTGAATGGCCTTGAGGAGACAAAATCCTCGAAAATGATATGACTGAATAAAAAATGAGGAAATCGTGATGGGACTTTGTGCGAAGATCCCGAAATGATAAAAGATAAGAATTTTGATCAAGTCTCGTGGGTGAGACAAGAGCAGCTTTTTAGAATGACTCAGGTTTAGCCCTTAACCTTAATGGGACGAAGATATATCAAGATGAATTGAAGGAGGAAAGGAATACATGAGGACCTTAATGGGACATTTTTGGAAAAATGTCTCATGAGATGAAGCTCAAGTAAAATCCTATCCTGGATGGATATACAAAACATGGATTCCTCGATGGGAAGAACCATGATGGGACTGGAAGAAAGCACCTCGTCAAAACGAGAAACCTTGTTGGAACGAGACTCAGGTTTAACCCAAACTTGGAAAAAGGAAGATACCTCGTGGAGCGAGGTTCAGGCTTAACCCTTAACCTGAAGGGGGCGACCAAATGGAATCCTCGGGCGAAGAAACCATGATGGGACCTTCAGAGTTTGGACGAACAAATCCGAAAGGGGTTTGCGAAAGGAGGAAAATGAGGTTCCCTAAAGCCTAAAAAAGGGATGACCTTGGGTGTCTTATTGCTGAGACTGAATCAGCCTTTAAAATTGATGACCTCTTGCAGAAAATACAGGTTTTGACCCTTAACCTGAGTGGGAACAACCATACAGATTTCTCGAATGAAGAAACCGTGATGGGACAAGAGAGATACTTCAACTGAATGAGGCAACTCTTCTGAAAGATATAAACAACTCTAGGTTTCATCAAAATGGATATTGAATATTTATTTCATTCTTAGAATAGCAAGAAAATTTTGCCAATAAGATAAAATTATAGTCGACTCAAATGCTTGAAAATGTGCACGTATGTGCAAAAGATATTCCCTCTTTTACCTAGAGTATTTCCTCCAATGAGGTTAACTTCTCGGTCTTAAGAGTCAAATTCAAAATTTTAGCGCTGATGACTTTCTTCAAGGAAGCTATCCATTTCCTTGATATGAGAAGAGAAGAAATATTCTTAATTTCATAAAAGCAAGTAGCGAAAAGATATTGATAAAAGAATTTTGCACGAGAAAAGATGATTTTCTGGCAATTTTGGCAGCTTGATATCTGGGTGTTTTCCCATGATTATCCTTTTGCACTCTTTTTGAGTCATTGGGCTTTTTCGAGCTTTTAACATCATCCTTCATTTTGGAGATGTCCTGACTTTTCTCTCTTTTTTGGGGAAGGGTACGTTACAAACTCCTTCATCTTGGAGATGTTCTGATCCTTCTTTTGTCTCAGGTATTATATTGATGATATTGGCTCAAAAGGTCTTTAAATGGTAGCAGAAATCAAATATCTTTTAGAGTTTGTCGGTAGGTTCATCACACTCGCCTTCATCTCGATGGTGATCTGAACTTTCCCTGGAAGGATCCGTCACAAACTCCTTCATCTCGGAGATGATCCAAATCTTCTTTGGCCCCTTGGGGTCTAGCTCGCATATTCGTCTTCATCTTGACGACAATTGAGAGATCCCTTTTGCAGATATTTGATTGCAACTTTAAGTGAATGAGAAGATATGGATTGAGTGGATTCTTTTATAGCTCAAGATATTTCCATTGTCTGATTGTCAGAAAATCATCTTTAAACATGCCTCATAGCCATGATCAATATCAATTCGCTTCTGGCTTTTCAACGTCATTGAATATTTCTTTCACTGATCACACCAAGGATATTTCTTTCATCCTTTTGGTTGATCAACAGGGAAAAGTTTTGAATTTTATCCCTTTTTCGGAAAAGTTTCACCCTTTTGGAAAGAATACTAGAGATAATCCGAGTGTTATCATCGCAAAATTTTTCCCCTCTCTTGCGAGAGAGAAACGAATTCCGCGAGTCAAACTCGACCAAAGTTTTGAAAATTAACTCGCCTCCGTTTTGAAAATTTGCGGGAAAATTCCATGGAATGGGATCCGCCTGTCGGTACGAGGTTCAACTGTTCCTGGCACCTTTACCAGGGGTAATTGAACCAAGGATCAATTATATGCTTTAACTCGACTCAAATATCTAAATTATGCCCTATTTTTCCTAGAATGCACAAAGAATCAGGCTTGTGCTATGGATTTTGAAAATAATACAAGTTTTGAAAAACATGATGTTTGCTTTAGAAAATTGAAATGCAATTGGAAAATGAATGGAAAATGCTTGAAAATGGAATTCTGGAGAAAATTATTGAATTTCATTGGAAATCAGAAATTTGCATTGGAAAGTGATTTCTCAGGAAAATTTGAATCTTGGGAAAATCGATTTTTGAAAACTTGAGATATTGAAATTTGAGAATTTTAAAACATTGGAAAATCTTGATTTGAACTTGGAAAATGCTTTGAAATCTCATTTAAAAATTTAGAATTCTGAGAAAATCCAATCCTGAGAAACTTGAATTTTTTTGGGAAAACTGATTTATCTGAAATTGAAATTGGAAAATGAATTTGAAAATAATGCAATTTGAATGAGATGAATGAATGAATATGAATTTGAAAGAGAATTTCAATTGAGGAATTGGGAAATCCTTTTGAAGTTTTGAAAAATGCAGTGCTTTTTTGAAGTTAGCCTAAGTGTGTAGGCTGAATGTGGCTAATACGAAGATCATAAATCTTGGTTTTCTTCGTATTTTGACTATGGCCATAAATACGAATCCCACCGAGTTTATAAACTCCATAAGAGCTTGTGCACGTGCCATTCGTGTAAACCATAGTGAATTTGAAATAAATATGCATGAATCATACATCAAATATTGAAATTTGCAGAAATTAAACTATATGCAATACAGCCCTATTCTAAGCAGAAATGTAACTCTTATTCCAAATATTACATTGATTTTTACATTGAATTGAATAAAATAAATAAATAAAATAACTAATCATTCTTCTTGAATGTTCCTGCAAAACTAGAAAACAGTGTTAAGCACAAAAATGTAGGTTTTTCTGAATTTATCCGAAAATATGAGAAATTATCGGATATTATTCAAATATAAACCCAAAGTCATACCCCCTTTGATATAAAAATGATAAATAATGAATAAATTTTGAAAATAAACTTGGAAATTCGAAATTGGGGTCGAAATGACCAAAATGTCCCTAATGACCTTGAAATCAGGGTTTTCTTAAAGAAATTTTATAAATTTTAGAATTTTGAAAATCAAATGAAATAAATCAAACACAATATGATGAAATATGATGATATGCGTGAGAATTTATGAAATTAGAAATTGAAATTTCGAATTTTAGGTCAAAATGACCAAAATACCCCTGATAACAAGACTATGGCCTTCAAACCAGGGTTTTCTGAAATAAATTTTGCAAAATTGAAAAATGTGAAATGCAAATGACATTGAAATTAACCATAATATGATTCTACATGCTCATGTACATGATAAAAACCCTAAAATGACAAAAATATCATAAAATATCGAATTTAACTAGATTTTCGCCTGATTTTCGCTTCTGAATTTAAAGATAAACACATGAATCAAATGAACTTTAAATTAAGCCAAATTTGTCATGTACACCTAAACTAACCCTCAAAATTGAATGAAACTCAAAAATCTAATTTTTTTTGTATTTTCTTAATATGAAAAATAGTTAAAATCCTAAGAAAATCAAAATTTTACCTAAAATGTTGATTCTAAAGAGGATTTCAGATATCAAACTTCCATAAAAATTTTCCAAATTTTATGGGGTGACAGAGGATAGTAAGAAAAGGATTTTTTCCTTTTACACTTTCTGGTGTTGACCTATGGTCAGAGCTGTACAGCTCCGGCAAGTCGGATCAGAATCCGGTGACTCTAGGATTTGGGGGAAACAGACAGGTTTTGGTAGCAAATGTGGGAAAAATAGCAGACAGATGGGAAAAAGGATGAAACTATTGGAAAATGTCTCTGACAGACAGGGAAAAATTTGATCTTTTTACAGAACTGGGATTTGGGTTACGTTTTGGAAATACGCACACTGTTATCAGAGACCCGAATCTCTGGTTTTTCTGGATATTGGAATCTGTCAGACAGAAAATAAATTTTTGGGAAAAATACTGAGACAGTTCTAAAAATTCTCCAATTTTTGGAAATGAAAGGAAAACATGTTAGGAATAACTTTTATGTTGAAAGTTTTTGCAGACGGGCTACAGATTGGGTGGACTCGGTGTATTAGGGTCTGTCTACACCCTGACAGAGGAAAATCGAGATTTTCCCAAGGGGCTGGGAAACCCGATTTTTGACAGAAATCAAAACTAACTGGAAAAACCTCAAAAATTCCGGATCATCAGTAGATTCGATTATGAATCCACTGTGATTTTTGGAGAGCAATCCGGATCTCCCACAAGGGTGGTTTCATGGGTTTTTGTCTGTTAAAACAAAGACTGGAAGTTCTGGAAATGGGAAATCCCAGTTTAGGATTTGGTTTTTTTAGGGAGGGTTACGAAACCCAAATGGACCTAGGTTTTTGGTAGGGGATCAATAACATGTAAATCTACTTAATATAAAAAATTAAGATTTATTGAAATGAAATCTCACATGAAATAACAACTGCAATTTGCGCTAAAATTAACACCTACAAATCTCAATGTGACTTTTAATGATATTAAACAAGCTATTTATAAAATGACAAAACTAACCTAATAAAATGTCTAAAATGCATGCTTAACAATGAAAAGAAAACAAACATATCAACAACAGGGGGATGAGAATCCTATTTATAATTTTTTTTTGCTATGAAGATGGAAGATCTGATTCATAGATCGAATGGATCTCTCTCACCTACGTAGCATCAAAAGGTAAAGCCTATCAAACGAATGGTCAACATAATAAATCCAGAGTTTAATCGGGGCTTTTGTCTTAAAATGACCTCTCTAAAGAGAATAACCATAAATTTTTAGAGAGGGAAAGTATAAAGGGAAGAGAAAATACCTTGGATCGGCTGTCTAGAGGGTTATTTCTCAATAGAGGTTGGTGCAATGACTGGTTCAAAGGGGGATCAGGACCAACCACTATGGCGATTGAAGTCTGGGGTTGTGCTGCACCGATGGAAAGCTGGAGATGGTATTGATTGAAGGCAAAGTGTTGCTTGGAGGCAGTGACTGGAGAGCCTCTGGAAGGGGTAGTGCCGGCTGGTGGAGTCTTTGGAAGAGATGCCGATTGGAGGGAAGCCCCTTGCTGGAGTGTTGTAGGTAGGTGCTGCTGGAGGTAGAGACAATGCTTGGGCTGGAGCTTGCTAGAAGTAGAAGTGGTGAAGAAGAGAGATGGATGCCAAGGGCTGGGCGTGAATGAGTTACCTTGGGAGAGAGAGGGCTGTCAGGGGATGTGAGAGTTAGAGAGAAAAATCACCCACCGTATCATGCCTTGGTTGGTAGGGTTGAGAGATAGAGATAGATGTGAGATGGGTTGAAGAGGTGTACGTGAATTGAGAGCCCAGCCGTTCCTCTCTTTTTCCTTTTTTTTTGGTTTTCTTAACTTAGGGAAGGTCATATCTTTCCCTAAGTTTTTAGTTTTAATTAGGGAAGGAAAGGGAAAGGGCCTCTACGTGAATGGCTGGGCAAGAGGGAAAGGAAGGGAGGAAGGAAGGGAAGAAGGAAAGAAGAGGAAGAAGAAAAAGAAGAAAAAGAAAGAAAAGGGAAAAAGAAAGGAAAGAAAGAAAAAGGAAGAAAAAAGAAAGAAAAGAAAGAAAGAAGAAAAAAATAATAATAAAAAAAAAAAAATGGAGGAAAAAAGGAAAGGAAGTGGGCTGGAAGGTGGGCTAGGGTGGTCGACCCCCTTGTGGGTCCCACCTTAGGAAGAATAAAATAATAATAAAAAAATAAAATAAAACAAACAACAAAAATAAAGAAAAAGATAATTTTTTTTTCTTTTCTTATAAATTAAAACAAGAAAATGCAAATGGATGGGCCATCTCAGAGCGGGACCAAATTCCACTTTTGAAATTCATTTTGATGATTAAAGGGGTAAAATAGTTTTTTCAGAAAATTTCCAAACGAAACGAGCTATTTTTGGCAGTTTTTGAAACGAGCTCGGATTTTGAAGTTTAATACCTCGTTGTGAAGCAAATCCAATGTAGAATTTAAAAATTTAATTTTGGAAGAAATCCAGATTGTTTTTCTCGAGAAAATACTTCCAAATTTATTTTCAGACGAAATGAGCTATTTTTGGCAGTTTTTGAAACGAGCTCGGTTTTTGAAGTTCAATACCCCGTTGCGAAGCAAATCTAGTGTAGAATTCAAAATTTTGAGTTTGAAATAAATCCAGATTATTTTTCTTGAGAAAATATTTCCAAATTTAGACTCCTAGGGGTAAAAATGTCAATTTTGGAAACCCGGGGTTTGAAATTGATTTCTGAAAACTTTTAAAACTCAATCTGGATTGAAATTTATAAAACTGGAGTTTTGGACTTCGAAAATGAAATGAAATGTGATGAAATGTTATGAAATGCTGAGAAATGATATGAAATGATGAGAAATGGCATGCTAAATGCAGACCCTAAATGAAGAATTTTGGATGTTAGACCCCGATTGACTACCAGTTCAAAAAGCATTAAAATTGATAAAATTTGCAAAATAGCTCAAGAAATGGTGTTTGAGACTCTACTGGGTTAGAGTGACACTGAAAATTGGGGTTCAAGCTAAATTAAACTGAAATGAGCTGGATTGAGCTGGGTTTTAGAGTTTCAGAACTCATGTTAACTAACCAGACACTGACTCAACTGACCTTTCCGACTAAATTTTCAAGAAAAGCTGCCATTTTTAGAGAAATAGTACGGAATGGTCACTGAAACGAAGTGAATTACGAACCTGAGCTGACTTTGAGCTAAAACAAAGGTTAGTAATACTGACATGAACTAAAATCGAAACTCGAACACTAGCTCAATTGGCTGAACTCAGCTCAATTTCAGCTGAAAGACCTGAAATGGACTAAAATGGGCTCTTGGACACTCAGAAATGGTTTTGAACTGAAACTGGAGCACTCGAACTCCTGGTGAGCTCAAGTTAGACTCTGGGGAATATGACTGACTATGAATGTCTGACTCAGAGACAATTGGCTTGGATTTGAGTGAGAAATGAGCTCATTTCTGAAGAAATGATCCCATTTTGGCAGGAATTGTCATAAATGAAAATGGTTTGTTTATTGTGAGCTCAAATGAGCTTGAGATAACTGATATTCTAAATGTTCTGAACTAACCAGTGAGCTTTGTTGACTCTGAATGACGGGTCCGGGATGACCTAGGGGTAAAATGGTAATTTTCCTAATAAATTTTGGTAAAATGATGATTTTCTGAAACTGACTCAGGGTTTGACTCCTACACTGACCTAACAGGGTTGGCACTGGATGAGGAGGGTTGTTTGGGAATGGATGAGGAAAATTTGGGGTGTTTACACTGAGGTGATTCTTTTGTGCAGTAAGAATATTGGAATCAACACATGCTTTTAGCAAATTGGCAAAGTTTTCACGAATTCTGTGTGAAATAATCAATCAATATAGATTTTGATGAGACCTTGAGTTGAATCTATGGTTTTGAAGATTTCGACCAGTGAAGCTGGGACATTTTATTAAACGGCCAGCGAAGGAGCTGGGACTTATTATTTAACGATTAGTGAAGACTGGAACCTTTGATTTAACGACCAGCGAAGGAGTTGGAACCTTTCATTTAACAACCAGTGAAAATTGGGATATTTTATTTAACGACCAGCGAAGGAGATGGAACCTTTCATTTAACGACCAGTGAAAACTGGGACATTTCATTTAACAACCAGCGAAGGAGCTGGAACCTTTCATTTAATGACCAGTGAAAACTGGGACATTTTATTTAACGACCAACCAAGGAGCTGGAACCTTTCATTTAACGACCAGTGAAAATTGGGACATTTCATTTAACGACCAGCCAAGGAGCTGGAACCTTTCATTTAACGACTAGTGAAAACTGGGACATTTCATTTAACGACCAGCAAAAGAGCTGGAACCTTTCAGTTAACGACCAGTGAAAACTGGAACCTTTCATTTAACGACTAGCGAAGGAGCTGGAACATTTCATTTAAGGACCAGTGAAAACTGGGACCTTTCATTTAACGACCAGCGAAAGAGCTGGAACCTTTCATTTAACGACCAGTGAAAACTGGGACCTTTCATTTAACGACCAGCGAAAGAGCTGGAACCTTTCATTTAACGACCAGTGAAAACTGGGACCTTTCTTTTAACGACCAACGAAGGAGCTCGAACCTTTCATTTAATGACAAGTGAAAACTGGGACTTTTCATTTAACGACCAGCGAAGGAGCTGGAACCTTTCATTTAATAACCAGTGAAAACTGAGACCTTTCATTTAACGACCAGCGAAAGAGCTGAAACCTTTCATTTAACGACCAGTGAAAACTGAAACCTTTCATTTAACGACCAGCGAAGGAGTTGGAACTTTTCATTTAACAACCTGCTCTAAGATTGAGACTTTCTGAGAGACAAACAGTACGAGGACTGAGTTTTGTGAATGAACTTGATCTTTAGACTTGAAGATTTTGAGAAGTAACCCTGTGCGAGGACTGGGTTTTCCAATTGAGAGTCGGGAAGGAGACCAGCATTTTTAAGATATTTAGAGATTGAAGCAGAAATGATTGCCAGGGTTTCAGGATTATCCCTTATCTTGAATAGAATAGACATTTGATGAGAATTTAGGAAAAATAATTCAGGTTTATCCCTTAACCTGAAGGGAAAAGAATATTTTGAATAGATAACTTGAGACTTGAATTTAGAAGGGATATGACAAGATTTATGATTTATGATCTATGATTTAGATGGACCAGCACATTTAGCTGTATGCGGTCCAATTTTCAGGATTAACCCCTCATCCTGGACGGGGAAAAGAGAGAATAAAGTTTGAGAAGATGGAAGGAGATAGAATCTGATGGAAGATTGATAAAAATGGAGAAAATTTGAGGAAATTGATTTATTTTGTAAAAGAATTCTCATAGGTAGCATTGTTGCTCATATGAGTGATTTCAGAATTATCCCTTCTCCTGAATGGGAAAAGAATAAAATTTATAAAAGTGAAGAAAAATTTAAGAAATTTATTTGAAAATTTGTTTTTAAAAAAAAAAAATCACAGGTAGCTTTGTTGCTCCTGTGAGGGGTCTCAAGATTATCCCTTATCCTGAATGGGAACACCTCGGACAACGAGGGTCAGGTTTATCCCTTAACCTGAGCGGGAAAAAGAATGAAATAATACCTCATGGGAAGGAGGCATTAGGTTTATCCCTTGTCCTGAAAGGGTAAATGAAAAAGAATTTTGGAGAAAATTAAAAGAGAAATTGATTTACAAAATTGAAAAATTGTCTTTACAAAAGAATTCTCATAGGTAGCATTATTGGGCTATAAAAATACACCAAATTTGTGCTATAAAAATGCCCCAGTTAGAAGGATCTGACTGGATATGAAGAAATTAACCCTGATGAAAATGGTAGATATGAAATGGAGAACAAAGAAGAAAAAATTTACTTCAAAAGAAGTGAGATTCAGGTTTTGCCCTTAACTTGGATGGGACAGGAAATACCTCGTATAGAAACGAAGCTCAGGTTCGACCCTTAACCTGACAGGGAAATAAAATACCTCATCAAAATGAGGCTCAAGTTTAACCCTTAACCTGACCGGGAAATGAAATACCTCATCAAAATGAGGCTCAGGTTTAAACCTTAACCTGACCGGAAAATGAAATACCTCATCAAAATGAGGCTCAGGTTTAACCCTTAACCTGACCGAGAAATGAAATACCTCATCAAAATGAGGCTCAGATTTAACCCTTAACCTGACCGGGAATGAAAATGATGAGATTCTCGAAAGAAGAACCAATGATGGAACCTTCGGACTTCCGCATAATGAATCTGATAGGGGTTCTGCAAAAGGATGAAATTGGGGTCCCTAAAGCTTGAAAAGTGGTTTGATTTTGGGCGCCTCATTGCTGAGACTAAATAACTTTTGAAATTGATGACATTTTGCGAGAAAATGATTGGTGGCTTAACCTCAAGCCGAAATTGGACTGTCTATGGTGGGAAAGTGGGGACACAGGAAAGTGTGCGAATCTGAGAGCCCAGGTGCTCAGATTATACCAACAGAAGGGAAGGAACCTTGAAAACTCTCGTTATCAAGTCCTAAAAGGGATAACAACTGATGTCAGGATGCACTAAAGATGAACCTCAAGCTTTCGCTTCACGCTAGGATAGCTAGAAAATATTATCAAAATGTTGAAAAATTGTTGTTGATTCAAAATAATTGGAAATGATGCAAATTGGTTTAAAAGTATTCCCTCTTTTCTACCCGAAGTATTACCTCTGACTCAGCTTAACTCCGTAGAATCAAGATTCAAATTCAAATTGCTTGCGATTGGCTTTCTTTCAAGGAAGCTATCAATTTCCTTGATATGAGCAGAAAAGAGAGTATTCTTGATATTGTGAAAGCAATTGGTGAAAGAATATTGATAATAGAATTTCACAAAATTTAAAGATGATTCTTGGCAGATTCGGCAGTCTGATATCTTGGGATTCTTTTCTCCTGACGATCTTTTTGCCTACTCTTTTTTTTTTGGCAGAATTAGGGCTCTCTTGAGTTTTTGGGGATTACATCATCCTTCATTTTGGAGATGTCCTGACTTTTCTCTCTCTCTTTTTTTTGGAAGGGTACGTCACAAACTCCTTCATCTCAGAGATGTTCCGATCCTTCTTTCTCTCAGGGATTATATTGATGGTTATTGGCTCTTTGGTTGGGAATCTCTTGATGATAGCAGAAATTAAATATCCTTTAGGGTTTGTTGGGAGGCTCATCGCAGTCGCCTTCATCTTGACGGTGCTCTGAACTTTCCCTGGAAGGATCCGTCACAAACTCCGTCATCTTGGAGATGATTCGAATCTTCTTTGGCCCCGGAGGTCTAACTCGCATAATTCGTCTTCATCTTGATGACAATTGAGAGATCCCTTTTGCAGATATTTAATTGTAGCTTAGGTAATTAAGGAGATATGGAGATTGAATGGATTTTTCTGTATCACCCAGGATATTTTGACTGCTTTATTTCCCAAGAATGATCTTTAAAAATGTGCCATTGACTGCGATCAATACCGATCACTTATGGCTTTGCAACAACATTGAATTTTCTTTGCTGGCCATATCGAGAATTTATTCTTCATCCTTTTGGTTGGCCAATAGAAAGATTTTGAATTTTGAATCCTTTTTTCGTGAAAGCTTTATCCTTTCGGAAGTAGTACTGAAGGTATTCTGAAGTAATGTTTTTGTGCAATAAAAATTTTGAAATCAACAAATATTTAATGACAATTTGACAAAATGTTCTTGACATCCTTGGTGAAAAAAAAATTTGCTTGAGGTCAAATTGACACATCCATGACTAAATTGTGTCCTGAAAAGACTTAGTAAAAGATCAACTTGAAAGTTGGGTTTTGTTTTGACTTACCAGCTCGAAAGCAGGATTTGGGTTGACCGACCAGCTCGAAAGCAATATTTGTTGACCGACCAGCTCGAAAGCAGGATTTGGGTTGACTGACCAGCTCGAAAGTAGGATTTGTTGACCGACCAGCTCGAAAGCAGGATTTGTTGACCGACCAGCTCGAAAGCAGGATTTATTAACCGACCAGCTCGAAAGCAGGATTTATTGACCGACCAGCTCGAAAGCAAGATTTGTTGACCCACCAGCTAGAAAGCAGGATTTGTTGACTGACCAGCTCGAAAGTAGGATTTGTTGACCGACCAGCTCGAAAGCAGGATTTGTTGACCGAAAGACCGAATTTGATGATTTGAAATTGATTGACATTGATGAAGTTGTAACCCGAAGGCTTGGAAAGTGATAGATATTGATAAAGTTGTAACCCGAAGGCAGGAAAATGACTGATGTTGGTAAGATTGTAACCCGAAGGCTTGAATTTGGAAATTGATTGACCCGAACGTCGAAATTAGAAATTAGTTTACTGGGAACGACATGGGTTCAATTGAGAACGGCATTGGTTCTCTGGGAACAACATGGGTTCAATAGGGATTCAGCCTAAGAACTTGGATCAGGAGGACTTCAACCTACAAATCACAATTCTGAAAAATAGCAATCCAAAAGGGGTTCGACCTAAGGACTGTAAAGAATATTGGATCAGGAGGACTTCAACCTACCGATCAAATTTTTGGCAGTGGGATTAGTTCTGAAGGGTTTCAACCTAAGAACCACTTGGTTGAGAAGGACTTTTGGTTCGCAAAGGGGTTCAACCTATGAGCCATATTGGTTTGACAGGCATTCAACCTACAAATCACATTGGTTCTGCAGAGGTTTGACCTACAAACTATCAATTCTATAGGGATTTAACCTAAGGATCACATCGGTTCTGCAGGGGTTTGACCTACGAACCATCACTTCCATAGGGATTTAACCTAAGGATCACAGTTTAAGAAGGAATGATTCAATTTGTGAGCTTTGAATGGACTAGGTGTTAAACTGGGTTTTGAGGGAAGATTCAAATCGAAATTTAAATCTTCAAGGAAAAACTAAATGAATTGGGTTTTGAAAGAAAAATTCAAGTCAAAACTTGGATCTTCTAGAGCAATTACTAAATTGTAGAAAGGTTTGAGTAGGAGTTCAAACCTTTAAAGGAAAGCCAAGCGAATTGGATTTGGAAGAAAATTCGAGTCGGAACTCTAATTTTCTAGACCGATTCCAGGCATTTGAATTGGATTTGGAAGAAAATTTGAGTCGGAACTCTAATTTTCTAGACCAATTCCAGGCATTTGAATTGTATTTGGAAGAAAATTCGAGTCGGAACTCTAATCTTCTAGACCAATTCTAGGACATTTGAATTGGATTTGGAAGAAAATTCGAGTCGAAATTCTAATCTTCTACACCAATTCAGAAGGGAAAGAAATTTGAGTTGAAACTCGAATCTCGAAGGAAAGAAAATTCGAGTCGAAACTCGAATCTCGCAAGAAGACTAGGCCAGCATGGATTAGGTTTGAAAACATTAACCAGTAAAACTGGATTTAGAAAGTTTGACCAATAAAAATTGGATTTTGAAAGTCCGACCAATAACAATTGGATTTTGAAAGATGTACCATTGTGAATACCGGATTTTGGAAACGAACCAGTATAAGTACTGGATTTTGAAAATGGATCAGTACGAATACTGTTTTTGGAAGAATTACCAGCACGAACACTAGATTTTGAAGAATTACCAGTACAACCACTGGATTTCGAAATTTTACCAGCACGAACATGGGATTTAGAAAATTTACCAATACGAACACTGGATTTAGAAAATTTTACTAGCACGAACACTGGATTTTGAAAATCTTACCAGCACGAACATTGGATTTTTTAAAAATTTACTAGCACGAACACTGGATTTAGAAAATTTTACCAGCACGAACACTGGATTTTGAAAATCTTACCAGCACGAACACTAGATTTTTGAAAATTTACCCAACTGATTCTGATGAGAGATTTTCAGTCTTTATCCTCACGATGACTTAGACAACTGTCAGGGTCTCAGGATTTATCCCTTATCCTGAATGGGTAGTTCAGGTTTATCCCTTAACCTGAAGGGGAAGTGAATTTGATGCAAATGAATGTAAATGAATGCAAATGAATGCAAATGTATGCGAATAAATGCAAAAATGATGTGAATGAATGCACATGCGTGCAAAATGAGAGATTTGTTTGATTGTGCCTGCATACAAGATGTTTTGAAGATAATTTTCAAAATAATGCCCTAGTATAATTGGGGAGTGAGAAGTTGGATGAAAGGATAAGTAATTGATATTTGAAGAATGCTTTCTAACTTTTGATTGATTCAAAGACTCTAAAGAGGGTCATTCCTCATGCGAGAACATTTTTGCGAAGAAGGAGAATAAGAGGTGACATCAAGTTTATGAGGAAAATTTATAATTTTATTAATGCATTGAAGGAAAGATGACAAATCAAGGAAAGACAAGTGGGATTGCGTTATCCCTTCAAAATAATGAAAGCAAGATGAGAAATGGGAAAATGCTAGCATTGTGAGCTTCTTAAATGATTTGAGAAAAAAGCTCAGTCAGGATGGCTAGTCCTCCTTTTCATCTTCAACGAGGAGATTCTTATCAATGCAGTCTTGAACGATATTCTTGAAGACGAAACAATGCTCGGTATCGTGACCCATTGTCCGATGAAACTTGCAGAATTGATCTTTAAACCTTCCTATGGTCACAGGAGGATCCGCTATCTTGGGGAGTCTAACCATCCATTTGGCTATCATGTATTCCAGAACTTGCTCGAGCGACTGTTCTAAGGGAGTAAAATTGCGGTCGTATCCCCAACCGTCATGCTTTGGTCTCCCTTGGGGTTTTAATTCTAGTTGAATGCGCGAGAGAGGGTTGTCATTCTGCTTGTTGATTCTGTCCTCTCGTCCTGTATGATTATCTTTGCTGAAATTTAGACTCCCTGATCCGCCGGTGTGGTTCTTTCTGCCACCCCTTTTGCTTTTGCCATTGCTGTTGCCGGGGGCATTCGCAGAGAATGTGAAGTTTGACTTCTTTTTGGTATCTGAATTACTCTTTGAGAGTGTGAGACTCTCATATACTCCATTCTCTATTCCCATCTCGAGCCATTCAGCTCGTTCTATCAATTCGATAAAAGATCATGCTGGGGAAGTAGAGATCAGTCCTCTCAAAGGTTGGGAGAAATTATTCAGGATGACCGACAACGCATGCCCTTCTGATATCGGATCCTTCATTTGATTGCAGGTGGATCGCCATCTGTGGATAAAATCTCTCACCTTTTCTTCCTCTTTCTGCTTCAGATTATAGAGATGATTGAGGGTGGGCAGCACTTCAGTATTGAACAAGAATCGCTCAATGAAAAGATTAACCACCTTGTCGAATTCCTTCAACTCAATGGGATTGATATGCCATGAATACCATTTGGCGGCAGTGCACTCTAGACTGCGAGGAAAGCATCTAAACAAAGCGTGATTGTCTCTTTTGAATCTATTGCATTCTGCAAAGAACATAACCAGGTGAGCCTTGGGATTGCCAGTCCCATCAAATTTGACAAATTTGCGAAGGTGATCTTCTTGGTTGTCATCTCCTTCCAGACCATCATAAAAATCTTCGCTTGTGAAAATCCTTTTGCCCTTATCGGGCCTGCAGATCTCGAACTATCCTGACCATATCTCTGAACTGTGGTTGGTCAGAATCACTGATAGACTGATCTTTGAATCTATGGGCTGACCCCTGCCCGTGAGTAGACTTGCGGAGTATCTGCTGAGTCTCAATTTCTTCATCCGTGTCTCCCACTGATTCCTCTTTATCAGATGTATCTTCACGCTGGACATGCTTTTTAGATATCTTTACCTGCTTCTTAGTTGTGTGACCCACAACCTTCTGCTTGACCTGGGTTTGCTCTGTATTGGCTTCAGCTTGCTCTGCCAGCATCTTGCTCATCATTTTTTTGAACATGGCATACATCTGAGGATCGATGCCATCATCTGCTTGTTGCCCTTGATTTTTGCCTGAGTGCAGGGAATCCATTTCTTTTTCTGAAGCTGTTGAATATACGATGCCCTAAACTGGTGCAGTTTTCTTCCCTGACCTTGTCTGAACCATTGAATGTCACAAATGCTCTCTGCAGGGCAAAATTGATGATTAGGCTTTTGAAAGAGATTTTGATTGGAAGAGAATATTTGCTGAGAATTTTGGTAGACAATTGAAAGAGTATCCCATTACTAGGGATTGAGTCGTCGTTGGGATTACGACAATTGCGTTGTCATTCCTTTGCAAAGAAAATAAACAACTGAAAATCATGCCTTGTTACCTGGGCGAGGTCGTCAAACCAAGAATTGAAGAATTTGCAAGATTTTTATTTATTGAAAGGAAAACATGATTGCATCAATAATAAACTTGAGAAAGAGGGGGTGGACAGACAATTTGCCACCACTCTTTATAATCAGCAGAAACACGAGGACCGGGAAAAAGTGAGAGAGTAACAAAAGAGTCCCAGCCATATATGGCAGAATGGTATGTTCCGGACCACTGTGTTGATGCAAGGTCGAACTCTGGCACGACTCCTGATAGCAGCCGTATCTCTATGCGCTTCTGTCTCTGAGAAAACTGTCGAACACATCGCTCCGGATGATAATAAGCGCAGAAGAAAGGACCAAGCAGTTTGAATCTCTTGCCATATGCATAGGTGTATCTGGGAGGTGATAATTCTCAATCAAAATAGTCCCACACCACTTCCTCTTCCTGCAGATAATCGATCAGGAACCGATATCGCGCAACTGGAAGGAGCTCCTTGCCGTTGTATCTGAACAAACTAGCTTTGGTCGGCACATGCTGAAGGAACCAGGATTGAAGAGCATAGGTACATCCCTCGACTAAGATGGACTCTCCAAGTGTGAAGCGGGTCAGTCCTCTATATAGAAAAGCAAGCGCAGCCATGGCTATCGAGAGATGGCTGGTCTGTCGACTTCCCCATCTTATCAGAAGCTGTACTATTCTGAAATCCACATAATTTTGTCCGTCTGGAAAGAAAGTGAGTCCCACAGTGCACAAAACCATCGCATGCTGAATTCTCTCTCGAGCTGTCCTGGACAACAAGCTGACTTCTGCGAATTCTCCATACTGTCGGTAGATCTCGATCAAGCTCACGTACTCATTCTCATTTTCTTCAATCAGTGGCCAAGACTTACGCCCTGTCATGCGAGCTACGACATCTTTAGGGTCCAGACCCTTGACATTGATCAGAAACTGCTGCTCTAACGGATCTCCAGGCTGACCGGCTGGCTCAGGCAGTCCCATAATCTCCAAAAACTCATCCATCAGCAGTGTCATCTCGCCCCATGGGAACCAAAATGTGCAAGTGCGCGGATTCCACCGCTCTGCCAGTGCATGGATCATATTGCTGTTGACTGTCAACTTTCCCACTGCAGATGCCAGTTCCAAACCGCAATCGCTCAAGTGGTCCAAAAACATACGAGAGAAGTTTTTGAACCAAATATAGTACCACTGGGGGAAGAAGGGTCTGGTGCTAAGAGCTCGATGCTCGGGAAGACTTTGTCGCACCTCGTAGGAGATGTGACCCTAAAAAAAAAACAGAATGGAGCTGACTGGATGCCATTGGACTAAAAGATAGGAAGATCAAAATTAGACTTTGGAAAAATACAAGAATTTTGAAAATTGTAGGCAGGATAAAATAAAAGCTGAAAATTCAAAGTCCAAAGGAACGAAAGAATGAAAAATCACCTGGAGTTTTGAGGAAAAGGTGGATAATTTGGAAAAATCGTCCAGGGTTTTTGTGAAAATTGAGATATCCCACAAAAGATGGAAAATGAGGTATTTTGGAAAATTGTCTGGTATTTTGGAAAAATTGGCAAAAATATGAGAAAATAAGATGAAAATGAATATCATACATTCAAACAATTATGCACATACAGCAATCCCTAAGAAGCTGACTCTAAATGCATCAAATTTTGAAAGAGCTTTAGGATCCTGATCCTAACTCTAGGCTCACATCAACTGTGTCCAATCATGCTATGCCGATATACTCGAGCCGAGGCTCGATATATGTGGCATAAAAATTCATCTCCGGTTCTAGGCTTGTGTTTTCCCAACATCCTTGAGCGCCTGCCGATATACGTTGGACTATGGCCCTTGGTACGTGGCAGGGGGCGTTAGCCCAAATAAGTGGCCCAGTTGTGAGGCTTTGTCCCGAACTATGGTTCTGGAAGAGAGCCCAGCAACGTGAAGACCGGATAGACATAAGTAGGGTGGTTTTTGAAATATGATCACATGCAGGCAAACAGAGGGCTCTAACTCCTAAAGAGATAGAATTTTGAAAACTTTTGAAGAAGCAAACATTGTTTTCATACAAGTCCTAGATTGAGGAGTGTTGTATTTCAGACCTAAGTCTATGTGAGCATGCATAATTCTCCTCAATATGGTCCTATCAAACCATGCCTAGTCTACATGCAATCCATGTCAGCTGGGTTCAAGTCTAGGCTCCTAGGTTCACATGATATGAGAATATAAAAGCTGACATTCCATAGAACATGATTTTGATAATTGAACTAAGTTAAAGCACACGATTGATCAGACGAAGACAGGTCCCATCTCGGTCACCAAACCTGTTATCATCGCAAAATTTTTCCCCACTCTTGCGAGAGAGAAGCGAATTCCGCGAGTCAAACTCGACCAAAGTTTTGAAAATTAACTCGCCTCTGTCTTGAAAATTTGCGGGAAAATTCCATGGAATGGGATCCACCTGTCGGTACGAGGTTCAACCGTTCCTGGCACCTTTACCAAGGGTAATTGAACCAAGGATCAATTATATGCTTTAACTCGACTCAAATATCTAAATTATGCCCTATTTTTCCTAGAATGCACAAAGAATCAGACTTGTGCTATGGAATTTTGAAAATAATGCAAGTTTTGAAAAACATGATGTTTGCTTTGGAAAATTGAAATGCAATTGGAAAATGATTGGAAAATGCTTGAAAATGGAATTTCAGAGAAAATTATTGAATTTCATTGGAAATCAGAAATTTGCATTGGAAAGTGATTTCTCAGGAAAATTTGAATCTTGGGAAAATCGATTTTTGAAAACTTGAGATATTGAAATTTGAGAATTTTAAAACATTGGAAAATCTTGATTTGAACTTGGGAAATGCTTTGAAATCTCATTTAAAAATTTAGAATTATGAGAAAATCCAATCCTGAGAAACTTGGAAATTTTTGGGAAAACTGATTTATCTGAAATTGAAATTGGAAAATGAATTTGAAAATAATGCAATTTGAATGAAATGAATACGAATTTGAAAGAGAATTTCAATTGAGGAATTGGAAAATCCTTTTGAAGTTTTGAAAAATGCAGTGCTTTTTTGAAGTTAGCCTAAGTGTGTAGGTTGAATGTGGCTAATACGAAGATCATAAATCTTGGTTTTCTTCGTATTTTGACTATGGCCATAAATACAAATCCCACCGAGTTTATAAACTCCATAAGAGCTTGTGCACGTGCCATTCGTGTAAACCATAGTGAATTTAAAATAAATATGCATGAATCATACATCAAATATTGAAATTTGCAGAAATTAAACTATATGCAATGCAACCCTATTCTAAGCAGAAATGTAACTCTTATTCCAAATATTACATTGATTTTTACATTGAATTGAATAAAAAAAAGAAATAAAATAACTAATCATTCTTCTTGAATGTTCCTGCAAAACTAGAAAACAGTGTTAGCACAAAAATGTAGGTTTTTCTGAATTTATCCAAAAATATGAGAAATTATCGGATATTATTCAAATATAAACCCAAAGTCATACCCCCTTTGATAAAAAAATGATAAATAATGAATAAATTTTGAAAATAAACTTGGAAATTCGAAATTGGGGTCAAAATGACCAAAATGTCCCTGATGACCTTGAAATCAAGGTTTTCTGAAAGAAATTTTGTAAATTTTGGAATTTTGAAAATAAAATGAAATAAATCAAACACAATATGATGAATTATGATGATATGCATGAGAATTTATGAAATTAGAAATTGAAATTTCAAATTTTATGTCAAAATGACCAAAATACCCTTGATAACAAGACTATGGCCTTGAAACCAAGGTTTTCTGAAATAAATTTTGCAAAATTGAAAAATGTGAAATGAATATGACATTGAAATTAACCATAATATGATTCTACATGCTCATGTACATGATAAAAACCCTAAAATGGCAAAAATATCATAAAATATCGAATTTAACCTGATTTTCGCTTCTGAATTTAAAGATAAACTAACACATGAAGCAAATGAACTTGGAATTAAGCCAAATTTGTCATGTACACCTAAACTAACCCTAAAAACAGAATAAAACTCGAAAATCTAATTTTTTTTATATGTTCTTAATATGAAAAATAGTTAAAATCCTAAGAAAATCAAAATTTTACCTAAAATGCTGATTCTAAAGAGGATTTCGGATATCAAACTTCCATAAAAATTTCCCAAATTTTATGGGGTGACAGAGGATAGTAAGACAAGGATTTTTTCCTTTTACACTTTCAGGTGTTGACCTATGGTCGGAGCTGTACAGCTCCGGCAAGTCGGATCGGAATCCGGCGACTCTAGGTTTTGGGGGAAACAGACAGGTTTCGGTAGCAAATGTGGAAAAAATAGCAGACAGATGGGAAAAAGGCTGAAACTATGGGAAAATGTCCCTGACAGACAAGGAAAAATTTGACCTTTTTATAGAACTGGGATTCGGGTTACGTTTTGGAAATACGCACACTGTTATCAGAGACCCGAATCTCTGGTTTTTCTGGATATTGGAATCTGTCAGACAGAAAATAAATTTTTGGGAAAAATACTGAGACAGTTCCAAAAATTCCCAAACTTTGGGAAATGACAGTAAAACATGTTAGAAATAACTTTCGTGTTGAAAGTTTTTGCAGACAGGCTACGGATTGGGTGGACTCGGTGCATTAGGGTCTCTCTACACCTGACAAAGGAAAATCAAGAATTTCCCTAGGGGCTGGGAAATCCGATTTTTGACAAAGGTCAAAACTAACTGAAAAAACCTCAAAATTTCCAAATCATATAGATTCAATTATGAATCCACTATGATTTTTGGAGAGCAATCCGAATCTCCCACAAGGGTGGTTTCATGGGTTTTTGTCAGTTAAAACAGAGACTGAAAGTTCTGGAAATGGGAAATCCCAGTTTAGGATTTGGTTTTTTTAGGGAGGGTTACGAAACCCAAATGGACCTAGGTTTTTGGTAGGGGATCAATAACATGTAAATCTACTTAATATAAAAAAATTAAGATTTATTGAAACGAAATCTCACATGAAATAACAACTGCAATTTGCGCTAAAATTAACACCTACAAATCTCAATGTGACTTTTAATGATATTAAACAAGCTATTTATAAAATGACAAAACTAACCTAATAAAATGTCTAAAATGCATGCTTAACAATGAAAAGAAAACAAACATATCAACAACAGGGGGATATGAATCCTATTTATAAAATTTTTTAGCTATGAAGATGGAAGATCCGATTCATAGATCGAATGGATCTCTCTCACCTACGTAGCATCAAAAGGTAAAGCCTATCAAACAAATGGTCAACATAATAAATCCAGAGTTTAATCGGGGCTTTTATCTTAAAATGACCTCTCTAAAGAGAATAACCATAAATTTTTAGAGAGGGAAAGTATAAAGGGAAGAGAAAATACCTTGGATCGGCTGTCTAGAGGGTTATTTCTCAATAGAGGTTGGTGCAATGACTGGTTCAAAGGGGGATCAGGACCAACCACTATGACGATTGAAGTCTGGGGCTGTGCTGCACCGATGGAAAGCTGGAGATGGTATTGACTGAAGGCAAAGTGTTGCTTGGAGGCAGTGACTGGAGAGCCTCTGGAAGGGGTGGTGCCGGCTGGTGGAGTCTTTGGAAGAGATGTCGATTGGAGGGAAGCCCCTTGCTGGAGTGTTGAAGGTAGGTGCTGCTGGAGGTAGAGACAATGCTTGGGCTGGAGCTTGCTAGAAGTAGAAGTGGTGAAGAAGAGAGATGGATGCCAAGGGCTGGGCGTGAATGAGTTACCTTGGGAGAGAGAGGGCTGTCAGGGGATGTGAGAGTTAGAGAGAAAAATCACCCACCGTATCATGCCTTGGTTGCTAGGGTTGAGAGATAGAGATAGATGTGACATGGGTTGAAGAGGTGTACGTGAATTGAGAGCCCAGCCGTTCCTCTCTTTTTCCTTTTTTTTGGGTTTTCTTAACTTAGGGAAGGTCATATCTCTTTCCCTAAGTTTTTAGTTTTAATTAGGGAAGGAAAGGGAAAGGGCCTCTACGTGAATGGTTGGGCAAGAGGGAAAGGAAGGGAGGAAGGAAGAGAAGAAGGAAAGAAGAGGAAGAAGAAAAAGAAAGAAAAGGGAAAAAGAAAGGAAAGAAAGAAAAAGGAAGAAAAAAGAAAGAAAAGAAAGAAAGAAGAAAAAAAAATAAAAATAAAAATAAAATAATAATAATAAAAGAAAATTGAGGAAAAAAGGAAAGGAAGTGGGCTGGAAGGTGGGCTAGGGTGGTCGACCCCCTTGTGGGTCCCACCTTAGGAAGAATAAAATAATAATAAAAAAATAAAATAAAACAAACAACAAAAATAGAGAAAAAGATATTTTTTTTCTTTTCTTATAAATTAAAACAAGAAAATGCAAATGGATGGGCCATCTCAGAGCGGGTCCAAATTCCACTTTTGAAATTTATTTTGATGATTAAAGGGGTAAAATAGTTTTTTCAGAAAATTTCCAGACGAAACGAGCTGTTTTTGGCAGTTTTTAAAACGAGCTCGGATTTTGAAGTTCAATACCTCGTTGCGAAGCAAATCCAATGTAGAATTTAAAATTTTAATTTTGGAATAAATCCAGATTGTTTTTCTCGAGAAAATACTTCCAAATTTATTTCCAGACGAAACGAGCTATTTTTGGCAGTTTTTGAAATGAGCTCGGATTTTGAAGTTCAATACCCCGTTGCGAAGCAAATCTAGTATAGAATTCAAAATTTTGAGTTTGAAATAAATCCAGATTATTTTTCTTCAGAAAATATTTCTAATTTTAGACTCTCGGGGGTAAAAATGTCAATTTTGGAAACCCAGGGTTTTAAATTGATTTATGAAAACTTTTAAAACTCAATCTGGATTGAAATTTATAAAACTGGAGTTCTGGACTTCGAAAATGAAATGAAATGTGATGAAATGTTATGAAATGCTGAGAAATGATATGAAATGATGAGAAATGACATGCGAAATGGAGACCCTGAATGAAGAATTTTGGATGTTAGACCCCGATTGATAGTTGTACCAGTTCAAAAAACATTAAAATTGATAAAATTTGCAAAATAGCTCAAGAAATGGTGTTTGGGACTCTACTGGCTTAGAGTGACACTGAAAATTGGGGTTCGAGCTGAATTAAACTGAAATGAGCTGGATTGAGCTGGGTTTTAGAGTTTCAGAACTCATGTGAACTAACCAGACACTGACTCAACTGACCTTTCCGACTAAATTTTCAAGAAAAGCTGCCATTTTTAGAGAAACAGTATGGAATGGTCACTGAAGCGAAGTGAATTACGAACCTGAATACTGACATGAACTAAAATCGAAACTCGAACACTAGCTCAATTGGCTGAACTCAGCTCAATTTCAGCTGAAAGACGTGAAATGGACTAAAATGGGCTCTTGGACACTCAAAAATGGTTTTGAACTGAAACTGGAGCACTCGAACTCCTGGTGAGCTCAAGTTAGACTCTGGGGAATATGACTGACTATGAATGTCTGACTCAGAGACAATTGGCTTGGATTTGAGTGAGAAATGAGCTCATTTCTGAAGAAATGATCCCATTTTGGCAGGAATTGTCATAAATGAAAATGGTTTGTTCATTATGAGCTCAAATGAGCTTGAGATAACTGATATTCTAAATGTTCTGAACTAACCAGTGAGCTTTGTTGACTCTGAATGACTGGGGTCCGGGATGACCTAGGGGTAAAATGGTAATTTTCCTAATAAATTTTGGTAAAATGATGATTTTCTGAAACTGACTCAGGGTTTGACTCCTACACTGACCTAACAGGGTTGGCACTGGATGAGGAGGGTTGTTTGGGAATGGATGAGGAAAATTTGGGGTGTTTACACTGAGGTGATTCTTTTGTGCAGTAAGAATATTGGAATCAACACATGCTTTTAGCAAATTGGCAAAGTTTTCACGAATTCTGTGTGAAATAATCAATCAATATAGATTTTGATGAGACCTTGAGTTGAATCTATGGTTTTGAAGATTTCGACCAGTGAAGCTGGGACATTTTATTTAACGGCCAGCGAAGGAGCTGGGACTTTTTATTTAACGATTAGTGAAGACTGGAACCTTTGATTTAACGACCAACGAAGGAGCTGGAACCTTTCATTTAACAACTAGTGAAAACTGGGATATTTCATTTAACGACCAGCGAAGGAGCTGGAACCTTTCATTTAACGACCAGTGAAAACTGGGACATTTCATTTAACGACCAGCGAAGGAGCTGAAACCTTTCATTTAACGACCAGTGAAAACTGAGACATTTTATTTAACGACCAGCCAAGGAGCTGGAACCTTTCATTTAACGACCAGTGAAAACTGGGACATTTCATTTAACGACCAACGAAGGAGCTGGAACCTTTCATTTAACGACCAGTGAAGACTGGGACCTTTCATTTAACGACTAGCGAAGGAGCTGAAACCTTTCATTTAACGACAAGTGAAAACTGGGACCTTTCATTTAACGACCAACGAAAGAGCTGGAACCTTTCATTTAATGACCACTGAAAACTGGGACCTTTCATTTAACGACCAGCGAAAGAGCTGGAACCTTTCATTTAACGACCAGTGAAAACTGGGACCTTTCATTTAACGACCAGCAAAGGAGCTGGAACCTTTCATTTAATGACAAGTGAAAACTGGGACCTTTCATTTAACGACCAGCGAAGGAGCTGGAACCTTTCATTTAATAACCAATGAAAACTGGGACCTTTCATTTAACGACCAGCGAAAGAGCTGGAACCTTTCATTTAACGACCAGTGAAAACTGGGACCTTTCATTTAACGACCATCGAAGGAGCTGGAACTTTTCATTTAACGACCTGCTCTAAGATTGAGACTTTCTGAGAGACAAACAGTACGAGGACTGAGTTTTGTGAATGAACTTGATCTTTAAACTTGAAGATTTTGAGAAGTAACCCTGTGCGAGGACTAGGTTTTCCAACTAAGAGTCGGGAAGGAGACCAGCATTTTTAAGATATTTAGAGATTGAAGCAAGAATGATTGTCGGGGTTTCACGATTATCCCTTATCTTGAATAGAATAGACATTTGATGAGAATTTAGGAAAAATGATTCAGGTTTATCCCTTAACCTGAAGGGAAAAGAATATTTTGAATAGATAACTTGAGACTTGAATTTAGAAGGGATATGACAAGATTTATGATTTATGATCTATGATTTAGATGGACCCGCATATTTAGATGTATGCAATCCAATTTTCAGGATTAACCCCTCATCCTGGATGGGGAAAAGAGAGAATAAAATTTGAGAAGATGGAAGGAGATAGATTCTGATGGAAGATTGATAAAAATGGAGAAAATTTGAGGAAATTGATTTATTTTGTAAAAGAATTCTCATAGGTAGCATTGTTTCTCATATGTGTGATTTCAGAATTATCCTTTATCCTAAATGGGAAAAGAATAAAATTTATAAAAGTGAAGAAAAATTTAAGAAATTTATTTGAAAATTTGTTTTTTAAAAAAAAAAATTCACAGGTAGCTTTGTTGCTCCTGTGAGGGGTCTCAGGATTATCCCTTATCCTGAATGGGAACACCTCGGACAACGAGGGTCAGGTTTATCCCTTAACCTGAGCGGGAAAAAGAATGAAATAATACCTCATGGGAAGGAGGCATCAGGTTTATCCCTTATCCTGAAAGGGTAAATGAAAAAGAATTTTGGAGAAAATTAAAAGAGAAATTGATTTACAAAATTGAAAAATTGTCTTTACAAAAGAATTCTCATAGGTAGCATTATTGCTCCTATAAGGGGTTTCAGGATTATCCCTTATCCTGAACGAGAACACCTCGAACAACGAGGGTCAGGTTTATCCCTTTACCTGAGCAGGAAATTAAAATGATACCTCATGGGAAAGAGGCATCAGGTTTATCCCTTATCCTAAAAGGGTAAAATTTATAAAAAGTAGGGGAAATATCGAATAAATTTATGACAATTTAGTTTTTGAAAAGAATGCTCACAAATAGCCTTTGTTGCTTTTGTGAGGGGTGTCAGGATTATCCCTTATCCTGAATGGGAGTACCTCGGACAACGAGGGTCAGGTTTATCCCTTAACCTGAGCGGGAACAAGAATAAAAGAATACCTCATGGGAAAGAGGCATCAGGTTTATCCCTTAACCTGAAAGGGTAAAAAAATAGAATAGATTTGACCAAAATAAAATTGATGAAAAATCAATAAAATTGAATAAATTTAATAAAAGATGAAAAATTGACAAGATTGACAAAAGATTTATTGAAAATTGATTTGATCCTGCCTGCATGTGGGATCTTTAAAGTGAAAGGAGAATGTTTTAAAAGACAATTGAGAAATCATTTTGAGAAGAAAATCAACCACGAGAAGAATGATTAGCGCGAGCGCTGATCTTTGAAAAGGGGAATCATCATGAGAGATCATCATGAGGGTTGATTTTGAAGATAATGGTTTAAAACCCATTTTGGAAAGGGAAATCAAAGATTTGACCAAAATTTTTGAACTTTTGGTGATCATGAAGACTTTGGCAGAAATTTTTGAGATTTTATGATTTTGAAAAATCCTCATAGGTAATATCATTTCTCTCATGAAGGAGGAAAACGAATTTTGAAAAATAGATGACAAGGATTTTAAAAATTTGAAAAATAGCAGGAAGGATCAAAAGATTTGAATAAGTCAAGAGAAAAGGAAATACACCTGGGTTTTAAAAACAAAGAGGAAATTTTGAATAATATATACCCAGGGTTATGGAAAATATAGGGAAAATATAAAATATTACACAATCACAGACGTACAAACAAGAATATACAAACAGCATTCCCTAAAGCTGACTCTATATGCAATATTTGAAATGGCTGATAGGACCTTAATCCTAACTCTAAGATTTAGATCATCTGATTCCAATCAAGATATGCCGATATACTCAAGCCGAATCATGAAGTACGTGGCATAGAAATTTTTCTCCGGTTTTTAAGGTAATGGTTTCCCAACATCCTTGAGCACCTACCGATATACCTCGGACTATGGCCCTTAGGTACGTGGTACGGGGGGCGCAAACCCAAATAAGTGGTCCAGTTGTGAGGCTCTCTCCTGAACTATGGTTCAGTGAGACAGCCCAGCAATGTGAAGACCGGGACAATATAGGTAGGGATGTTTTTGAAAACATGTTCAACACGCAATAAAACCAGAAAGCTCTAATGCAAGTCCTAAAAGAGATAGAATTTAAATGAAGATAAGCATACACTTGCATACATTGTTTGCATTCAATCCCTAAATTTGAGGAGAGTTGTATTTCAGACCTAAGTCTAATATGAACATGGATAGATCTCCTCAATATGGTCCTACCAAACCATACTTAGATCCTATATGCAATGATGTCAGCTAGGACAGAGACTAGGCTCGTAAGGTTTGCATGGAAATGAAGCTGACATTTGAAGAATAAAGACTTATAAAATATCGAAGCAAAGCAAAAGGCACAGATTCAACCGGACAAAGACATTGTCCCATCACGGTCGCCAAAACTGTGATCATCGCAAATTTTTTTCTTTCTTGGTGTTTCTCTCTTCTCCCTTCTCTTTTTCCTTTCTGACCTCTATTTCTCCTTTTTGAGGGGAGAAATGAAAAGACAGAAAAGAAGAGAGAAGAAAAAAGAAAAGAAGACAGAAGAGGAACTCTTTTGCGGGGTCTCACTTGACCTTGATTTGAAAATATTTAAGAAAATAACTCGCCTCTGTTTTTGAAATATTTGCAGGAAAAGTGGGAGACGGGATTCGCTCGTCGGTACGAGGTTCAACCGTTCCTGGCGCCTTTACCAGGGGTAATCGAACCAAGGATCGAATTTATGCCTTTTTGCTTTGCTAAAATATTATCTAAGAATTTATCCTAAGTCTAAATGCACAAAGAGTCATGCTTGTGCAAATGCAAGGATGTATGCTCTTTCAAAAAATGATTTTGGAAATCTCCAAGTGTTTCTGATGAATAGAGTAAAGAAATGGTTTCTAACTTAGAACTCAAGATTTAAAGTTCCAAGTTTTGGAATAATCAGAGTTTGGGAAAATAAATCTGGACTTCGAAAGGAATATTTTTGAAGTTGAGATAAAAGGAGAAGGAAATTTCAAAGTCATAAATGGACTTTGAATTAGAATTTTGAACCTGGATGAATGTTTGAAATGGAATTTGAATTCTAGCTTTTGAAGTTTGAAATCAGAATGAGATTTGAGAAATCCAAATGGAATTTGACAATAGAATTGGATTTAAGAAGTCCAGATGAGATCTGAAAATGGAATTGGATTTGGAATTAGGAATAGAATTTGATTTGAAATCTGGAATTTAAGATGAAATTTGAATCCAAAGTCTGGGTCCTAAATAGAATTGAGATCTAATATGAAATTGAATTCTGGATTTAGAATCCTAAATGGGATTTGGATCTGAAATCTGAGATCCAAGATGCAATTGAATTCTGGATCCTGAAATGGATTTTGGATCAGAAGTCTGAGATCCAAGGTGGGACTGGATTTTGGATCCTAAAATGGATTTTGTATCTGAAGTCTGAGATCCAAAGGTGGAGATTTGCATTTGAAAATCTGGATCCAAATTGGGATTGAGTTCTAACTTTAGATTTAGATTTTGAAAGTCAAAAATGGGGCTTTCGAAGCTGAATCTGGGTTTTGAAAACCCAGATTAAATTTAAAATTTAGGAAGAGTCAAATTTTGAGATTCAGAATCAATCTCAAACTTTGATTTTGAACTTGAAGATAAGAAAATAAACTTGAT
Source organism: Nuphar pumila (assembly GCF_984573655.1). Taxonomy (NCBI): domain Eukaryota; kingdom Viridiplantae; phylum Streptophyta; class Magnoliopsida; order Nymphaeales; family Nymphaeaceae; genus Nuphar; species Nuphar pumila. The sequence continues at coordinate 98,833,501 of NC_143249.1, forward strand.
TTTGAATCAGAAGATGAATCAGAAATCTCAAAGTTAAATTGAACTTTAAGATTGAATTTGGAAATGGAATTTTGAATATAAAATTGAATTGGAAATCTCAAAGTCAAATTGGACTTTGAAATCAAAATTTAAATCTTTGAAATAAAATAGAAGAATGAATTTGAAATAGAGATTTGAGGAAAGATATTTGAGATCACTTGGATTTTTGAAAAAGAATTTTGAAAATATAATGCAATTCTATCCTAAATGATGGATGAATTTGAAGAATTTTTGAAATTGGATTGGAAAGTCATATTTTATTCTTCAAGTGAATTAAAACAAGATTGAAGATATAATACATCCCTGACTATGGTCATTGAATGTATTATATAATAATCACATTTAAATTCAAGTGAAGAATAAAATACATTTTTGGTGCTTTTATTAGAGTTTAAAATAAAATTAACTCTCAATATATCTTGACTATGACCATTGATATATGTATTGAATTAATTTTAAACTAAACTCTGACAAAAGAGGAAAATATTTAGAGAAAATATGATGAATTTTGAAAAGGATCCAGTGTGGATCCAGTGTTATTCCATAAAAGATGAAAATCCTAAGTTTTGTTCACATCCTGACTATGGCCATTGATGTAAATCATCAACTTAGGATTTAATCACCTTTTATTAGAATGGTGCACGTGCCATTCATGTTTCACCACTTGTGTAGTTTTGAAAATAAAAGAGGAAAATGTCATGAATCAAGCAATTCTAGAAGACATGTACATGCTCATGCATTCTAATCTAAGCTAGAAATGAAAATTTCTCATCGATCTAGCTATCACTTCATTTAATGGAATTGGAGTTACCTTAATAGCACTCTTTACATATCTCCTGCAAAAGTAAATTTTGGCCTAAAGTAGAGATGCATCTGGAAAGGACATTCTATCAATGTAATGAAATATTTATATGTCTAAAGAAAATACACATGAGAGACCTAGAGCTAAATGTATATATATGAGGGAATGGATCTATCTAGATGTACATGAAAATGTATATGAAGAAATATGCCTAAAGACACAGATATATATACATACATACACATATATATATATACATATATATATATATATATATACTTATATACATGTATTCATAAGAAAAGGAGAGGGGACTTTCACAGTTGTGTAAGGTCAGTGAATTGGATTTGTAGGTTTTAGTGAGATGCTGGACCTACGTACCACTGAACTTACACAGATTTAGTAAAAATATGGCAGGTATAGGGTTTTAGCAAGTCTAACTTGCAATTGGCATACAAGGGGCAATGCATGAATCGAGTACAGGAGATAGACAATCATGAACAGTGCCATTTGCAGGTGGTGATTGCAAATGGCTGTAGTAGATGCAACTAATGACATGACTATGCAAGTGGAATGCTATAATGGTGATCATGAAGGTGTAAGATGCAGAAAAGAAAATGTAAATACATAAGTAGGTGCAGTATGGGATGGGAACCAGAATAAGGTGGTGCTACAAGGGTGCAGCTGGGGTAAATGCTAAAGGGGCCTCACTAATGAATTTTTGGGCTGAAGAGGTAACCTACAGTAGTGAATAACAGATGGGTTGCAGCAAGTCTATTTGTGAACACACAGGGTGTGTATGCTGTGGGTAAAGTGGAACATTTGTCCTTGACATATTCTGAGTCGGGGATAATTGTTGGTTGGTACTAGGCTGCCTCGGCCTGACAGAGACACGTACATCTTTTCCTTGGGTGAATCCACCAGGAGTCTGTTGTAAGGACTGCTGTTGAACTCCATGATTATGCATGGGCCATCCAGCATGATGTTGGGGAATAGCTCCCTGAGAACCACTCGTAAGTTGTTGTGGAGGACCAGATAGACCCTGCGATGGTGGCACATTGTGGAGCAATGGAATCTGTGCAGGAGGTTGCTGACAAGTTGTAAATATACAATGAACTTAAAAAAAAGAAAAAAGAAAAAAATGGTGATAAAAGAAACTTATCCCCTGCACACAGCACCACCAACATCCCCTTATGACTCTCTCAAATTCTGAATGTAAACTGCAATGGACCCTGTAAAACATGCTTGTTGCTAAGGAAATGCATGTACTTACATAAATTTAAAGAATCATTGAACTAATCTTAATGAATATTGTGGTTGATCCAACAAATTGTTGCAAATTTTGACAAAGGAAATATCATAAAACATTAATAAATTGAAATCTTCACAATACTCCTGGATTATGATAATAAAAGAATGGTGATGGTGTACAGAGCATAGAGATGCAACTGAATATTACCATAGTATAATGAGGTGGGGAAGTGCAGATGCATGTACATAGACGTTGTGAGATGAGGTACATATACTACTTTGCAAGGATCCATGTTCGTGAATACAAGAAATATGAAAATGAAACCCACATATTAAACTAGAAAGAAGGAGAAAAGAGAAAAAAAAAGAAGAAGAAGAAGAAGAAAGCACATACCTGTATCTCAAGATGCATGGATGAGATGCCGCAAGATATTAGAGATCACGCCATGAAAGACAGATTACTGAGATGAGGAGCATTATTGTGTAGTGGATTTCTCAGTCACTTGACAGGACGATTCCACAAGCCATGAAGCTAAGGCCAAGCAAAGTGTGGCTCTAAGCCAACCAAATCCCAGTAGATTTGGGGTTCTGCTATGCACAGATTACGATCTGGGCTGGAATCCAATTCCTCAACACAGAGACCAGGGGTTTGAGGATTGCTTACATCTCAGCTTTGAAAAGCTTACTGCAAAAACTCATCATATTGAGGATGATTTGAGCATAATCAAATCAATTTTTTTTTGAATATGCAGAACTTAGTATGCGTCAAAATCAGATAATGTCCATCCCATATCTAGATATAATTATATTGACATCTATTTTCTCTCCCTTTGCTTACAGATTTTTTTTTTTTAACTGCGAAATGTACTTTAGGAACCGAGGTAAAGCAAGAACAAGTATCCTTCAAATTGTAAATTACCAGAGAACAGTTCGCCAAGCATAAACAAATACACAGCTGCGAATAAACAAGGTTAAAACAAGTTAATTTACGCCATGCCTGGTAAACTAAATTATTCTTCAACAAGGAAATATCACACATTGAGCTGCAATTCGCTGAATTTTTCAGAGTTCACCGGCGTTGGCAGTGGAGGCTCATCAGTGTAGATGATCAGGGACTCAACATTTGAGAGCCAGCCAGAAGCCACGAATGGAAGTGAGACGATATTCAGCATGGTACTAGAATCAGATATTAATGGAAAACCAGAAAGAAAACCTGAACTTCATATGAGACTCAGGGGGGTTAAGAAAGCTACAGCATCCTTAGGGCTACTGTGCTATTAAAGCATAGGAGGAACCCAAGTACAATCCAGAAAATGTAAACACGGACAAGAGCAATAAGGTAAAGGCCAGATATGATTGAAATCTAAATTTCTACCTGAATGGATGACATATATTAAGCGAAAGGATGTACAGGGACAATGAACATGCTGCAAGAGATGGAGCAGTGTACATCCAACAATAAGACAATAAATCAATTTTGAATTGGCAACATACCTTATTTCGATCCAGCAGATCCCAAATTTTACGGTAAATCAGGAATCCGATTATGAGGCATCTCATATATTGCAGCAAGTCCAACATCTCCTTGTAATTTTCGCAGGGGATTTGCAAGCGATAACGGTTGCACTGGAACTCTTTACTCTAACACCTCCTGGGCAGCCTGGTCCTCGATGGCCTTATGAGAATCTTCGGCAGGGGAAACATGATCGCCATTGGGATCATCAGAGCTTTCATACTTGAATATCATCTTAGCACAACTTGATTATATCTGCACAGAAGTTGCAACCATCAAGGAGGACAAAATGAAAGCCAATGAGTCTGTAAGTTGAATCCATGCCACAAAGACATGTATCACCCTGATTACGAACGATGCTTTAACCCTCAATGCAGGAAATTTTCCAATCAACTTGGAGGAGACACCCATTCCACAGCAAGGAGCATCCAACATGACCTTGTCCGTAAGTCAGCATACTTCATGGTCACAACATTGTCAGCAACAAGTTGTATTGCTGCCTCCTTCAGGACTATCAAATAACCTTGGTTTACAGAGTTTCTGACAAGACCAGGAGCCCGAACACCTGTTGCTTTAAAACCAAAAGCCTCATAATGCAGTCTTACAATGAAGGGAATGAGACTTTATGCTGATAGCGAGGGCTAGGCATTCACGATAAGTGAAAGAGAAACTCACAGATTGGCAGTGAACAGATAAACTAATTTCAAACATCAGACCCAGGATTTAAATAGTGAATCCATTAATCGATTAACTTCAGATATTATAACTAAGCCTCAAACTGATCAACAAATCGAGCTCTAACATTAGTCCTTCGTAAGGAATCCACTTATCAAAACCCTTCCAGCAAAAGGGGTTTACAGACCCACTCTGGGACGATCCATCGGCTGATGATCACCAAAGCAAAGGTCGATTGTGCTGGATCTGGGTGGGCCGATACATGATAAAACAGCATAGACATTATCTACAGAATGTAGCAGATTACTAACGTGAAACTGGAAATCAGAACCGATGAGCAATCAAAATAGGAATTCGAAATTAGATAAGGCAACCCAAACAACATTGATCATCAAAATGTAACCAAAAAACTGAACATAACATAGAGATTAAAATGGGAAAGAGAGAAAACATAAAAAAAAAACTGTCGGAATCAGAGATTCCCCTTTGCTGTAGCAACAGGTGGGTCGATACTGCTATATGCAGATCGACCCTACCCTCTATGACTTGTGACATAAAAAAAAAAAGAAACACTGTAAAGAAAGGAATATTTCAAGAAAAATCAGGAAAAAAAAGGGGAGGAAGAAAGACTTATCTCGGTTGTAGGTATCTTCAATCATAGATGGTGTGTATCCTTCTGAATAGAAGAGATATTGAAGGAGTAAGAGGGGAAGAAGAAGGATCCAGAATCTGCGTATGGAGGGGTGAAAACGATGGATCCGTGAAGGAGGAAATGGGGAGGTGAAACGCGATATGCGGAAGGGGAAAAGATGAAGGGTGTGGGGGTGAAGAGGCGGTGGGTGCTTCCCCTGCGTGCTCCCCCTTTTAAAGAGGAAGAGGAGAGTTTGAGAGAGGGGTTTGTTGGGGATGAACGGGAGATGGAGGCCATGGAGGATTGGAGGGCAATGGAGAGGAGGTCGCACATGGGGGCGGGGTTGGCCATGGAGGGTTCGGGCGAGAGAGGGAGAAGGCGGTCGAGGGTGTGCTTCTGCAACCTTCATTTTATGAAAAGTCGATTTAGGGTTTTCCTTTTTTTTCTAAAACAAACCCTTCAATATTTATAAAATTTCCAAATAAGGCTCCTTTATAAAAAAATTTCAAAAGATAAATTAAAAAAAAAAAGATGATTTTTCAAAAAGGAGTCTCAAGAGTTTTTTTTTTTGTATTTTCTTTGTGTTTTTTTTTTCTGATTTTTTTTTGTGTTTTTGAAATAAAACTCTAAAGAACTAAGAATTTTAAACTAATTTGGCACAATTTTAAAAATATTTACAAAAGAAGGGTTTTCTGAAAATTTGGGTTTGATTCCTTTAGAAAATGGGTTTGGACTCAAGTTTTGAGAAAATATTCGAGTTTTAAATCTCGAATCGAGGAATATAACACGATGAATCGAAACGGATACCAGATGGACTGTCTGAGCCTTTCGAAAGGTTATGTTGGTAATTTTTGAGAATTTGGTTTATAAATTGGATGACAAAGCTCAGATTTGGATTCTGATATTGGATCTGGATCCAAAATCGAGTCAGGTATATAAAATAAATTTAATTTCAGTAAAATTTGAGAAATAAACTGGTATTTAGATTTAAAACGACTCAATTACCTAGAAAATGGGGTCAGGGGCAAAAAGAAAATATTTATAAGATTTTGAAAAATTTGGGGTGTTCACAGATAGATCAGGAAAGATACTTGAAGTTCTAAGTCTTTGAAATAATCAAATTTTGGGAAAATAAATCTTGAATTGAAAAGAATGATTTGAAGATGAGAGAAAAGAAATGAAGTTTCAGAGTCAGAAATGGACTTTGAATTTGAATTTTGAACCTGGATTTAGGAGAGGAGATGAAATTTGAAGTGGAATTGAATTCCAGATTCGAAGTTTTGAAATCAGGATGGAATTTGGATTTGAGAAATCCAAATGGAATTTTAAAAATAGAAATGGATTTAAGAAGTCTAGATGAGACCTGAAAATGGATTTGGATTTGAAATCTGGAAATCAAGATAGATTTGAATTTGAAATCTGGAATCTGAGATGAAATTGGATCTAGAATCCAAGATGGGATTTAAAAAGTAGAATTGGATCTAAAATCTAGAGTCCTAGATGGAGTTGGATCCGAAGACTGGAATCCTAAATGGAATTGAATATGGAATCTAGAATCCTAAATGGAATTGGGTTCTATATCTATAATCTAAGATGAGATTTGAAGATGGATCTGGACTTTGGGAATATAAATAAAACCTGAAATTGGATCTGAGAGATCCTAGATCAAAAAGAATTTAAATTTTGAAATTAGATGAGGGACCTTGAAATTTCAAAATTGAATTTGAACTTTGAAATTAAATTGAACTTGAATCTGGAAATGAATTTGGAATTGAATTTGAACTTTGAAATTCATTCTAGAATATTGAATTGGATTTAAAATCGAATCCTAAAAATGGAAATGAATCTGAATTTTCAAATTTGAATTTGAACTTTTGAATTTTGGTTTTAAATTAGAAATTGAATTTTGAATATAGAAATGAATTTGAAATTCCAAAGTCAAATTGGACTTTGAAATTAACGTTAGAATCTGAAGATAGTATTTTGAATTTACAAGAGTTGAAAATTGATTCGAGAAGTGAAGAAGATACTTGAAGGAAATCACTTGGATTTTGAAAAAGAATTTTGAAAAACATGATGTAATTCTATCCTAAATGATGAATGAATTAAAGAATTTTGAAATTTGGATATTGAAAAGCATATTTCATTCTTTAAATGAATTAAAATAGGATTAAAGATATAATACATCCCTGACTATGGTCATTGAATGTATTATATAGTAATCATATTTAAATTCAAGTGAAGAATAAAACACATTTTGGTGCCTTGATAGAGTTTAAAATGAATTTAACTCTCAATATATCCTGACTATGGCCATTGATATATATTTTGAGTTAATTTTAAATTAAACTCTGAAGAAGGAGGAAAATATTTAAAAATATGATGATTTTCTGAAGAGAAATCCAATGTGGATCCAGTGTTATTCTATAAAAGGTTAAAATCCTAAGTCTTGTTCACACCTTGACTATGATCATTGATGCAAATCGTCGACTTAGGATTTAGGCCCCTTTTATTAGAATGGTGCACGTGCCATTCGTGTTCCTATTTGTGAAACTTTGAAATAAACGAGAAAATGATATGAAACAAACATTTTTAGAAGATATGCATTCTCATACCCTTTAATCTAATACAGGAATATAAATTCTCATTATGACCTAGCTATTATAATTCTGAGATTGCATTGACATTCAAATTCTTAAAAGAGATTCAACAGTTTTTCTTGCAAAACAGGGTTAGCGAGAGATCACAGATGCTTGTGAAAATCTGCAAAATATCACATTGGACTTAAAATGCCATTGATATATTCTACACTAATGAAAAATATGATGCAAATGACAAAACATATATTGGAATGATGTGTTAAACTAATGAGGAATGAATATCGAAATATACCTAAAGTATCTGAACTAATGATGAAATAAATGCTGAGATATATGAATAATATCCTAAGCTAATTAAGATGCATATGTGATGTGAGCTAAGTGTTGCATATTGGAGTTATATAAAGCTGGAAATGATGCATATACAGTGAATAAATATGTGAATGAAGATGTTGACATTCCAAAAAAAGGGGTGTGATAGCCGGGAATGCATATCCTTGATGGCAAGGAAAAAGCCAATGGTGAATGGAACACTGTGTTATAAACTGGGAAAAATATGCAGATGGTGGTGCTGAAATGTATATGCAAGAGGTGGTTTTGTAACTCAAAATGCAAGTTGCTATGATATACTGCATGATACAGGCTATTGTGCATAAGTATAGGTTGTGGGGAAGGTAGGTATGGTGTTGGAAATGCTTGTTGTGTAATAGAAGTGTACAAGGGATGTTATGGATGTTGTGAAGGTAGAATGGTAATGAAAGTGCATATGCGGTGGAGTGAAGGCAGTGTGGATTCACTGAGAAAACATAGAAAATAAGTGTATCATGTGTGGTAAGATGCAGCTGGGGGATAAAGGTGGAGGTAACAGTGTATACTGATGTCTTCTTTTAAATCGTTGTAATTTTGAAAAGATTTTTTATATGTAAAACATGTGAAAACCATACATCAAATAATAAAAACCGGTTCTCACTAGTTGATGAGACCGGGTCGAACTCAGGTGTAACGCCCCGGATTTTCAAAACAAAGCTAAGTTAAAATTTTCATGGATTTCTTTTTTTTTTTCTTTGCAGCGGAACTTAGAAAAGCTTTTAGCAGCGGAATAAGACGATAATGAGTCGTCGGTTTTAGAAAACTCCGAGCACGTTGCAGGTATGTGGCCAAGCAACTCATTGACCACCAAAGTGTTCCATTTTATCGAAAGCACATGTTTATTACAACATTACTGCTTAGAAAAGCAGTGAAGGTTCAATAAAAAGGAAGCAGTACAACTCTGTCTAGAGAAACCCTGGAACTTGATGCCGCCTTGCTCCGCATATCGCCACGCAGGTTCAACACCTGAAATCCCCATTAAACGGGGTCAGAACCACTGATGGTCTGGTAAGTAGGCAAACACCTATCTATTCAACTCAAGTAAATGCATAGACCACTCAGGGTCGCAGTTCGTAATACGACGCTCAAGCCTCCATGACTTAGCGTATATCGCACAAGCCTCATCAGGGCTATGAGTTGAACATCCACGCAAGTCGTCATGACTTCGCATAAGCCTCTTCAGGGCTGTGAGTTAGAATAACCTCTCAAGTCTCTACGACTTAGCCTTGACTTCCTCAGAGTCACGAATGGATGTCTAGCTCAAGCCTTTATGCTTGGCACATCCGTATCCTACGAATCTAAGGACAGCTCTCCGAGCTTCACTTAGTCGTACGGATATTAATGGGGTTCTTTCCCAATCGGTCCAGTAGTATACCGACCATGACACCTTCACAAAGGTTATGCAGGACTGACTCAACAACGTCATCCACTCATACATTCAAAGTAGCGCTGTACCTAAGCTAATGCTTTGTTTCGATAATTGCACCTCCCCCTGGGCTTAGGGGACTCATATCTGGGCGACAACGCGACGATCTGGGGGTTGATTATTCTATGTATTTTAGATACCCCAGAGGCCTGTTGACCCCATCCCCCTAGTAGGACGGTACAGCATACCGGAAGAGATCCTTACTAGGTATCCGAATGCATTCTGCTACTGCAGTAGTTGGGTTCAATCCTTAGATATTTAAGGATAACCACGACCTCCATACCTCTGAGTGACGAAGGCCATCAATGAACTCTATCAGGTTCGGGTGAAATATATGTCACTCAAGGCTGCGCCATCACCGTCTTCCTCGGTGAGAAATTCTGAAAGGGGCCTGCCGGTCTTACAATTACTTGACGAACATTGCATGCCTATAGGGCAGCCTTTGAGAAGTATGTACCCGACCCCAATCAACCACACGGTTTTCACCGTGGAACAAAGGTTTTATTCATATGCATGCTTAACTCTGCTCTCGGCACTTCGGCCTTGACGAGCACTTCACCTCTTTCGGTGGAAACAACACACTCCGGCTCAGCGGCCCTTACGAGTCTGGTTGTCTGATAATTCTCAATGAGCATGCACATGACTCGATCTCTACGGATCGGCTACTCGGCGTATTTTTACGCAACGAGCTCAGGACCTCGTCAAGGCGCTACCACTACTTTGGCGCAACGGCTCTTACAAGTATGATGCCCTTGCAGGTGTCAGGGAGACGAGTCATTCTGACATCGTTCCAACAAAGGACATCATTGTGCCACTTAACTGGTTTTGGCAGCTCTTCTGCCAACCATTCTGTCAACACCTTCTCTGCTCTACCGGCAGTGGTGCGACGAACCTTTCTACATTGTAGAAGGCGTTTCATAACTGGGTAGCACTTCTGCTACGTTCTTTCTGAGCCATTCTTAGCTCCTTCAGGAATTTCAGCAGCACTTCCTCTCTTTTACGGAGAAAGCGTGCGTTTCTTTTATCCATTTCAGCGGCATCTCCCCTCTTTGGTGGGAAATCGCTACGCTTAACTCGGGAAATGGATGCGCACCGTTGTGCGTACTTTGCATCCATCAAGGTTGCAGGAACCTTGGGCCATAGCTAGGCCATACGTAATTGATTTAGTCTTTACGTAAAGAGCATTTTGCCAAAAGGCGAAGCCTTTCCAATAGGGGCTTCATTCGTCAAGCAGAATCTTGTACGAGGAGCGGTAAGGGAATCGCATGGGCGATTTTGGAGTTGATCTCCGTTTGAACGCTCACTTACGCGCCATATATGTAATATAAGCAGAAGCCTGTGCTTTATACAGCGGCGGCGTAAAGGAAATGCATATACTATTGTTCAGGGTGTGTAACTGAACGAAATATTCTACATATATAACAAAACAGGAGCCTTGGCATCGTTCGACGCGACGGCGTAAGTAAATACATTGCAGAAAGCAGGAGCCTTGGCATCGTTCGACGCGACGGCGTAAGTAAATGCATAATCGGAAGTGCAGTAATCGGAAGTACAGAAAGCAGGGAGCCTTGGCATCATACGACGCGACGGCAAAGGTAAATTACATGGCCTGTGCGATATAAGACGCGTCGGCAGTATCAGCAGATATACACCTAGATCTGTATCCAACGATAGTTACGAGGCGAGCGAGTGAACACCGAAGTGTCCTAAAGGGCTCAACCAAGAACTAGGGTGAGATACTATTTTGAAGAACGGATATACTGCGTATTCGAACATATATATCCGACGATAGTTACGAGGCGAGCGCGTGAACACCGAAGTGTCCTAGAGGGCTCAACCAAGAACTAGGGTGAGATACTATTTTGAAGAACGCATATACTGCGTATTCGAACATATATATCCGACGATAGTTACGAGGCGAGCGCGTGAACACCGAAGTGTCCTAGAGGGCTCAACCAAGAACTAAAGCAAGATACTACTTCAGAAAGTATATGCTATATACAAACAATCAAATACTTGAGAGAGATGGTTTAATGAAGCGAACTTACTTCAATTTGAGGAAGAAACGACTCCGATTGCTTCAAACGCTTCGAACGAGGCTCGACTTCGAAAAAGGATCAACTTCGAACTTCGGACGAAAAAGGACTTGGACTTTGACTTTGAACCAAACCAGGTTCAAGTCAAGTCAACTGGGTTCAGACTTAGGTCAAGTAGGTTCAGACCTAGGTCAGGTGGGTTAGGACCAGGTCAGGCAGGCTCAGACCAGGTCAAGCAGGCTCAGGCTAAGTCAGGCAGGCTCAGACCAGGTCAGGTGGGCTCAGGTGGGCTAGGCTAGGTAGGGGAGGTTTGGAAAAGGAGGAGAGAGAGAGGGGTTGGCGATTTTTAAAGAGAGGGGGGCTCCTTTATTTATAGATTCTGAAACTTGGGCCCCAAGTTTCAGAATCTCCTTTTTTCCCTTGGCTATTCCGGAAATTCCAAGAGGTTCCTTGGAGTGGGGCCCACTTGGATATTTCCATGGGATATTTTTGTGGGTCCCACCAGATATTTTCTGAGGAATATTTCTGTGGGTCCCACCAATATTTTCGTGGGTCCCGCAAGAATTTCGGGTTTTCGGCGATTTTTTTCCGAAAAATTCTGAGTACGCCATTCTCTTCGTATTGACGTAACTAAGAAAATTGGCTCGCAGGAATCCTTTGATTTCATTCAGGTAGGAAGTTATGGCCTCCAGAGTGTTTGAGCCTATATTCGCGATTCGACGAATATCCTAAGTATAACTGGCTCGCAGGAATTGATTCGTTTCGCATTCAGAGAAGAAATGCCATTTTTACCGGTAATTGCCTCATGAATTTTATTCAGATATTTTCTGAAAAATTGCGGGTCTTACATCATTACCCCCTTAAAGGAATTTCGTCCGCGAAATTCAGCTAAGAGTACAAGGTGAAGAGTTCAGGATATTTATCCCGCATATCCGATTCGGGCTCCCAAGTGCAATCATCGACTCCGTGATGTTGCCATCTTACTTTGACAAGTGGAATGACCTTTGTCCTTAGCACTTGCTCCCGTCGGTCCATGATCTCTACTGGCCTTTCTTCCACCGTCATATCCTCCTGGATGTCAATATCTTCATGTTGGATGACGTGGGAAGGGTCGTGAACGTATTTTCTAAGCATTGACACATGAAATACATTGTGTATCTGTGTATACTGCGGTGGCAATGCTACTCTGTAGGCGGTCTCTCCTATCCGGCTCAAAACCTCGAAGGGACCAACGAATCTGGGGCTGAGCTTCCCCTTCTTTCCGAAACGAAACACACTCTTGGTTGGGGAGACCTTGATAAAAACCTTATCTCCAACCGCAAAAGTGAGTTCCCTACGCCGCTGATCAGCGTAGCTCTTCTGTCGACTCTGAGCAGTCAGTAGCTTCTTCCTGATCATGTGGACCTGCTCAGTATAATGCTGCAACACTATGGGCGAGTCCAAGGTTCGCTCACCCACTTCACCCCAATGGATTGGTGATCTACAGGGTCGCCCGTACAAGGCTTCATACGGTGCCATCCCAATGCTAGCGTGGTGGCTATTATTATAAGCAAATTCAGCCAACGCTAGGTGGGAATCCCAATCACCTTTCCATTCTAGCATACAGGCTCTTAGCATATCTTCGAGAGTCTGTATGGTTCGTTCTGATTGCCCATCTGTTTGGGGATGGAATGCTGTACTGAACTTGAGTTTCGTCCCCAGGGCTCTTTGAAGCTGCTCCCAAAAGTGAGAGGTAAATTTCGGGTCACGATCGGATATGATCGAAATCGGCACTCCATGGAGTCTAACGATTTCCCGAATGTAGATCTCCGCCAATCGTTCAATTGAGTATCGAGTGTTGATTGGCAGGAAGTGAGCAGACTTGGTGAGTCTGTCTACGATCACCCATATTGAGTCATGTTGTCTCTTGGACCGAGGCAATCCAATGATGAAATCCAACGTAATGCCCTCCCATTTCCATTCTGGAATCTCGATCCGTTGCATTTTTCCACCAGGTCGTTGATGCTCAATTTTTACTTGCTGGCAGATTAAACACCTTGAGACAAATGTAGCCACATCCCGTTTCATACCCCTCCACCAGTACTTTCTCTGTAAGTCCTGAAACATTTTCGTACCTCCAGGGTGAATGGTGTATTTGCTGTTATGAGCCTCCTGGAGTACTTCCTGTCTTAGCTCAGGGTTATTTGGGACCCAAATCCTTTCTTCCATCCATATTCCTCCATCTTCTTTTAAATGGAAGAAAGTGTCATCTCTTTCGGCACGAGCTTTTAATTCCAAGTACTGGGGGTCCTTGAACTGTTCGGCTATAATGCGATCGAGGATCTCGATATGGATTGTCAGGCATGACAATCGAATCTTTCCTGGGTCAGCCAGGAATGGCTTCCAACTGACAAAATCCTCCATCAGCTTCCATTGTCCGGTGAGGCTGGCTAGAGTGCCAACAGTCTTGCGACTAAGGGCATCTTCTACAACATTCGCTTTTCCAGGGTGATAGGAAAGCGTGAATTCATAGTCTTTGAGGAATTCCAGCCATCGCCGTTGCCGCATATTGAGTTCTTTTTGAGAAAAGATGTATTTTAGGCTTTTATGGTCCGACATGACCTCAAATTTCTCTCCATACAGGTAGTGTCGCCAGATTTTAAGCGCGAACACTACCGCGGCAAGCTCCAGATCGTGGGTTGGATAGTTTTTCTCATGAATTCTTAACTGACGGGATGCATAGGCGATTACTTTGCCATGCTGCATCAATACACAACCCAGACCCGTTCCCGAGGCATCGGTATAAGCAATGAAGCCTCCCTGACCAGAAGGTAAGGTAAGGACAGAGGCAGTGGTAAGCCTCTGTTTGAGAACCTCAAAGCATTCCTTACACTGGTCAGTCCATTCAAACTTGACTCCCTTTTTCAGTAATTTCGTCATTGGTACGGCGATTCGGGAGAAGTCCTGTATGAACTTCCGATAATATCCGGCAAGTCCAAGGAAGCTGCGGACCTCAGTGATATTTTCTGGCTGCTTCCAGTCTATCACAGCTTCGACCTTCGCAGGATCTACTGCGATTCCATCTTTTGAGATCACATGGCCAAGGAACATTACTTTGTCTAGCCAGAATTCACATTTTGAAAACTTGGCATATAATTGATTATCTTGAAGGGTTTTCAAGACGATTCTCAAGTGCTCCTTGTGTTGTTCCTCATTCTCTGAATACACGAGAATGTCATCAATGAAGACGATGACAAAAGTGTCTAAGTATGGCTTGAACACTCGGTTCATCAGGTCCATAAAGACAGCAGGCGCATTTGTAAGTCCGAAGGGCATTACTACGAACTCATAATGGCCATATCTCGTTCTGAAGGCAGTCTTAGGTATATCCTCCTCCTTAACTCTGAGCTGATGGTATCCAGACCTGAGGTCGATCTTGGAGAACACTCTCGCTGTTCTGAGCTGATCGAATAAGTCCTCAATCCGAGGCAACGGGTACTTATTTTTAATGGTTGCCTGGTTAAGCATCCGATAATCGATGCATAACCGAAGGGATCCATCCTTCTTCTTTACAAATAGTACCGGGGCTCCCCATGGTGACATACTTGGTCGGATGAACCCTTGTTCCATCAGTTCTTCCAACTGACACTTCAACTCACTGAGTTCAGCTGGTGCCATACGATAAGGGGCTTTGGATATCGGCGTTGTTCCAGGTAAGGATTGAATTCCAAATTCAACCTCACGAAGTGGCGGAAGTCCTGGCAATTCCTCAGGAAACAGATCGGGAAACTCCCGCACTACTTCCAAACTCTCAAGGGGTTGGTCGTTGGATTTTTCCACCGAGAGACTCAACAGGAAGGCCACACAACCCTTCCTAAGGTATTTTTGTACCTTAAGTGCTGATATGAGCCTTTTTTGTGGGACTGGTTTGGATAACCGGTATTCCATCTTAGGTAATCCGGGTCGAGATAGAATCACTCTGCCCTCGCGGCACAGAATCTTGGCATTATTCTGAGCCAACCAATTCATTCCCAGAATGACATCGTACTGTATCATATCGATCAGGATGGCATCAGTAGGCAAGTGTTGCCCTGCTATCTCAATATCCAAATTTTTCACACACCGGATACATTTGGTGCGTGAACCCAACGGGTTATATACTTCGATCATTTTATCAATCGGTTGCACCGAGGCGTGGAGTTGTTCGGTGAAATCGTCGGAGATAAACGTATGAGTAGCACCACAATCAAACAAGACGTAAGCTGCATGTCCATTAACAGGTACGGTGCCTTCAATGAGGTCACCGGTTTCGACTTGTTCAGTCGTTACAGCGTATACACGACCTGCAGCAGGCCTTTGTTCTACTCTAGGTGGGGGTCGTTGGACTAGTGTTCGTTGTGGTACTTGTTGAGAGGGTCCGGCAGATCCGGCATTCCTCCTCTGCTCATCAATAAGCTTCTTCCTGCATTGTCTTGCAATGTGGCCCACTTTGCCACAGTAGAAGCATCCACCTGTGTCACGTGGACATGGTCCTCTTGCGTGATTAACATGGCATTTTGGGCAGTTTGGGTTGGACTGCAGGTTGTTTGGAGCCATGTTCTGCCTTGGCCTTACAACTTGTTGAGTGTTGTTCCCACCTTGGAACCTTTTCTTCTGAAAGGGTTGTCGTGAACCCTGGCCACTTGGAAACATTCTCTTCTTGTTCCCACCATCAACTATGGGCCTTTTTGCTATGATCACTTTTGATCGCTCCCAATCCACTTGTATTTTTGAAGCTGCTGCCACAGCCGTTTGAAACGTTTGGGGCATGCTGGTGATAACCCGTGACCTTAGCCCTTCTCGCAGTCCATTGATGTACTTGTCGGCCCTTTCTTGGTCGGTCTCAAATAACCGGGAGCAGTACCGTTCAAGATTTTGAAATTTGGTGGTATAGTCAATCAGATTCATGCCACCCTGCTCCAATTCCAGAAACTTCATCTTCTTCTTATTTCTGGAGTGTAATGGAAAGTAATTATCCATGAAAGCTCTCCGGAAGTCAGTCCAAGGAATGACTTCAACTTCCGAGAACTGGATAATCTTAGTGGTATCCCACCACTTCCGTGCGTTGTCTTTCAGCCTGTACGTGCCAAAGTTGGTCTTCTTTTCTTCTGGTACTCCCAGCACCAGGAAGGCACGTTCGGTCTCTTCGACCCAACTTTCTGCCAGTTCAGGATCGGCTCTACCGGCGAAGACTGGTGGATCGAGCTTGAGGAATTTTTCATAGGTTATTCCACCAAGGTTTTCGCTTCGAGGTGCGACTGGTTCTGGCCTTGTTTCTCGAATGGCAGTAACCAAATTGTTGAGTGTTTCCAGCAGAAATCCTTGAGTATGGGACTCCTCGCTTGGTATGGTTCTCCTCGTCGTAGGAGCCATTTATCTACCACATACAAACAACGTGTTTTAGTTTCACAATGTATATATCGAAGCAAAGTTTTATTTACTTAATATACATCACATTTACACAAGCATCGCCTTAAACAAAACGTCATGCCGCACTGGCAGACTTTTAGGCGTTGAGAAACTAGGTACATGAGTCTATTGACTCCAAAACACTATCAGTCTCTTCTAGGAACTGGATTTCTTTCTTGACCCAAAGAACCCAAAGTATCGTTTACTTCCACATTGCCTTGGCGCAGGCACAACTAGCTTTGGCTTGGGCGGCACTTCCGCACTCTCAAGCGACTCTTGTGGATAGATCAGTGATGCCGGTCCACTTGCCCATTCAGTGGCATCATGGCTCGGAGAATCCGAAACCATAACGGGATGATATAGGTTGTATCCCTCTTCCTGGCCATTCAGACTCGGCGTTGGTGTACCCGCTCTGTTCCCCCATATAATAGTACTTTGATTCGAGGAATCTGAAATCATAATGGGATTATAGAAGGAGTTGTTGCATCCCTCCTCCCAACTGTGCAAGCTAGGCGTACATGATGCCTGTTGATAGCCTTGCGATTGACCAAATCCCTCAAGGAAGTTCAAGTCAAATCCTACTAGAGATGGTAGTTCATCAGAAGTTGCTGGAGTACGGCTACTCTCTCTACTGGAGTAATGTGGCCCACTAACACGCGAGGTCTCATCCCTAAGACCAAGCGATCCCCGCCGACCCATATCGGCGGTATGCTTTATTTGGCATTCGTTGACGGAATGCCCTTCTTCGCCACAATATTGACAGTCTTGGACTTCATATGGGCATACCCACTCATCGTGCATGATCCCGCAACGATAGCAGTATCCTCGGGAGTCGTGAGTTGCCATCTATACAAAGATGCACCCAGATCAGAACAAGAAGTATAAAAACATATACTTACAGTGCGATATCGGGACCATGACGGATCTTGAACCAGGTTTCTCAGACTCATGCTCTGATACCAATTCTGTAACGCCCCGGATTTTCAAAACAAAGCTAAGTTAAAATTTTCATGGATTTCTTTTTTTTTTTCTTTGCAGCGGAACTTAGAAAAGCTTTTAGCAGCGAAATAAGACGATAATGAGTCGTCGGTTTTAGAAAACTCCGAGCACGTTGCAGGTATGTGGCCAAGCAACTCATTGACCACCAAAGTGTTCCATTTTATCGAAAGCACATGTTTATTACAACATTACTGCTTAGAAAAGCAGTGAAGGTTCAATAAAAAGGAAGCAGTACAACTCTGTCTAGAGAAACCCTGGAACTTGATGCCGCCTTGCTCCGCATATCGCCACGCAGGTTCAACACCTGAAATCCCCATTAAACGGGGTCAGAACCACTGATGGTCTGGTAAGTAGGCAAACACCTATCTATTCAACTCAAGTAAATGCATAGACCACTCAGGGTCGCAGTTCGTAATACGACGCTCAAGCCTCCATGACTTAGCGTATATCGCACAAGCCTCATCAGGGCTATGAGTTGAACATCCACGCAAGTCGTCATGACTTCGCATAAGCCTCTTCAGGGCTGTGAGTTAGAATAACCTCTCAAGTCTCTACGACTTAGCCTTGACTTCCTCAGAGTCACGAATGGATGTCTAGCTCAAGCCTTTATGCTTGGCACATCCGTATCCTACGAATCTAAGGACAGCTCTCCGAGCTTCACTTAGTCGTACGGATATTAATGGGGTTCTTTCCCAATCGGTCCAGTAGTATACCGACCATGACACCTTCACAAAGGTTATGCAGGACTGACTCAACAACGTCATCCACTCATACATTCAAAGTAGCGTTGTACCTAAGCTAATGCTTTGTTTCGATAATTGCACCTCCCCCTGGGCTTAGGGGACTCATATCTGGGCGACAACGCGACGATCTGGGGGTTGATTATTCTATGTATTTTAGATACCCCAGAGGCCTGTTGACCCCATCCCCCTAGTAGGACGGTACAGCATACCGGAAGAGATCCTTACTAGGTATCCGAATGCATTCTGCTACTGCAGTAGTTGGGTTCAATCCTTAGATATTTAAGGATAACCACGACCTCCATACCTCTGAGTGACGAAGGCCATCAATGAACTCTATCAGGTTCGGGTGAAATATATGTCACTCAAGGCTGCGCCATCACCGTCTTCCTCGGTGAGAAATTCTGAAAGGGGCCTGCCGGTCTTACAATTACTTGATGAACATTGCATGCCTATAGGGCAGCCTTTGAGAAGTATGTACCCGACCCCAATCAACCACACGGTTTTCACCGTGGAACAAAGGTTTTATTCATATGCATGCTTAACTCTGCTCTCGGCACTTCGGCCTTGACGAGCACTTCACCTCTTTCGGTGGAAACAACACACTCCGGCTCAGCGGCCCTTACGAGTCTGGTTGTCTGATAATTCTCAATGAGCATGCACATGACTCGATCTCTACGGATCGGCTACTCGGCGTATTTTTACGCAACGAGCTCAGGACCTCGTCAAGGCGCTACCACTACTTTGGCGCAACGGCTCTTACAAGTATGATGCCCTTGCAGGTGTCAGGGAGACGAGTCATTCTGACATCGTTCCAACAAAGGACATCATTGTGCTACTTAACTGGTTTTGGCAGCTCTTCTGCCAACCATTCTGTCAACACCTTCTCTGCTCTACCGGCAGTGGTGCGACGAACCTTTCTACATTGTAGAAGGCGTTTCATAACTGGGTAGCACTTCTGCTACGTTCTTTCTGAGCCATTCTTAGCTCCTTCAGGAATTTCAGCAGCACTTCCTCTCTTTTACGGAGAAAGCGTGCGTTTCTTTTATCCATTTCAGCGGCATCTCCCCTCTTTGGTGGGAAATCGCTACGCTTAACTCGGGAAATGGATGCGCACCGTTGTGCGTACTTTGCATCCATCAAGGTTGCAGGAACCTTGGGCCATAGCTAGGCCATACGTAATTGATTTAGTCTTTACGTAAAGAGCATTTTGCCAAAAGGCGAAGCCTTTCCAATAGGGGCTTCATTCGTCAAGCAGAATCTTGTACGAGGAGCGGTAAGGGAATCGCATGGGCGATTTTGGAGTTGATCTCCGTTTGAACGCTCACTTACGCGCCATATATGTAATATAAGCAGAAGCCTGTGCTTTATACAGCGGCGGCGTAAAGGAAATGCATATACTATTGTTCAGGGTGTGTAACTGAACGAAATATTCTACATATATAACAAAACAGGAGCCTTGGCATCGTTCGACGCGACGGCGTAAGTAAATACATTGCAGAAAGCAGGAGCCTTGGCATCGTTCGACGCGACGGCGTAAGTAAATGCATAATCGGAAGTGCAGTAATCGGAAGTACAGAAAGCAGGGAGCCTTGGCATCATACGACGCGACGGCAAAGGTAAATTACATGGCCTGTGCGATATAAGACGCGTCGGCAGTATCAGCAGATATACACCTAGATCTGTATCCAACGATAGTTACGAGGCGAGCGAGCGAACACCGAAGTGTCCTAGAGGGCTCAACCAAGAACTAGGGTGAGATACTATTTTGAAGAACGCATATACTGCGTATTCGAACATATATATCCGACGATAGTTACGAGGCTAGCGCGTGAACACCGAAGTGTCCTAGAGGGCTCAACCAAGAACTAGGGTGAGATACTATTTTGAAGAACGCATATACTGCGTATTCGAACATATATATCCGACGATAGTTACGAGGCGAGCGCGTGAACACCGAAGTGTCCTAGAGGGCTCAACCAAGAACTAAAGCAAGATACTACTTCAGAAAGTATATGCTATATACAAACAATCAAATACTTGAGAGAGATGGTTTAATGAAGCGAACTTACTTCAATTTGAGGAAGAAACGACTCTGATTGCTTCAAACGCTTCGAACGAGGCTCGACTTCGAAAAAGGATCAACTTCGAACTTCGGACGAAAAAGGACTTGGACTTTGACTTTGAACCAAACCAGGTTCAAGTCAAGTCAACTGGGTTCAGACTTAGGTCAAGTAGGTTCAGACCTAGGTCAGGTGGGTTAGGACCAGGTCAGGCAGGCTCAGACCAGGTCAAGCAGGCTCAGGCTAAGTCAGGCAGGCTCAGACCAGGTCAGGTGGGCTCAGGTGGGCTAGGCTAGGTAGGGGAGGTTTGGAAAAGGAGGAGAGAGAGAGGGGTTGGCGATTTTTAAAGAGAGGGGGGCTCCTTTATTTATAGATTCTGAAACTTGGGCCCCAAGTTTCAGAATCTCCTTTTTGCCCTTGGCTATTCCGGAAATTCCAAGAGGTTCCTTGGAGTGGGGCCCACTTGGATATTTCCATGGGATATTTTTGTGGGTCCCACCAGATATTTTCTGAGGAATATTTCTGTGGGTCCCACCAATATTTTCGTGGGTCCCGCAAGAATTTCGGGTTTTCGGCGATTTTTTTCCGAAAAATTCTGAGTACGCCATTCCCTTCGTATTGACGTAACTAAGAAAATTGGCTCGCAGGAATCCTTTGATTTCATTCAGGTAGGAAGTTATGGCCTCCAGAGTGTTTGAGCCTATATTCGCGATTCGACGAATATCCTAAGTATAACTGGCTCGCAGGAATTGATTCGTTTCGCATTCAGAGAAGAAATGCCATTTTTACCGGTAATTGCCTCATGAATTTTATTCAGATATTTTCTGAAAAATTGCGGGTCTTACATCAGGGAACGGGAATATTTCGTATTCAAACACACAAGTCTAAACTATTCTTTATTGCCGAATTATTAAAATGTAAAATGTACGAGAAAAGTAAAAACAACTAACTATTACAACAAATGAATACCCTTCGCAGAGGGCGTAAAATGCAATATTTACAAACCCAATTAAATTCCTAATTCTAAACTGAAAAAAAAGAAGCTCTACTCTTCGTACTTCGTGTCACGTAATCACTTCCACTCCACTCCTGTGCTATCCTGGACAAATCAAATGAACACGAGCAGTACTAGAGATAGAAGTAAAACTATACTAAAAAATACTACTTAAGTGCTAGAAATATGAAAGGAATCAGAAAAGACATGTAAATGACTACTTACAATTGAAAACTAATTCTAATTAAATCTACTAACAACTAACTAATTAGAAAACAATTAACTAACAGTTACTTAACTAATAACTAATGCTTACTTATCAAAACAAGAAATGAGCTATTGAAGAACACAGGAAAATGAATGATTTAAAAACAACAGGAATTTAATTGAAAAACAAGGAATGCTAACATCTATCAGTTACTTACTAAACAACTAAACTAATCATTACAAAATGAAAACGGAAAAATTAGAATGAAAAACATAAAAACAAACAAGATAGAATGCCTTAAAAAAAAAACAGAAAAATGATTGATTAAAATAAATGGGAAATGAATGTTTTAAAACAGGAAATAAAAAAAAACAAAACATGAAATTCAAACTGTAAAGAAACAAGAATTGACTGTAAAAACAAAACAGGAAAACAGGAAATGAATAAAAAAAAACTGGAAAATGAAATAAAAGAAGCAGAAAATGAATATAACAACTAAACTAGATGAATGATAGGAATTCGAGAAAGTCAAAGAATTAGGAAACATGAAATCGGCAGGTGAGAAAATAAGAATTCAGCATAAAAAAAGTATTAAACAAACAGGAAAATATAGGATATAAACAAACAGAAAAATACAAGGATGCACAAACAGGAATTCTGCAAAACCAATAAAGAATGAAGAAACAGGAACAATTGATGAATGAAAAACCAGAAAAATTGAATGCAAAATAGGAAATACAATAAAGTACTAAATGAAGAAACAAGAATTTCAATAGATGAAGGAAACAAGAATTTGCGATGAATTAGTAAACAGGAAATTAATCAAACTCACCTCTAATGAAAAACAGATTCAGCATAAAAAACAAAAAACAGGAAAAAAACTGTAAAACAAAACAGGAAATGATTAAACTGAACTATGTAGAAACATGAAATTACAATATTGAAAACATGAAAAAAGAAGAAATCGGAAGGTGCAGCAAATAGTAAAACTGATTTTAAAAACAAACAGGAAATTGCAGAATTAAAAACATAATGAAATAAGACAATTCACAATATTCGATTCACGAAAACTAATGAAATGCACACAAAACATATAATGCAATGAATTAAAAAAAAAACTACAGAAAAAGAAACACATAAAAAATGATGAATGAACAAAACAACAACCGAAGATCAATACAGAAAATTGTAAAATCAAAGGAACATTTGACTGATGCAAAAGCAGAAATTCACAGAATGAAAAAAATAATGCACGATCAGACTTATAAAACTAATCTCGAATCTAAAAATTGTTGAAAACAGGAATCCGGTACTAAATTCAAGTAGAAAAATCTATACGATAAAAAAATATGGAATATCTACAGAATTTACTCTACTGTTTTTCTTTTTTTTTATTTTCTCGTTTTTTTTTTTTCTTTTTACACAGAATTAATGGAAGAAGAAGAAGAAGAGGAGGAGGAAGATGAAGAAGAGGAAGAAGAAGAAGAAGAAGAAGAAGAAGAAGAGGAAGAAGAATAAGATGAAGAAGACAACTTACCGAACCAGAGGAAGGATTAGAAGAGAAGAGATGGCGGTCATCCACCGTGCGTCGTCGCCGGACTGAAGATCCACCACCACCACCGGCTGGAAGAGATAGAGAAATAGGGAGAAGGGGAAGAAAGGGCAAGGAAGGGGCCGACGATGGTGGAGGAGGGTGAGAAGAGAGGGAAAGAGGAACGATTTCAGGTGTACAGGGGAGACACTTTGATTTTTGCCCCTTTTCGGTTTTTAACAGCAGCCGATTTGTTATTTTTTTTCAAAAATTATGAAAAACTGTTTTAATGAAATTTCTTATTTGCTAAAAAACTTAAAGCTACACTAAACTACTCTATTCTAATTTTATTTAAAAACTAACCTACTATATTTAAGCCAAAAACTAAAATATGCCTAAAAATATAACAATAAAGCTATTTTTCATATATTTTCTATTTTGAAATTATTTTAACTCATTTAATGAAAACTAACATAAACTTGGGTTTTAAAAACATTTTTTTTTAAAATCATGCATATTTTAATGTTAATTCACCTTGAAATATATGCATGATCAAATACCCCCATGCTTATGTTTTGCTAGTCCTCGATCAAATTAGAAAAATGCATGAAATGAAAACTATCACCTAACTCACTTTCGTAGGAATCACAGTTGCATTTAGCTCATGCAACAAGCCCTTTCAACCCCTGGGTTACCCCAGTGGACGAGTAAGGTCTCGTGAGGGTTTGCAGTGATGCTACCCACAAACATCTCTGTCATGTATGCATAATATTACACATCCTCATAAGCAGTAAGTAATCAAAGACTTTATTTTCACCAATATTTCCTGTTATTTCAAAATCACAATATAATTAGAATCTTTTATATACCACCACAGAAAAAGAATTTCTTTCACTTTTCTAAATATCACAATTATTTATGTTTTATTCTTGGAAAATCCAATAAAAACAAGTTATTATTTACTTATCCTCACTCATATGTTTTCTGCACAGGTTTTCAAAATCACACTTCTAAGCACTGAACTTTTCTTTCTTTTTAAGCTCTTTTCTCTTTTTTTTTTCACGCTTTTTCTTTTTGCGCACTTATTCTTCTCTTATAACTTGCGTGTGGTCTGTTTTATGCCTTGTGCAATGTCAATATCTTCTATACTTTTTCAATGCATATCAAAAGATATCAACTAAGATATAAAAGTTACTTCCTTCATTCACCTTTATAACGTGAGAGTCAAACATTTCAACTTGTATATGTTCTCAGCTACCTTGGATCACGAAGTTTTCCACTCTCCTTTTCGAAATGGAATTAAAACTTTCAACTTACATCTAAGTCCCATCTACTAAGGATTGTGGAATTATCCAAACAACCTTACACATGCTCTTTTTTTCACTTTTTTAAGCTCATTTTTACGCTTTTGTTCATTTGCTTAGTTTTTCAAAAATAGAACTGTGCATATTCATATTTGCGATTCAAAATAAATTCTAACATGTATCTATCATCATTTCTTCGAAATCCGCATAAACAACCATAATTTTTAGATCTATGTCAGAAAAAAATTTCGTGGGGCTTAAAAATCCTCTAAAAACATCAGATTTGAAATAACATTCATATAAGTTCAAACTTTTTCTTTAAAAATCTACTTTTCATGAGAAATGTGTAAACATGTGCAAGAACGTAAACAGAAATATCAAGGTGTGCAAACTACACCCTCCCCCATGCTTGAATGACACTGTCCCAGTGGCACCCCCCCATGCTTATATGAAACTAAGTGAATGCACATGAGACAAAATAAATGAGGGAAAAGAGTAGAATGACCTTGACATGAATTAAAAAAATGCATGTTCTATGAATGTAATGAATGTAATGTATACATGACATGACATGAAAACCATGAATGAAACAAAAAGAACATGAAAAACTCATGAAAAAGGAAAAACAAAACAAAATCTATAAATTCTAATCAAATCTAATAATATACAAGATATGGGTTGCCTCCCATAAAGCGTTAAGTTTCACGTCCCCAGCCAGACGGATCCCTGGAAAAGCCTTCATCGTCGATGAGATCAATGGACATGAAGTCAGGCGCAATCAGGCTCTATAAAGAAAAGAGTGTCATCTGTGACACTACGCACTGTGTTTCCATCCCGTCTACCTCTAAATGTAGTATCAAATCTCTCTCGACATGAAGAACAGAGATTAGTCTCATCTGAGAGACTGGTCAAGAAATGAGAGTCTAGGACCGACCGACTATCAATGAATGCAACTTCAGACAAGTGGTGAATATGATCTGGCTTGACTTGGTCAAGCACCTTCTGCATATGTACCTCTTGCTTACTAAAAGCAATCGGTGAACCTAAAGGCTGAGAAAATGGGGCTCTATATGTTGATAATGCATGTTGTGGGTCAGGCCCCTTCTGCTGAGGTATCATGGAGATCGACTCGTCAGTAGAAATGATATGGGGCTCATGAGTCGATTCCTGAATGGAGTGACACGCCTTCCCATACTGAAGGGATATAACAGATTTAACCTGCTCATGATGTGAATCATTGGGATGCAGGTTAAATGACATGGGCTCCTCTCCCTTGGATGTGACAACAGATTGACTATGAAGGTTCCCCTGACTTTGTCTACTCAATGTCTGAGCTAACTGTCCCATTTGAGTCTCTAGCTTGGCTATTGACTGCGTATGGGAGCAAAGAGTGGCCTTGATATTAGAAAAGGCTTCTAACATCTTCTCCTGAAATGATGAACTTGGAATGGGCTCCTAAAGAGAAGGTAGACTAGACTGGGGATGAACTTGTAAAAAAATGGGATGCGAGTAACCTTGTGAAGGGTTACCATGTCTATACTGTGTCTGGGAGGGCTGATGGGATGAGGAAATGGACTGGTTTCGCCAACCTGAGTTATATGATGGTGTAAATGAATCAGAAATGGGTTTAGCGAAACCTTGGGCAGCATTCACTTACTCCTGAACGAATTCAGGATATAATGGCACTGCCGGACAATCCGCAACACAGTGTGCATGGCTAGCACAAAGCTCGCACAATCTTTCTACTGGACTTCTCGAAGAATTGGCTAGGAATTGATCTAACTTCCTAGTCAACTGGTCGACCTTGGTACGCAAATCTAACTCGGACCCAACTTTCCTAGGACCACTAGACAAAGATGTAGTCCTATTGAGCCGTGAAGACAAGGTATGATGCGTCGTGTTTTCACTCAAGGTCTCAAATAGAGACCATGCCTCGTCCTCACTCTTGAGCATAAAAGTGCCCCCACAAGACGAATCAACCATTTGACGGTGCTTCTCAGTAAGCCCGTCATAAAAATATTGCACCAACTGCCAACGAGGCACCTGGTGATGGGGACACTTGCGGAGAAGATCTTTCAATCTCTCCTAAGACTCGTAAAACTGTTCTCCCTGAATTTGAGAAAAACTGGTTATAGCTTTACGAAACTGATTCGTTTTACCAATTGGGAACTACTTTTTGAGGAATTCGTGCTGTATTCCTTCCCAAGTAGTAATACAAACCGTCTCAAGAGATTTTAGCCAGTGCTTGGCTTTATCTTTGAGAGAGAACGGAAACAAAGTTAACCTCATAGCATCATCTCCAAAGTTATTGATTCACACAGTCGAGCAAATCTCAAGGAATTCGTCGAGATGTCGATATGGGTCCTCATTGCTAAGGCCATAAAACGAAGGTAGCATTTGGATCACATTGGCCTTAATCTCAAAATGGCTCGCTCCTACATCAGGTCTCGTGATGCAGGAGGCGGGAGTATACGTATTTGGCATGAAGTACTCCCTCAAAGGACGGATCAAATGATGATCGTCAGCCATTGCGTACACCTTAGAGTAGACCGGTGTAGCACACGTCATAAATTTTGGGTTTTCTACCTAACTAACGCACTAAGCGGCCAAACCACGCAAACCACAAAGCGAGTAAACTAAAAACAACAAAAACTAAACAAACACCACGCAGTTACACATAACAGAGATTATGCAAAAGAAATATGAAATCTATATGTACGGTACCAATCGTACACAGTCACCTCTAAGGGGATCCTAGTAGGTGGGCTGTGCAGAAAAGTAAGCTTGTCTCTAAGATATGCACATACGTGGTTCTACTCCTAAATTTAAACAAATACTGAGCAATAAAGTGAATACTAATACTAAGCCGTTCTCCGGCAATGGCGCCAAAAATTTGGTGTTTTTTTATAAACGTTGTAATTTTGAAAAGATTTTTTATATGTAAAACATGTGAAAACCATACATCAAATAATAAAAACCGGTTCTCACTAGTGGATGAGACCGGGTCGAACTCAGGGAACAAGAATATTTCGTATTCAAACACACAAGTCTAAACTATTCTTTATTGCTGAATTATTAAAATGTAAAATGTACGAGAAAAGTAAAAACAACTAACTATTACAACAAATGAATACCCTTCGCAGAGGGCGTAAAATGCAATATTTACAAACCCAATTAAATTCCTAATTCTAAACTGAAAAGTAAAAAGAAGCTCTACTCTTCGTACTTCGTGTCACGTAATCACTTCCGCTCCACTCCTGTGCTATCCTGGACAAATCAAATGAACACGAGCAGTACCAGAGATAGAAGTAAAACTATACTAAAAAATACTACTTAAGTGCTAGAAATATGAAAGGAATCAGAAAAGACATCTAAATGACTACTTACAATTGAAAACTAATTCTAATTAAATCTACTAACAACTAACTAATTAGAAAACAATTAACTAACAATTACTTAACTAATAACTAATGCTTACTTATCAAAACAAGAAATGAGCTATTGAAGAACACAGGAAAATGAATGATTTAAAAACAACAGGAATTTAATTGAAAAACAAGGAATGCTAACATCTATCAGTTACTTACTAAACAACTAAACTAATCATTACAAAATGAAAACGAAAAAATTAGAATGAAAAACATAAAAACAAACAAGATAGAATGCCTTACAAAAAACAGAAAAATGATTGATTAAAATAAATGGGAAATGAATCTTTTAAAACAGGAAATAAAAAAAAACAAAACATGAAATTCAAACTGTAAAGAAACAAGAATTGACTGTAAAAACAAAACAGGAAAACATGAAATGAATAAAAAAAAACTGGAAAATGAAATAAAAGAAGAAGAAAATGAATATAACAACTAAACTAGATGAATGATAGGAATTCGAGAAAGTCAAAGAATTAGGAAACATGAAATCGGCAGGTGAGAAAATAAGAATTCAGCATAAAAAAAAGTATTGAACAAACAGGAAAATATAGGATATGAACAAAAAGAAAAATACAAGGATGCACAAACAGGAATTCTGCAAAACCAATAAAGAATGAAGAAACAGGAACAATTGATGAATGAAAAACCAGAAAAATTGAATGCAAAATAGGAAATACAGTAAAGTACTAAATGAAGAAACAAGAATTTCAATAGATGAAGGAAACAAGAATTTGCGATGAATTAGTAAACAGGAAATTAATCAAACTCACATCTAATGAAAAACAGATTCAGCATAAAAAATAGGAAAAAAACTGTAAAACAAAACAGGAAATGATTAAACTGAACTATGTAGAAACATGAAATTACAATATTGAAAACATGAAGAAAGAAGAAATCGAAAGGTGCAGCAAATAGTAAAACTGATTTTAGAAACAAACAGGAAATTACAGAATTAAAAACATAATAAAATAAGACAATTCACGATATTCAATTCACGAAAACTAATGAAATGCACACAAAACATATAATGCAATGAATTAAAAAAAAACTATAGAAAAAGAAACACATAAAAAATGATGAATGAACAGAACAACAACCGAAGATCAATACAGAAAATTGTAAAATCAAAGGAACATTCGACTGATGCAAAAGCAGAAATTCACAGAATGAAAAAAATAATGCACGATCAGACTTATAAAACTAATCTCGAATCTAAAAATTGTTGAAAACAGGAATCCGATACTAAATTCAAGTAGAAAAATCTATACGATAAAAAAATATGGAATATCTACATAATTTACTCTACTATTTTTCTTTTTTTCTTGTTTTTATTTTTTTTTTCTTTTTACACAGAATTAATGGAAGAAGAAGAAGAAGAGGAAGAAGAAGAAGAAGAAGAGGAAGAAGAAGAGGAAGAAGAATAAGATGAAGAAGACAACTTACCGAACCAGAGGAAGGATTAGAAGAGAAGAGATGGCGGTCATCCACCGTGCGCCGTCGCCGGACTGAAGATCCACCACCACCACCGACTGGAAGAGATAGAGAAATAGGGAGAAGGGGAAGAAAGGGCAAGGAAGGGGCCGACGATGGTGGAGGAGGGTGAGAAGAGAGGGAAGAGAGGGAAAGAGTAACGGTTTCAGGCGTATAGGGGAGACGCTTTTATTTTTGCCCCTTTTCAGTTTTTAACAGCAGCCGATTTGTTATTTTTTTTTCAAAAATTACGAAAAACTGTTTTAATGAAATTTCTTATTTGCTAAAAAACTCAAAGCTACACTAAACTACTCTATTCTAATTTTATTTAAAAACTAACCTACTATATTTAAGCCAAAAACTAAAATATGCCTAAAAATATAAAAATAAAGCTATTTTTCATACATTTTCTATTTTGAAATTATTTTAACTCATTTAATGAAAGCTAGCATAAACTTGGGTTTTAAAAACATTTTTTTATAAAATCATGCATATTTTAATGTTAATTCACCTTAAAATATATGCATGATCATATACCTGGTGAGATGAATGAAATACAATAAATGAACTATACCAACTATACCAAATTTAGGTATTGTATTTAACATGTAAAGCCATAACTTCTGTACCTAAATCTAACAAATGCATAGTTAAGGTACTGGGTGATACATAAGTAACGTGCAAACTACTATTGACATAGGTGAAACAAATGGACAATTGATATAATATGCTGGTGAGCAGCTATATGATGTACAATGCAGGAAATATACAGAAGTTTTAAAGGATGTTGATGAAGAGGGAAGTATAACATGAAGCTTACCAGGAAAATCAGTCCCACCAAGTACCCGATGCACTGAGCTTCTGTTGGTGCTTGCCTTTTTCTTTTCTTTTTTAATAAACCTGATGTACACGACAGAAGATGTTCTGCTGCTCCAGTTTTTCTATTAGCTTGCGTGAATCAGCTGCGAGATTGCTGTCCTTTAGGCTGTTGCACTTCCAAATTTGCTTACAGTCAATGGTGTTTGGGTATAGCAGCAGGTGTACAGGTGGAATGACTGATTGCAGGCATAGATTCCAACAGAGACGTGTCAGCATTGCTTTCTTCACTGTGCTTTGAATCTTTACACCTTCACTGTATATAGAGTTGCTTGGTAAATAGCTGTGGCACTCATGATCTCTGTCAGGATACTCCTTAGCATCAACAAAGTGCTAGTCAGATCTTCCACCCTCCCAGTACTGCTATCCTCATCTATATTGCCAGCAGTCTCTTCTCTACGTCTACTGCTGCTTGTGAGCTTGCTTTTCATAGCCATACGTACATGCATTCTGGGTTAAATTGTTGATGCAGCTGACAGCATCACGAATCATGCTATTCTTGCAACTTCCAAGCCAGATGAATGGCTTCTCAAGGTAATCATATATGCCATTCAGGACAGAGAAGTTGAGCAATATTCTATTGTTCCTCATGGCCAACGAAGATTGGAATAGGACTGAAAGTGACCCTCCAAGAGTCGGACATGACTCTACAAGATAGCATTGGACCAAGAAGACCACGTTGGATTCTTGAGATGAGCCATTAACCCTCAGACAGAGTCCTGAGGCAGAGCACCAACTAGCCCTGGACAATTGATCTTATATTGCTTCACAGAGTCATGAGTTAAGTCATTACATCACAAGTTGCCAGCTCTTAGAGATAGATCCATTCACCAGCAGTTGTGTTTGCTCTGAAATCGTGGCAACATTATCTGTATAGGGAATCGTTCGAGGTCTTCTCAGACCACAAGAGCCTCAAATATCTGTTCTCTCAGAAAGAGTTAAACATGAGGCAACGACGTTGGCTCGAGTTCATCAATGATTACGACTTCACGTTGTCTTATCACCCTGGTAAGGCGAACGTTGTGGCAGATGCGCTTAGCCGCAAATCGAGTGGTGTTCTGGCCAGTCTCGTGTGGAGCCACAAGCTTATTGAGGATTTCGTAGCCTGGAAACCTTTTTCAGTTGGAGGTGGTTCGATCAGATTGTCTGGTCTGACCATCTGATCAAAATTTTTGCCAAAGATCGTGGAGGCTCAGAAGCTTGACAACCAGTATGTTAAGTTTCTGGCCTTGGCAGAGCAAGCAAATTCTTCTTTTAGTGTGTCAGAGGATGGCAACATTCGTTTGAGGGATCGTCTTTGGGTTTCGAGCGACCCCGAGTTGAAGAAAGAGATTCTTGATGAAGCGCATATGTCGAGATATAGGATTCATCTAGGAGTAACGACGATGATTAAGGACGTGCAATGAAAGTATTGGTGGAATGGTATGAAGCGCGAGATAACAGCTTACGTTGCGAGGTGTTTGACTTGTCACCAGGTCAAGGCGGAACACCAGCGTCCCGGAGGTTCCATGGAGAGGATCGAGATTTCTCAATGGAAGTGGGAAGACGTTACAATGGATTTTGTGGTAGGTTTACCGCAGACGGTAAGCATGATGCGGTTTGGGTAGTTATGGACAGACTCACCAAGTCTGCCCATTTCTTGTCGATCAGGATTAGTCAGTCTCTCGAGAACCTATCTGACTTGTGCGTCAGAGAGATTGTCTGACTGCATAGTGTGCTGAGATCGATTATTTCTGATCGTGATCCCCGGTTCACATCGCGACTGTGGGGTCAGTTGCATTCTGCTTTGGGGACAAAGTTGAAGTTCAGTACACCCTTTCATCCCCAGACAGATGGACAGTCCGAGGGAACGATTCAGACATTAGAAGATATGTTGCGAGCCTGTATGCTTGACTGGAAAGGTGAATGGGATTCACACCTATGTTTGGTTGAGTTTGCTTACAATACCAGTTACCATGCGAGTATCGGGATGGCCCCATACGAAGCGTTGTATGGGAGACCTTGTCGATCACCGTCTTATTGGGACGATATCAGCGATAGATCGAGTGAATCGCCAATTGTTCTTCAGCACTACACTCAGCAGGTGCAGAAGATTCATGAACGTTTGAAGGCAGCGCAAGATAGACAAAAGAGCTATGCCGATAAGAGACATCGCGAATTGTGTTTTGAAGTTGGTGACAGGGTTTTTGTCAGTGTTTCACCGATGAAGATCGTGTTTCGTTTTGGAAAGAAAGAAAAGTTGAGTCTGAGATACGTTGGACAGTTTGAGATTGTGGCGAGGATTGGTGAAGTGGCATATCGTGTTGAATTACCTCCACAATAATCCCGCATTCACAATGTTTTTCATATGTCGATGTTAAGGAAGTACATTCCTGACCCATCGCACATCATTCGTTACGAAGACGTGGATGTGCAGGAAGATATAACCTTGACAAAATGACCTATCGAGATTGTTGATCGACGAGGTCAGGTTTTGCGTACCAAGACTATTCGCTAGTTAAGGTACGATGGCAGCACCATGGCATTGAAGAATGCACATGGGAACCAGAAGCGAGCATGAGAGTGTCGTATCCAGAACTTTTTGTAACCTCCTAAGGGTGATTTCGCGGACGAAATCCTTTTTAAGGAGGGGAGGATGTAAGATCCACAATTTTATTTTGATGTAATATTACGTAATCATGTTGAAATCGATGAATTTTATTAATCTTGGCAATTTTTGTAATTTAGCCTATATTAAGAATCGGGTAAAATCACATAATTTTACGTAAAAAGGTAATTGCGGGAAATCTAGAGCGAATTAACTTCCAAAATATTTAGGGTAAGTTTATAATAGGGTTATGGTGACTTACCCAAAATTCGAGGTCCGAACGACGAAAAAAACTTTTCAGTGCATGTGAATTACGAGAGATTGCTTAGAAAATTAGCGAGGGCCTAAACGAGACCAATTTTGCTCGAAACGAAGATTTCTTTGCTTGAGTAGCTGTGTGATGACAATTACTATGATAATGTAAAATAAAATTAGTAAGCATTATGGAAAAATAATTGAAATCTAAATTAAAATGGAAATCGGTAAAGTAAAATACCTTTTCTTCCATTGGTCAAAGTCGACCAAGGCCACATTCGTCCACCTTGGATGGCCTTGGGATGACTAAGACCATGGAACCAGCTGGTCCCATTGACCAGCTGGGTTAGTGGCACTTATGTAAAAGACTTTTAAAGCTCATAAAGGGAGGGCCACAATTGGCCCTACCGAAATCATTATAAAGAAGGAATTTAAAATTTCTAAAATTTATAATAGTCATGTCAATAATGAAGTAGGAGACATTGGGCTTGGAGGGAGGGCGCCATTCTCCTTGGTAAGTGCATGGGCTGGAGTGTGCATGTGCCTTGGGATTTTGAGGAAATCCCAAGGAGCCCTTTTCAATGAGGAGCCATCATGAGGATGGACCTAAGCTCATTGGATGCATGGGGCGGCAGCCGCATGGCATCATTGTAAAAAATGAAACCACATTCAAATCCTAGAAGCTGAATGGAGGGGCTGGGCAGCGGTAGAAAACCATGTTCCACCCAACCCTCCATCTAGAATGAGTAAATATTAGCCCATCATCTCAGCCCAACCATAATATATACCCCTTTGAAAAGTCGAGCCCCCTTAAGGGGCGATTTTTTTTGTCTAACTCACTCTCACTCTCTCTCTCCTCAAACTCTCTTTCCCTCTTACCTCCTTCCTTCAGCCATGGGAGCTCCATTCTTGAAGTGAAGAGCTGCAACCAACCTTCCCCTTTTTAAGCATTAAGGTGAAGAAACATTTCATAGTGCTCCTATTGTCAAACGTGAAGCCAATGAAGCAAACACACCTATGCGTGCGTGCTCATTCGGCGGATTAGCATAACAAGTTTCTTTCCAAGGTTTTCTTTTGGGTTATTGTTCATATTTGCTCATGTGTAAGAACCTTCTCCTTATTTTACCGCATTCCTTTCACCCTTGGATACATAAATCCATGTTTTAATTTCAAGGCATGTTATGTCTTCATCTTGTTTCCATTTTGTTTTTCATCTTTGCTGAAAGCTTCGACCTTGATGTTGTTGTTTCCTTCTTTGTTTTGGACGAGTTGAGCTGCTGGGGTGCACTGGACCGAGCTGAGCTCGTCCAGCATGTACCCAGCCCCTTTTGGCATCATTTCGCAATGCATGCAGGCATAGCTGTGCGCTGCAGCCGTCGCCCCTCACCTTGAACTCTTTCTTGGGTGTGTTGGGCTCAACCCAGTCCCAATGCAGTTGGGACTGGTGCTGCAACCGTGCGTGGCCTGGGTCACAATGTGACCAGGTCCCATTAGCTATGGGAAGTTGTGGCTTCCAGCAAAAATTTTTCTGCCATCATTTTTTTTTTTTGGGTTTCATGGTTGGCGCATGACCAACCGGTTTCAGCTTGCAGGTTGGGGCCGGCCCATGGCAGGCGACCCACTCTTTTCCTTGGTGTGAGCCATAGGCTCTTGCCCTTGGTACTAGGATGGCACGGTCTGGTCCTGCGAACCAGACCCTTCAGCCATCCTTGCTGAACCCGGTTTGGAGCTGGGCGCATTGCAGTTGGCCCGCGCGCCCAGCCTGTGAAGCACAATATACATAATAAGTATATTTCGATGTTAAAAAAATTCTTATGTATCATTTATTCCTTTTTTTTTTGGTTTTCGACTTGGGTTATGGTGTCGGTCTGAACCAGGCAGCACTACAGCCCGGGTTGACTAGCTGGGTGCGCACCACTTGGGTGTTGTGCACCCTTGGTATTTCGGTTACATCTAGTGGGTGCAGGTCTGAACCGAGGTTCAGACCTGAACCTTTGGCAGCCGTGCTGGCACCCGGTGCTAGCCACGGCTCCTCCTTGTTGGAGCCAGGTGCTAGCCGCATAGTGCTGGACACCCCGGGCCTCCCATCGGCTGAGCCACTTAGGGCTCAGGTCTGAACTGAAAAGTTCAGACCTTAGCATGTTGTAACAGTCGTCTGGTCCTCTGGACCAGACATCTTGGTCAGCCTTAGTACCCCTTTCCACTAGGATAGCCGATTGACCCTTGTCGGTGGCTTGACTCAGCCCCCAATCGAACCGTTTGACAGTCTGGTTCGAACCATGAGTCGGACCAGAATCTTTTAGCATGCATGACAGCCTGGTTCGGAGGACCAGACCAACGTTTTAGTTGGAGCTCTTTGGCAGCAAGTGTACGGATCCTTGTGTTAGCACACTTGCAGCCCCGTAATGCCACTAATGTGGCTGTCAACACTTTTCTTTCAAAACCAGCACGAACCTACTTCGAACCGAACCATATTAGGTTCAAACTAGCTTTTGTCTTGCCCCACACCCTTCTCACACTTCGGTTAGGGTCTTGGCATGCGTGCACATGCCTTGGGATGCACCAAGTTCGAGTAGATTTATTTATATATATATATATATATATATATATATATATATATATATATATATATATATATGTATGTATATGAAGATATATATATGTAAGTGTGAATGTATATATATGTATATACGTGTACATATATATATAAGGAACGTGCCTCATCGAGTATATTTGTAAATGTGGATATATATATATATATTAAAACACATAAATGGTTGTTTCAGAGTGACCGAATGGACATGCGACGCTTCTGTGTCCCGTCAAAGCATTTTCCTCAGAATTTTTTACACTCCGAACTGAGTATAAATTTCCATAGTGCTGTTCTACGTTCGTTTTGACAAACGATTCGTTTCGGGTCCGCAGGCGCGGCACCCCGAATCGTGGTAATGCCAATGTAATACCCATTAATTGTGTTAATTTCATAAACCACCTTCGACACGTATGTGTGTCGTACTGCGTAAGGAAAACCCTTACGTCTTGGTTAATGTTCAACAGACTAGTTAAGTAAGCAATTGAACACTATTGTAAACCCTTGTACTTAGAGACTACATTTATTTGATGTCACAATTATTGTTCAGTGCTTTGTTTCGGGTCTGCAGGCGCGGCGCCCCATACAGTGGAAATAGCTAATGTTATTCCCATAAGACGGGAATACCCCAGATTTCACTATAAACATGTAAGTGTGTTGAACCACGTGTGAAAACATTGTTAAATTCAATCGCAACACTGAAGTATGCAAAATAGTACATTTTGATTATGAAAATTATTGCATGTTATGCAAAATGCCAATGTTAATGATTTAGAGAAAATGTTTTATATAATGAAAATTTGATAAAATGTGATATGCATGGAATTGCATATTTGCTTGCATACTTATTTGTCTCTCAGAAATGAAATGATGCAATGCCTCTGTTACTTATAATTGTGCAAAAAGTTAGTAATCATGTGGTATTTCTACAATTTGCATGCGACACATCCTGACACTGTTAATGAATAGTGCGTACCTCGGTTGGTACACTGCTTGAGGCATTGGTAAGCGCACCAGGTGCACTTACTTCATGAAATGACAAGAATGAAATCTGAACACCATAGGGTATGAATGAAAATGACTTGTTTTGAGCTCGGTTGGAGTCCTTGAGCAGTGGCCCTTGTGTTGTGAATGGACTCTTATGTGAATATACCCTGAATCAGGAATAAATAATATGGCGTTGTGACTGCTTTCACAAGCAGTGTGCTCTCTTGGCCGCGTGAGGCTGAGAACGTGGATGGGCAGACTAAGTCCTCATTTTGCGTACCCCACGGGGACCACGAGGCAAAATCCTCGTTGAGAGGTATGATTAAACAATGAGCCTAAGAAAGATAAACCTGCTTCGCCCCATTCACAAAACGGTTCACCTTGGAGAGGGTGGATGGTACAACCCTGAGTGACTTGTCGTTACTACGACACGTGTTTTGACAGGAGCTGTAGCGTCCTTTGGCCTCCAGTCACTCAGAGTCGGGGAGGTCGAGGTTACCTTTTTAGGACCTCACTACTGCAGTAGTATGGATTGCAATCCTTGCCTATGCGAGTGTTTTCTCCCAGTTGTGTGCTGCTCGCATGAGGTTGACTCGGTATGTAGCTTCCCCGGTTATCACACTAGAAATTGAATAATAGACGCCGGGTGCATGTCTCACAGAATGCGAGGTTCCTTTGCATACCCGAAGGAGTAATCAGAAGAACTTAAAGACTAACCAAACAACTGACTTACTATAGTTGCTACTTGTTCTGTAGTCTTTACTTCAGTTACTTTACTTGTTTCAGCTATTACTTGGTTACTTTACTTGTACAACACTTGTTACAGTCTGTTACTGCTTTGAGTACTTGCTTTACAACTACTTCAGCTTGTTACTTTTTAGTTGACTAGTACTTGTCACTGTCGCACTTACCTGACATAGGCACTTACACTTGTTAATTTTGTTCCTGCTTTTCCTTGTCAGAATTGATATATATATGCTTGTGGTTGTTTCTTCACCACCTCGCAAGAGGCCTGACCCCGTTTTATGGGGATGTAGGTGACAAACAGGTGCAGTGCTGATGCGATGATACATGGTGGAAGCTTGGAGGACCCACACTTGCTCTGCAGATCCTGTCCCTCGTTGTTTTGGGTTTTTGGGATTTGATAAGGATATATTCCCTGTTTGAGACTTGTACTCTTATTTTGTTAACTTTAAACTGTTGGGTTGTATACCCTTTTTACGTTGTAGTTATACTTTTGTTCACACTGTTGTTGACTTGTTGCACTTACTTGTGGCAGTCCAGACTTGCAGCTTTGTTGTTTTCCTCACACTTTGCTTTCCGTTGTTTTCTAGTTAAACCTTTTCAAAAAACAAAAAAATTTCATAGAAAATTCTAAGTTTTTCCAAAGTCGGGGTTTGGGGTGCCACAGATCTTGGTATCAGAGCTGAGTTAAGTGTGGTCTGAGCTTCATCGTGCATCGTCCATTGCACTGTAAGTATACGTTAAGCTTTATTTATTTCATTATATCATGCTTTTAGTTAGTATTGTGTGTTTGGTTCTCTGTGTGGGTTAGATGTCGACAAACCCGATCTATGGCAAGATTTTGGAAGCTCTCCAGAACCTGACTCGAGGCGAAGAGGCCTTGAGTGGAGTTGTGCAACATTTGGCACGTTGCGTGCATATGTTGGCACCTCCCTGTGCCAGATGTTTGGTAGATCACGCGGGACAAATCTGTCTTCATGAGTTGGTTGATTGCCCCTACTGCAGTCTTCATGGGCATGTCCAAGATGAATGCCAGACGAAGCAGAGTGATGAGCTCTGGAAGAGCAACGCTGATGACATTGAGGATGTATCTTCGGTTATTGGACCACTAGTTGTGGAAGTGGATAGCCAAGACAGAGATAGGCGTGGAGCGATAGATTCTCCCCAGTATTCTCCCGAGTCTTATCCATATGTTGTTTCCTCGGAGTACGTGTCTCCGGTACAGATGGAAGTTCAGGAGATTTTTGACACACCGCTGAGGAATCCTGCTTCTCCTCCCCGTGTCAGGCCGAGGCGCTATGAAAGTCAGAAGGACTATAGAGACTTCTACACTAGCCAGTCTTGAGAAATATTATGTGATGTTATGTTGTTAGAAATACTGAGTCAGTGTTTCATTTTTGGTTTTTGCTTAAGTTGTTAGTAATGCTTGTTTAACCCAGTCTGGATGAAGGGTGTTTCTGTAATGCTTGCAGTTTCCTTATTAATGAAATGAAGTTTTCTATCTCTGAGTACTTGTCAATTGCTTACGTGTGTAAATTCTACTCATTTAGATGGCGTGGTGTATAAGATGTGACGACCTCATGGAGACCTTGAACAACCTTACGAAGGTTGTCGGACGCCAGGCAGAAACAATGCGGAACATGGGCGAGCATATTCAGCAGGCCGCCCAGGGTCAGGGAGTTCCTGCCTGAGTTCCAGTTGCAGCGGTACCATACAAACAGTTCATGAGCATGAATCCCCCATCGTTCGACGGGAAAGCGTCACCTGAAGCAGCTGAAGATTGGGTGCGGGAAATGGAGCGAATCTTCCGTGTTTTGCAAGTCGGTGATGATCGCAAGGTGGACTTTGGGATGTATCATCTCAAGAAAGATGCGGAAAGGTGGTGGGCGACCACCTGGGAGATTAAATTCGACAACCAACCGATTGATTGGGAACAGTTCGTTAAAAGCCTTTTTCGCTGCATACTTTCCATCTCACGAGAGGAGTAGGAAGCAATAGTTTCTTGATCTGCAACAGGGTAGTTCTTCTCTTGCGAAGTATGTCACTCATTTCCGCATCTTGGAGAGATTTTGTCCGAACTTGTACACGACGGAGAAGGAGCAAGCACTTAAGTTTGCTCGGGGTCTAAAACCAACTTTACGGACGAAGGTGTACACCCGTGCACCGATGACAGTAGATGAGGTTTAGAGGCGATTTCCTTACTAGAGCATGATTGGGTGGAATCTCATAAGACTCCCGCATCTCGTCAGCAGCAGCATCATCCAGGCTAAAAGAGTTGGCCAAGGAAGAGACAATTTCAGAAGAACCAGGGTGGAAGGAAGTTTCATCCTCCAGCAAAGAAGAATCAGAACAGCAACAACACCAACTAGCTACAGTACCAGAACCGTAGGCCCCAGTATCAACATCAGCAGCGCCAGTAGCCACAGAAGCAGATTACTATGGCTAGTTGCCCGAAGTGCACCACGGACCATCCAAGGCGACCTTGCCCACGTGACACAAGCGGTTGCCTTTATTGTGGCAAGATGGGCCACTACATCAAGGATTGCAGAAAGAAATAGGCAGATGACTAGAGGAGAAATATGCCTAGTACTTCTCAGTAGGCGCAGCAGAAACAACCCCAGGTGTACCACCAGCAGCAGCAATCGCATCAACCGAAGCAGACCAACCAGAAAGTTATTGCCGGACGTGCATACGCGGCAACGGTAGAGCAAGTGACCAAGGGAGAGTTGGTCCAAGGTACTATCTCAGTCGCCGGACATGCAGTTTTTACATTGTTTGATTGTGGTACTTCTTATTCTTTCATAGCTGCTAGATTTGCTTGTACCTTAACGTTGACAGTAGAATCTTTGAATTACCCATTGGAGGTTCGCACTCCGACTGGTGAACAGTCTTTTTGTGATTCGTATATTCCGAACATCGAGGTGTCAGTGGCAAAGCAGAACCTGTCAGCTGACGTGATCCTGCTAGACATGACAGAGTTCGATGTCATTCTAGGCATGGATTGACTTTTTGAGTATCATGCTCAAGTCTTTTGTCGAGAAGGCAAGGTTGTTCTTTTCCAGCTTGATCGTCCTGTCTTGGAGATCAAGCTTCGTCGACCGTTGCGTGATAGTCGCATGATTTCTTCTTTCAAGGCTCAGAAGTATCTGCAGAACGGGGGTACTGCATTCTTGGTCAGTATTGCCCCAGTCGAACCTAAAATGGTTTTGATTGATGACTTGCACATGGTCCAAGATTTTGCCGATGTATTCTCAGAGGAATTACCTGGGTTACCTCCGAAGCGAGAGATCGAATTTTGTATCGAGTTGTTGCCTGGGACTACACCTATTTCCAAGGCACTGTACCGTATGGCTTCGACAGAACTTGAGGAATTGAAGCGACAGTTGGAAGAACTCTTAGATCAGGGTTTTATTCGAACCAGTGCTTCTCCGTGGGGAGCACCAGTGCTATTTGTGAAGAAGAAGGACGGATCACTGAGGTTGTGCATCGACTATCGGATGCTCAACCAAGCGACGATTAAGAACAAGTATCTGTTACACAGGATCGAAGATCTTTTCGATCAGTTACAGAAGGCGAAGATTTTCTCGAAGATTGATCTCAGGTCGAGTTATCATCAACTTTGTATCTGAGAAGATGACATTGCAAAGACAACTTTCAGAACGAGATATGGTTTATACGAGTTCGTGGTGATGCCTTTCGGCCTCACGAATGCTCCAACAGTGTTCATGGATCTGATGAACCAGATATTTCGTTCGTTTGTGGATACGTTCATGATAGTGTTCATCGATGACATCCTGGTCTACTCAGAGAGTCCAGAGTGACATCGATAGCACTTGCGTATTGTTTTGAGTACTCTTCATGAGCATCAGTTGTTCACCAAATTCTCTAAGTATGAATTTTGGCTCGAGCGAGTTATGTTTCTTGGGCACGTGATATCGAAGGACGGAGAGTCAGTCAATCTAGCTAAGGTTGAACCAGTTCTAGGCTGGAAGCAACCTCAGAATGTGTCTGAGATCCACAGCTTCCTTGGATTGGCAGGCTACTACCGACGATTCATCCAAGACTTTTCAAGGATTGCATTACCTTTGACAAAGCTTTTGCGTAAAGGTATCAAGTTTGAGTGGAACAGTGCTTGTGAAGACAGTTTCCAGATCCTGAAGTCGAAGTTGACGACCTCGTCGGTATTAGCTTTACCTTCTTGCAGAGGTGGGTTTGTGGTGTACGCGGACGCCTCTGGTACCAGATTGGGTTGCATGCTAATGCAGCTGATGTCTTCTTTGAAATCGTTGTAATTTTGAAAAGATTTTTATATGTAAAACATGTGAAAACCAGACATCAAATAATAAAAACCGGTTCTCACTAGTGGATGAGACCGGGTCGAACTCAGGGAACGGGAATATATCGTATTCAAACACGCAAATCTAAATTATTCTTTATTGTCGAATTATAAAATATAAAATGTACGAGAAAAGTAAAAACAACTATCTATTACAACAAATGAATACCCTTCGCAGAGGGTGTAAAAAGCGATATTTACAAACTCAATTAAATGCCTAAATTCTAAGATAAAAGAAAAACATCTTCTATTCTTGCACTTCTGTGTCACGTATGCGCTTCAATTCCACTCCTGTGCTATCCTACACAATTCAAAGGAACACGAGCATCACAAGAGAGAAATATAGAAACTAAAACTATACTAAACTAGCTAAATGCTAATTACAAAAACAATTATGCAAGAAGAACTAAGTACCTACTAATGGAACAGTAATTAAATCTAATATCAAAATACTAAAGTCATCTTATTACAAGGATGCTAATTAAATCTAACTACTAAGTAACTAAATCATCTAATTATAATGCAAATCACCACTAACTAACTACTGAGCTAATATCTAACAGCTTATTTAACTAACAACATTACTCCAATTTCAGTGTTACACAGGTTTGATTAAACTGTTATGCAAATTCATTAGACAATGCATCAATTTCAGACAGCATATTCAGCAACATTAAAATCCTCTGGAGCTTCAACAAATCAATCTCTTGTATTAGCTAAATCAACACTTAATTGATCAGTAAATTTAATATCCAGCAACCGTGTAGCAATTCATTCAGAAAAAAAAAAAAACAGATATAGCCTTCAAATGGCTGTCAAAGAACATTCCTCTTTGCTTGAAATCAATGAAGATACGATGCTCCCATTGCTTTTATCAGAAAGCAGTAGATCACTGATTCAAAAGTCAGTTGCTCTCAATATTCAATCGGATTCAGACATCCGATTGAATATTTTTTTTTAAAAATACATGCTGGAATTTCAAATAACAAAAAAAAATCCGCTGGAAACTTCCAACAACCGCCAGAGTTGCCGGAACTCAAAAATCTAAAGAAACAATAAACCATGAACTGAATTTCACGGTGGTTCAAGAATGAAATTGCCTGTTTCCTCTTTGCGTGCAGTGAATCAGAAGATTTCAATCGGCTGGACTGTATCCATCTCTCTGATTGCTACAAAAAATTAATCCAGCTGATGGACTTTGGACAAAACAATTGCCGGATTTTCAATTGATTCAGATCATTGCCGGAAAACATTAATCAACAGCTGATCAACACTCAGATAGTTGATTATTGGAAATCAATCAATCTAAATTTCACAGATCTTCAATTAAACCAGACATTACATATTTCTGACAAACTAGAATTGATCAAACTCCAGCAATCAAGCACCGAAAGATTCATTCATGCTCAGCTTCACTCGCCGGAAGTCATATTCCATTCTTGACAATCAACAGAATTCTGAGTAAGAAAATTTGTCTTCTTCTAATGTTGATTCAGATTATCATTATACGGACATTACTTCAGCAGATTCCGATCAAAATTTTTATCAAAAATTAATGCAAGAAGTTATCAAAATTATTCATCAGAAACACTATTCCGGTAGATCCCTGTCAATCGCCGAAATTCCTTTTCAGACATTTTTTTTTCTTTTTATGTTTTCTTTCTTTTTTTTATATTTTCCATATTAAAATTCAAACATTACGAAGATTGAAATTCAGAAAGAAGAAGAAGAAGAAGTTGCAGAAAAACTTACTGTGACTTAAGAGGGGTTAGAAGAGATCGGACTCCTTCCATACGCCGCCACTGGACTGAGAAAAACCTCCATCTGAAAGGAGAAGAGAGAAATAGGGAGAAGGAGAAGAAGGAGGTAAGAAGAGGTGGAGGGGAAAGGTTAGGAGAGAGGGAGAAGGCGCACAGAGGAAGACGACTTTGAAAATTCCCC
Source organism: Nuphar pumila (assembly GCF_984573655.1). NCBI lineage: Eukaryota > Viridiplantae > Streptophyta > Magnoliopsida > Nymphaeales > Nymphaeaceae > Nuphar > Nuphar pumila. The sequence goes on from NC_143249.1 coordinate 98,877,326, forward strand.
TTCGTGGGTTTTTAAAGAGCAAACCGGTTTGTTAAACCGGTTTGTTATTATTTTTTCAAAAATTAAAAGAAAAGCTACAAGAAAAGTTATTTGCAGAAAAACTCATTTGACTTAAAAAAATATAACTACTCTAATATTTTTATAACTATTTATATTTAATTAATTTTTTTCTTTTCTATAAAGAAAACTAAAACAAATTTAGTAACAAACTAAAAATGTATACTAAATTGCAAAATAAAGCTATTTTCTCTATTTTCTCTATTTTTTTATTTTTTATTAAAATGCTCTATCCTAGCATATAGATGGGTTTTTTGATTGATTTTAATATGAAATCATGCATGTTTTTATGTAAAATGAACCTAAAATCTATGCATGATCAAATACCCCCATGCTTATGTTTTGCTAGTCCTCGAGCAAACTAGACAAATGCACGAAATCAAAACTATCAACTAACTCATTTTCGTAGGAATCACGGTTGCATTTAGCTCATGCAACAAGCCCTTTCAACCCCTGGGTTACCCCAGTGGACGAGTAAGGTCTCGTGAGGGTTTGCAGTGATGCTACCCACAAACATTGCTGTCATGTATGCATAATATTACACATCCTCATAATCAGTAGGTAATTAAAGACTTTATTTTCACAAATATTTCCTGTTATTTCAGAATCACAATATAATTAGATTCTTTTATATACCACCACAGAAAAAGAATTTCTTTCACTTTTCTAAATATCACAATTATTTATGTTTTATTCTTAGAAAATCCAATAAAAACATATTATTATTTACTTATCCTCACTCATATGTTTTCTGCATAGGTTTTCTCAATCACACTTCTAAGCACTGAACTTTTCTTTCTTTTTCATTTTTTCACGCTTTTTCTTTTTGCATATTCATTCTTCCCTTATAGCTTGCGTGTGGTCTGCTTTTATGCCTTGTGCAATGTCAATATCTTCTATACTTTTTTTAATGCATACCAAAAGATATCAACTAAGACATAAAAGTGACTTCCTTCATTCACCTTTGCAACGTGAGAGTCAAACATTTCAACTTGTATCTGTTCTCAGCTACTTAGGATCACGAAGTTTTCCACTCTCCTTTTCGAAATGGAATCCAAAAGTTTCAACTTACATCTAATTTCCATCTATTAAGGATCGTGGAATTATCCAAACAACCTAACGCATGCTTCTTTTTCACTTTTTGAGCTCTTTTTTATGCTTTTGTTCATTTGCTTAGTTTTTCAAAAATAGAACTGTGCATATTTATATTTGCGATTCAAAATAAACTCTAACATGTATTTATCATCATTTCTTCGAAATCCGCATAAACAACCATAATTTTTATATCCATGTCAAAAAAAAATTTTGTGGGGCTTAAAAATCCTCTAAAAACACCAGATTTGAAATAACATTCATATAAGTTCAAACTCTTTCTTTAAAAACCTACTTTTCATGAGAAATGTGTAAACATGTGCAAGAACGTAAACAAAAATATCAAGGTGTGCAGACTACACCCTCCCCCATGCTTGAATGACACTGTCCCAGTGGCACTCCCCCATGCTTATACGAAACTAAGTGAATGCACATGAGATGCAATAAATGAGGGAAAAGAGTAGAATGACCTGACATGAATTAAAAATATACGTTCTATGAATATAATGAATGCAATGTATACATGACAAAACATAAAACTCATGAATGAAACAAAAAGAACATGAAAAACTCATGAACAAAACGAAAAAGGAAAACAAAATAAAATCTATAAATTCTAATCAAATCTAATAATATACAATATATGGGTTGCCTCCCATAAAGCGCTAAGTTTGACGTCCCTAGCCAGACGGATCCCTGGAAAAACCTTCATCGTCCATGAGATCAATGGACATGAAGTCAGGCTCAATCGGGCTCTCTATGAAAAATAGTGTCATCTGTGACGCTGCGCACTGTGTTCCCATCCCGTCTACCTCTAAATGGCTCGAAGTGCCCGATCCAACTCAACTCAGCTATCTGATTTTCAAGTAATCCTCGGTGATCCTCTTCGAGTGATTCATTATCCTCCTCCTGAGGTGGTGGATCACTCAACAACCAAGCATATTTTGCTTCTACGAGGTCTTGAACGACATCAACCTCGAAAGAAGCCTCCTCAACAACAGGCCCCATAGCAGCACGAAAAATGTTCAGCCTTATCTTCCTATTTCCGAATGACACATCCATCGCACCAGTGCGGCAATTAATGCACGCGTTGGCGGTAGCTAGGAAGGGGTGGCCGAGAATAATAGGGGTCTGTTGTAGGTTATCAGCTCCCTCCATATCTAATATCACGAAGTCGACAGGGAAATAACAATCCTCCACTTTGACTAAAACATCTTCAAGTATCCCTCTTGGAACCTTGATCGACCTATCTGCAAGCTGAAGAGTCATAGGTGTAGGTTTCATCTCTTTCAATCCAAATTGGTCATAGAAGAAACCCGGCAAGATGTTAACACTTGCCCCAAGGTCGAGCAATGCACGCCCAACAGTGATGTTTCCTATGACACATGAGATGATAGGAGTCCCTGGGTCCTTGAGCTTAGGTGGGGTTTGGTGTTGCAATATTGTGCTCACTTGCCCATTCAAATAAATCTTTTTTTGCACATGGGACCTCGACTTCCTTTTCTGCGTACAAAGCTCTTTGATGAACTTTGCATATGCAGGGACTTGTTGGATAGCATCTAGTAAAAGAATGTTGATCTGGACGTGCTTGAATATCTCAAGCATCTCTTGCATGTTCACTCCGGACTTACCTAGTGCTCTCGGTCTCTCTAACGCCTCAGGAAAGGGGGCTTTGGAAATGTAGGATGGTGAAGGCTCAGATGGAAGAACCTTCTCGCTTTCCTGAGGTAAAACACCAGGGACAGACTGCTTCTTACTTATCTTCTCTCTTTCTTCTGCAGCCTCCCTCGCTTGGTACTGCTTCCCACTCCTAAGGGTTACTACTTGAGCCTGCTCTTGATGTGTATCTGTCAGATGTAAGCTACGCATGGGTTCCTTTCCCCTAGGGTTGACAATAGGCTGGCTAGGCAGTGTCCCCTCACTTTGCTTGCTAAGCGCCTCGGCTAGCTGCCCCATTTGAGTCTCTAATTTTGCAATAGACTGATTATGCGAGCTCAAATTCGCCTTAATATCAGAAAATGCTTGTAGCATCTTGTCCTCGAAGGACTGACTATGCGAAGGCTCGTGAGACTCGGGATGAGTATAAACAGGTTGCGCTGGGGGATAACTGAATCTCTGAAATCCAGTCGCATAACCACCTTGACTGGGTTGACTTTGGGAAGGGTTAGGGGGTTGGATCTGTGAGTTGCGCCATGAAAAATTGGGATGGTTTCGCCAACCCGGGTTATAAGTGTTGGCAAATGGATTGGGTATGGGTCTAGCGAAGTTTTGAGCCATCTGAGCTTGCTCTTGGACAAACTCAGGATATTGCGGTGCAACTGGGCACTCGAGGACATGGTGTGCAGGACTCGCACACAACGCGCATACCTGCATGGCAGGAGAGGGACCCAACAAAAACTGATCTAATTTCTGGGACAGTTGGTCTACCTTGTTGCTCAACTCAAGGTTTATCCCTATTTCAAAAATACCTGCCTTCTTAGTACTATCCTGTGCAGGTGCAGCCCTATCGAACAGTGAGGCTGTTGCATGGTGCATCGAATTCTCGCTCAATGTCTCAAAAAGTGACCATGCTTCATCCTCATTTTTGAGCATGAAAGTGCCCCCACACAATGAATCCACTATTTGCCGGTCCTTCTCAGTCAGGCCATCATAAAAATACTGCACCAGTTGCCAGCGAGGCACCTGGTGGTGGGGACACTTGCGGAGAAGATCTTTCATCCGCTCCCAAGTCTCGTAGAATTGTTCTCTCTCAATCTGCGAGAAACTGATTATGGCTTTACGAAACTGATTTATCTTACCAATTGGGAAGTACTTTTTAAGGAATTCGTGCTGCATTCCTTCCCAAGTGGTAATCTGAACCGTATTGAGAGCCTTTAGCCAATGCTTAGCTTTATCTTTGAGAGAGAACGGAAACAACGTCAACCTCAATGCATCATCTCCAAAATTGTTGATCCGCACTCTCGAGCAGATCTCCAAAAAATCATCAATATGACTATATGGGTCTTCGTTGCTAAGGCCATGAAAGGATGGTAGCATTTGAATGATACTGGCCTTTATTTCAAATTGATTGGCTCCTACATCAGGTCTCGTGATGCAGGAGGTGGGAGTGTATATGGTGGGCATGAAGTACTCCTTAAGGGTACGGAACAACGACCGATTTTCGGCCATGGTGATAGGATGAGGAGTTCTCCTAACAAGAAACTCTGGACTCAATTAGCTCGGGTCGAGTGATCGTTGCCTGTGCATACACCTTGAAGTAGACCGGTGTAGCACCCGTCCTAATTTTGGGTTTTCTACCTAACTAACGCGCTAGCGGCCAAACCACACAAACCACAAAGCGAGTAGACTAAAAACAACAAAAACTAAACAAACACCATGCAGTTACACATAACAGAGATTATGCAAAAGAAATATGAAATCTATGTGTACGGTACCAATCGTACACAGTCACCTCTAAGGGGATCCTAGTAGGTGGGCTGTGCAGAAAAGTAAGCTCGTCTCTACGATATGCACATACGTGGTTCTAAACCTAAATGCAAACAAACACTAGGCAATAAAGTGAATACTAATATTACGCCGTTCCCCGGCAACGGCGCCAAAAATTTGATGTCTTCTTTGAAATCGTTGTAATTTTGAAAAGATTTTTATATGTAAAACATGTGAAAACCAGACATCAAATAATAAAAACCGGTTCTCACTAGTGGATGAGACCGGGTCGAACTCAGGGAACGGGAATATATCGTATTCAAACACGCAAATCTAAACTATTCTTTATTGCCAAATTATAAAATATAAAATGTATGAGAAAAGTAAAAACAACTATCTATTACAACAAATGAATACCCTTCGCAGAGGGTGTAAAAAGCAATATTTACAAACTCAATTAAATGCCTAAATTCTAAGATAAAAGAAAAACATCTTCTATTCTTGCACTTCCGTGTCACGTATGCGCTTCAACTCCACTCCTGTGCTATCCTACACAATTCAAAGGAACACGAGCATCACAAGAGAGAAATATAGAAACTAAAACTATACTAAACTAGCTAAATGCTAATTACAAAAACAATTATGCAAGAAGAACTAAGTACCTACTAATGGAACAGTAATTAAATCTAATATCAAAATACTAAAGTCATCTTATTACAAGGATGCTAATTAAATCTAACTACTAAGTAACTAAATCATCTAATTATAATGCAAATCACCACTAACTAACTACTGAGCTAATATCTAACAGCTTATTTAACTAACAACATTACTCCAATTTCAGTGTTACACAGGTTTGATTAAACTGTTATGCAAATTCAGTAGACAATGCATCAATTTCAGACAGCATATTCAGCAACATTAAAATCCTCTGGAGCTTCAACAAATCAGTCTCTTGTATTAGCTAAATCAACACTTAATTGATCAGTAAATTTAATATCTAGCAACCGTGTAGCAATTCATTTAGAAAATTAAAAAAAAAAACAGATATAGCCTTCAAACGGCTGTCAAAGAACATTCCCCTTTGCTTGAAATCAATGAAGATACGATGCTCCCATTGCTTTTATCAGAAAGCAGTAGATCACTGATTCAAAAGTCAGTTGCTCTCAATATTCATATTGGATTCAGACATCCGATTGAATATTTTTTTTCAAAAATACATGCTGGAATTTCAAATAACCAAAAAAAAACCACTGGAAACTTCCAACAGCCGCCAGAGTTGCCGGAACTCAAAAATCTAAAGAAACAATAAACCGTGAACTGAATTTCACGGTGGTTCAAGAATGAAATTGCCTGTTTCCTCTTTGCGTGCAGTGAATCAGGAGATTTCAATCGGCTCGACTATATCCATCTCTCTGATTGCTACAAAAAATTAATCCAGCCGATGGACTTTGGACAAAACAATTGCCAGATTTTCAATTGATTCAGATCATTGCCGGAAAACATTAATCAACAGCTGATCAACACTCAGATAGTTGATTATTGGAGATCAATCAATCTAAATTTCACAGATCTTCAATTAAACCAGACATTACATATTTCTGACAAACTAGAATTGATCAAACTCCAGCAATCAAGCACCGGAAGATTCATTCATGCTCAGCTTCACTCGCTGGAAGTCATATTCCATTCTTGACAATCAACAGAATTCTGAGTAAGAAAATTTGTCTTCTTCTAATGTTGATTCAGATTATCATTATACGGACATTACTTCAGCAGATTCTGATCAAAATTTTTATCAAAAATTAATGCAAGAAGTTATCAAAATTATTCATCAGAAACACTATTCCGGTAGATCCCTGTCAATCGCCGGAATTCCTTTTCAGACATTTTTTTTTTCTTTTTATGTTTTCTTTCTTTTTTTTATATTTTCCATATTAAAATTCAAACATTACAAAAATTGAAATTCAGAAAGAAGAAGAAGAAGAAGAAGAAGAAGAAGAAGAAGAAGAAGTTGCAGAAAAACTTACTGTGACTTGAGAGGGGTTAGAAGAGATCGGACTCCGTCCATATGCCGCCACCGGACTGAGAAAAACCTCCACCTGAAAAGAGAAGAGAGAAATAGGGAGAAGGAGAAGAAGGAGGTAAGAAGAGGTGGAGGGGAAAGGTTAGGAGAGAGGGAGAAGGCACACAAAGGAAGACGACTTTGAAAATTCCCCTTCGTGGGTTTTTAAAGAGCAAACCGGTTGGTTAAACCGGTTTGTTATTATTTTTTCAAAAATTAAAAGAAAAGCTACAAGAAAAGTTATTTACAGAAAAACTCATTTGACTTAAAAAAATATAACTACTCTAATATTTTTATAACTATTTATATTTAATTAATTTTTTTCTTTTCTATAAAGAAAACTAAAACAAATTTAGTAACAAACTAAAAATGTATACTAAATTGCAAAATAAAGCTATTTTTCTCTATTTTCCCTATTTTTTTTATTTTTTTATTAAAATGCTCTATCCTAGCATATAGATGGGTTTTTTAATTGATTTTAATATGAAATCATGCATGTTTTTATATAAAATGAACCTAAAATTTATGCAAGATCAGCAGCACGGCCGGGTGATTGCCTATGCTTCTAGATAGTTGAAGACTCGTGAGAGAAATTACCTGACGCACGATTTGGAGTTAGTAGCAGTTGTGTTTGCTCTGAAATCATGGCGACATTATCTGTATGGGGAATCATTCGAGGTCTTCTCAGACCACAAGAGCCTCAAATATCTATTCTCTCAGAAGGAGTTGAACATGAGGCAGCGACGTTGGCTCAAGTTCATCAAGGATTACGACTTCACGTTGTCTTACCACCCTGGTAAGGCGAACGTTGTGGAGATGAACTTAGTCGCAAAGCGAGTGGTGTTCTGTCCATTCTCGTGTGGAGCCAGATGCTTATTGAGGATTTCGTAGCCTGGAAACCTTTTTCAGTTGGAGGTGGTTCGATCAGATTGTCTGGTCTGACCATCCGATCAGAATTTTTACCAAATATCGTGGAGGCTCAGAAGCTTGACAACCAGTATGTTAAGTTTCTGGCCTTGGCAGAGCAAGCAGATTCTTCTTTTAGTATGTCAGAGGATGGCAGCATTCGTTTGAGGGATCGTCTTTGGGTTCCAAGCGACCTCGAGTTGAAGAAAGAGATTCTTGATAAAGCGCATATGTCGAGATATACGATTCATCTAGGAGGAACGAAGATGTTTAAGGACATGCAGCGAAAGTATTGGTGGAATGGTATGAAGCGCAAGATAGCGGCTTACGTTGCGAGGTGTTTGACTTATCAGCAGGTCAAGGCGGAACACCAGCATCCCAGTGGTTCCATGCAGAGGATCGAGATTCCTCAATGGAAGTAGGAAAACGTTACAATGGATTTTGTGGTAGGTTTACCGCAGACGAGGCGTAAGCATGATGCGGTTTGGGTAGTTGTGGACAGACTCACCAAGTCTGCCAATTTCTTGCCGATCACGATCAGTCAGTCTGTCGAGAACCTAGCTGACTTGTGAGTCAGAGAGATTGTTCGACCGCATGGTGTGTCGAGATTGATTATTTCTGATCATGATCCCCGGTTCACATCGCCACTGTGGGGTCATTTGCAATCTGCTTTGGGGACAAAGTTGAAGTTCAGCATAGCCTTTCATCCCCAGACAGATGGACAGTCCGAGCGAACGATTCAGACATTAGAAGATATGTTGCGAGCCTGTATGCTTGACTGGAAGGTGGAATGAGATTCACACCTATGTTTGGTTGAGTTCGCTTACAATAACAGTTACCACACGAGTATCGGGATGGCCCCGTACGAAGCGTTGTATGGGAGACCTTGTCGATCACCGTCTTATTGGGACAATATCAGCGATAGATCCAGTGAATCGCCAATTATTCTTCAGCACTACACTCTGCAGGTGCAGAAGATTCGTGAACGTTTGAAGGCAGCGCAAGATAGACAGAAGAGCTATACCGATAAGAGACGTCGCGAATTGTCTTTTGAAGTTGGTGACATGGTTTTTGTTAGAGTTTCACCGATGAAGAGCGTGTTTTGTTTTGGAAAGAAAGGAAAGTTGAGTCCGAGATACATTGGATCGTTTGAGATTATGGCGAGGATTGGTGAAGTGACATATCGTGTTGAGTTACCTCCACAATATGCCCACATTCACAATGTTTTTCATGTGTCGATGTTAAGGAAGTACATTCCTGACCCATCGCACATCATTCGTTACGAAGACATGGATGTGTAGGAAGATCTGACCTTGACAGAATGGCCTATCGAGATTGTTGATCGACGAGATCAGGTTTTGCGTATCAAGACTATTCCGCTAGTTAAGGTACGATGGCAGCACCATGGCATTAAAGAATGCACATGGGAACCAGAAGCGAACATGAAAGAGTCGTATCCAGAACTTTTTGTAACCTCCTAAGGGTGATTTCGCAGACGAAATCCTTTTTAAGGAGGGGAGGATGTAAGATCCATGATTTTATTTTGATGTAATATTACGTAATCATGTTGAAATCGATGAATTTTATTAATCTTGGCAATTTTTGTAATTTAGCCTATATTGAGAATCGGGTAAAATCGCGTAATTTTACGTAAAAAGACAATTGCGGGAAATCTAGAGCGAATTAACTTCCGAAATTTTTAGGGTAAGTTTATAATAGAGTTATGGTGACTTACCCAAAATTCGAGATCCGAACGACGAAAAAACTATGTCAGTGCATGTGAATTACGGAAGATCGCAAAGAAAATTAGTGAGGGCCTAAATGAGACCAATTTCGCTCGAAATGAAAATTTCTTTGTTTGAGTAGCTGTGTGATGACATTTACTATGATAATGTAAAATAAAATTAGTAAGCATTATGGAAAAATAATTGAAATCTAAATTAAAATGGAAATCGGTAAAGTAAAATACCTTTTCTTCCATTGGTCAAGGTCGACCAAGGCCACATTCGTCCACCTTGGATGGCCTTGGGACGACTAAGACCATGTAACCAGCTTGTCCCATTGACCAGCTGGGTTAGTGGCACTTATGTAAAAGACTTTTAAAGCTCATAAAGGGAGGGCCACGATTGGCCCTACTTAAATCATTATAAAGAAGGAATTTAAAATTTCTAAAATTTATAATAGTCATGTCAATAATGAAGTAGGAGACGTTGGGCTTGGAGGGGAGGGCGCCATTCTCCTTGGTAAGTGCGTGGGCTGGAGTCTGCATGTGCCTTGGGATTTTGAGGAAATCCCAAGGAGCCCATTTCAATGAGGAGCCATCATGAGGATGGACCTAAGCTCATTGGATGCATGGGGCGGCTGCCCCATGGCATCATTGTAAAAAATGAAACCACATTCAAATCCTAGAAGCTGAATGGAGGGGCTGAGCGGCGGTGGAAAACCGTGTTCCACCCCAGCCCTCCATCTAGAATGAGTAAATATTAGCCCTTCATCTCATCCCAACCATAATATATACCCCTTTGAAAAGTCGAGCCCCCTTAAGGGGCAATTTTTTTTGTCTAACTCACTCTCACTCTCTCTCTCCTCAAACTCTCTTTCCCTCTTACCTCCTTCCTCCAGCCGTGGGAGCTCCATTCTTGAAGTGAAGAGCTGCAACCAACCTTCCCCTTTTCAAGCACTAAGGTGAAGAAACATTTCATAGTGCTCCTATTGTCAAACGTGAAGCCAAGGAAGCAAACGCACCTATGCGTGCGTGCTCCTTTGGCGGATTAGCATAACAAGTTTCTTTCCAAGGTTTTCTTTTGGGTTATTGTTCATATTTGCTCATGTGTAAGAACCTTCTCCTTATTTTACCACATTCCTTTCTCCCTTGGATGCATGAATCCATGTTTTAATTTCAATGCATGTTATGTCTTCATCTTGTTTCTATTTTGTTTTTTATCTTTGTTGAAAGCTTTGACCTTGATGTTGTTGTTTCCTTCTTTGTCCTGGACGAGTTGAGCTGCTGGGGTGCACTAGACCGAGCTGAGCTCGTCCAGCATGCACCCAGCCCCTTTTGGCATCATTTTGCAATGCATGCAGGCATAGCTGTGCGCTTCAGCCGTCGCCCCTCACCTTGAACTCCTTCTTGGGTGTGTTGGGCTCAACCCAGTCCCAATGCAGTTGAGACTGGTGCTGCAGCCGTGCGTGGCTTGGGTCATGTAAACACCCCAAATTTTCACTCACCTTCTTGACATCGCCCTCAATCATCATATTTCAGTTCTCCGGAACCCATGAAGGGCAAAATGGTCATTTTCCAAGATTAAACCTTGCAGAAAGTCCAAAATTTCATTCTTGAGCATCAAAATTTCCATATTTTGGTTCAGAGACATCTTCAAATGGCAAAATTTCAAAATCCTTTTTCTGGACAAAAAGCTAGAATTTCCAAGTCCGAGCTCAGAATGATATTTCATAGAACATGTCTTTGCATAGCATTGCATTATTTCACTGCACAGCATGTCATTTTGAGATCCAGAACTCCTGAGTTTCAAAATTGTCCATCCAGATTTGATTTTTAAACTTTTTCAAATTGATTTTTAAAACCCTGGGATTTCAAAATTTCCAATCTTTCCCATTTTACCCCCAGGACTTTGAATTACAAAAATTTTCTCAAGAAAAACAATCTGGATATTTGGATATTGATTTTAAAGATTTTATCTCAAAACTTTTTGCAAAAGATTTTAAATCTCTTTACAAAATTTTTTACTTTTATCCATATTTTTGCTCTGAAAAACCATTTTTTTTTAATTCTTGAAAACAAATAATGTTTTATCTCGTATTTTAAAATAAATGGAGCGGGACCCACCTTGAACTAGTATCACACTCAAATGCGCAGGTATGTTTCTTATTTTCAAGTGGGGCTCACCCAGACAATTTAGAAATTCCTCTATCTAAATTTTCGATATTATTTAAAATAGCCAATGGGCCCACGCATAGGTGGTGCCACGGCCAAACATTCCTAAAAAGAAGAAGATGCGTTCATTGTACCTAGACTTTAGGTAAATGAATGAAATTTTCTTAAAAGCTAAGAAACCGTCCTCTTTTAAAAACATCAAAATTTCAAAATCAATGAGGCGTCGGTTTCACAAATTTTCAAAATTGATAACGGAACCCCAGAAGGGAAAACTGCGATTTTTTTTAGAAAGGGGTTCAAAACCTTTAAAAGAGGGCATTCAGTTAAAAAGAAAGGGGGAGGAGCCGATTGAATGGGAGGCGTTTTTGGGTTTTGCAGGGTCTTCCACCACCATCACCATCCCTCATCCATTTCAGCCCAGCCGCAGGTCTTCCATCTCCAGCCAACTGCTATCCTTCTTCAGCACCAGCAAGCTGCCATCAAACCAAAGGAAGCCTGGCCGATTGAGGCTGAAGAGGGGGGCTAGCCGATTGAGGCTGAAGAGGGGGGCTAGCCGATTGAGGGGGCTGAAGAGAGGGGCTAGCCGATTGAAAGGAAGCCTGGCCGATTGAGGCTAAAAAGAAAGGGGAGGAGCCGATTGAAGAAAGAGGTGTTTTCTGTTTTGCAGAATCTTCCACCACCAGCGCCATTTCCATTGAAGGGGAAGGAGTTTTGCATCCTCATTTCAGCCCAGCCGCAGGATTTCCACCAGGTGCTACCCTTCCTTCAACCCAGCCAATAGAGGTTTTAGCAGAAAATCGCCTTGCCTTCAGCCCATCTTCAGACACAGCCCAGCCAGCGGCTCCCCATCTGCTCTCTTCTCCATTTGGCATGCCAGACTGCAGATATTGGCATGATAGAGCTTCTCCTCCAGTAGTGCTAACATAAATGCTTCTGATTCCAAAGGACAGACACCTATACATCACAGCGTTCTGAGAGGCAATAATGTAGTTGCAAAGTTGCTGATTGCTAGAGGAGCCGATACATTGGCTGTTGATGGAGATGGGAAGACCCCTCTTGAATCTGGTACAGATGCAGGGACCATTAATGATGAAGAATTTTTCATTCTTTTATCAGATACAAACAGATAACGTGGAGGAGCTTAAAGGTATGGATTTCATCTGTATGATAAAGTTGCTATCTCAGTTCATTCCCCAAGGAGGTAAGCTTCTTGCTCATTGCTCAAACAACAGTTGCTTGTGGTTACTCATCAAGAGATGAGATGTTTTTGTGTATTCTTCCACCATCTATCCATAGTAAGATACTACTGGTAGGTTTGGCCACAGTGAAAGTCTTGAACCTGTTGTCATGGGGTATAGTGAATGAAGTATTTAATCATATCCCATTGGTTTAGTTGCTTTGGTTTGTATTTTTAGCCATCCACTGCTGCTTTGCATCATAGGCTTGCCTTGTGGGTTCTCCTGCAAATATTTTCTTTCACAAATGTTTGTATCACCAAGTCTTAGATCATTGTTGTGCACTCGACGGTTGTCAAACTCATCCTCCATGGGAGGTGATAATGTCTTATTTATATCTTTTCTTAATGTGTAAATTTACAAAATTTCATGTTTGTAGTAGCTTTTGTATCAGAAAAATCAGCAAAAAGTTTGAGAAGTACATACAGCAAACTGGGTGGTAAGGGTGATTTTCATTCAAAATCATGAGAAATCTATCAGAAATCATTGGCAATCAGTCATTTTGGCTGTGTGATCGTGATGCTCGTTTTCAGTAAAAAAATGAACATCTAATTTTCAACCTATTCCTGTTTATCAACTAGTTTTGAATGTCAGTTGTAGCTGGAATATTTTATTTTCTGCAATCAATGACTGGTGAATGTTTGTTCCAGCTGAATGTCATTTGTTAATGTTGAGTGGACAAAAAATTTTGACTGGATGGTTGTCTTTGCTGCATCAGCTGTTATTGATGGCTACACTTACACATAATTCTCAGCAAGGGTTAGTGTGAATCTAGAGGTCTATCATGGTTTGATATGATGCTGCATTATGGATTGGATGATTGGGAATTTCTATGAGTTGATGGTCATGCATTTGGTTTCATAAGAAGGTTTTATAACAACTACATTTCCATCATAAAAGTGATTACTTAAATATATTGATTCTTAATCACTATGATTCCTACGCGTTAGTGCTCGCAAGATTGGGATCTTCGTAAGACAATTCAATTATTATGCATTTAACCGATCATCTTTTCTGCAGATGTGCAGTCTTGATAATCGGTCATGTTCATGGATGGATATTTTTATATCCATTCATGATCTATAAACTATCTCTTGCATGCTTTGTTATTGATATATAGGGAAGCTCCATACCCAGTTTTATCGAAAATTACCTTGTAATTTGGAAATTACAGCCTTGTGAAACCCCCTACAGAAACTGTATATACCTGTATTTTCTGATTTTACCCATTATATAGAATTTCTCTTAAATGTGTATATTTTCTTATTATAGGTATATATATATCAATACATATGTATATCTACCTATATGTATACGTATATATGTATATATATACATATATATATATCCCTTCATGTGCATTGGTTATCACATATATTTTTTCTTTCTTTTACTTTTTGTAAATATATCTTTATTATCATATATCATTTATCATAAATTCAAGTATTTCTATATTTACCTGTATATCTTTGTTGTATATAGTATATATACCCATTTCCTTGGTTATTTTGTACTAACTCTTATTTTTGCAGGAAGCTCTAGAAGATGTTGATTCCTTGGTTCCATTTCCATTTTCTTTTACTTTATGTTATGCAATGTAACAATCCAATGTAAACCTTGGAATAAGATTTACTTTTACTGCTTAGATTAGGCCGCATCTCATATAGTTTGATTTCAGTAATATCCTGATTCTATGGTGCATATATCTCAAATTTTCAAAATCCACCGTGGATGAACACGAATGGCACGTGCACCAACTCTTAGAGAGTTGATGAACTCGGTGGAGTCCATATTTACGGCCCTAGTCGGAATATGGACGAGACCCAGATCCATCATCTCTCTACCAGTAACATTGAGCCTACACTCTTGGGCTATCTTGAAAATGCACCTCATATTTCCAATGTTTTCCAAATATTGTGAATTAACTCAAATAAACCCTGAATATATTCATGGCCACAGTCAGAATATATGAAGGATTTACTTTGGCTTAATCCACATTTTTCCAATAAAATTTTCAGAAATCTTTTCAAAAGTGCATTCATTCATTCACATCATCTGCATCATTTGTTTTTCTCATGATTTCTCAAAAGATTTTCACTTCATGGAATCGATTTTCTCAAGAAACTATGATGATTTCCGAAGTTGGATTTTCCCAAATCAAATATTTTCTATGATTTTCCTTAAAATATTATTTTCTTAAGATTCTTTTCAAAGGAATTTCTCATGCTCTCAAGAATCCAAGTTGATTTTCAGATATTAAAAAAAAAAAACCAGATTCTCAGGATTTCAATTTCCTAAGTTTTGAATTTCCTTTTCCAATGAATCTTTCCTATAAATTTTCTATCCTTTTCTTAAGAAAATTCTCAAAATCCAAGTTTTCCTGATAAGTGTTTTTTTTTCTTTTCAAATGTTTATCTTTTCTCAAGAATTCCTTCCATTTTATTGAGATTCTCATTTTTTTATGGTTTTCCAAGTCTTTCTAAGCTTTCTCAAAATTATCCTGAGATCCTCATTTTTCCAAGTATTTCTAAATTTTCTCAAAATTATCCTGAGATTCTCATTTTTTTTAAGTCTTTATAAACTTTCTCAAAATTTTCTTGAGATTCTCCTTTCTTCATGGTTTTCTAAGACTTTATAAACTTTCTCAAGATTTTCTTGAAATTCTCATTTCTGCCTGATTTTCCAAGTCTTTATAAACTTTCTCAAGATTTCAAACCTTCTTCGTCTGAGTTTTCCTGAGAGATTGATTTTCCATATTTTCCTGAGAAATGCTTTTCAACTCCAAATGGTTTCTAAGCATACATCATAATTTTCCAAACCATATTTTACCAAATTTCATAACACATGCCTGAATTCTTTGTGCATTTAGGATAGAACAAAATTTCAATGATTTTACTAAGTCAAGCACAATTTTGGTCCTTGGTTAGATTACCCCTGTTAAAGGCGGCAGGAACGGTCGAACCTCGTACCGACAGGTCGAGCCCCATCCCATGGATTTTCCCGCAATTTTCAAAACGGAGGCGAGTATTTCAAAACAATTTCCAAAATCCGGTCAAGTTTGAATCGCGAAACCATTTCCCTCTCCCATCCGCAAGGAAGGGAAGACGGGGAAAAATTTTGCGACGATAACAGGTTTGGCGACCGTGATGGGACCTGTCCTCGTCTGACCTAAATTATGCTTCACTTAGTTCAATTATCGAAATTATGTTCACAAAATGTCAGCTTTTTACTTTTGCTATCATGCTAATCTAGGAGCCTAGATTCTGACCTAGCTGACATTGACTGCATATAGACTAGGCATGGTTTGGTAGGACCAGATTGAGGAGAAATTTTCATGCTCACAAAGACTTAGGTCTAAACACAACTCTCCTCAATTTAGGATATGAATGCAAACAATGTATGCTCCTTCAAAGTTTTCAAAATCTATCTCTAGGTCTTAGAGCCCTCTATTTCTTGCATGTGATCATTTTTTCAAACCTCCATTACCTATCATTACCCGGTCTTCACGTTGCTGGGCTCTCTTCCAGAACCCTAGTTCGGGACAGAGCCTCACAACTGGGCCAACTATTTGGGTTAACACCCCCCTACCATGTACCGCGGGCCACAGTCCGAAGTATATCGGTAGGCGCTCAAGGATGTTGGAAAACCTTACCTTAGAACCGGAGTTGAAATTATATGCTACGTACCTCGGATTTTGGTTCGGGTATATCGGCATAACTAGATTGGACAAAGATGATCTGAACCTAGAGTTAGGATTAAGGTCCTACAGTTGTTTTCAAAATAATGCATCTAGAGTCAGCCTTTGAGGGAGTGCTGTATGTGCATAAATGTTTGTGCAGGATGTGATTGTTCTTATATTACCTCTATTTTCCTAAAATATTTTCAAATACCCATATTCTCATCTTTTCCTTTATTTTCTCAAACCCTGGAAGATTTTCCCAAATATCCAATTTCTTTCAAAACTCCAGGTGATTTTTCATTCTTCCGTTCCACTGGATCTCGAATTTCCAGCTGCATTTTTTTTATCCTGCCTGCAATTTTTCAAAATCATATGTTTCTCTCCTTGAATTTTCAATTCTTTTGTCTATTTGCAAAAAATTCTTCATCTTATTTTCCTCGTGCATACCTTGACTATCGCGGTGAAAATTGTTTACCCACTTGCCTTCTCCTTATTCTAAATCCGTTCGCGGATTGTTTTTCCAAGAGATATCTTTTTCCTTCAAAATGGTATTTTCCTCGTGGTTGACGACCTCGCCTAGGTAACAAGGCACATTTTCCGTTGTTATTTCTCTTACAAAGAATGACAATACAATTGTCGTGATTTCAGCGATGACTCCATCCCTAGTAATGGGATATTCTTCCAATTGTCTACCATATCATCAATAATCATTTTTTTTCCCAATCCAAAATTTCCTCAGAGTCTAATCAAGACTTCATCCTGCAGAGAGCATCCACCGCATTTGATGGTTCGAACAAGGTCAGGAAGAAGAACCACATCACCACAGTACTCGTCGGCCTCAGAAGAAGAGATGGACTCCCCGTGATCCGAAAAGAGTCAAGAGCAACAGCAAGGGGAGGATGGCATAGACCCACAGATGTATGCCATGTTCCAGAAAATGATGACCAAAATAATGAGTGAATAGGCTGGGACCAGTGCAGAGAAGAACCCATTCAGAGAGAAGTTCCATGGGCACAAGGATAAGAAGACTTCCAAGAAGCAAGTTCAGCCAGAGGAAATTTCAGATGAATCAGAATCAGAGGAAGACACCGATGAAGCATATGAGGTGCCTCTGGCATTTCAAAAACAGGACCGAGAACAAAGGAGGAGTCGCAAATCAAAGAATCAAGTTGCAGAAGAGCCCCTGCAGTCACAGTTAAAAGAAATGGCCAAGATAGTCAAAGATCTACAGGTTCGGGATAAAGGCAAGAAAGTCTTCACTAGTGAGGACTTCTATGATGGCCTAGAAGGAGACGAAGATCTGGAAAATCTGCCTCATAAATTCATCAAGTTCGATGGTTCTGGTGATCCCAAAGCCCATCTCGCCATGTTCTTCGCCGAATGCTCCAAATTCAAGAGAGACAATAGGGCTCTATTTCTCTGTTTTCCTCGTAGCCTAGAAGGCACTGCCGCCAAGTGGTACTCCGAGCATATCAATCCAATCGAGCTACGAGAATTCGATAAGGTGGTCAACCTATTCATTGAGCGATTTCTGTTCAATACTGAAGCGCTCCCAACATTGAGCCATCTCTGCAATCTAAGGCAGAATGAAAATGAAAAGGCAAGGGACTTCATTCGCAGATGGAGAGAGACCTGCAACAAAATGAGGGATCCTATATCAGAAAGGCATGCTTTATCCTTAATCCTCAACAATTTTTCGCAACCTCTGAGAGGATTAATCTCTACCTCACCCTCCAAGTCTTTCGTTGAACTCATTGAACGAGCTGAATGGCTCGAAATGGGAGTAGAGAATGGAGTCTATGAAGGCCTTACCATTGCAAGAAACAGTCAAGATGCCAAAAAGAAGGCTCACTTCACTTTTTCGGCCAAATCTTTCAATGCAAGCAAAGGCAACAAGAATGATCATGGCAACGGTTTGGAGAGAATCAAAAGGCAAAAAGGGAAGGACATCAACAGTGATAAACCTCTCCAATCCAGCCCTCAGCATCAAAAGAAAGATCAGGAAAAATCAAAGCGCAAAGACTGGAGAACTGATCGAGAATTCACCCCTCTGGATCAGACACTCGAGAGTATATTCGAGTATATGCTTGAGAAAGACCTTGTTCGGTTGCCTAAAGCTAGTGATCCTCCAGCAATTATGGGCAGATTCAAAGAACAGTTTTGCAAGTTTCATCGAGCAGTAGGGCACGATACAGAAAACTGCTTTGTCCTTAAGAACATTGTTCAAGACTGCATTGACAAGAAGCTCCTCGTTGAAGTGGAAAAGAGGACTAGTCATCCTAACTAAGTTTTTTTTCCACAATCATTCCAAGAAGATGACAATGCCAACAATTTCCCATTTTTTATCTTGCTTTTTCAAAAAGAATAATGTAATCCCATTCTCCTTCCTTGATTTTAAAGCATCAATAAAGTCATCGAATTTCAATAGCTTGGCACCATTTTATTTTCGTCTCTTTCCTTTTTCACAAATATGTCTCTTGTAAGGAATGATCTTGAGGACGTCCCTCAATCAAGAACCATGTCACTTTATTCCTCGATTATCCTTCTTTGTATTCAAAATCTTTCTCCCTAGTTACACTGGGGCATGTTTTTGAAAAATCTATCTTTACCTCAAAACATCCTATATGCAGGCAGGATAAACCAATCTCTCATTTTGCATATATATGCACTCACTTGCATTAATTTTGCATTCATTTACATGTCATATGCATTTGTATTTGCATCTCATTTTGCATCAATTCTGCATCCATTTTTTTCCCCTTCAGGTTAAGGGATAAACCTGAATCATTTTCCATAATTCTTCCAATTTCGACCCTCTGGTCATCCAATTCTTCAATTTCGACCTCCGGGTCATCCAATCTCCAATTTTCAAACTACCAAAATTCTCAATTTCGACCGCCAGGTCATCTAATTTCCATTCCCCGTTCAAGATAAGTGGATAATCCTGAAACCATTCATAGAAGCGATTCAACTCTCTATAATGGTCCTCGTTCTTCATTGAACTGTTAGTGTTCCAAGTGAACTGATAGTCGTTCTTCATTGAACTGATAGTGTTCCAAGTGAACTGATAGTCGTTCTTCATTGAACTGATAGTGTTCCAAGTGAACTGATAGTTGTTCTTCATTGAACTGATAGTGTTCCAAGTGAACTGATAGTCGTTCTTCATTGAACTGATAGTGTTCCAAGTGAACTGATAGTCGTTCTTCATTGAACTGATAGTGTTCCAAGTGAATTGATAGTTGTTCTTCATTGAACTGATAGTGTTCCAAGTGAACTGATAGTTGTTCTTCATTGAACTGATAGTGTTCCAAGTGAACTGATAGTCGTTCTTCATTGAACTGATAGTGTTCCAAGTGAACTGATAGTCGTTCTTCATTGAACTGATAGTGTTCCAAGTGAACTGATAGTTGTTCTTCATTGAACTGATAGTGTTCCAAGTGAACTGATAGTCGTTCTTCATCGAACTGATACTGTTCCAAGTGAACTGATAGTCGTTCTTCATCGAACTGATAGTCGTTCTTCATTGAACTGATAGTCGTTCTTTATTGAACTGATAGTGTTCCAAGTGAACTGATAGTCGTTCTTCATTGAACTGATAGTGTTCCAAGCGAACTGATAGTCGTTCTTCATTGAACTGATATAGTTCTCAGCGAACCGATGGTCGTTCTTAATTGAACTGATATTGTTCCCAATAAACTGATAATCACCTCCTTTGGGGAAAGGAGAGGATAATTTTTGTCACGGATGCGTTAAACCAGACTTCAAATGCTCTTTTTCACCTAGGATTTCAAGAAAACTTTGTCAATTTGTCAATCAAATTATTTGTTGATTTCAGAACTTTATTGCACAAATTTTTACCTCAGTTTACCTTCAGTATTACTTCCAAAAAGGCAAAGCTTTTGTGAAGAAGGATTCAAAATCCAAATTCTTTCTATTGGCCAACCAAAGGGACGAAGGATAAATCCTTGACATGGCTAAAAAAGAAGATTCAATGTTTTTGCAAAGCCATAGATGATTGATATTGATCGCAGTCAATGGCACATTTTTAAAGACCATTCTTGTGAAAATGAGGCAGTGGACATATCCTGAGCGCTAGAAAAAGAGAGAATTCATCCAAGCCCTACCTCCTTAAAATCACCTAAGTTGTAATTCAATATCCGCAAAGGGATCTCTCAATTGTCGTCAAGATGAAGGCGAATTAAGCGAGTAGACTCTCGGGGCCAAAGAAGATTTGAAACATCTCCAAGATGACGGAGTTTGTGACGGATCCTTCCAGGGAAAGTCCAAAGCACTGTCGAGATGAAGGCAGATGCGATGAACCTCCCGACAATCCCTAAAAGATATTTAATTTCAGCTATCCTTCAAAAAAAAAAAAAAAAAAATCTCCAGCCAAGACACCAATATCGTTAAAGAAGGATCGAAACATCTCCAAGTTGAAGGAGTTTGCGACGTACCCTTCCAAAAAAAAGAGAGAGAGGAAAAAGAAAGAGAGAAAAAGTCAAAACATCTCCAAAATGAAGGAGAATGTAGCCAAAAGCCAAAAAAAAAAAAAAAGGCCAAAAGAGTGCAGAAAGATTATCATGAGAGAAGATCCCAGGATATCAAACTGCCAAATTTATCAAGAATCTTCTTTAAATTTATGAAATTCTATTATCAATATTCTTTCATCAACTGCTTTCATAATATCAAATTCTCTTTCCTGTTCATATCAAGGAAATGGATAGCTTCCTTAAAGAAGGTCAATTACAAGCAATTTGGATTCCAAATCTTGATTCTATGAAGTCAATCCTGTTTGGAGGTAATATTTCAGGTAGAAAAGAAGGAATATTTTCACAACAATGAGCATCTTTTTCAATTACTTTGAATCAACAAAATTTTCAACATTTTGACAATATTTTCTAGCTATCCTGACGTTAAGTGAGAGCTTGATGTCCATATTGATGCATCTTGACCCCTTTGAGAGATTTTCCTTTGTCATCTTTCGCATTGTCGAAAGAATCGCCTTGTTCCTTTGGATTGCCTTTTGTCATCTTTCGCGTTGTCGAAAGACTCGCCTTATTCCTTTGGATTACCTTTATCATCTTTCGCGTTGTCGAAAGAATTGCCTTATTCCTTTGGATTGCCTTTGTCATCTTTCGCGTTGTCGAAAGACTCGCCTTATTCCTTTGGATTACCTTTGTCATCTTTTGCATTGTCGAAAGAATCACCTTGTTCCTTTGGATCGCCTTTTTATCTTTCGCGTTGTCGAAAGACTCGCCTTTTTCCTTCGGATTACCCTTTGTTATCTTTCGCGTTGCCGAAAGAGTTGCCTTATTCTTCGTTGGAAAAATTGCCTTATTCATCTTTTGCATTGTCAAAAGAGTTGCCTTACTCTTCTCTGAAAGAGTTTGCCTTGTCTGTCTTTCGCGTTGCCGAAAGAGTTGCCTTATTCTTCGTTGGAAAAATTGCCTTATTCATCTTTTGCGTTGTCAAAAGAGTTGCCTTACTCTTCTCTAAAATAGTTTGCCTTGTCTGTCTTTCACGTTGTCGAAAGAGTTACCTTATTCTCGTCAAAAGATTGCCATATCCATTTTTCACATTGTCGAAATAGTCGTCTTACTCCTTACCTTCATATTTCACGATGATGAAAATTCACCGGATCGTCTTGATCATTTTCCAAAATTGCCTCTTACAATTTCATTTCCATCGCCTTGTTCATCTTCAAGAAAAGTTGTCTTATTCACCTTCCAAAATTCTATTTTCCACACGATCAGGATAAGGGTATAAACCTGAGCCTCAATCAAAGAGGTATTTCATTTTCCGCCCAATCAGGATAAGGGTACAAACCTGAGCCTCAACCAAAGAGGTATTTCATTTTCTGCCCAATCAGGTTAAGGGTACAAACCTGAGTCTCATTTCGATGAGATATTCCGTTCCTCAATCAGGTTAAGGGTCAAACCCGAGCTTCGTTCCATGCGAGGTATTTTGTCCCATCCAGGTCAAGGGCATCAACCTGAACTATGCTCTCATAGAGCAAATCTTTCCTCTTCATTCTCCATTTCATATCTACCATCTTCCTCGGGCTAATTTCTTCATACCCAGTCAGATCCTTCTAACTAGGGCATTTTTATATAGCCCAAATTTGGTGTGTTTTCTTTGCCACTAAGCTCGACCATAAGCCGGCTTAGCAGCAAAGAGGGGGATCTGTAAACACCCCAAATTTTCACTCACCTTCTTGACATCGCCCTCAATCATCATATTTCAGTTCTCCGGAACCCTTGAAGGGAAAAATGGTCATTTTTCAAGATTAAACCTTGCAGAAAGTCCAAAATTTCATTCTTGAGCATCAAAATTTCCATATTTAGGTTCAGAGACATCTTCAAATGGCAAAATTTCAAAATCCTTTTTCTGGACAAAAAGCTAGAATTTCCAAGTCCGAGCTCAGAATGATATTTCATAGAACATGTCTTTGCATAGCATTGCATTATTTCACTGCACAGCATGTCATTTTGAGATCCAGAACTCCTGAGTTTCAAAATTGTCCATCCAGATTTGATTTTTAAACTTTTTCAAATTGATTTTTAAAACCCTGGGATTTCAAAATTTCCAATCTTTCCCATTTTACCCCCAGGACTTTGAATTACAAAAATTTTCTCAAGAAAAACAATCTGGATATTTGGATATTGATTTTAAAGATTTTATCTCAAAACTTTTTGCAAAAGATTTTAAATCTCTTTACAAAATTTTTTACTTTTATCCATATTTTTGCCCTGAAAAACCATTTTTTTTTAATTCTTGAAAACAAATAATGTTTTATGTCGTATTTTAAAATAAATGGAGCGGGACCCACCTTGAACTAGTATCACACTCAAATGCTCAGGTATGTTTCTTATTTTCAAGTGGGGCTCACCTAGACAATTTAGAAATTCCTCTATCTAAATTTTCGATATTATTTAAAATAGCCAATGGGCCCACGCATAGGTGGTGCCACGGCCAAACATTCCTAAAAAGAAGAAGATGCGTTCATTGTACCTAGACTTTAGGTAAATGAATGAAATTTTCTTAAAAGCTAAGAAACCGTCCTCTTTTAAAAACATCAAAATTTCAAAATCAATGAGGCGTCGGTTTCACAAATTTTCAAAATTGATAACGGAACCCCAGAAGGGAAAACTGTGATTTTTTTTTAGAAAGGGGTTCAAAACCTTTAAAAGAGGGCATTCAGTTAAAAAGAAAGGGGGAGGAGCCGATTGAATGGGAGGCGTTTTTGGGTTTTGCAGGGTCTTCCACCACCATCACCATCCCTCATCCATTTCAGCCCAGCCGCAGGTCTTCCATCTCCAGCCAACTGCTATCCTTCTTCAGCACCAGCAAGCTGCCATCAAACCAGAGGAAGCCTGGCCGATTGAGGCTGAAGAGGGGGGCTAGCCGATTGAGGGGGCTGAAGAGAGGGGCTAGCCGATTGAAAGGAAGCCTGGCCGATTGAGGCTAAAAAGAAAGGGGAGGAGCCGATTGAAGAAAGAGGTGTTTTCTGTTTTGCAGAATCTTCCACCACCAGCGCCATTTCCATTGAAGGGGAAGGAGTTTTGCATCCTCATTTCAGCCCAGCCGCAGGATTTCCACCAGGTGCTACCCTTCCTTCAACCCAGCCAGCAGAGGTTTTAGCAGAAAATCGCCTTGCCTTCAGCCCATCTTCAGACACAGCCCAGCCAGCGGCTCCCCATCTGCTCTCTTCTCCATTTGGCATGCCAGACTGCAGATATTGGCATGATAGAGCTTCTCCTCCAGTAGTGCTAACATAAATGCTTCTGATTCCAAAGGCCAGACACCTATACATCACAGCGTTCTGAGAGGCAATAATGTAGTTGCAAAGTTGCTGATTGCTAGAGGAGCCGATACATTGGCTGTTGATGGAGATGGGAAGACCCCTCTTGAATCTGGTACAGATGCAGGGACCATTAATGATGAAGAATTTTTCATTCTTTTATCAGATACAAATAGATAACATGGAGGAGCTTAAAGGTATGGATTTCATCTGTATGATAAAGTTGCTATCTCAGTTCATTCCCCAAAGAGGTAAGCTTCTTGCTCATTGCTCAAACAGCAGTTGCTTGTGGTTACTCATCAAGAGATGAGATGTTTTTGTGTATTCTTCCACCATCTATCCATAGTAAGATACTACTGGTAGGTTTGGCCATAGTGAAAGTCTTGAACCTGTTGTCATGGGGTATAGTGAATGAAGTATTTAATCATATCCCATTGGTTTAGTTGCTTTGGTTTGTATTTTTAGCCATCCACTGCTGCTTTGCATCATAGGCTTGCCTTGTGGGTTCTCCTGCAAATATTTTCTTTCACAAATGTTTGTATCACCAAGTCTTAGATCATTGTTGTGCACTCGACGGTTGTCAAACTCATCCTCCATGGGAGGTGATAATGTCTTATTTATATCTTTTCTTAATGTGTAAATTTACAAAATTTCATGTTCGTAGTAGCTTTTGTATCAGAAAAATCAGCAAAAAGTTTGAGAAGTACATACAGCAAACTGGGTGGTAAGGGTGATTTTCATTCAAAATCATGAGAAATCTATCAGAAATCATTGGCAATCAATCATTTTGGCTGTGTGATCGTGATGCTCGTTTTCAGTAAAAAAATGAACATCTAATTTTCAACCTATTCCTGTTTATCAACTAGTTTTGAATGTCAGTTGTAGCTGGAATATTTTATTTTCTGCAATCAATGACTGGTGAATGTTTGTTCCAGCTGAATGTCATTTGTTAATGTTGAGTGGACAAAAAATTTTGACTGGATGGTTGTCTTTGCTGCATCAGCTGTTATTGATGGCTACACTTACACATAATTCTCAGCAAGGGTTAGTGTGAATCTAGAGGTCTATCATGGTTTGATATGATGCTGCATTATGGATTGGATGATTGGGAATTTCTATGAGTTGATGGTCATGCATTTGGTTTCATAAGAAGGTTTTATAACAACTACATTTCCATCATAAAAGTGATTACTTAAATATATTGATTCTTAATCACTATGATTCCTACGCGTTAGTGCTCGCAAGATTGGGATCTTCGTAAGACAATTCAATTATTATGCATTTAACCCATCATCTTTTCTGCAGATGTGCAGTCTTGATAATCGGTCATGTTCATGGATGGATATTTTTATATCAATTCATGATCTATAAACTATCTCTTGCATGCTTTGTTATTGATATATAGGGAAGCTCCATACCCAGTTTTATCGAAAATTACCTTGTAATTTGGAAATTACAGCCTTGTGAAACCCCCTACAGAAACTGTATATACCTGTATTTTCTGATTTTACCCATTATATAGAATTTCTCTTAAATGTGTATATTTTCTTATTATAGGTATATATATATCAATACATATGTATATCTACCTATATGTATACGTATATATGTATATATATACATATATATATATCCCTTCATGTGCATTGGTTATCACATATATTTTTTCTTTCTTTTACTTTTTGTAAATATATCTTTATTATCATATATCATTTATCATAAATTCAAGTATTTCTATATTTACCTGTATATCTTTGTTGTATATAGTATATATACCCATTTGCTTGGTTATTTTGTACTAACTCTTATTTTTGCAGGAAGCTCTAGAAGATGTTGATTCCTTGGTTCCATTTCCATTTTCTTTTACTTTATGTTATGCAATGTAACAATCCAATGTAAACCTTGGAATAAGATTTACTTTTACTGCTTAGATTAGGCCGCATCTCATATAGTTTGATTTCAGTAATATCCTGATTCTATGGTGCATATATCTCAAATTTTCAAAATCCACCGTGGATGAACACGAATGGCACGTGCACCAACTCTTAGAGAGTTGATGAACTCGGTGGAGTCCATATTTACGGCCCTAGTCGGAATATGGACGAGACCCAGATCCATCATCTCTCTACCAGTAACATTGAGCCTACACTCTTGGGCTATCTTGAAAATGCACCTCATATTTCCAATGTTTTCCAAATATTGTGAATTAACTCAAATAAACCCTGAATATATTCATGGCCACAGTCAGAATATATGAAGGATTTACTTTGGCTTAATCCACATTTTTCCAATAAAATTTTCAGAAATCTTTTCAAAAGTGCATTCATTCATTCACATCATCTGCATCATTTGTTTTTCTCATGATTTCTCAAAAGATTTTCACTTCATGGAATCGATTTTCTCAAGAAACTATGATGATTTCCGAAGTTGGATTTTCCCAAATCAAATATTTTCTATGATTTTCCTTAAAATATTATTTTCTTAAGATTCTTTTCAAAGGAATTTCTCATGCTCTCAAGAATCCAAGTTGATTTTCAGATATTAAAAAAAAAAAACCAGATTCTCAGGATTTCAATTTCCTAAGTTTTGAATTTCCTTTTCCAATGAATCTTTACTATAAATTTTCTATCCTTTTCTTAAGAAAATTCTCAAAATCCAAGTTTTCCTGATAAGTGTTTTTTTTTTCTTTTCAAATGTTTATCTTTTCTCAAGAATTCCTTCCATTTTCCTGAGATTCTCATTTTTTTATGGTTTTCCAAGTCTTTCTAAGCTTTCTCAAAATTATCCTGAGATCCTCATTTTTCCAAGTATTTCTAAATTTTCTCAAAATTATCCTGAGATTCTCATTTTTTTTAAGTCTTTATAAACTTTCTCAAAATTTTCCTGAGATTCTCCTTTCTTCATGGTTTTCTAAGACTTTATAAACTTTCTCAAGATTTTCTTGAAATTCTCATTTCTGCCTGATTTTCCAAGTCTTTATAAACTTTCTCGAGATTTCAAACCTTCTTCGTCTGAGTTTTCCTGAGAGATTGATTTTCCATATTTTCCTGAGAAATGCTTTTCAACTCCAAATGGTTTCTAAGCATACATCATAATTTTCCAAACCATATTTTACCAAATTTCATAACACATGCCTGAATTCTTTGTGCATTTAGGATAGAACACAATTTCAATGATTTTACTAAGTCAAGCACAATTTTGGTCCTTGGTTCGATTACCCCTGTTAAAGGCGGCAGGAACGATCGAACCTCGTACCGACAGGTCGAGCCCCATCCCATGGATTTTCCCGCAATTTTCAAAACGGAGGCGAGTATTTCAAAACAATTTCCAAAATCCTGTCAAGTTTGAATCGCGAAACCATTTCCCTCTCCCATCCGCAAGGAAGGGAAGACGGGGAAAAATTCTGCGACGATAACAGGTCACAGTGTGACCAGGTCCCATTAGCTCTGGGAAGTCGTGGCTTCTAGCAAAAATTTTTATGTCATCATTTTGTTTTTGTTTTTTTTTTTGGGTTTCATGGTTGGCGCATGACCAACCGGTTTCAGCTTGCAGGTTGGGGCCGGCCCATGGCAGGCGCCCCACTCTTTTCCTTCAGTTTGGGTTTGAGCCATAGGCTCTAGCCCTTGGTTCTAGGATGGCACGGTATGGTCCCGCGAACCAGACCCTTTAGCCATCCTTGCATAACCCGGTTTGGAGTTGGGCGCATTGCGATTGGCCCGCGCGCCCAACCTATGAAGCATAATATACATAATAAGTATATTTCAGTGTTAAAGAAATTCTTATGTATCATTTATTCCTTTTTTTTTGGTTTTCGACTTGGGCTATGGTGCCGGTCTAAACCAGGGGTTCAGACCAGCACTACAGCCTGGGTTGATCAGCTGGGTGCGCACCACTTGGGTGATGTGCACCCTTGGCGTTTCAGTTATATCTAGTGGGTGCAGGTCTGAACCGAGGTTCAGACCTGAACCTTTGGCAGTCGTGGTGGCACTCGGTGCAAGCCATGTCTCCTCGTTGTTGGAGCCGGGTGCCAGCCGCTTAGTGCTGGACACCTCGGGCCTCCCATCGGCTGAGCCACTTAGGGCTCAGGTCTGAACTGAAAAGTTCAGACCTTAGCATGTTGTAATAGCCGTCTGGTCCTCTAGACCAGACATCTTGGTCAGCCTTAGTGCCCCTTTCCACTAGGATAGCCGATTGACCCTTGTCGATGGCTTGACTCAACCCCCAATCGAACCCTTTGACAGTCTGGTCTGAACCATGAGTCAGACCAGAATCTTTTAGCTTGCATGACAGCCTAGTCTGAAGGACCAGACCAACGTTTTAGTTGGAGCTCTTTGGTAGCAAGTGTGTGGATCCTTGTGTTGGCACACTTGCAGCCCCGTAATGCCACTAATGTGGCTGTCAACACTTTTCTTTCAAAACCAGCACGAACCTACTTCGAACCGAACCATATTAGGATCAAACTAGTTTTTGTCTTGCCCCGCACCCTTCTCGCACTTCGGTTAGGGCATTAGCATGCGTGCACATGCCTTGGGATGCACCAAGTTTGAGTAGATTTATTTATATATATATATATATTTATTTATATATATATATATGTAGATATATATGTGTAAGTGTGAATGTATATATATGTATATACGTGTACATATATATATAAGGAACGTGCCTCATCAAGTATATTTATAAATGTGGATATATATATATTAAAACACATAAATGGTTGTTTCTGAGTGACCGAATGGACACCCGTCCAAGCATTTTCCTCAGAAATTTTTACACTCTGAACTGAGTATAAATTTCTATAGTGTTGTTTTACGTTCGTTTTGACAAACGATTCGTTTCAGGTCCGCAGGCCCGGCACCCCGAATCGTGGTAATGCCAATGTAATACCCATTAAATGGGTTAATTTCAGAAATCACCTTCGACACGTATGTGTGTCGTACTGCGTAAGGAAAACCCTTACGTCTTGGTTAATGTTCAACAAACTAGTTAAGTAAGCAATTGAACACTATTGTAAACCCTTGTACTTAGAGACTACATTTATTTGATGTCACAAGTATTGTTCAGTGCTTTGTTTCGGGTCTGCAGGCGCGGTACCCCATACCGTGGAAATAGCTAATGTTATTCCCATAAGATGGGAATATCCCAGATTTCACTATAAACATGTAAGTGTGTTGAACCATGTGTGAAAACATTGTTAAATTCAATCACAACACTAAAGTATGCAAAATAGTACATTTTGACTGTGAAAATTATTACATGTTATGCAAAATGCCAATGTTAATGATTTAGAGAAAATGTTTTATATAATGAAAATTTGATAAAATGTGATATGCATGGAATTGCATATTTGTTTGTATACTTATTTGTCTCTCAAAAATGAAATAATGCAATGCCTTTGTTACTTATAATTGTGCAAAAGTTAGTAATCATATGGTACTTCTACACTTTGCACGTAGCACATCCTGACACTGTTACTGAATAGTGCGTACCTCGGTTGGTACACTGCTTGAGGCATTGGTAAGCACACCAGGTGCACTTACTTCATGAAATGACAAGAATGAAATCTGAACACCATAGGGTATGAATGAAAATGACTTGTTTTGAGCTCGGTTGGAGTCCTTGGGCAGTGGCCCATGTGTTGTGAATAGACTCTTATGTGAATATACCCTGAATCAGAAATAAATAATATGGTGTTGTGACTGCTTTCACGAGCAGTGTGCTTTCTTGGCCACGTGAGGCTGAGCACGTGGATGGGCAGGCCAAGTCCTCGTTTTGCGTACCCCGCGGGGACCACGAGGCAAAATCCTCGTTGAGAGGTATGATTAAACAATGAGCCTAAGAAAGATAAACCTGCTTCGCCCCATTCACAAAATGGTTCACCTTGGAGAGGGTGGATGGTACAACCCTGAGTGACTTGTCGTTACTACGACATGTGTTTTGACAGGAGTTGTAGCGTCCTTTGACCTCCAGTCACTCAGAGTCAGGGAGGTCGAGGTTACCTTTTTAGGACCTCACTACTGCAGTAGTATGGATTGCAATCCTTGCTTATGCGAGTGTTTTGTCCCAGCTGTGTGCTGCTCGCATGAGGTTGACTCGGTCTGTAGCTTCCCGGGTTATCACACTAGAAATTGATTAACAGACGCCGGTTGCATGTCTCACAGAATGCGAGGTTCCTTTGCGTACCCGAAGGAGTAATCAGAAGAACTTAAAGACTAACCAAACAACTGAGTTAATGTAGTTGCTACTTTACTTGTTCTGTAGTCTTTACTTCAGTTACTTTACTTATTTCAATTGTTACTTGGTTACTTTACTTGTACATCACTTGTTACAGTCTGTTACTGCTTTGAGTACTTGCTTTACAGCTAGTTCAGCTTGTTACTTTTCAGTTGACTAGTACTTGTCACTTTCGCACTTACCTGACACAGGCACTTACACTTGTTAATTTTGTTTCTGCTTTTCCTTGTTAGAATTGATATATATATATGCTTGTGGTTGTTTCTTCACCACCTCGCAAGAGACTTGACCCAGTTTTATGGGGATGTAGGTGACGAATAGGTGCAGTGCTGATGTGATGATACACGGTGGAGGCTTAGAGGACCCACACTTGATCTGCACATCCTGTCCCTCGTTGTTTTGGGTTTTTGGGATTTGATCGGGATATATTCCCTGTTTGAGACTTGTACTCTTATTTTGTTAACTTTAAATTGTTGAATTGTATACCCTTTTAACGTTGTAGTTATACTTTTGTTCACACTGTTGTTTACTTATTGCACTTATCTGTGGCCGTCCAGACTCACGGCTTTGTTGTTTTCCTCACACTTTGCTTTCAGCTGTTTTCTAGTTAATCCTTTTAAAAAAAAAAATCACAGAAAATTCTAAGTTTTTCCAAAGTCCGGGTTTGGGGCACCGCAGATCTTGGTATCAGAGCTGAGTTAAGTGTGGTTCGAGCTTCATCGTGCATCGTCCATTGCACTGTAAGTATAAGTTAAGCTTTGTTTATTTCATTATATCCTGCTTTTAGTTAGTATTGTGTGTTTGGTTCTCTGTGTGGGTTAGATGTCGACGAACCCGAGCTATGACAAGATTTTGGAAGCTCTCCAGAACCTGACTGGAGGCAAAGAGGCCTTGAGTGGAGCTGTGCAACATTTGGCACGTTGCGTGCATATGTTGGCACCTCCCTGTGCCAGATGTTTGGTAGATCACGCGGGACAAATTTGTCCCTGTGAGTTGGCTGATTTCCCCTACTGCAATCTTCATGGGCAAGTTGAGGATGAATGCCATACGAAGCAGAGGGATGAGCTCTGGACGAGCAACGCTGATGACATTGAGGATGTATCTTCGGTTACTGGACCACTAGTTGTGGAAGTGGATAGCCAAGACGGAGATAGGCATGGAGCGATAGATTCTCCCCAGTATTCTCCCGAGTCTTATCCATATGTTGTTTTCTCAGAGTATGTGCCGCCGGTACAGATGGAAGTTCAGGAGATTTCTGACACACCGCTGAGGAATCCTGCTTCTCCTTCTCGTGTCAGGCCGAGTGTGGCGCCCCAAACCCTGACTTTGGAAAAACTTGGAATTTTCAGTGATTTTTTTTGAAAGGTTTAAATAGAAAAACCAACGGAAAGCAGGTGTGGGAAAAACAACAAAGCCGCAAGTCTGGGCGGGCACCACAGGTGAGTGCATCAAGCAACTAACAGTGTGACAAAAGTGTAACTGTAAAGTAAAAAGGGTAAACACCCCAACAGTATGAAGAGTTACAAAATATATGTACAAGTCTCAAAATAGGGATTACATCCCGAACAAAAATCCTAAAACCCAAAACCACCAAGTACAGGAAATGCAGGTCAAGTGTGGGTCCTCCGAGCCTCCACCGTGTATCATCGCATCGGCACTATACCTGTTCGTCACCTACATCCCCATAAAACGGGGTCAGTCCTCTTGCGAGGTGATTGAAGAAACAACCACAAGCAGTTATAAATCATGTAAAAAGAAAAGTAGTAACAGAGCTGACAAGTGTAAGTGCTGTGTCAGGAAGGTGCGAACGTGACAAGTACTAGTCAACTAGAAGGTAACAAGCTGAAGTAGCAGTAGAGTAAGTACTCAAAGCAGTAACAACCGTAACAAGTGCTGAACGGCAAAGTAACCAAGTAACAACTGAAGTAAGTAAGGTAACCAAAGTAAAGTCCACAAAACAAGTAAAGTAACAACTACTGTAAGTTAGCTGATTGGTTAGTCTTTAGGTTATTCTGATTACTCCTTCGGGTATGCGAAGGAAACCTCACATTCTGTGAGACATGCACCCGGCGTATGTGATTCAATTATAGTGTGGTAACAGGGGAAGCTACAGACCGAGTCAACCACATGCGAGCAACACACGGCTAGGAGAAAACACTCGCATAGGTAAGGATTGCAATCCATACTACTGCAGTAGTGAGGTCCTAAGAAGGCAACCTCGACCTCCCTGACTCTGAGTGACCGGAGGCCAAAGGACGCTACAGCTCCTATCAAAACACGTGTCGTAGTAACGACAAGTCACTCAGGGTTGTACCATCCACCCTCTCCCAAGGTGAACCATTTTGTGAATGGGGCGAAGCAGGTTTATCTTTCTTAGGCTCATGTTCATTCATACCTCACAATGAGGAATTTGCCTCGTGTACCCTGTAGGGTACGCAAAATGAGAACTTGGCCTGCCCATTCACGTGCTCAGCCTCACGCGGCCAACGGAGCACACTGCTCGTGAAAGCAGTCACAACACCATATTATTATTTATGTTTAGGGTATATCACACAAGAGTCCGTTACAACACAAGGGCCACCACCCAAGGACTCCAACTGAGCCCACAACAAGTTATTTTGTTTATTCATACCTTATGGTGTTTGATCTTTCTATTCTTTTTATTTGTTGAAGTAAGTGCACATGGTGCGCTTACCAATGCCTCAAGCGATGTACCTCCTCAGGGTACGCACTACTCAGTAACAGTGTCAGGATGTACCAAGTGCAAGGTGCAAAGGTAACATGAGCTTTGTATCATTTGCACAATAAAGTTATCAGAGGCATTGCATAATATTAAAATGCACAATATTGCCTATTTTAGTGTTAAGATTGCATTTATCAATATTCCATACGTATGGGAATTACATTTGCATTCTCAAGGGTTTGAAATTGAACTTATCTATATTTTCATCTTATGGGAATAACATTTGCATTTCCCGAGGGTTGGAAGTTGAACTTAACCAACATCCCGTCTAATGGGAATAACATTGGTCTTCCCAAGGTGGATCGTCACTCCTGCAGGGTAGGTGTAATTGTGATCCAAAGGATCATTACACGTGGTTCAACACACTTATGTGTGTACAACAAGTCTGGGATAATCCATCTTATCGGAATAACATTAGATATTCCCACGGTATGGGTGCCGCGCCGGCAGATCCGAAACAACACTTGTAATTTTAAATAACGAAGTCTCTAAGCTTGTGAAGTTACAATAATGACCAAAGCATACCGTTATGGTCTGTCGAATGTAAACCAAGGCATAAGGGTTTTTCCTTACGCGACACGACACACATACGTGTCGAAGGTGATTCTGAAGTAACCCATCTAATGGGGATTACATTAGCATTACCACGGTTCGGGGTGCCGCGCCCGCGGACCCGAAACACCCGTTCGCCAAACCGAAAGTAGGACAACAATGTAATTCATACCTGGCTCAGAGTGTGGAAAACATCTAAGGAAAGCACTAGGACGGGACACCGGAGTGTAGCAGGTCCATTCGGTAATACCAAATCGATTATTATGGGCTTTAGTAAATATATATATATATATATATATATATATATATATATATATATATATATATATATATATATATATATATATATATCAACATTAACATATACGCGACGCGATACATATACCCATGTATGCGTATATACAAATTTCCATTCACATATGTGTGTGTATATATATATATATATACACTCCCATACATGCATATATGTATGTATATATCTATATACATATATACATATAAATATATATATACATATATATAAACTTACTCGAACCCGGTGCATCCAAAAGCACGCACTAGTGCCCATAAATCTGACCGAGTTGTGAGGATGGTGCGGGGCAATGCAAGGGCTAATTTGAACCTAATAGGGTTCAGCTCGAAGGAGGTGCGAGCTGGTTGTTGCTAAAGCGTGTTGACAGCCACGATAGTGGCATGAACAAGGCTGCAAGTGTGCCCGTACAGGGATCCGCACACTTGCTGCCAACAGGTTGCAACTAGGATTTAGATCTGGTCCATCAGACCATGCTGCCACATATAAATAAAGGTTCTGGTCTGACACTTTGTTCGGACTGGACAGCTAACCAGATTCGGTTGTGGCTGGCTCAAACCCCTAACAAGGACTAAACGACTAAAGTAGTGAGAGGGAGTGCCAAGTGTCTGGTCCTCCAGACCAGACAGCAGCTAAGACCGATTAGGGTCTGAACCTTATAGTTTAGACCTGAGCCCAAAGTGGCTCAGCCGGAAGAGAAGCCCCGGGGGTGTCCAACACAAATTGGCTGGCACCCGACTCCAACTAGGTGGAGCCGCGGCTAGCACTAGGTGCTAGCTGGGCTGCCAATGGGTTCAGGTCTGAACCACGATTCAGACCTGTACCCTCTAAGTGCTAAAGGGATGCCAAGAGTGCACAATACCCATGGGGTACGCGTGCCAGCTTCAGCCAAGGAAAAAAAAAATGGGCTGGGCCACGTTTGCGCCCACGCTGGTCAAACCGGTTAGGGTGCGGGTCTGAACCCCTGGTTCAGACCGGCACCTTAACCCACGCCGAAAACTAATAACATTAATATATATATATATATATATATATATATATATATATATATATACAAAATATATTAGTACCTATATAACCATTTATTTGAATGCCTTTGCTGGGCGCGCGGGCCACCCGCACTGCGCCCAGCTCCAATCCTAAGCGCAGTTGGTCGGTACAAGGGGTCTGGTCCACTGGACCAGAACAAGCCACCCCTGCCAATGTGAACCAGAGCCCAAGGGCTCGGTTCACAGCTACTAAAAGGGAGTGTTGGGCACGCCCAAGGTCGGCCCAACCTGCTCCACTCCTTGGCTCCAAAAGAAAAACCGAACAAAGAAAAAAAAATGAACAAAAAGAGAATACAAAGATTGAAACACAATAGTTATCGGCAGCCTGACCTTCACACAACCTAAAGGGAGTTGTCACGTTGTGACCCTCGACCAAGAGCTTGGCTGCAACACCAGTCCCAATGTGCTCGGACTGGGTTGAGCCAAAAACCCAAAGGAAAGAGAGCACAACGAAGGAAAATGAATGAGCTAACGGCTGGAGCACACCAACCGGTGCTCCAGCACTCAAACAGAGAGAGGGCCTCACGAACTGGGTGTAAGCTGGACGAGCTCAGCTCGGTCCAGCACACCCCTAAGACAACAATGCCATGAACCAACAGAAAAAAAAAAGATATAAAACAAGACAACATAATCATAATGGAGTGAGCAGCTAACATGCATGGAGGAAAATGAAGCATAATCAGAAATAACAAAGTAGAATCAAAAGAAAACCAATAGTAAATGAATGCAGCACAATGCCAATGTAAAACTTTGAGGATTCAAGATTTAAAACTATACTTCTAAGCTAATCCGCCATTTGGGCTTGCATGCATTGATGCAAAGCGCCATTGGCTTCATGTCAATCCGGAATCATAACGAATGAGGTGAGTCTTCACCTTTGCTACTTTGAAGAAGATGAAAGAAGGATGATGTGCTGCAGCTACCCACGCCCAAGAGAGAACTCACGGCTGAAGTGAGGAGACTTGAGCGAAGAGAAGGATTTTGGGAGAGAGAAGAGAGAGTTGGGCTTTTGGAAAAATCGCCCACTAGAGAAGGGGCCCATTTTTTTCTAAAGTTTTTATAGAGGTTGGGCTTAGGGTTGGACGGTTGGAATTTAATCCCTCCAAGATGGAGGGTTGGGGAGCTCCACGCCCCCCAACAACCAATGCATGTAGGTCTTTCAAAAAGTTTTAGAAAACTTTCAAAAACGCCATTTGGAAAAAGCCTTTAAAACTTTGAAATTTTACAAGGGGGCGCCCTTGGCTGCCACCCCACAAGCCCAATCGATTTTGAACTTTTGAATTTTTTCAAAAGACTTACAAATTTGCCATGGGGCGCCAGCCCCACGGCTCCCTTTTGGAATTGACGCCCCTCATGATGGGGCCTAGGCTTCATCATGAGGGTTTTAGAAAAGATACATGGCCAATGAAGGCCTCTTCTTTAAATCGATGCAAGATAATTTCAAAGATGCCATCCAGCTGGTCAACCCTTGACCAGCTCGTCAACCATGGCCATGGACGTCCACTATAGGGATCGTCCATGGGTTTGGGTCCACTAGATGCTCTAGATCCAAAACCAAAAATCGCATATTGTATATATATCAAAATAATGCTTATTTAATGTATTAAATAATAATTTAATTCTAACAAAATATTTAGTTCTCTTTATAACCCTAATTAACATAAAATGGATGTTGCCTCTTGAGGAAATCACCTCTCGTTCGCTAGAATTAAGCGTTCTAAGTTTTGGGTCCAATATTAAGTCAAGACTCGTAATTCACATGCACTGACGAGGTTTTCTCGTTGTTCGGATCTCAAATTCGGGGTGTATCACCACAACTCTATTCTAAACTTACCTTAGAAGTTTCGGAGGTTGATTCGGTTTGGATTTTCCGAAGTCGCTCTATTTACATAAAATTATGCGATTTTACCCGATTCTTAAAATAAGCAAAATCTCAGAAATTGTCAAAACATCGAAAATTCATCGATTTCCACATAATTACACAATATACATCAAAATTAAAATCGTGGATCTTACATCCTCCCCTCCTTAAAAAGGATTTCGTCTGGAAAAACACTCTTAGGAGGTTACAAAAAGTTCTAGATAGGTTTCTCTCATGCTCGCTTCAAGTTCCCATGTGCATTCTTTAATGTCATGGTGCTGCCAACGTACCTTAACTAACGAAATAGTCTTGGTATGCAAAACTTGATCTTATCGATCAACAATCTCAATAGGCTGTTCTGACAAAGTCAAATCTTCTTGCACGTCCACATCTTCATAACGAACGACATGCGATGGGTCAGGAATGTACTTCCTGAGCATCGACACGTGAAAAACATTGTGAATATGAGCATATTGTGGAGGCAACTCGACACGATATGCCACTTCACCAATCCTTGCCACGATCTCAAAAGGTCCAACATACCTCGGACTCAACTTCTCTTTCTTTCCAAAATGAAACACGCTCTTCGTCGGCGAAACCTTGACAAAAACCATGTCTCCAACATCAAAAGACAATTCGCGACGTCTCTTATCGGCGTAACTCTTCTGCCTATCTTGTGTTGCCTTCAAACGCTCGCGAATCTTCTTTACTTGTTGCATGTAGTGCTGAAGAACAATCGGCAATTCGCTCGATCTATCGCTGATATTGTCCCAATAAGATGGCGACCGACAAGGTCTCCCATACAACGCTTCGTACGGGGCCATCCTAATACTAGCGTGGTAACTATTGTTATACGCGAACTCAACCAAACACAGGTGTGAATCTCATTCACCCTTCCAATCAAGCATGCAAGCTCGTAACATATCTTCTAACGTCTGAATCGTTCGCTCGGACTGTCCATCTGTATGGGGATGAAAGGTTGTACTAAACTTCAACTTTATCCCCAAAGTAGATTGCAACTGACCCCACAGTCACGAAGTAAACCGGGGATCACGATAAAAAATGATAGATCTCGGCACACCATGAAGTCGAATGATCTCTCTGATGTATAAATCAGCTAAACTCTCAAGAGACTGACTGATCCTGATTGGCAAGAAATGGGCAGACTTGGTGAGTCTGTCCACGACTACCCATATCGCATCGTGTTTACGCCTAGACAGTGGAAAACCTACCACAAAATCCATCGTAACATTCTCCCATTTCCATTGAGGAATCTCAATCTTCTGCAAGGTACCACCGGGACGCTGGTGTTTCGCTTTGACTTGCTGACAAGTCAAGAACCTCGTAACGTAAGCCGCTATCTAATGCTTCATGTCATTCCACCAATACTTACAATGTAAGTCCTTGAACATCTTCGTTCCGCCGGGATGAATCGTGTACTTCGACATGTGAGCTTCGTCAAGAATTTCTCTCTTCAGCTCAGGGTTGCTAGGTACCCAAAGGCGATCTCTCATACGAATGCTGCCATCTTCAGACACTCTAAATGAAGAATCTGTCTGCTCCACCAATGCTAGAAACTTGTCGTACTGGTCGTCCAACTTCTGAGCCTCTACGATGTTCGGCAAAAACTCAGATCGAATGGTCAGACCAGACAATCTAATCGATCCACCACCAACCGAAAAAGGTTCCAGGCTACGAAATTTTCAATAAGCTTCTGGCTCCAAACCAGACTAGCCATAACACCACTCGCTTTGCGGCTAAGCGCATCCGCCACAACGTTCGCCTTACCAGGATGATAAGACAATGTGAAATCGTAGTCCTTGATGAACTCAAGCCATCGTCGATGCCTTATGTTCAACTGCTTCTGAGAGAATAGATACTTGAGGCTCTTGTGGTCGGAAAAGACCTCGAATGATTGCCCGTACAGGTAATGTCGCCACGATTTCAGTGCAAACATGATTACTGCTAACTCCAGATTGTGCGTCGGATAATGCCACTCGTGAATCTTCAATTGTCTAGAGGCATAGGCAATCACTCGGCCATGCTGCATAAGCACGCAACCTAAACCGGTACCAGAGGCGTCTGTGTACACCACAAACCCACCTCTACCAGAGGGTAAAGCCAACACCGGCGAGGTTGTCAACTTCAACTTCAAGATCTGGAAACTGTCCTCACAGGCACTCTTCCACTCAAACTTGATACCTTTACGTAAAAGCTTCATCAAAGGTAGGGCAATCCTCGAGAAGTCTTGGATAAAACATTGATAATAACTGGCCAATCCAAGAAAACTACGAATCTCAGACACATTCTGAGGCTGCTTCCAGCCCAGAACGGCTTCAACTTTCGCTGGATCAACGGATACTCTGTCCTTCGATATCACATGCCCAAGAAACATGACGCGCTTGAGCCAAAACTCACACTTAGAGAACTTGGCGAACAACTGATGCTCACGAAGAGTACTCAACACAATCCGCAAATGCTCTTAATGCTGCTCCGGATTCTCCGAGTAGATCAAGATATCGTCGATGAACACTATCACAAACGAGTCCACAAATGGGCAAAAGATCCGGTTCATCAGATCCATGAACGCTGCTGGAGCGTTCGTGAGGCCGAAAGGCATCACCACGAACTCGTACAACCCATATCTAGTCCTGAAAGCTATCTTCGCAATGTCATCTTCTCGGATACGAAGCTGATGGTAACTCGATCTGAGATCAATCTTCGAGAAAACCTTCACCTTCTGCAACTGATCGAAAAGATCTTCGATCCTCGATAACGGATACTTGTTCTTAATCGTCGCTTGGTTGAGCATCCGATAGTCGATGCACAACCTCAGGGATCCATCCTTCTTCCTCACGAACAGTACTAGTGCTCCCCATGGTAAAGCACTAGGTCGAATAAAACCTTGGTTGAGAAGTTCTTCCAACTGTCGCTTTAACTCTTTCAGTTCTGCTGGAGCCATACGATATGGTGCCTTGGAAATCGGTCTAGTTTCAGGCATCAACTCGATACCGAATTCGATCTCTCACCTCGGAGGTAACCCAGGTAGTTCCTCCAAAAACACATCGGCAAATTCTTGGACCACGTCCAAGTCATCGATCAAAACCATCTCGGGTTCAACTGGGGCAATACTGACTAAGAACACAGTACCCTTGTTCCGCAGATACTTCTGAGCCTTGAAAGAAGATATCATGCGGCTATCGCGTAGAGGTTGAGGAAGCTTGATCTCCAAAATAGGAC
This sequence comes from Nuphar pumila, assembly GCF_984573655.1. Lineage (NCBI taxonomy): Eukaryota > Viridiplantae > Streptophyta > Magnoliopsida > Nymphaeales > Nymphaeaceae > Nuphar > Nuphar pumila. Next base: position 98,917,474 of record NC_143249.1, read on the forward strand.
GATCAGGCTGAGAAAGAACGATCTTGCCTTCCCGACAAAAGACTTGAGCATGGTACTCAAAAAGCCAATCCATGCCCAAAATGACATGGTACTCTGTCATGTCTAACAGGATAACGTCAGCTGACAGGTTCTGCCCTGCCACTGACACCTCGATGCTCGAAATATACGAGTCACAAAAAGACTACTATTCAGTTGGAGTGCGAACCTCCAATGGGAAATTCAAAGACTCGACTGACAAAGGTAAAGTATGAGCAAATCTAGCTGCTATGAACGAATGAGTAGCACCACAATCAAACAAAGTAAAGGCTTCATGTCTGTGATCATCGCAAAATTTTTCCTCTCGTGGTATTTCTCTCTCTTCCTTCTATTTCCCTTTCCAACCTTTATTTCCTCCTTTTTGAAGGGAGAAAATAAAAGACAGAAAAGAAGAGAGAAGAGAAAAGAAAGGAAAGAAGAGAGAGGAACTCTTTTGTGGGGTCTCACTTGACCTTAATTTTGAAGATATTTAAGAAAATAACTCGCCTCCGTTTTGAAATATTTGCGGGAAAATTGGGAGACGGGATTCACTCGTCGGTACGAGGTTCGACCGTTCCTGGCGCCTTTATCAGGGGTAATCGAACCAAGGGTTGAACTTATGCCTCTTTTCTTTGCCAAAATATCATCTAAGAATTTATCCTAAATCTAAATGCACAAAGAATCATGCTTGTGCGATGCAAGGATGTATGCTCCTTTTTAAAAAATGATTTGGAAATCTCCAAGTGTTTCTGAGATGAATCTGATAATAGAGTGAAGAAATGGTTTCTAACTTAGAACTTAAGATTTAGAGTTCTAAGTTTTTGGAATAATCAGAGTTTGGGAAAATAAATCTGGACTTTGAAAGGAATGATTTTGAAAAAGGAGAAGAAAGGAAGTTTCAAAGTCATAAATGGACTTTGATTTAGAAATTTTGAATATGGATTTAGGAAAGGAAATGAATATTTGAAATGGATATGAATTCTATATTTGAAGCTCGAAATCAGAATGGGATTTGAGACATCCAAGTTGAATTTTGAAAAATAGAATCAGATTTGAAAAATCTAGATGGGATATGAAAAATGGAATTGGTTTTTGGAATTTGGGAATCAAGATAAACTTGTATTTGGAATCTGGCATCTCCAATGGATTTGGATCTAAAGTCTGAGATCCAAGATGGAATTGGATTCTAGATACTAAACGGAATTTGGATTTGAAGTCTGAGTTCTAAGACAAAACTGAATTCTGGATCCTAAATGGAATTTGGTTTTGAATTCTGAGATCCAAGAGGGAATTGGATTCTGGATCCTAGAATGGATTTTGGATTTGAAGTCTGAGATCCAAGATGGAGTTGGATTCTGGATCCTAGAATGGATTTTGGATCTGAAGTCTGAGATCCAAAGTGGAGATTGTACTTCGAAATCTAGATCCAAGTTGGGATTAGGATCTAACTTTTGATTTTTGGATTCTGAAAGTCCAAATAGGACTTTTGAAGAATGGACGTGGGTTTTTGAAAACCCAGATTGAATTTGAAACTTAGGAAGGGTCAAGCTTTGAGATTCAAAATCAATCTCAAACTTTGGTTTTGAAGATAAGAAGATAAACTTGGTTTTGAGTTTGAAGATAAATCAGAAACTTCAAAGTTAAATTGAACTTTGAAAGTAAATTTTGAATTGAATTGGAATTTTGAAGTTTTGAATACAAGATGATTTGAAAAATTTCAAAGTCAAATTGGACCTTTATGAACACCCCAAATTTTTCAAAATGTTGTAAATATTCCCTTTTTGCCTCTGACCCCATTTTTATGGGCAATTGAGTCAGTTTTAAATCTAAAATGCCAGTTTATTTCTCAGGTTTTACTGAAATTAAATCATTTTGTACATCTGACCCAATTTCGGATCCGGATCCATTGACAAAATACAAATATGAGCTTTGTCATCCGATTTATAAACCAAATTCTCAAAATTATCAGAATAACCTTTTGAAAGGCTCAGACAATTCGTCCGGTATCCGTTTGGATCCATCAAGATCATATTCCTTGATTCAAGGTTTAAAACTCAAATATTTTCTCAAAACTTGGGTCAAAACCCATCTTCTGAAGAAATTTCTCCAAAATAACCCTGATTTTTCAGAAAAACCCTTCCTTTGTAAATATTTTGAAATTTTGCAAAATTAGTTTAAATTCCTTAGTTTTTGGAGGTTTTGTATTCAGAAATACAAAATATATATATATAGAAAATTTCAAGAAAAGGAAAAAAAATATAATATATAAGAAAATCAAAAAAAGAAAACAACAAAAAATTCCAAAATTTCAGAAAAAATAACTCCTTTTGAAGCTTGTTTTAACCTTCTCTTAAAACCTTTTTTTAAAATCATTTTTTTTATTTTTATATAGAACCACTTTTAGGAAAACCATTTTAAGGGAACCCCCCCCCCCCCTTTCTGTAAAACCGAGAAAACCGAAGGGCCCCTCTGCAAAAATTTTTTTAGGGTTTGAAAACTCTTCGTAAGAGAGGAAAGGGCGAAGACAACGCCTCTCTCTCTCTCTCTCCCACCCTTCGATCTTCTCCTTCCCAATCAGGCTCCTCTACCGTCGATCGCCAGCCTCCATCAGCCGCTCAAACCCTTCATCACCAATGGCCTTCCCTCATTCTCCTTCACGAAGCTTCCACCAAACTCCCCCATGTGCGACCTCTTCTCCATCGCCCTCCGATCAATGGCTCCACCCTCAGCCATTGATCCCAAACCGCCTGCCTCTCGATTCTTCCTCCCTCTTTATATAAGCAAGGCAACCAGAAGAGAGGGAGATCATCGAGAAAATCCATCCATTTCTGCCATTCTCTCTAAAGCACCCCTCTGCAAAAGTTGAAGAACGGCATCCCAAGGTGATTTTTCTGCAGACACTCCAAAGAAGGTCGAATTCCTCGCCAAGATATCGCCTCTGTATTTGTCTAAAAGGAACTTGAACTCTCTGCAAAAGGCAGAGCATCAGCAATCGATTTCCCTTCGGAGGCATCTATTTTCCAGATCGAACATCAAGTTTCTCTCTATCGACTTTGTTCTGGAGGAATCCATTATCTCAAGCCAGTACTCGCCTCTTGGATTATCGATTGGGCAAAAGAGATCAAAATTCAGCGGTCGTTGCAGTTCTCGCAAGCAAGAGGACCTCTGGCAGTTCCATTAAAGGGCCATTGCCTCTCCTCTCATGGTTGGAATCTCTGTAGAAATAGGCAATAGACCTTCCTCAGGTTTCGCTTGAAGGAAAGATCGACTTCCTCCTTCCCGATCTCTGCTGCTATCTGGTGAATCTCCCTTTATTCTCCTTTCCTCTTAGCTAGCCTGGGTTTTTCTCTTCATTCCTTTTAATCCTTTCCGTTTAATCGATTCACTGGAGCACCATCGTGACGTCAGTCTTGCATATAGCAAGCACTGATCCATGTTCAGTGTGCTATATTAAAAGGAGGGATCCCCAGATCCCGACATTTTTTTTTTATCATTCTGATTTTATTTTTATTTTTTTGTTGTTTGTTCCCTATAATTTTCCATGATGGGCGATCCTCTCATTTCACCATACCTGTTCATTATAAGAGCATTTAGAATCAATTTGATTCTTTTTCTTCTTGTATTTTTTTTGTGTATCGATCATATCCTCACAAAACACCTCATATGCTTTCATTTTTTTTTTTACTAATTTCAGCATCTGTTAAGTATTACTTTGATGAAGACCTTCGATAACGGTATATTGATTTCTGGCATTTCTGAGGAAGTTGTTCTCCTCACGATTCAGTTTTCTTTTATTTTGCTAATGTATATCTCTGTGCGCATCATCACCTGCAGTTCAATGACTTAAATCTGCTGGACTAGACTGAGATCGGTTCCAAATTAAATAGTCAATGGCTTCCAAATAATAGTGCAGCTGTGTTACAATGATGGTTAAGATATTTTGGCTTTTCCATAATCAATGCTTCGGTCTATGTTAGCAGCTATCTAATCTCGATTTAGGAGTGAAATTTTCTTTCATCTCTATGAATTGTGCCTTTTAGAAAGCATGCTTTAGTTGCAGTTGCAGATGGGTTACTGTCAATTTTTGGTAATCGAATTCATTTTTCCATCATTATACTATACCTTGTCAAAAGAGAGCCGCAGGTTAGTTCTATCACTCTTTTATACGCTGTGATTACCATTTTTTTTCTGTCTTGGCTGAAATCTGTAACTATGGATTATGAAGAATCTCCATAAAAGGTGTGATATACACCAGGGTATGAGTCGTCCATATGCCTCCAAACAGGAACACCAATTCAAAACAATATTTCGGTGCTTTGGACTTTGTTGCATTTCTGTATGCCGCTTCTATTTGGATCACTGGATGAGTTTGTTGAGGCATTTAAGGAAGCTGGAGTTTCTTTCTCAGATAAAGCTGTAGGCAAAAGAACTGGACAAATTAAAGCATGAAAATATATCTTGAAAGCTTGCTGCGGAGGACAAAATCAATGTTTGTTGAAAGTGGCACTCTGATGCTGCCATCTCTGACCGAGATCACTGTGTTGGCACCTCTTGTATAACTACAAAAGAGGGTTTATGTGTCAATTCTGAGGAGGGAACTTCATCTTGCATCCTTATTGGCTTGGTCACCTATCAACACCTCTAGATTATATTAAAGGAATGCTCGTTATATTGGTTCAGGAATGGAGTTCTGGGCCTCTTGCCCTGAATCTCATTGTAAAACTTAGCTCTCCTTGGATTGAATTTTGTTAGCAGATTGACCTTCCGAAGGTCTCTGAATGTTTGTCTGGTGATCTTAAATTGCCTGGTTACATCTTTTTTTATCGATCCCCTGCGTTTTCTGATTTTATGATTACAGACGTTGATGCCACTGCTTGGTTCAGGCATTAAATGCTTGCCCATCTAGTTTACTCATTGGAGGTGAATGGTTGATACATCGGGGGTACCGGACCCTGAGTTGCTGATGCAATCAGGCAAACTGGAATTACTTGCTTGAACAAAGATTCTAAGATATGTTGGCAAGATATGACTGCAGGGCTATGCATGCTGAAATTTTATATGCGTTCTATTGAAAAAGCTTGTACAGATGATGTTTCCTGGTGACACGAAAGTCAAAATAATGCTCTCTATCTGTGTTGCCAAACTGTGTGAGCTGCTGCTATATGAGGTTCTGCGTTGGTGAAAATGAGTTGCCATTAGCATGCCATCTTAAATCCTGGGTTTTATTTCTGTTAATGTGTGTATAATGCTTACAACCAGTTCCATCCCCTGTTCAGATTTATGCAGTTATGATATATTGAGATATTTTCTCTTATACAGACTCGTTCTGTGCTTGTTCAACAAGTGTGACAAAGTCTCTGCTGACCGGTACAGGAATCAAATACTATCAGGTTGTTACAAGCAGCTATGTATCGTTTACTTGGTTTATTCACTATTTGAGGTTTTATGTGCTGTGTAATATCTTTATCAAACTCTGTATATTTACCCACTTTTGATATGCATGTCATTGGCACAAATGATTCATATACCAATGCTAGCATAACGACACCACTGCACCATCACCAGTGTGTCAACCTTTTGCACCAATCACCCATTATATGCGTTGTGCAGCTCATAGCATCTCTCTCACTTAGGCACTGCCATGTTTCACGTTGCAGCCCTCTGCCCTATCATACTCCCAATAGCACATTTTTCTGCAATATCATATTTCACGGCATTATCATCCCTACATTATGCCTTACTTCATAGTAGGTTAAAGTTGGAAAATATGTTATGCTCATTTGTTTCCACACTATCTTCCTTATCACTCTGCAAACACATAGTTTCACCATTTTAGCTACCATCTTGCACTTCATTACCACACCTACACATTTATCACTTTCTGTCCCCCTGTAACACCTTCCCTTCAGCCTATACTCAGCTGCCCACTACCTACTATTCAGTCACCTGCTATCACAAATACAGCATGTTTGGTATAACATTAAACCCATAGCAGCATCAAATTCACCTTCAATATTAGTTATCTCTAGCTTTAACTAAGTCCATGTGCAATTTTTTGCAAGTTTTCTCCTCATTGGCATAATAAGCATCTTACTTAAGCATTTTTCATATACACAGGTATGACATTTAGGCATACATACATGTATTTTTCCATGAGCCTTGTAGTTAACAGATTCATTTACATCTTACCACTAATCTAGACATAGGATTTCATGTGAGTTAGTCTTCAGCATAGCCTGCTCCATTTTCTTTATATTTTTGCAATGTTACCTTGCACTAACTAAGTGTTTTTGCAGGGAATATATGGAAGATGTCATTATTTGAGGATTGTAAATTTTAAATGTTGTAATAAGTTAGATCTTAATGAAAATTTACATTTCCTGTTCTACATTAGAATGAATGAGCATATAAATATCATTTGTTGCATCATTTTCCTTTATTTCAAAATTTCACAAATGGGAACACGAATGGCACATGCACCATTTAGTAAAAGATAATTAATCCTAAGTTGATGATTTACATCAATGGCCATAGTCAGGATGTAAACAAAACTTAGGATTTTTATCTTTTATAAAATGACACTGGATCCCCACTGGATCCTTTTCAAAATTTATCATATTTTTCTTAAATATTTTTCTCTTTTATCAGAGTTTAGTCTAAAATTGATTCAACACATATATCAATGGCCATAGTCAGGATATATTATGAATTAATTTCATTCTAAACTCTATAAATGCACCAAAATGTATTTTGTTCTTCATTTGAATTTATATATGATTATTATATAATACATTCAATGACCATAGTCAAGGATGTATTATATTTTCAATCTTCATTTAAATTCATTTAAAGAATGAGATATGATTTTCAAATTCTTTAAATTCATTCATCATCTAGGATAGAATTACATCATATTTTCAAAATTCTTTTTTTAAAAAATCCAAGTGATTTCCTTCAAATATCTTCTTCACTTCTGAAGTCAATTTTCAACTCTTGTAAATTCAAAAAACCATCTTCAGATTCTTACTTTAAATTCGAAGTCCAATTTGACTTTGAAATTCATTTGTATATCCCAAAATTCAAATTCTAAATCAAAATCAAACTTCAAAGTTCAATTTAAAGTTTCTGATTCATCTTCTGATTTCAAAAATCAAAATTAAGTTTATCTCCTTATCAAAATCAAAGTTTTGAGATTGATTCTGAATCTCAAAATTTGATTTATTTCTAGAGTTTTAAATTCAATCTGGGTTTTCAAAACACAGATCCATCTTCAAAAGTCCCATTTGGGCTTTCTAAATCCATTTCAAATTTCGGATCCAATTCAGATTTCATATTCAAATTCCATTTTAAGATTCAGACTGTGGATTCAAATTCTATCTTAATTTTCAAGATTTCAAATCCGATTCCATCTTCAGATCCCATCTGGACTTCTTAAATCCATTTCTATTTTTTAATTCCATTTGGATTTCTCAAGTCCAAATTTCATCCTGATTTCAAACCTTAATCTAGAATTCAATTCCACTTCAAATATTCATTTCCTCTCCTAAATCTAAGTTTAAAATTTAAATTCAAATTCAAAGTCCATTTCTGACTTTGAAGCTTCATTTCTTTTTTTCTCTCATCTTCCGATCATTATTTTCAAATTCAAAGATTTATTTTCCCAACTTTGATCATTTCAAAGACTTAGAACTCCAAAATATCCTTCCTAATCTATCTCAAGTTCTAAGTTAGATTTTACCATTCAAAAACCATTTCTTCACTCCATTATCAAGTTCATCTCAAAACACTTGGAAATTTTCAAAACATCTTACAAAAGAGCATACATCCTTGCATTGCACAATCATGATTCTTTGTGCATCTAGATTTAGAATAAATTCTTAGATAATATTTTAGCAAAAGCAAAAAGGCATAAATTCGATCCTTGGTTCGATTACCCCTGGTAAAGGCGCCAGGAACGGTCGAACCTCGTACCAACGAGCGAATCCCGTCTCTCCATTTTTCCCGCAGATTTTCAAAACGAAGGCGAGTAATTTTTCTAAATATTTTCAAATCAAGGTCAAGTGAGACTCCGCAAAAGAGTTCCTCTCTCTCTTCTGTCCTTTCTTTTCTCTTCTATCTTCTTTTTCTGTCTTTTATTTCTCCCCTCAAAAAGGAGAAATAGGGATTGGAAAGGAAAAGAGAAGGAAGAGAGAGAAAGATACAAGAGGAAAAATTTTGTGATGATCATAACCTTGAAATTGAGTTTTGAAATGAGATAAAATTGTATTTGAATATATAAATAAGATTTGATCTGAGAAATGAAGAAAATATTCAAAATCACTTGGGGTTTTAAAAGGGAATTTTGAAAATATGATGTAATTCTATCCTAAATGATGAATGAATTTAAATTTTTGAAATTGGATTTGAAAAGCATATTTCATTCTTTAAATGAATTAGAAATAAGATTAAAGATATAATGCATCCCTGACTATGGTCATTGAATGTATTATATAATAATCACATTTAAATTCAAGTGAAGAATAAAATATATTTTAGTGCTTTTATAGAGTTTGGAATGAAATTAACTCTCAATATATCCTGACTATGGCCATTGATATATATATTGAGTTCATTTTAAACTAAACTCTGATGAAAGAGAAAAATATTTAAAGAAAATATGATGAATTTTGAAAAGGATCCAGTGTTATTTTATAAAAGATAAAAATCCTAAGTTTTGTTTACATCCTGACTATGGCCATTGATGTAAATCATCAACTTAGAATTAATTACCTTTTACAAAATGGTGCACGTGCCATTCGTGTTCCCATTTGTGAAACTTTGAAATAAAGGAAAATGATGCAACAAATGATATTTATATGCTCATTCATTCTAATCTAGAACAGAAAATGTAAATTCTCATTAACACATGACTATTACATTGGAGTTACATTGATCTTAGAAAGGAAAATAATACTCCTCAAATATTCCCTGCAAGAATCGAATTTAGCATAAAATAAAAAAATGTACATGGGAGGAGAACAAAACTTTATATACTAATCAATGGAACATTCACATATGAAGGAAAAGAAGGAAAAGAGTGCTCCAGAGATGCCTCTGCATCTGATGGGGGAATTTGTCCGAATATGCTTAAGAACGTACATAGGGCAACACATGTGAAGGTATGTGTATATATACCTATACATATATATATATATATATATATATATATATATATATATATATATATATATATATATGTGTGTGTGTGTGTGTGTGTGTGTGTGTGTGTGTATATACATATACATATATTTATACATGTATATATATACATATATATATGCATGTATATAGGTGCCTATGACTATAAGAATTTAAATCACTTATACTCCTGTTATGTTTATAGGAAATTGCAACTGAAAGACAATATATTCATAATTTGCAGGGGAAGCATTGTGGTAATTTGCAGCAAAGATGTTTTACAAAGATGGGCAGCAGTGAATTGGTGCAGAAAGTGAAGAAAGTGGCATGCAAAGGCTGTGTGCCAAGTGTGTATGTGCGGCTGTAAGTACATAATGTATGGGTGCTGCAGGTGTGTGAAGTGCCTAGATGCTGCCGATGGTGCAAAGGCAAGGCTGGGAGGCAGGTGCAGCAAACGAAAAGCAAAAAGTGGCACACAGATAATACACAAAGTGTTGTGTTTGTGAATGTGCAAACAGTGAATGTGTGCACAGTGGCTGTGCACACAGCGAGGTGTAGGGGAATGTAATCATGGTGGCATATAGCAAGGTTAATGAAGTGATGGATCGAGCCTTGATGAAGCTCGCAGGTTGATCACACCTACTTGCTGCATATTGGGATATGACAGAACATCAAAAATGTAAATGTGAAGTCTGGATATATGACTAGATAACAGTGAAATGCCATTATCTAAATGAATGTAAGTTATGACCTAAACAGGAGATGAAGTGATAACTTGTGAGATAGTGGAATGGTGATGTGGATGTTGCAGGAAGCAGGGCAATTATAGCAATGCTATGCATTGCTATAGGCGTTGGGGTTATCGCGGCAATGCCAAAGCATTGCTGCAAGTGCTTATAGTGATGCAACGTATTGTTGTAAGTACTTACAGCAATACTAAATATTATGGTGAATGCTATGTGATGTATGTAAGTGGTGGGAGAGTGCTGAGCAAGACTGCATATATGTCTAAGGAAACTGTACTACATAGCTAAAAGAAGGATAGCTGTGGATGGCTCATTGTTCCTTGACACAGGTGAAAAGCATGATAAAACAGAGCATTGGTCCGGAAAGTGAAATCTGAAGGCACTATGCAACTTAAAAAAAAAAAAAAGTTATAAGGGAACTCTTAAAACTTACAGGTAGGAAAAGCCACACACATTTGTTATTGGAACCATCATGGAACACGCTGCCAATTCGCCCTCACCCAAAAGAAAAAGGGGCAGTACATTGAGATATACGCCATCCCTGTGACAAAATCCTCTGAGGAAACATGATCCTCGTGGTCAGATTCGATTATACCCACTTTTGATCACTGCAAACTGCTTATGATAACATGATAACACAGAGAGAGAGAAAGATGTTGTGGACGATGTGATATAAGTGTTTGTTATCATCGCAAATTTTTTACTTTTTGCAAGTCAAACTGACATTTGAAAAAGTTTTTGAAAATAACTCGCCTCCGTTTTAAAATGCGAGATAATTCCGAAGAATAGGACTCGCCTGTCGGTACGAGATTCAACCGTTCCTGGCGCCTTTACCAGGGGTAATTGAACCAAGGATCAAGAGTGTGCTTAGCTTTGCTCAACTTGTCTAAATCGTGTTCTATTTCCTAAATGCACAAAGAATCAGGCATGTGCTATGAATTTTCTAAAAAATGCAGATTTGAAAACATGATGTTTGCTTCTGAGATTTGAAATAATTGGAAAATTCTTGGAAAAGATATCATTTGCAAAATCGTGAGCCTTGTTGAGAGAATATTTCTAAGGAAAATGAAAATCAATTTCTGAAGAATCTAGAGGTTTTGTGAAAATAGATTTTTGAGGAATTTCAAGTAACTTTAGAAAATTTGATTTCCTTGAATTCAAACTTTAAAATTGAAGATATTCTGACTTGGAAAATCGAATTTTGAACTTTGAGGAATACTTGAAATACCATTTGAAAACTCAGAGTTTTGAGAAAATCGATTTCTGAGTAAGACTTAGAAAATTTTAAGAAAATCGATTTCTCTTAATTGACATTGGAATTTGAACTAAGAAAATGATGCAAATTGAATGAATGGATATGGATTTGAAAGATATTTCTTTGAGGAATTGAGAAAATTCTTTTGAGTTTTAAGAAATGTAGTGCATTTTGAAGTTAGCCTAAGAGTGTAGGATGAATGTGGCTAATACGAAGATCACAAATCTGGGTCTCATTCGTATTCTGACTATGGCCATAAATACGAATTCCGTCGAGTTTGTCAACTCTCTAAGAGCTAGTGCACGTGCCATTTGTATAGACCATGGTGAATTTGTAAAAATATGCATGTGAATAACAAGCATAATAGTTATATATCAAAGTTCAAACTATATGCAATGCAAATCCTAATCTAAGCAGAAATTGAAATTTTTATTCCAAAGTTTACATTTAATTTACATCACTAATTGAATTTAAATACAAAAAAGTAAAGTCTTCAATATCCCTGCAAAACTAGAAAACTTTTTAGTGAAGATATGTTGGCTTTTCTAGATTTATTCAGTAATATTTGGAAATTACTGGATTTCTTTAGATATAAGCCTTTTTCCATGATTCCCTGATATAAACTTAATGAAATATGAAATAAAACTAAACAAATAATAAAGATGAGATTTGAAAATTCGAAATTGGGGTCAAAATAACCAAAATACCCCTGATAGCAAGAATATGGCCTTGAAACCAGGGTTTTCAGAAAGATATTTGGTAAAATACAACTTTTGAAATTCAAATAAGAATAAATCAGACCAAATATTATATGACATGATTAAAAATATGAAAATTAGGGTTTAGAATTTCAAAATTGAGGTCAAATGACCAAAATGCCCCTGATAGCAAGACTATGGCCTTGAAATCAGGGTTTTTTTAAATAAATTTTGGTAAAAACTTTGGGTTTAGGGTTTAAATAAAGTCAAATAAACATAAAATTAATCATGAAGCATCCTAATATGATTTTAAACATGAAAAAACCCTAAAAACATAAACTTATACATGAAAATCATGAAATATCATGAAAATCACAATTTTTGGAGTGTTTCTAGATCCTGCAGGTACCCTGTTTTGCTATTTGATCCATTCAAGTATCAAATGGATTCCAAAATTCATAAAAATTGTCACATACACTTATTATAACCCTAAAATCAGATTGGAATTATAAAAATTTATTTTTGACATTATTCCAACTCAAAAATTGCATTAAAACCCTAAAATAAGCTATTTTTACCCTTGGTCATAGACCAATTTTAATGTTAGACCCGAATCAGGGGTCAAATCACCATTAACATTTATGAAATTTTACAGAGGTAAACTAGACAAAAAACAAAGAATCTCCTTTTTACAGATTGGAAAAATCATCTTTGATGAGGGAGAAACCCTTCCGGCAATCTGGACTAAAATTTAATGAATATAAAATTGCTTAGAACAGGTACTTCCGGTTATAAATACAGAAATAAATTGCAGCCTTCATAAAAAATTTATTAGATTTCATAAGTGAAAATTAGACACAAAAATAATTAACTTTCTATTTTACAGATCATGAATCGGATCTAGGGTTTGAGATCTATGATCATTACAAGTCTGATTAGGGATTTGGTAAACCCTAACGAGTTTTAAATTTTAAATCTGATTCTCTGACAGAGGAAAAATACAAATAGAAACAAAAAATTATCAAAATTTCACAGTAAATAGTTCACATCAACATGAAGCCACTGCACTTTACGGATCTCAAATCGGATATTGGATGAGAGAAATAACACATCTGCAAGTTAGGCTTGAAATTAAACAACGATTTTAATCAACAGAAATCCCGATTTAACTTTGTATTTTATTAACAGAGTTCCCGATTCCTAAAACATCTGAATTTTTTACAGTAGTTCACTGACATATCTATAAAAAAAATCATAAATTTTTAATGAATATTTCAATACAAACTAACATGCTTTCTACTGATCTGAAATTAAAACATGCAGAAATCTAAGAAACACTAAAAAAATATGATTTAAGCATAAAAAACCATAAAAATTATCTAAACACAAAAAAAAATTGATTTTGATGATGAAACACATGTAATAAACACTAATATGCTAAAAAATAAAAATAATTTAAGCATAAAAAACCATAAAAATTATCTAAACAGCAAAAAAAAATTGATTTTGATGATGAAACACATGTAATAAACACTAATATGCTAAAAAATAAAAATAAAACAGGGAATCCATGGTTAGATTTTGATTTACTTATTAAAAGATAGATTCGACCCATTAAATAGGTGAATCGTAATCTTTTTCGGGCGTTTAGCATAATAAATAAAAAAATAAAACATTGTTAATGGATCAAAACGTGTAAGGCACCATCAAACATCAGCTTAACATCATCTTGAGGTCCTCACATGATTTTTTTGAAATAAAAGAAAAGAAAAAACATGCTAAAGGAGGTGATAATGGTTATTTTAATGGAATAAAGTAATAAAAATAATGAAAATAATAAAATAAATTAAATAAAACCTTACCTTGGGACTGCAACAATAGAGGAAGGAGAGGTGCTGGAGAGAGGAGAGAGACCACAAAAATTTGAGAGAAAAATAACCTCCTTTTGACCTCTTGAAGTCCTCTTTTTATAGGTTTTCAAAAAGTCACTTAATTAGGGTTAATTAAGAGGTTTTTCTTTTTTTCAGGACTCTTTTTAATAAATCCACTAAGGGCAACAATTTTCCTAGAGGATTATAACCTAAATGGATTCTAATTAATCCCTAATTAACACCTAATTAAACCCTAGAAAGTTTAAATGTGGTGCCACCTAGTGTGGACCCACATTTGTTTTTTTAAAACTTGAATTTAAAACCTTTAAAAACCAATGGTTTAAAACTTAAATAAAATGGATTTTCAAAATTGATTTTGAATCCTATAAACCCCTAACCTAACTAGTACAATAACTAACCCTAGTCTAACCTTGACTTCTTCAAATGTGGCACCACCCCGAGTGGGCCCCACTTGAATTTTCAAAAACGATCTTAAAACATGAAATTGAGAGGTTTTTCAAAACAGATTCTAAAGTAGACTTTGAGATTGAAAGTTTTGAAATGGTACAGAGTCTTGACTGAGTCAAAACTCCTCTGGATATGGCACCAACTGAGTGGGCCCCACATCGAAGTTTTGAAAATTTTGAAATAAAGACTGAAAATAGCTTTGAAAAGGGGTTAAAATCAACAAATTGAATTCAAAGTTTTGAAAATAAAGTCCTAAGCGAACTAGGACTCTGGGCTAGAGTCCTAAAACTTTAAGACTCTGAGATTTTGGGATTTTAAAAGCCAAATGAAGAAGTTTTTGAAAGATTTTATCAAAACTGGTAAAAACATGTTAAAAAATGCAGTCAGGGTTAGACTCCTTACTCAATCAGAACTCTGAAATAGAGTCCTGGATTAACCGGACTCTACAAAATGTGTGGCGCCCCAAACCCCGACTTTGAAAAACTTAGAATTTCCAGGAAGATTTTTTTTTTTTTGAAAGGGTTTAAGTGGAAAATCAGCGGAAAGCAGGTGTGGGAATAAAGACAACAAAGTCGCAAGTCTGGGCGGCCACCACAGATAAGTGCAACAAGTGGAAACAGTGTAACCAACGGTGTGTACAAACGTGTAACGGTGAAGTAAAAAGGGGAACACCCTAACAGTTTAAAGAGTTTACAAAAGTAAGTACAAAAGGTATAAAACTGGGAATATAACCCAACAACAACCAAAACCCCAAAAACCACCATGTACTGGATCTGCAGGTCAAGTGTGTGTGGGTCCTCAGAGCCTCCACCGTGTATCACCGCATCCTCACTACACTTGTTCGTCACCTACATCCCCATAAAATGGGGTCAGTCCTCTTGCGAGGTGGTGAAGAAACAACCATAAGCATGTATATATATATACCATGTACACAGGAAAAACAGGAAAAGCTAACAAGTGTAAGTGCCTGTGTCAGGTAAGTGCAAAGTGACAAGTACTAGTCAACAGGCTACAGTAACAGGGTAAACAAGTAGCTAAAATAATGAACTGAGCAGCAAGTAACTAAAGAAGCAACAATAACTGTAAATCAAGTACTCAAGGTAGTAACATCTATAACAGGTACTGAGCAACAAGGTAACCAAGTAACAGCTGAAGCAAGTAAAGCAACTGGAGTAGAGTCCACAGCACAAGAAACTACAGTAAGTCAGCTGATTGGTTAGTCTTTAAGTTCTTCTGATTACTCCTTCGGGTACGCAAAGGAAACCTCGCATTATGTGAGGCATGCCGGCGTCTGTTATTCAAGTCTAGTGTGGTAACCGAGGAAGCTACAAACCGAGTCAACCACATGCGAGCAACACACGGTTAGGAGAAAACACTCGCATAGGCAAGGATTGCAATCCATACTACTGCAGTAGTGAGGTCCTAAGAAGGCAACTTCGACCTCCCTGACTCTGAGTGACTGGAGGTCAAAGGACGCTACAGCTCCTGTCAAACACGTGTCGTAGTAACGACAAGTCACTTAGGGTTGTACCATCCACCCTCTCCCAAGGTGAACCATCTTGTGAATGGGGCGAAACAGGTTTATCTTTCTTAAGGTTCATGTTCAATCATACCTCACAATGAGGAATCTGCCTCGTGGTCCCCGTAGGGTACACAAAACGAGGACTTGGCCTACCCATCCACGTGCTCAGCCTCACATGGCCAACAGAGCACACTGCTCGTGAAAGCAGTCAAAACACCATATTATTTTGTTTCTGTTTAGGGTATATCACATAAGAGTCCACACGACACCAGGGCCACTGCCCGAAGACTCCAACTGAGCCCACGACAAATCATTTCAATATTCATACCCTATGGTGTTCAATTTTCTTTCTTTTCATTTCATAAGGTAAGTGCACCTAATGCGCTTACCAATGCCTCAGTGATGTACCTCCTCAGGGTACACACTACTCAATAATAGTGTCAAGATGTGCTAAGTGCAAAGTGAAGGAATATCAGAGGTTTCTATCTTTTGCACAAGTATAAACAACGGAGGCATCACATGATATTAAACTGCACTATATTGCCTACTTCAGTGTTATGATTGCATTTAACAATATTCTCATACGTGGTTAAACACACTTACATGTTTATGGTGAAATCTAGGATATTCTCGTCTTATGGGAACAACATTAGCTATTTCCACGGTATGGGGAGCCGCGCCTGCGGACCCGAACAAACCGTTTGCCAAAACGAATGTAAGACAACACTGGGTAACTCAAACTTAGTTCGGAGTGTGGAGTCATTCAAAGAAATTACTTGGACAGGACACCGGAGTGTCGTAAGTCCATTCGGTTACACCGAAATGATCATCATGTACTTATATATATATATATATATATGTACATATATGTACATATTTACATGCATATCCATGTTTGGAACATATTCGAGGTTCCACCTTCATATACGTATGTTCACATATACTTGTACACATTCATACCTAGATACATATATTTATATATCTATCTATCTATATATATATATCGAAGATAAGCAAACCAAGGCATGCACTCATGCTGAAACTTAACCGGGGTGCGAGGATGGTGCGGGGCACTACTAAGGCTAGCTCGAACCTAATAGAACCAACCTAAAGTAGGCTTGCTCTTGTTTAAACGGGGAAGAAGGTTGGCAGCCACAATATGGCATAAACGAGGCTGCAAGGGTGCCAACTTGCCGATCCACACACTCACTGCTCAAAATCTCAACTAATACGATGGTCTAGTCCTACAGGCCAGACAGTCATACTAACACCAGGGGTTCTGGTCCGACTCTTAGTGCAGACCAGATGGTCGAAGGGACTAGATTAAGATGAGGTAAGCTACTGTAAACACCCCAAATTTTTCAAAATCTTTTAAATATCCTCTTTTTTTTCCCCTGATTTCATTTTATGAGCAATTGAGTCACTTTCAAACCTAAATTCCAGTATATTTCCCAAAGTTTTACTGAAATTAAATTCATTTTATATATCTGACTCGATTTCGGATCCGGATCCGATATCAGAATCCAAATCTGAGCATTGTCATCCAATTTTTAATTAAATTCTCAAAATTACCAAATTAACTTTTGAAAAACTCAGACGCTTCACCCGGTATCCGTTTGGATCCGTCGTGTTATATTCCTCGATTCGAGGTTTAAAACTCGAATATTTTCTCAAAACTCGAGTCCAAACCCATTTTCTTCCAAAATTGCTCAGAAAAAAACCTTTCCTTTGTAAATATTTTTTTTTGAAACTCTTTTAAACTCTTTAGTTTTTAGAATTTCATTCTAAAAAATACAAAAAAAATGTAGAAAATGAAGAAAAGAACAAAAAAAAAACAGTTTTGAAAATCTCCTTTTTAAATATCCTTTTGTAAAAACTTTTTTTTGGAAAACATTTCTTTATGAAGAAACATTTTTTAGAAAATCTTGTAAAAGAGCCTCCTTTTTGAAAATTTCGAAAAAAAAGAAAAAAAGTTTTGAAGGACCCCATTAGAAAACTTTTTTTAGGGTTTCTTTGTAACGAGGTCGGAGGGGAAGTGCCTCTCCTCCTCTCTCTCTGGCCTTCTCCCTCTCTCACCAAAACCCTCAACCGCAGGATGCTTCCACCGAAACCCTCTCTGGCCCGAAACCCCCCTTCTCGAAGCCTCCAGCCACCGCCCATCACCAACAACTTCATCTCCAGCCACTCATCCCCCAACCGAATCCTCCTCCTCTCCCTTTAAGAGAAGCACACATGGGCCTCTTCAATCCATCGCTTCCTCACCCCCGCACCTTCTTTCTTCTTCTCGGACCCATTTTCACCCTACCATCGCACCTCTTCCGAACGATCGTCTCTTCACCTCTGCATTATCTCTCTTTTCTCCTTCACGAGACCATCACGTTTTCACCTCCCCATTTCCCCCCTATTCCTCATCTCCACGGTTGTCTGCACCCTTCTATCTTCTTTTCTTCTATTTCTCTGGTTCTTCCTTCTCTGATCGACTGAAGGAAGCAGATCATTCTTCAACCTCCAGAAGGAGCATCACCCCTCGATCACATAAGTCCATCAGTATTGACTGCTTTGTTCAAATTGATGTCGTCGGCATTAATCTTCAGCTGCCAGCAAAAACAACAAAAGCGATAAACTATGTTCCGGCCTCAACAGCAGGAGGAGTCCTGATTCCCTCTTCCAAATCAGGTAAGATTCCTTTCTTCTTCCTATAAATTTTGATTTTCCCCTAATTCTCATGTTTTGATCCCATTAAGGCACACCCTGTAAACCCGATTTGCATATAGCAGCGTCGGTTTACGTAGTGCTACATCAACGAAACAATTGTGTTCCAACACTTCTCTTTTTTTTTTTATGCAAGTCATTATATCTTTGCTTTCTTTCGTTATTTTCTCTTCTCTTCTTTGTTTTTTTTTTCTTTTATATACATTCCAGTATATCGCTCTCGATTATGCCATTTTTACATTCTTATAATGGGAGATTGAGAAGTGTTGATTCATTGTGGCAGTGTGGGTTTCCTGAACGTGCCCCTTTTACAAATGGTAACTTGAAATCGCTAATTCATTGTCACAAGTTGCCTATCTCCCTAAGATTACTATTCTGCAACTTCCGGTTGAGAGATATATTCCATTTTGATAATTTTTGTATTATGCAATGTTAAAAGGCTATATCTAAACCCTTACCTTGTTCTGTATTTTTTTTTTATTTTGATTGTTATCATATGGCTTTTAGATTCATATGTGTTTCACTTTGATCGAGTATGACCAGATGCCTCCATTACATCTCCATGTGCTCAATCCCCCCTTTCTTTCGTCAACATCCATCATTTGGGGCACTAAATGATAAAATCGTGTAATGTTGATAATTGATGCTTGTTTCCATATGACTGCATCAATGATAACTTCATTCAACACTCTTGGAGCTAGTGGAATATTGCAGACTCAGAACAGGCGTTTACAAAATCCAGCATCTATGCTGAATCTGGGGCAAAATCACCATGGGATCCTTCAGACAGCATCTCTTCCTATGTTCAATTCAACGATTTGGTAATTGGACTGAGTTTCAATCATGCTTTCAGCATAATGACGTCCAACAACCCCAGGATATTTTATATCGTTGTGATTGAGGTTCTCTTCAGTAGGCTCTAATAATATGCCACATCCTACGATGGTAAGTCATTTCTCCAGGATACATATTGCATGCTTTTTCTTTTTTTTTACCACAATACACCAGTTGCACTTGTACACTTGCGTATACTCTGTGCACAACCTCCCTTATCACATCGCATGTTATCATCTGCAACATTGCACTTCCACTGCACTTTGACTGGTAGTCTCATCACAGTTCACAACATCATTACCATAACACCATCATTAAAGACCATATAAGGTCATATTACATGCTGGTCTTTGCTAATATCATAAGACATTATCATGGAAATACATTCCTTCTGTTAGAAGTTGTGTGCAGTGCTTGTCCATCAATTGCCATAGCTAAAGAAAAAAAAAACCAGTTTGATGATCTGGTTTGATTGCATTGTGTTGATCTATCACTATTTGTTTAGTTCAGAAGATTCATAAGCTGTTGAAATAATTTTTTTTTTCTTCTGTACAGGGACATGGGTGCGTGTATTTGAAGAAGAATAGATGCTCATAATTAGATTTCCACTATCTCTTAACTGCCATTGCTTACAAGGCAATGTGTTTTCATTCTACAGATGTCCATTACTTGCCATTGCTTACAGGGCAATGTGTTTTCATGAACTACTTTTATTTGCTTACATTGTGTAGATGTCCATTACTTGCCATTGCTTACAGGGCAATGTGTTTTCATGAACTACTTTTATTTGCTTACATTCTGCAGATGTCCATTATTTGCCATTGCTTACAGAGCAATGTGTTTTCATGAACTACTTTTATTTGCTTACATTCTGCAGATGTCCATTAATTGCCATTGCTTACAGGGCAATGTGTTTTCATGAATTACTTTTATTTGCTTACATTCTGCAGATGCCGTTAATTGCCATTGCTTACAGGGCAATGTGTTTTCATGAATTACTTTTATTTGCTTACATTCTGCAGATGCCATTAATTGCCATTGCTTACAGGGCAATGTGTTTTCATGAATTACTTTTATTTGCTTACATTCTGCAGATGTCCATTAATTGCCATTGCTTATAGGGTAATGTATTTTCATGAATTACTTTTTATTTACTTACGCTCTGCAGATGTCCATTGATGTCCTTGGTAATGTGAGGAATCTGAAATCTCTGTTTCGTTATTTCACTTTCCTGATTATTCGGTTCCTTGCTTATTATCATTATTTTTCTTTTTCTTTTCTCTTTATTTTAGAAGCAGCTATCCTCAGTAGTCACCTACATAGAGTGTTGTATATCTGGAAATGGTCTTGTTTGATTTGTTATGTCTATGAAGCATTGTACGCCATCTTTCCAGCTACACCAGTCACCCATTTATTTGATACAAGTAACTTCTTCTTATGATTGACAAACTTGCAATTATGTCGTCTTTAGGATTCTTTGTTCCTCATTTCTCTTTCCATCTAAAACCAGACCATTGTATCTATTGGGTCAATCCTGTAAATGTTATTTAGCATCACTAGTCCGAGACATGTCCTGCAACCTGGGTTCCCATTTGATTTGTTAGTGCCCTGAAAGTTCCATTGCATCTCAAAGCTCTTATCCTTTTCATTAGTTACCATTGGAGCATCTAACGTCTCCCATGTCTTTCAGCCTAGCTTGGTTTGGGGCACGGGTATAGAGGCTCTCCTACATCACTGTCATCCCCAACTACTTACATTCACATAGCTGATCACCTTCCCATCAGACCTTCCACAACACTTTCAATCGCTAACACTTACTGTGCATCATTCCTGTACATACCTCCATTCCTCACATCTCAGGCACAACCACTGTGTTCACTACCACAGCCCCCCTTTTCACACAACATCCCCTGCATGTTTTTTTACCCACCACCCTGCAAAACCACTCCTTTACCTATAATTGGCTGTTTCATCACCCGACTGCTGCAGTGTTGCTTGCAGCAACTTGTGTATATACTATTTCCAGTCACCTTGTCCATCACCATACTTGCTTCCCACCATGCTTCCAACCACCTACTTATTGTATGTTCCAGCCAACCCTCACCATTTCTTGCTACTTCAGCATATGTTGCTAATCGCACTATTCACCTCACCGAACTCCCTTTATAGCAGCATCCTGCTGTGCTCCATCTCCACATATAGTAGCATCCATCTCCACAATGCTTGTTATATCCACTATGCCTTATCTAGCACATCACGTTGGCACCTCCCCATGATCTTAGTGGCTGCTGTTCACGAAATTATTTTGCTCCCAATTCGCCAATAGCCGCAGCATCCATTTTTTTTTACTGTTGTAACCATTATCCTTGATGCACATTCATACCTACATCTCCTCACTATTATTCTCATTGTACGTTCATCACAGCCTATCACACCAGACTGCTATCACTTGCACATTTCCTGTATTCCATGCCCCTCTTCCACAGCACATCCCTTACCAACTCATTCATTCACCACACATTGCCACCTTAGCCTAAGAGTCATCCAATAGCATCTTCACATTCACCATTCCACCTATATACGTATATATATATATATATATATTCATATATATATACATATATGTATATGTACATACATCTATATATATATGCATATATATATAGATATACCAATTTTTCATATTCCTACCCTTTAGATCTTCAATATCTTGGCATATGAGCACTTTATCATTTAACATCTATATGATATGTGCAATTTCTCTTCTCTTTTTCATACTAATCAAGTGTTTTGCAGGAGAATATGTGGAAAAGGTCATTATTTGGAGTTGTAAATTCCATTTCATATATTGTAATAGTTAGATCTTAATGAGAATTTACATTTCCTGCCTTAGATAGAATGAATGAGCATTGTAAATGCCATAAATTGCTTGTTTTCATGCTTTTGCCTTCATTTTTCAAAATCTCACAATGGTGAAACACGAATGGCACGTGCACCATTTCGTAAGAGGTAAATAATCCTAAGTTGATGATTTCCATCAATGGCCATAGTCAGGATGTAAACAAAACTTAGTATTTTTATCTTTTATAAAATAACACTGGATCCACACTGGATCCTTTTCAAAATTCATCATATTTTCTTTAAATATTTTTCCTCTTTTATCAGAGTTTAATTTAAAATTAATTCAATATATATACCAATGGCCATAGTCAGGGTATATTGAGAGTTAATTTCATTTTAAACTCTATAAAAGTACCAAAATATGTTTTATTCTTCACCTGAATTTAAATATAGATTATTATATAATACATTCAATGACCATAGTCAATGATGTATTATATTTTCAATCTTATTTCAATTCATGTAAAGAATGAAACATGGTTTTCAAAATCCAATTTCAACGTTATTTAAATTCATTTATCATTTAGGATAGAATTGCATCATATTTTAAAAAAAAATCTTTTCAAAAATCCAAGTGATTTTGAACATCTTTTTCAAATTCCAATTCTATCTCAATTTCAAAGTTCGATTTGACTTTGGAATTTCAAAATCATTTTATATTCAAACTCCAAAATTCCAATTCAATTCAAAATTCAATTTCAAAGTTCAATTTTGAAATTTCTGATTCATTCTCAAAAACAAAATCAAGTTCATCTTCTTATCTTCAATCAAAGTTTGAGTTTGAATCTCAAAACTTAACTCTTCTTAAAATTTTAAATTCAATCTGGGTTTTCAAAACCCAGATCCATCATTAAAGGTCCCATTTGGACTTTCAGAATCCAATTATACATTGGATCTCAGACTTCAGATCCAATTTCATTTTTAGGATCCAGAATTCAACTCTATCTTGGATCTCAGACTTCAGATCCAGAATCCAATTTCATCTTGGATCTCAGACTTCAGATCCACTCCATTTTAGGATCCAAAATCCAATTCTACATTGGATCTCAGACTTCAGATCCTAAATCCATCTTTAAGATCCAAAATCTATTTAGGATTCAGAGTCCAACCCTACCTTAGATTCCAGATCTTGGATCCAATTCTATTTAGGATCCGGAATCCAATTCTATTCACAATTCTAGATTTCAAATCCAAGTTCCATTTTCAGATCTCATCTGAATTCATTTCTATTTCCTATACCATTTGGATTTCTCGAGTCCATTCTGATTTCAAATTTGAAATTCAAAAATCCATTTCAAATATTCATTTCCTTTCCTAAATCCAAGTTTAAAATTCAAATTCAACTTCAAAGTTCATTTCTGACTTTGAAGCCTCATTTCCTTTTCTCTCTCATCTTCAAATCATTTTTTTCAAAATTCAAAGATTTATTTTCCCAGCTCTGATTATTTCAAAAGACTTAGAACTTTAAATCCCTGATCTATCCCAAGTTCTAAGTTAGATTCAAACCAATTCTTCACTCTATTATCAAACACTTGAAGATTTTCAAATCATTTTTCGAAAAGAGCATACATCCTTGCATCACACAAGTATGATTCTTTGTGCATTGTAGACTTATGATAAATCCTTAGATAATATTTAGGCAAAGCAAAAAGGCATAAATTCGATCCTTGGTTCGATTACCCCTGGTAAAGGTGCTAGGAACGGTCGAACCTCGTACCGACGAGCGAATCCCGTCTCTCCATTTTCCCGCAATATATTTCAAAATGGAGGCGAGTAATTTTCTAAATATTTTCACATCAAGGTCAAGTGAGACCCCACAAAAGAGTTCCTCTTCTTTCTTCTTTTCTTTTCTCTTCTCTCTTCTTTTCCATCTTTTATTTTTTCCCTTCAAAAAGGAGGAAATAGAGGCTAGAAAGGAAAAAGAGAAGAAAGAGAGAGAAACCACAAGAGAGGAAAATTTTTGCGATGATCACAACTGCCAACTAGTGCAGCTGCGGCTAGACCTAAGTTTTGGGGGCACCGAGGAATCTGGACCCGGAGGAAGGGGCTGGTCCACAGGACCCTGCTTCCCTTACCACAAGCAGGTCTGAACCACTTGGTTTGGACCTGGATCCACAAAAGGGTCGACACACAGCCCGGGGGCCCAGCACCTTGCGACTAGCACCCGGCTCTACCGTGAATGAGCCACGGCTAGCAATAGATGCTAGCAGGACTACTGAGGTGTTCATGTTTGAACCTTGGTTCAGACCGGCTCCCACAACACTAAGACAAGAACTAAGGGTGTACAACACCCGCGCGGAGTGCACCCAGCTCCAGCCAAGGGAAACTGTTGGACTGGGCTTCACGGGCACCGTAGGTCCGGACCTAGCTATGGTGCTGGTCTCAATCCCCGGTTCAGACCGACACCTAGCCAAGTGGAACCGAACTAAAAGAGAGGGCACAAGAGTGCCTTGAACAAACTTGACCCGGGGGAAAAGAAACCAAAAACTCAGGTTATAAGGGCTGGGTGCGCGGCTAACCGAATGCGCCCAGCTCAACTCAAGTGCATTGATTTACAATGGGTCTGGTCTGCGGGACCAGACTGAGCTACCTTTTGCGCGTGATCCAGAGCCCAAGGGCACGGTTCAACTGCGAAAAGGAGTGTTGGGTGCACGCCCAAGGCCGACCCAGCCTGCTCCACCACATAGGTTAGATGAGCCGAAACGAAAATCGAAAAAAAAAGAAAGAGGAAGATGCACTACTACCAGAGGTCTAACTTCCCACGGCCAAAATGGACTGGTCACGCCGTGACCCGTGCCTACAACCACAGTTGCAACCACAGTTGCAACCCCAATCCCAGCGTTTTGGGACTGGGTTAAGCCTAGCACCACAAGAGGAAAACGCAAAAAAAAAGAAGAAGAGAATGATAACACAACATAAAAAAAAATAAGTGCTGATGGTTGGAACGTGCCAGCCAGCATTCAAAAATCACAAGGGACTGTCATCTGGCCTGGGTGTAGGATGGACGAGCCCAGCTCGGTCCAGCACACCCGAAAGTGTGGCAATAGCCAAGAACTTCGACAACAAAAAAAAGAAAACAACAAGACAACAATACACTAATAGGGTAACAACAATAAGCAAGAGAATGATTCAATCAGCATGATATTGGAAGAAAAACAAAGAGAAAAGAGATTTCAAATACATGCAATAAGAATTCATACTAATCCATGGTGATTTAAGAATTTAACAATGGCTATGTAATCTAATCCACCGTTTGGATTTGCATGCTCAGGTGCAAAGCTCCAACGGTTTCCTTTCTCATACTGACACCATCTCTAGCAAGGTGAGTCTTCACCTTAGATAAACTTGAAGAAGGAGATGGAAGGTGTGGAGGTGCTGCAGCTATTCCATGCCAAGGTGAAGCCCACGGCTGGAGGTAGAAGACAAGAGAGAAGAGGGGAAGTTTTGGGAGAGAGAAGAGAGAGAGAAAAGAGGAAAAATCACCCAAAACAAGGGCGACCCATTTTTGTGTAAAGATTTTATAGGTGTGGGCTGAGGGATGGACGACTGGGATTTAATCCCTCCAAGATGAAGGGTTGGGGAGATCCATGCCCCCCAACAACCAATGCATGTTGGTCTTTTAAAAAGGTTTTGCAGAATTTCAAAAATGTCATTCATTTAAAGCCTTAAAACTTCAACAAATAACAAGGGGGCGCCCTTGGCTGCCACCCAACGGGCCCAATGGTTTTTTTAGGATTCAAAAGCTTTTAAAAATTTTACAAACCTGCCATGGGGCGCCAGCCCCATGGCTCCCTTTTGAAAATGGCGCCCCTCATGATGGAGCCTAGGCTTCATCATGAGGGTGTTGGAAAGACATATGGCCAATAAAGGCCTAAGCTTTAAATCCATGCAAAAACCTTTTCAAAGTTGCCATCCAGCTGGTCAGCCTTGACCAACTGGTCAACCAAGGACATGGACATCCACTATAGGGTCGTCCATGGGTCTTGGATCCACTAGGTGCTCCGGATCAAAACCAAAACCGCATATCGTGTATGTCATAAGAAAACACTTATTTAATGAATTAAAATAATAATTTAATTCCAACAAATTATTTTATTCTCTTTATAACCTCAATTAACGTAGAATGGTTGATGCCTCTTGA
This sequence comes from Nuphar pumila, assembly GCF_984573655.1. Lineage (NCBI taxonomy): Eukaryota > Viridiplantae > Streptophyta > Magnoliopsida > Nymphaeales > Nymphaeaceae > Nuphar > Nuphar pumila. Next base: position 98,943,814 of record NC_143249.1, read on the forward strand.
GGAAATCACCTCTCATTCGTTAAAATTAAGCGTTCTAAGATTCGGGTCCAAAATTAAGTCAAGACTCGTAATTCACATGCACTAACGAGGTTCTTTCGTTGTTCGGATCTCAATTTCGGGGTGTATCACTACAACCCTATTCCAAACTTACCCTAAAAGTTTCGGAGGTTGATCCACTCTAGATTTCCCGAAATTGCTCTATTTACATAAAATCACACGATTTAATCGAGTTCTCAAAATAAGCAAATCTTCAGAAATTGTCAAAACATAAAAATTCATCGATTTCCATATAATTACACAATATACATAAAAATGAAAATCGTGGATCTTACATCCTCCCCTCCTTAAAAAGGATTTTGTCCGCGAAATCACCCTTAGGAGGTTACAAAAAGTTCCGGATAAGTCTCTCTCATGCTCGCTTCTGGTTCCCATGTGCATTCTTCAATGCCATGGTGCTGCCACCGTACCTTAACTAACAGAATAATCTTGGTACGCAAAACTTGATCTCGTCGATCAACAATCTCGATAGGCCTTTCTGACAAGGTCAGATCTTCCTGCACGTCCACATCTTCGTACTAAATGATATGCGATGGGTCAGGAACGTACTTCCTGAGCATCGACACGTGAAATGCATTGTGAATGTGAGCATATTGTGGAGGTAACTCGACACGATATGCCACTTCACCAATCCTCGCCATGATCTCGAACGGTCCAACATACCTTGGACTCAACTTCCCTTTCTTTCCAAAATGAAAAACGCTCTTCGTCGGTGAAACTCTGACAAAAACCATGTCCCCAACATCAAAAGACAATTCGCGACGTCTCTTATCGGCGTAACTCTTCTGCCTATCTTGCGTTGCCTTTAAACGCTCATGAATCTTCTGCACCTGCTGCGTGTAGTGCTGAAGAACAATCGACACTTCTCTCGATCTATCGCCGATGTCGTCCCAATAAGATGGCGACCGACAAGGTCTACCGTACAACGCTTCATACGGGGCCATCCCGATACTAGCGTGGTAACTATTGTTATATGCGAACTCTACCAAGCATAGGTGTGAATCCCATTCACCCTTCCAATCTAGCATACAAGCTCGCAACATATCTTCTAACGTTTGAATCGTTTGCTCGGACTGTCCATCCGTCTGAGGATGAAAGGCTGTACTAAATTTCAACTTCGTCCCCAATGCAGATTGCAATTGACCCCACAGTCGCGAAGTGAATCGGGGGTCACGATCGGAAATGATAGATCTCGGCACACCATGAAGTCGAACGATCTCTCTAATGTACAAGTCAGCTAAACTCTCAAGTGACTGACTGATCCTGATTGGCAGAAAGTGGGCAGACTTGGTGAGTCTATCCACGACTACCCAAATCGCATCGTTTTTACGCCTAGACAGTGGTAAACCAACCACAAAATCCATCGTAACATCCTCCCATTTCCACTGAGGAATCTCAATCCTCTGCAAGGTACCACCGGGACGCTGATGTTCCGCTTTGACTTGCTGACAAGTCAAACACCTTGCAACGTAAGCCGCTATCTCGCGCTTCATGTCATGCCACCAATACTTTCGCTGTAAGTCCTTGAACATCTTTGTTCCTCTCGGATGAATCGTGTACTTCGACATATGAGCTTTGTCAAGAATTTCTCTCTTCAGCTCTGCGTTGCTCGGAACCCAAAGGCGATCTCTCATACGAACGCTGCCATCTTCAGACACTCTGAAAGAAGAATTTGCCTGCTCAGCCAAGGCTAGAAACTTGCCATACTTGTCGTCAAGCTTCTGAGCAACTACGATCTTCGGCAAAAACTCAGATCGAATGGTCAGACCAGACAATCTGATCGAACCATCACCAACAGAAAAAGGTTTCCAGGCTACGAACTCTTCAACAAGCTTCTTGCTCCACACAAGACTAGCCAGAACACCACTCGTTTTGCGGCTAAGCGCATTCGCCACAACGTTCGCCTTACCAGAATGATAAGACAACGTGAAATCGTAGTCCTTGATAAACTCAAGTCATCGTCGTTGCCTCATATTCAGCTCATTCTGAGAGAACAAATACTTGAGGCTCTTGTGATCTGAAAAGACCTCAAACGATTCCCCATAAAGGTAATGTCGCCACAATTTCAAAGCAAACACGACTGCTGCCAATTCTAAATCGTGCGTCGGATAATTCCGCTCATGAGTCTTCAACTGTCTGGAGGCATAGGCAATCACTCGGCCATGCTGCATAAGCACACAACCTAAATCGGTACCAGAGGCGTCTGTGTATACCACAAAACCACCTCTGCCAGAGGGTAAAGCTAACACCAGTGAGGTTGTCAACTTCGTCTTCAGGATCTGGAAACTGTCCTCACAGGCACTGTTCCACACGAACTTAACACCCTTACGTAACAACTTCGTCAAAGGTAAAGAGATCCTCGAAAAGTCTTGGATAAAACGTCGATAGTAACCAGCCAATCCAAGAAAACTACCTATCTCAGACATCTGAGGCTGCTTCCAGCCCAGAACTGCTTTGACTTTCGCTGGATCGACAGATACTCCGTCCTTCGATATCACATGGCCAAGGAACATGACCCGCTCGAGCCAAAACTCGCACTTAGAGAATTTGGCGAACAACTGATGCTCATGAAGAGTACTCAAAACAATCCGCAGATGCTCTCGATGTTGCTCCGGACTCTCCGAATAGACCAAAATGTCGTCGATGAATACTATCACGAACGAGTCCACAAATGGACGAAAGATCCCGTTCATCAAATCCATGAATGCTGCTGGAGCATTCGTGAGGCCAAAAGGCATCACCACAAACTCATACAACCCATATCTCGTTCTGAAAGTTGTCTTCGCAATATCATCCTCTCGGATACGAAGTTGATGGTAGCCCGATCTGAGATCAATCTTCAAGAAAACCTTCGTCTTTTGTAATTGATCGAAAAGGTCTTCGATCCTAGGTAAAGGATACTTGTTCTTAATTGTCGTCTGGTTGAGCATCCGATAATCGATGCACAACCTCAGGGATCCATCCTTCTTCCGTACAAACAACACTGGTGCTCCCCACGGTGAAGCACTAGGTTGAATAAAACCCTGATCGAGAAGTTCTTCCAATTGACGTTTCAACTCCTCAAGTTCCGCTGGAGCCATACGGTATGGTGCCTTGGAAATCGATGTCGTTCCAGGCAGCAACTCGATACCAAATTCGATCTCTCGGCTTGGAGGTAACCCAGGTAGCTCCTCAGGAAACACATCGACAAAATCTCGGACCACGTCCAAGTCATAGATCAAGACCATCTCGGGTTCAACTGGGGAAATACTGACTAAGAAGGCAGTACCCCCGTTTCGCAGATACTTCTGAGCCTTGAAGGAAGATATCATGCGGCTATCGCGCAGAGGTCGAGGAAGCTTGATCTCCAAAACAGGACGATCAGGCCGAAAAAGAACGATCTTGCCTTCCCGACAAAAGACTTGAGCATGGTACTCGAAAAGCCAGTCCATGCCCAAAATCACATCGTACTCGGTCATATCTAAAAGGATAATGTCAGCTGACAGGTTCTGTCCTGCCACTGACACCTCAATGTTCGGGATATACGAGTCACAAAAAGACTGCTCTCTAGTTGGAGTGCGAACCTCCAACAGAAAATTCAGAGACTCGACTGCCAAAGGTAAACTACGAGCAAATCTAGCTGCTATGAACGAATGAGTAGCACCACAATCAAACAAAGTAAATGCTTCATGTCCGGCTACTGAGATCGTACCTTGGACCAACTCTGCCTTGGTCGCTTGCTCAACTGTTGCCGCGTATGCTCGACCGACAATGACCTTCTGGTTCGCTGGCCTCGGTGGATACGGCTGCTGCTGCTGTGTAGCGGGTTGTCGCTGTTGTGTTGGCTGGGAAGTACTCGGCGTATTCCTGCGCTGGTCATCCGCCTGTTTCTTTCTGCAATCCCGGATATAATGACCCATCTTCCCGCAATATAAGCATCCGCCTGTGTCCCGTGGGCAAGGTCGCCCTAGATGATCTGTGGTACATTTCAGACAACTGGCTGCGGTAAGCTGCTTCTACTGTGGCTGCTGGCGTTGCTGGTACTGGGGTCTACGGTTCTGATGTTGGATCTCGCTGGTGTTGCTGCTGTTGTTGTTGTTGTTTTGCTGCTTCTTTGACTGAGGATGAAACTTCCTTCCACCCTGGTTCCTCTGGAATTGTGTCTTCCTTGGCCAACTCCTTTGGCCAGGATTCTGCTGCTGCTCACGTGGTGCGGGAGTCTTCTGCGATTCGGTCCAGTCATACTCAAGCAAGGAGACCGTCTCTAAAGCCTCATCGACCGACATAGGTGCATGGGTGTACACCTTCATCCGTAGTACCGGCTTCAGACCTCGAGCAAATTTAAGAGCTCGCTCCTTCTCTGTCGTGTATAAGTGCGGACAAAACCTCTCTAAGCTGCGAAAACGTGTGACGTATTCAGAGAGAGAAGAACTACCTTGTTGGAGGTCGAGAAACTCCTGCATTTTCTGGCTCCTCTCATGAGCTAAAAAATATACTGCGTAGAATGCCTCTACAAACTGCTCCCAATCAACTGGCTGGTTATCGAATTTGATCTCCCAGGTGGTCGCCCACCACCTCTCTGCATCTTTCCGGAGACGATATGTCCCAAAATCAACTTTCCGATCATTGCCGACTTGTAACACACAAAAAATACGCTCTATTTCTCTGATCCAGACCTCGGCTGCTTCCGGCGATGACTTCCCATCAAACGAGGGAGGGTTCAAGCTCATAAATTGCTTGTATGGGACTGCTGCAACAGGAACCTGGGCAAGTGTTCCCTGTCCCTCGGCGGTCTGCTGGAGGTGCTCACCCATGTTCCTCATAGTCTCTGCTTGTCGTCTTACAACCTCTGTAAGGTTGTTCAGAGTCTCCCTAAGGTCATCACACCTGGTGCACCACGCCATCTAAATACGCACAAGTCTATACGTAAGCAACCAACAAATACACAGGGATAGGAAAATTCCATTTTATTAATAAGAAACTGAACATTACAGAAGCACCCTTCATCAAGATAGGGTTAAATAAGCACTGCCAACAACTTAAGCACAACAAAAAAAAAACAAAAAACGAAACAGTGACTCAGTGTTTCTAACATCAAAACAACACATCACAAATTTATGATTTGTTGGTGTAGAAGTCCCTGTAGTCCTTCCGACTACCACAGCGCCTTGGTCTAACACGTGGAGGAGAAACAACATTCCTCAGCGGCGTGTCAGAGATCTCTTGAACTTCCCTCAGAATCGGCAGCACATACTCTGAAGAAACAGCATAGGGGTAGGACTCGGGAGAATATTGGGGAGAATCAATTGCTCCACGCCTTTCTCCGTCCTGGCTATCCACTTCCACCACCAATGGTCCAGAGACCGAAGAAACGTCATCGATGTCTTCCGCATTGCTCTTTCAGATCTCATCCCTCTGTTTCGTCTGGCATTCCTCTTTGACATGCCCACGAAGACTACAGTAGGGGCACTCAGCCAACTCACGGGGAAAGATCTGCCCCGCATGATCTTCCAAACACCTGGCACATGGAGGTGCCAACATATGCACATCACGTGCCAAATGTTGCACAGCTCCACTCAGGGCCTCTTCGCCTCAAGTCAGGTTTTGGAGAGCCTCCAAAATCTTGCCGTAGGTGGGGTTTGTCGACATCTATCACATACACAGAACCACAAACACAAACTATCTAAAAGCAGGAAATAAAGGAAATAAAGAAGCTTAACGTGTACTTACAGTGCGATGGATGATGCACGATGAAGCTCTGACCACACACTCAAACTGGGCTCTGATACCAAACACTGTGGCGCCCCAAACCCCGACTTTGGAAAACTTGGAATTTCCAGGAAGATTTTTTTTTTAAAGGGTTTAAGTGGAAAATCAGCGGAAAGCAGGTGTGGGAATAAAGACAACAAAGCCGCAAGTCTGGGCGGCCACCACAGATAAGTGCAACAAGTGGAAACAGTGTAACCAACGGTGTGTAGAAACGTGTAACGGTGAAGTAAAAAGGGGAACACCCCAACAGTTTAAAGAGTTTACAAAAGTAAGTACAAAAGGTACAAAACTAGGAATATAACCCAACAACAACCAAAACCCCAAAAACCACCAGGTACTGGATTTGCAGGTCAAGTGTGTGTGGGTCCTCAGAGCCTCCACCGTGTATCACTGCATCCTCACTACACTTGTTTGTCACCTACATCCCCATAAAACGGGGTCAGTCCTCTTGCGAGGTGGTGAAGAAACAACCATAAGCATGTATATATATATATACCATGTACACAGGAAAAACAGGAAAAGCTAACAAGTGTAAGTGCCTGTGTCAGGTAAGTGCAAAGTGACAAGTACTAGTCAACAGGCTACAGTAACAGGGTAAACAAGTAGCTAAAATAACGAACTGAGCAACAAGTAACTAAAGAAGCAACAGTAACTGTAAATCAAGTGCTCAAGGTAGTAACATCTATAACAGGTACTGAGCAGCAAGGTAACCAAGTAACAGCTGAAGCAAGTAAAGCAACTGGAGTAGAGTCTATAGCACAAGCAACTACAGTAAGTCAGCTGATTGGTTAGTCTTTAAGTTCTTCTGATTACTCCTTCAGGTACGCGAAGGAAACCTCGCATTCTGTGAGACATGCACCCGACGTCTGTTATTCAAGTCTAGTGTGGTAACCGGGGAAGCTACAGACCGAGTCAACCACATGCGAGCAACACACGGCTAGGAGAAAACACTCGCATAGGCAAGGATTGCAATCCATACTACTGTAGTAGTGAGGTCCTAAGAAGGCAACCTCGACCTTCCTGACTCTGAGTGACTGGAGGTCAAAGGATGCTACAGCTTCTGTCAAACACATGTCGTAGTAACGACAAGTCACTCAGGGTTGTACCATCCACCCTCTCTCAAGGTGAACCATCTTGTGAATGGGGCGAAGCAGGTTTATCTTTCTTAAGGTTCATGTTCAATCATACCTCACAACGAGGAATCTGCCTCGTGGTCCCTGCAGGGTACACAAAACGAGGACTTGGCCTGCCCATCCACGTGCTCAGCCTCACACGGCCAACGGAGCACACCGCTGGTGAAAGCAGTCAAAACACCATATTATTTTGTTTCTGTTTAGGGTATATCACACAAGAGTCCACACGACACCAGGGCCACTGCCCGAAGACTCCAACTGAGCCCACGACAAATCATTTCAATATTCATACCCTATGGTGTTCAATTTTCTTTTTTTTCATTTCATAAGGTAAGTGCACCTAATGCGCTTACCAATGCCTCAGTGATGTACCTCTTCAGGGTACACACTACTCAATAATAGTGTCAGGATGTGCTAATTGCAAAGTGAAGGAATATCACAGGTTTCTATCGTTTGCACAAGTATAAACAACAGAGGCATCACATGATATTAAACTACACTATATTGCATACTTTAGTGTTATGATTGCATTTAACAATATTCTCATACGTGGTTAAACGCACTTACATGTTTATGGTGAAATCTAGGATATTCTCGTCTTATGGGAACAACATTATCTATTTCCACGGTATGGGGAGCCGCGCCTGCGGACCCGAACAAACCGTTTGCCAAAACGAATGTAAGACAACACTGGGTAACTTAAACTTAGTTCGGAGTGTGGAGTCATTCAAAGAAATTACTTGGACAGGACACCGGAGTGTAGTAAGTCCATTCGGTTACACCGAAATGATCATCATGTACTTTTATATATATATATATATATATATATATATATATATATATATATATATATATATATATGTATATATATGTACATATTTACATGCATATCCATGTTTAGAACATATTTGAGGTTCCACCTTCATATACGTATGTTCACATATACTTGTACACATTCATACGTAGATACATATATTTATATATATATATATATATATATATATATATATATATATATATATATATATATATATATATATATCGAAGATAAGCAAACCAAGGCATGCACTCATGCCGAAACTTAACCGGGGTGCGAGGATGGTGCGGGGCACTACTAAGGCTAGCTCGAACCTACTAGAACCAACCTAAAGTAGGCTCGCTCTTGTTTAAACGAAGAAGAAGGTTGGCAGCCACAATATGGCATAAACGAGGCTGCAAGAGTGCCAACTTGCCGATCCACACACTCACTGCCCAAAATCCCAACTAATACGATGGTCTGGTCCTATAGGCCAGACAGTCATACTAACACCAGGGGTTCTGGTCCGACTCTTAGTGCGGACCAGATGGTCGAAGGGACTGGATTAAGATGAGGTAAGCTGCCAACTAGTGTAGCTGCGGCTAGAGCTAAGTTTTGGGGGCACCGAGGAATCTGAACCCTGAGGAAGGGACTGGTCCACAGGACCCTGCTGCCCTTACTACAAGCAGGTTTGAATCACTTGGTTCAGACCTGGATCCACAAAAGGGTTGACACACAGCTCGGGGGCCCAGCACCTTGCGACTAGCACCCGGCTCTACCGTAAATGAGCCACGGCTAGCAATAGGTGCTAGCAGAACTACTGAGGTGTTCAGGTCTGAACCTTGGTTCAGACCGGCTCCCACAACGCTAAGACAAGAACTAAGGGTGTCCAACACCCGCGCGGAGTGCACCCAGCTCCAGCCAAGGGAAACTGCTGGACTGGGCTTCACGGGCACCGTAGGTCCGGACCCAGCTATGGTGCTGGTCTGAATCCCCGGTTCAGACCGACACCTAGCCAAGTCGAAGGGCTGGGCGTGCGGCTAACCGAATGCGCCCAGCTCAACTCAAGTGCATTGATTTACAATGGGTCTGGTCTGCGGGACCAGACCGAGCTACCCTTTGCGTGTGAACCAGAGCCCAAGGGTGCGGTTCAACTGCGAAAAGGAGTGCTGGGTGCATGCCCAAGGCCGACCCAGCTAGCTCCACCACATAGGTTCGATGAGCCGAAACGAAAAAAAAAAAAAAGAAAGACGAAGATGCACTGCTACCAGAGAGGTCTAACTTCCCACGGCCAAAATGGACTGGTCACGCCGTGACCCGTGCCTACAACCACGGCTGCAACCCCAATCCCAGCGTTTTGGGACTGGGTTAAGCCTAGCACCATTAAAGGAAAATGCAAAAAAAAAAAAAAAATGAGAATGATAACACAACATAAAAAAAAATAAGTGTTGATGGCTGGAACGTGCCAGCCAGCATTCAGCAATCACAAGGGACTGTCATCTGACTTGGGTGTAGGATGGACGAGCCCATCTCGGTCCAGTACACCCGGAAGTGTGGCAATAGCCAAGAACTTCAACAACAAAAAAAAGAAAACAACAAGACAGCAATACACTAATAGGGTAACATCAATAAGCAAGAGAATGATTCAATCAGCATGATATTGGAAGAAAAACAAAGAGAAAAGAGATTTCAAATACATGCAATAAGAATTCATACTAATCCATGGTGATTTAAGAATTTAACAATGGCTATGTAATCTAATCCACCGTTTGGATTTGCATGGCCAGGTGCAAAGCTCCAACGGTTTCCTTTCTCATACTGACACCATATCCAGCAAGGTGAGTCTTCACCTTAGATAAACTTGAAGAAGGAGATGGAAGGTGTGGAGGTGCTGCAGCTATTCCATGCCAAGGTGAAGCCCACGGCTGGAGGTAGGAGACTAGAGAGAAGAGGGGAAGTTTTGGGAGAGAGAAGAGAGAGAGAAAAGAGGAAAAATCACCCAAAACAAGGGGGACCCATTTTTGTGTAAAGATTTTATAGGTGTGGGTTGAGGGATGGATGACTGGGATTTAATCCCTCCAAGATGAAGGGTTGGAGAGCTCCACGCCTCCCAACAACCAATGCATGTTGGTCTTTTAAAAAGGTTTTGCAGAATTTCAAAAATGCCATTCATTTAAAGCCTTAAAACTTCAACAAATAACAAGGGGGCGCCCTTGGCTGCCACCCAACGGGCCCAATGGTTTTTTTAGGATTCAAAAGCTTTTGAAAATTTTACAAACCTGCCATGGGGCGCCAGCCCCATGGCTCCCTTTTGAAAATGGCGCCCCTCATGATGGAGCCTAGGCTTCATCATGAGGGTGTTGGAAAGACATATGGCCAATAAAGGCCTAAGCTTTAAATCCATGCAAAAACCTTTTCAAAGTTGCCATCCAGCTAGTCAGCCTTGACCAACTGGTCAACCAAGGACATGGACATCCACTATAGGGGTCGTCCATGGGTCTTGGATCCACTAGGTACTCCGGATCAAAACCAAAACCGCATATCGTGTATGTCATAAGAAAACACTTATTTAATGAATTAAAATAATAATTTAATTCCAACAAATTATTTTATTCTCTTTATAACCATAATTAACGTAGAATGGTTGATGCCTCTTGAAGAAATCACCTCTCGTTCATTAAAATTAAGTGTTCTAAGATTCGGGTCCAAAAGTAAGTCAAGACTCGTAATTCAAATGCACTGACGAGGTTCTTTCGTCGTTCGGATCTCAATTTCGGGGTGTATCACTACAACCCTATTCCAAACTTACCCTAAAAGTTTCGGAGGTTGATCCGCTCTAGATTTCCCAAAATCACTCTATTTACATAAAATCACACGATTTAACTCAGTTCTCAGAATAAGCAAATCTTCAGAAATTGCCAAAACATAAAAATTCATCGATTTCCATATAATTACACAATATACATGAAAATGAAAATCATGGATCTTACAAAATGACCTAATTTTTGAAAACAAATAGAAATAAATGAAAATAGAAGTAAAAACGAACTTTAAAACAGACTCCTGACTTGATTAGGACTCCGGGACAGAGTCCTGATCGGACTAAAACTCTAGATTTTTTTGGTATTTTTCTGAAAAATAGATGAAAGAACTTGTGAAAGAAGTGAAAACAATAACAAATATTGAAATAAATCAGAGTTCTGATTCAACTGAGACTCTGGGGACAGAGTCCTAATTGAACTAGGACTCTCAAATTTTTGGATTTTCTGAGAAAACAAACGAGAGAATTTTGAAAAACAGGATGAAATTGAAGTTTTGGTTTAGAGTCCTGATCTGATTAGGACTCTAAAAAAGAGTCTTGATTCGATCAGAACTCTAAGAATTTTGGTTTTCTGATAAGCAAATGATGAAATTTGGGCAAAGCTTTTGAAAAGTAGTGAAAATGAAGTATGAAAACCAATTTTGGATAGAGTCCTGATTCGATCAGGACTCTGATGCAAAGTCCTGATTCTATCAGGACTCTGGAATAAAATCCCAAAAATTTGAAATTCTTTGATAAAAGTGTAATAGTTTTGATAGATGAAAAGATTTTTGAAAGATTCTCTCAAAATTGGAATCAGGATCAGAGTTTTGATTCAACTAGGACTCTTCAAACAGAGTCCTGGTTTGACTAAAACTCTGATTTTTTGACTCATTTTGAAAGATTTGGTTAAAAATAGGTAAAAATAATGACAAAAGACAGAGTCCTAGTTCGACTGAAACTCTGAAGAAGAGTCCTAATCCGACTGGGATTCTTGAAGAAGAGTCCTAATCCAACTAAGACTCTAGGATTTTGGCCAGGACGGAAGATTTTGAAAGGTTTTCTCCAAAACAAGTAGAAAAGGTAGTAAAAGGTAGAGTTCTGATCCGATTGAGACTCTGGAAAAAGTGTCCTGATTTAACTAGGACTTTAAGATTTTGACCAAATCGGAGGAAATGGACAAGGGATATGACCATAACTGGTTTAAAATCAGAATGGTGTTTTAAAAAGGTTAAAAAAGATTCAAACAGATGAAAATACAAAGTCCTGATCCAACTAGGACTCTAAATTTTTTGAGTTTTTTGATAAATGAAGGAATCCAGAAGCGACACCACCTAAATGGGTCTCATCTGAGAATTGAAATCAGTTGAAAATTGAGTTTAAAACGAATCTAGATTGTTTTCTGAGAAAACATTTCAAAATATAAGGTCCTGGGGGTTGGCAAATGACAGAATGTTGATTAAAAACCCAGGTTTTAAAATTGTTTTTGAAAGAAAAGTTTTAAAACCCGAATCTGGATTAAATATTTTGAAAACAGGAGTGCTGAATCTCAAAAATGAGATGTAATGACATGCAATGCAATGAAATGGTATGTCGAATGCATGCAATGATATGCAATGATACATGAAATATATAAACACTGGATGAGGGTGAAAATTTGGGGTGTTTACAGATGCCCCTCTTTGCTACTAAGCCGGTTGTAAGTCGAGCTTAGTGGCAAAGAAAAACACACCAAATTTGGACTATAAAAATGCCCCAGTTAGAAAAATCTGGCTGGGTGTGAAAGAATTGATTCAGATGATGATGATAGATATGGAATAGAGAACAAAGAGGAAGATTCACCTCATCAAAATGAGGCTCAGGCTTAGCCCTTAACTTGGATGGGACGATACCCCATGGAAAAATGTGGTTCAGGCTTAACTCTTAACCTGAAAGGAGACGATACCTCGTAGAAAAACAAGGTTCAGGCTTAACTCTTAACCTGAAAGGGGACGATACCTCGTAGAAAAATGAGGCTCAGGCTTAACCCTTAACCTGAAAGGGGACGATACCTCATGGAAAAACAAGGCTTAGGCTTAACCCTTAACCTGAAAGGGGACGATACCTCGTGGAAAAACGAGGCTCAGGCTTAACCCTTAACCTGAAAGGGGACAATAAACAGAATGCTCAAATGAAGAAACCATGATGGGACCTTCGAATTTTGCACAATAAATCCGAGAGGGGTTTGCAAAAGGAAGAAAGGGGGTTCCCTAAAGATTGAAAAGGGATTGATCTTGGGTGTCTCATCGCTGAGACTGAATGGCTTTTAAGACAGATGACCTTTTGCAGAAAATTCAGGTTTAACCCTTAACCTGAACGGGAACTGTCTATGGTGGGACAGTGGAGAGCACAGGGAAGTGTGCAAATCTGAGAGCCCAAGCGCTCAGATTAAAACAAGAAGGGAAGGATCTTGGACAACTCCCATCATCCGATCCTAAAAGGGATAACAACAACGCCTGGATACATCAAAATAGACATCAAGCTCTCACTTCATGTCAGGATAACTTAAAAAGATTGCCAATAAGATAAAAAAATTATAGTTGATTGAAAAATGATTGAAATATAAGTATATTTATATAAAAAATATTATCTCTTTTCTACCTGAAGTATTACCTCCAACGGGACTTAATTTTGTAGAATTAAGATTCGAATTCAAATTGCTTGCAATTGACTTTCTTTTAAGGAGGCTAGCAATTTCCTTGATATGAACAAAAAAGAAAGGATTCTCATTGTGAAAGCAATTGGTGAAAGGATATTGATAAAAGAATTTCACAAAATTAAAAAAGATTCTTGGCAGATTCGGCAGTTTGATATCCTGGGATTCTTTTCTCAGAATGGTCTTTCTGCCTGTACTTTTTTTTCGACAGAATTGGAGCTCTCTGGGTTTCTAGGGAATTCATTACATCATCCTTTATTTTGGAGATGTCTTAGCTTTTCTCTTTTTGGGAAGGGTACGTCACAAACTCCTTCATCTTGGAGTTGCTCTGATTCTCCTTTGCCTCAGGGATTATATTGACGATATTGGCTCATTAGCTGGTGGTCTCTTGATAATAGTTGAAATTAAATATCTTTTAGGGTTTGTCAGGAGGCTCATCGCAGTCGTCTTCATCTTGACGGTGCTCTGAACTTTCCCTGGAAGGATCTGTCACAAACTCCTTCATCTTGAAGATGTATCAAATCTTCTTTGGCCCCGAGGGTCTAACTCGCATAATTTGTCTTCATCTTGACGACAATTGAGAGATCCCTTTTGCAGATATTTAATTGCAGCTTGGGTGATTGAGGAGATATAAAAATTGAATGGATTTTTCTATATCACCCAGGATATTTCGACTGCCTTATTTTTGCAAGAATGATCTTTAAAAATGTGCCATAGCTTCGATCAATATCAATCACTTATGGCTTTGCGACAACATTGAGTTTTCTTTGCTGGCCATATGGAGGATTTATTCTTCATCCTTTTGGTTGGCCAATAGAAAGAATTTGGATTTTGAATCTTTCTTCGCAAAAGCTTCACTCTTTTTGGAAGTAATACAGAAGGTAATCTGAGGTAATTCTTTTTGTGTAATAAAAGATTTTTGGAATCAACAACTATTTTTCAAGGCAAATTGGCAAAATATTCTTGGAATCCTTGGTGAAAGCAATCACTTGAGGTCTGAATGACACATCCGTGGCTAGATTCTTCTCTCCTTTTCCCAAAGGAGAGACTCAGGCTTGACCCTTACCTGAACGGGTAATAAAAAGATACGCCTCTCTTCCCTGAAGAGGAGGTGTTTGCAAAATGAACTTTCGAAGAGAAATAAAGTTTTCGTCAAAACTCCCTACTTCTAGGCTTCTCTTATGGAAAGGGGGCCGCTAACAAAGGTTGGAAAGATATCATAGAGGAACGAGTCCATCACACTCTCCCTGGAAAAAGGGTCCTCGACGATGGGGGTGGCCTAACAAAAGACATTTAGGGTTACAAGGAGGATGAGCTTCCATCGAAACTCTCCCTGGAAAAAGGGTTCCTTGTATGACAATAAAGATTGTTTTGCAAACTGTTCGTGAAGCACGAGTCCCTTCAAACTCTCCCTAGAAAAAGGGGTTCAGCGAACGAGCAATAAAGACATGTGAAAAGAACGAGCTCCCTCGAACTCTCCCTGGAAAAAGGGTCCCTCGCAAGAGAAAATGATTGATAATTGATTCTGAACTAATTGGCAGGCGAATTCGACATAAAGGTCGAATCTTGAAAGACTATGATTGCAGGATACGACTTAAAGGTCAGACAAATATGATTGACATTGATAGGATTTGATAACTCAAAGGTTTGCTTGGTAAAATGGCTGACCGGAGGCTTGACTAACAAAATAGATGACCCGAAGGTATGCTTGATAGACTGGAATGACCCAAGGGTCTGACAAAGATTGTTTGGTTCGCAGATTTGAAGATTAACATTGAGTATGAACCTCAATGTGAGATTTATGTTGAGACCAGTATGAAGACCGAACTTTGACAAAGTACCAGTACGAGCACTGGATTTTAAAAGATTACCAGTACGAGCACTGGATTTTAAAAAATTACCAGTACGAGCACTAGATTTTTAAAGGATACCAGTACAAGCACTGGATTTTAAAAGACTACCAGTACGAGCACTGGATTTTGAAAGATTACCAGTACGAGCACTGGATTTGGAAAGATTACCAGTACGAGCACTGGTTTTTGGAAAGATTACCAGTACGAGCACTGAATTTTAAAGGGTTACCAGTATGAGCACTGGTTTTTAAAAGATTACCAGTACCAGCACTGGATTTTAAAAGATTACCAGTACGAGCACTGGATTTTTGAAAGACTATCAGTATAAATACAAGATTTGGTAGAGCAATCAAGGCGAGGTTGGATTTCATAAAAGGACCAATTTGAAAATTGGATTTAACCGGACCGGTGAAAAACTGGGTTTGGTCGGAAGCTTTGAATCAAAATTCAAATCTTCAAGGAAAGACTAGATGAATTGGATTTTGAAAGAGAATTCGGGTCGGAACTCGGATTTTCTAGACCAATTTACAAGATAGTTTAAGTAGAAGTTCAAACCTTTAAAGGAAAGCTAAACAAATCGGATTTGGGAGAAAACTCGAGTCGGAACTCTAATCTTCTGGATCGATTCTAGGCATTTGAATTGGATTTGGAAGAAAATTTGAGTCGAAACTCTAATTTTCTAGACCAATTTAGAAGGAAAAGAAAACTCGGGTCGGAACTTGAATCTTTGAAGGAAAACTAGATCCATTATGGGAGGAAAAGAAATTCGAGTCGGAACTCGAATCCTGATGGAAAAGTAGATGAATTTGGAAGGAAAAAAAATCTGAGTCGGAACTCAAATTCTGAAGAAAAAAATAGATCAATTTGGAAGGAAAAGAAATTCGAGTCAGAACTCGAATCCTGAAGGAAAGGTAGATTAATTAGAAGGAAAGGAAATTCGAGTCGGAACTCGAATCCCGAAGGAAAACTAGATTAATTAGAAGGAAAGAAAATTCGAGTCGGAACTCGAATCCCGAAGGGAAACTAGTCCTGTTAGAAGGAAAGAAAATTTGAGTCGGAACTCGAATCCCGAAGGGAAACTAGTCCTGTTAGAAGGAAAGGAAATTCGAGTCGGAACTCGAATCTCGAAGGAAAACTAGACTAATTAGAAGGAAAAAAAATTTGAGTCGGAACTCGAATCCCGAAGGAAAACTAGACCGGTTAGAAGGAAAGGAAATTTGAGTCGAAACTCGAATTTTCTAGACCAATTCAAGACATTTGAAGGAAAGAGAATTAGATGAACTGGATTTGGAAGAAAAATCGAGTCGAAACTCGGATTTTCTAGACCAATTCTGAATTGGATTTGAAAGAAAATTCGAGTCAAAACTCAGATCTTCTAGACCAATTCAAGATATTTGAAGGAAGGAAACTTAGATGAGTTGGATTTGGAAGAAAATTCGAGTCGGAACTCGAATTTTCTAGACCAATTCTGAATTGGATTTGAAAGAAAATTTGAGTCGAAACTCGGATCTTCTAGACCAATTCAAGATATTTGAAGGAAAGGAAACTAGACCAATATAATTTGGGTTTGGAAACATTGACTAGGAAGAAAACGAAATCAGATTTAAGAGTTTCAACCAGTAAAATAGGATTTAGAAAAGTACCAGCACGAGCACCGGATTTTGGAAGGATACCAGTACGAGCACTGGATTTTAAAAGATTTGCTAGTACGAGCACTGGGTTTTGAAAGATTGTTGGTTGAATATAATAGGGGATTTTCAATCTTTACCCTCACAATGTCTTGGACAATGGCCACGAGTCTCAGGATTTACCCCTTATCCTGAATGGGAATTTGATACAGATGCAAAATGGATGCATGCAGATGCAAATGAATGCAAAATGATGTAAATGGATGCATATGTATGCAAAATGAGAGATTTGTTTGAATATGCCTGCACAAAGGGTATTTTGAATGGAAGACAAGTTTATAACAAAAATGCCTCAATATATTATGGGGGGAAAAAAAATATTCAGATGAAAACATAATCGGTCATTTATTAGAGAAAATTTATTGAAGAATACAGAGGATAGAACAGAATTTTTCTAAGTGTAGAATTTTTTCAAATGTCGGGCATTGATAGGATCAGGTAATTCTGTCTCGTCTACATTAATCAGACGATATGAATTACGTGGTAGTGCTTCTTTCACCACGTAGGGACCTTCCCAGTTTGGTGACCATTTGCCATGCGGACGATGCTTAAGATGAGCCGTTGATCTAAGGACCAGGTCATTAACTTGGAATCTTCTTTCGATAACTGACTTGGCATATTGCCTTGCTATCCTTTGACGATAAGATTGGGCATGCTCTGCTGCTTTAAGTCTTTTCTCATCGAGTAGATCTAGTTGTACCAATCTCTGTTGCTGATATTCATCGAGCGATAGCTCTAGAAGAGATGCAAATTTAAGAGCGGGTCTTTAAACATGAAGAGGTAGCGCCACCTCGGTCCCATAAACAAGTTCTGAAGGAGTTGCATTGGTCGGGGTTCGAATGGTGGTTCGATATGTCCAGAGTGCATCATGGATTTTCTCGTGCCAATCACGACCCGTCTCAACGGTTCTTTCCAAGATGCGGATCAAACTTTTATTTGTCGCTTCTGCTTGGCCGTTCCCTTGGGGATAATAAGGAGCTGAAAAATGATGATGAATTCTGAATTTCGAACAAAAGATCTTCATTCTATCATTCTTGAAATGAGTACCATTATCTGATACAATGTCGTGCGGTATACCGAAACAACAAAGAATATTCTTATGAATGAACGAGACTACATGTCGACCTTCCACTGTACGCAAAGTGACGGCTTCAACCCACTTGGTGAAGTACTCTGTAGTAGCAAGGAAATATTTATGACTATTGGAAGCGGAAGGAGTGATGGGTCCTACGACATCAAAGGCCCACATAGAGAATGGCCATGGAGACACGACTGATTGCAAGTACGTAGCCAGCACATGAATGAAAGGTGCGCGCACCTGGCACGGAACACACTTCTTTACAAAGCGATAGCAATCTTGCTGCATGGTTTTCCAATAATATTCTGCTCGAATAATCTGCTTAACAAGGGTTTGGTAGTGTAAACACCCCAAATTTTCACTCACCTCCCCGACATTTCCACCAAACATCATCATTCAACCTTTGAAATCGCCGGAGGGCAAAATGGTCATTTTCTGAGCCCGAACCTTGCAAAAGTCTAAATTTCAACTGCAACTCTCAAAATTCCTCTATTTTTAGCTCAGATGTTCAAAATTTTGTTCCTGACAGAAGACAGGAATCTCCAAGTCTTGGTTCAAGATTATATTGCATAAGACATGACATTGCATATCATTACATGAGCATTTCATATCACTGCACTGCACAGCATGTCATTTCGAGGTCCAGAACTCTTGATTTCAAAATTTTCAATCCAGATTAGAATTTTAACTCTTTTCAAAATTGATTTCAAAACCCTGGGTCTTCAAAATTATCAATTCTTCAGATTTTACCCCCAGGGCTCTGAATTTCAAAATATTTCCTCAAGAAAACAATCTGGATAATTTTCAATACAATTCAACTCAGATTTTGCCTTTTTGTCAAACAATTTCAAATATCTTCCTTTTACAAAATCACCCTATAGGGGCCAACTCTTTCCAAAATTTCCTGTTTTACCAATTAGTCCAGATTTTAGGAAAATTCCAAAAAGAGGCTTATTGTCTTGTCTTTATTTCAATAAAGAAGCAATGTGGGACCCACACTGAGGTGGTGTCACACAGGCTTTTCTTTTGAAAATTTGAATTTTGAAAAACCCAAAAATATAGGAGCCTTGTCCCCTGGATTGGTGCCACTTGTCCTTTCTCTCTCCTCCCATTTACCGACCATGTGTCAGCATAGGGTTCACCTAGAGTTGGCGCCACATGTCACCTTCTCTCTTTTGCCATCCTTTGACACGTGTCAGTGTGGAGCCACCTTAAGATGCCACCACATGTCTTTAGACCCCCTCTTCATTTTATGCCACGTGTCAATGTCCACCATCTTCACCCTATGCCATGTGTCAGTCCAAGGTCACCAGAAGATGCCACGTGTCATGTGTTGCCTTGTCCAGAAAAAGCAGAGCTTGTCTCCCCTGAGGTGGCACCATTTGAATTATGTCTCCTGCAAATGACACATGTCACTCTCTCCTTTCCTCAGGAAAAGCAGACTGACACATGTCACCTTCTGCTTTTCTTAGAAAAGCAAATGACACGTGTCATTCTCTGCTCTTCTCAGAAAAAGCAAAGGACACATGTCATTCTCTGCTCTTCTCAGAAAAAGCAAAGGACACATGTCATTCTCTGCTCTTCTCAGAAAAAGCAAAAAACACATGTCATTCTCTGCTCTTCTTAGAAAAAGCAAATGACACGTGTCATTCTCTGCTTTCCTCAGAAAAAGCAAGTGACACATGTCACTTTCTGCCTCCTTCAGAGAAAGCTAGAATTCAAATATTCAAACTCCAGGCTGAGGTGGCGCAAATCCTGAACTTCACCTTTTCTATTTTGTGTGAGATGGTGCCACGTGTCCCTTTCCTTTCTTTTCCTCCCCCTTGCCACATGGCATCATAGGAGCCACTCTGAGGAAATGCCACATGCCCATCCTTCATTCCTCTAGAGCCAACCTCCATTTGAAATTCAAATTCACCTTCTGAGGTGGCGCCATTTGAGAAGGCCTCTCCAGACAACTGACACTTGTCTGCCACATGTCCAGACCTCCCTGCATCAGAAAAAGTAGAAAAATCCCCCTCTGAGGTGGCGCATTCTGCTTCCTCCATTCATGTTCTCCTGCCACATGGCATCGTAGGAGCCACTCTGAGGAAATGCCACATGTCAGCCTCTCCTTTCCTGCAGAAAAGTAGAATTTGAATTCCTCTGAGGTGGCACAGTCTGCTTCCTCCACTCCTGTCCTTCGGACACATGTCAAGAGCCTCCAGAGGTGGCGCCACATGGCATGCTCCTATTATTTCCAGCTTTACACCTCAAATCTCCTTTTGAGGTGGCGCCAATTCAGAGCCCCACTTGGCTTCCTCTCTTTTATTTAATATATTTTTTTATAAAAATAGCCCCATGAGGTGGCGTCACCTGAGGGCTCCCTGCAAAAGCCAAATTCGAATTTCAAACCCCCAGATAGCACCCCCTGAGATGGCGCCACATGGAGGGCTCAGATTGAGCCTGTTTGAAATTCAAATTTTTTTCAGAAAATCTATAAAAACAAGGCTCCACGCCCAGCATCTTTGGAGACCATTTTTGTGAACTTGAAAATCCAACCTAGCCTCCCTAAAATCTGATTCTGAACTTTGGAAATAGTGCCCCCTTTGGCTCATTGGAGAAGGTGGAGTAAAGCTCGTGCAGTGGCCAATTCGATTCAAGCATAGGTCGATTTTGGTGAACCATTCGAAGCTCGGAGCGAAGGACGAAGGAAGCTCGTGATAGCCGCCCCTTTCAAGAGCTTCTACGCTGCGTAACGAAGCAAGGTGCACTTCTTTTTCCCTTGATTTGATTCCATAATTCGATTCGGGAGTCGTTTGAAGAAAGAGCTCATCCGAGAGATGGATTGAGCTATTCTCATAAAACGACATATATAAAACGTTTAATTATGCTTCCTTGATGATTTTTAACATTCATGTAGTTAGCTAGGTTTAATTTGCATTTTATTTCATTCATTTAGCACATTTCATGAATTAATTAGGATTAGTTTAGCATTTATTTCAATTCTGTTCATTTTCAGTAGTTCTCTGTTTTTGTCAGTCAGTCCACACGTCATTTCATGCATTTGTTTTTTATTAAAAATCCCAAAAAAATCACTAAATGCGCCCTTAGGTGTCCCTGATAGTTTGCCAAAATATCATAGGCATTTGAATTTTTTTACTGCGGTAAAAATTCAAAATGGCAAGTCGGGTTTTGTTACCCAGGATGCGTTTTGAAAATCAGTTGCCGACTTGTAAAATCAAGATATCCCTCATTGGGATCTGATTTTCGATCCGAAATATTTTATGAACTTGGGAGAATGTCTAGTTTTTAATATGATTTTTTCTGATTTTTATGATTTTTTTTAATATCTGACAAAAATCCGAGAGTTCGGGACATGTGTCAGAGCCTAATTTGGGCCTCTGAGATCTTGGATCGACTTAGGGCTATGGTTTCTCTTTGTGTGTTACTCCAAATCTAAAACTGTAAAAAGTGAAAGTTATGTCCGAGGTGTCCTGTGTTTTCATATGAAATCCTGTAATTTTTAGAACAGTGTTGACCCCTGCTTTGGATTTTTTTTTCAGTCCCCTATTTTGCACCATTTGTCTGTTCTGTTAGTTTAGGCAGGAATAGTTATATTTTTATCTGTGTTTTCGTTGATCAAATGCCAAAGTCATAAACATAAAAGTTGTTCATGTAGGTGTCTTGCATAGCTCTGATTAATTTCATAAATTTCCATGGCTGTTTTATATTTTTTTAGCATTTTACATCAGATTAGGGTAATTTTTACCTCTGTCAGAACTAAATCCCTGTTGCCGAACTCACCATGGCTCAAATCCCGAGGCTGTAAAAACCAAAAATGTTTCATTTCGGGTCTTTTAGCAGTCTGCAAAATATCAGAAGTTTCCATGGTGTAGATCTTGCATTATCATATTAGGCATTGCATTTGGTTCGGATCCATAGGCAAAATCCACCATTTTAGGACTTTCTTTGAATTTTAGCATTTAAATCATATCATTTCATAATTTTTAGCATTCTAGGATGTTTATCAGAGTAAGTAGAGACTTAATACCGAATTTGGTGCAATTTGGAATCGATTTGAGGTTCGGATTATCCGTAATACCAAAACAGGGTCCCGTAGGACCCGGATCCAAGAGAAAAACAAGCGAAAATCGTTATTTTTGATAAATTGCAAAATACCAAATTCTGATTTTACAGTCCTAATGTGTTTAGAAGCATGTGATACTGCATTTCATCATCATTTGATTCAATTTGAACTTCAAAATCTCAATTTTACCAAGTTTTCCTTCAAAAAACCCTGATTTTAAAGGTATAACTTTATAATTAGGGGTATTTTGGTCATTTTGACCACCATTCCGAATTTCAAACTATTTTCTACTGAATTTCCTGCATTTTCATCATTTCAAAATATCAAGGAAGCATGAGAATAGGGTTTATATCCAATTAAATCCAATAATTTCATAATATTATTGGAAAATCTTGGAAAAACCCACATAGTTGAGCTAACCCTATTTCAAGTTTGGCAGGAACAATCAAAAGAAGGAGCTGAAGTCTGCAATTTCCATTTATTTCATTTATTTAGTGATGTAATAATGTAAATCTTGGAATAAGATTTTAATTTTCTGCTTACACTAGGATGCATATCATATAGTTTGAATTTATGCAATATCCTGCTTATATGATGCATGCATTTTATTTCAAAAGCACTATGGATGTTCACGAATGGCACGTGCACTAACTCTTAGGGAGTTGATGGACTCGGTGGGATCCATATTTACGGCCCTAGTCGGAATATGGACGAGACCCAGATCCATCATCTTTCTACTAGTCACATAGAGCCTACACTCTTAGGCTATCTTAAAATGCACATCATATTTCCAAAGTTTTCAAAGTCATGTGCATCAAATCAACTAAGTTCTGAACATATTCATGGCCACAGTCAGAATATGTGAAGGATTTATTTGGACTTAATGCATATTTTCCAACCAATTCCTCAGAAAATCTTTTCAAAGGGCATTCATTCACTCATGTCATTTGCATCATGAAGTCATTTTCTCAAGAAAACTTCATTCTCAAGAAATCGATTTCTCAAGAAACTTCTAAGTTGGATTTCCAAAATCAAAGTTTTCCCTCGATTTTCCCTGGAAAATGTTATTTTCTTAAGATTTCCAAAAGAAGTTTCCAATTTTCCTCAAAGATCAAACTCAATTTCCAAGTGTTTCAAGGCCAAGATTCTCAGGATTTTAGTTTCCCAAGTTTCAATTCTCCCTCTCCAAAGAATTTTCCAATGAATTTCAATCATTTTCCAAAGAAAGCTTTCAAAACTTGAAGCTTTTCCTGACAAGCATTTTTCCTTCAACTATTCATCTTTTCTCAAGAATTTCTTGCCATTTTCTCAAGATTTCCATCATTTTCCTAAGAAAATTTTCAAAGTCCGAGTTTTCCTGAGAAGTGTTTCCCTTTTCAAATGTTCACCTTTTTCTCAAGAATCACTTCTATTTTCCCAGGATTTTCATCTATTCATGATTTTCCCAAAATTTCATAAGTTTTCTCGAGATTTCAAACCCTTTTCATCTGAGTTTCCTGAGAAATTGACTTTCCACCATTTTCCTGAGAAATGCTTTTCAATTCCAAATGTTTTCCAAGCATACATCATGTTTTCCCAAGCTGCATTTTACAAAGTCTCATAGCACATGCCTGAATTCTCTGTGCATCTAGGATAAAACACGATTTTGATGATTTAACTAAGTCAAGCACAATTTTGGTCCTTGGTTCGATTACCCCTGTTAAAGGCGGCAGGAACGGTCGAACCTCGTACCGACAGGTCGAGCCCCATCCCATGGATTTTCCCGCAATTTTCAAAACGGAGGCGAGTATTTCAAAACAACTTTCCAAAATCCGGTCAAGTTTGAAGCGCGTAAGCGTTTCCCTCTCTCTTCCGCAAGGAGGGGAATACGGGAAAAATTTCGCAACGATAACAGGTAGCCAACATGACCACCGCAAATGCCTTCATGCGCTTCTCGCACGACTTCTTTGGCTTCTTCTTCATCTAAGCACCCGGAATACTCAGAACTGAACCCACGACGATAAAGAACATTGGCAAGAATAAAATAACATGCAGACATATGCTGAATTGCTTTTTGCTCCTTCTTTGATAATTCTGGTGGAAACTCCCCAGTTTTAATGAAATTTTTAATATCTTGGTACCAAGGCTTCTTTTTCTGTTCCGCTTGGTTAACTTGCATTACTGGAATAAAGGCAGGTTGATTAAGTGTGCCAATTTCAAAAGAACAACAGAATTTTCCACTTCTAAAAGACATAATGGAGCCTAGGCTGGCCAAACTGTCGGCTATTTGATTAAACTCTCTTTTGATATGGAAAAGCTGAAATTCATCAAAATTGTTGATGAGGGCTAGAACGATCTTTTGATAAGGAAGCAATTTCTGGTCTTTTACCTGCCATTCAGCTTTGACTTGGCTAACGACGAGCAATGAATCACCGAAAGCATGTACTCTCTTAACATTGAAGTCTTGTAGAATTCTCATGCCTTGTATTAAAGCTTCATACTCAGCCATATTATGGGTACATTGAAAATCCAGTTTCAGAGAAAAGGGGATCATCTCTTTCTCTGGCGTGATCAGTAAGATTCTGATTCCTATGCTGGCCATGTTCTTGGATCCATCGAAAAATAGATTTCAAACTGGAGACTGTTGAATATTGCAAATCCGCTCATCGGGGAAATCATACTCAGTTTTAACATCTTCTGTCAAAGGAAAATCTGCCAATTGGTCTGCAATTGCTTGGCCTTTGATAGATTGCTGAGAAACATATTTCAAGTCATACTGCATCAAGAGGACTTGCCACTTGGCAATCCATTCACTGAGAAATGGTTGCTTGAGAATGTACTTGAGAGGATTAAGTTTTGAGAGGATCTTGACTTCTGATGCTAACGGGTAATGCCTCAACTTCTGACACATCCAAACCAGTGCTAGACATGTCTTCTCTATCTGAGAGTACTTCTTCTCGTAGTCAATAAAAGTCTTGCTTACATAGTAGATGGCATGCTCAATCAGACTGCCTTCTTCATACTGTGCCAAGAATCCGCCACAAGCGGCTTGGTTAATTAAAACATACAGCAAAATAGGTTTTCCCAATTCCGGTGGCTTCAGAACAGGTGGGTTAAGAAAAAATTTCTTGATACGATCAAACGATTGCTGACACTCTGGTCCCCATTCAAACTTCACTCCTTTTCTGAGTAAATGATTGAAAGGCTCACATCTCATGGCAAAATTGGATATGAATCTCTGAATTGATTGTATATGTCCCTGAAGACTACGTAATTCTTTGAGAGTAGTTGGAGGTGACATATCAATGATGGCCTTTGCTTTGGCGGGATTCACTTCTATCCCCTTTTTTGCTGACCAAGAAGCCTAATAACTTGCCGGATTCAACTCCGAAGACACACTTCTGAGGGTTGAGTCTTAGCTTATAAAGAATGAGTCGTTTGAAGACCTGATTTAAAGCATCAATGTGGTCTTCTTCTTCCTTAGATTTGACTAGGATATCATCAACGTATGCATTCATGGTCTTGTGCATCTGGTCATGGAATATGGCGGCCATTGCGCGTTGATAGGTTGCTCCGGCATTCTTGAGCCTAAACGGCATGACTGTGTAACAGAAAGTGCCCCATGGCGTAGTGAAGGATGTTTTGGATTGGTCACGAGTGGCCAGTTTGATTTGATTATATCCGGAGTACCCATCCATAAAAGAGAACATGACATGACCGGCCGTGCTGTCGACCAAGAGATCAATATTTGGGAGCGGATAGTCATCCTTTGGAGTAGCCTTATTGAGATCACGAAAGTCGATACAGATTCGGACTTTACCATTCTTCTTGGAAACTGCTACGATGTTTGCCAACTAATCCGGATAATCTATTGCTCGAATGAATCCTGCTTTTAAGTAAATCCTCAAGTCCTTCCTTGACCTGCTGCTCGATTCGAGGATCCATCTTCCTTAACTTCTGCTTAACTGATTTTGCATCAGGCTTCAAAACGAGGCGATGTTCCACCAATTTAGGATCTAACCCTGGCATATCTTCATAAGTCCATGCGAACACTTCCTGATACTGCTTGAGAAAATTGATGAGCTTTTTCTTCTCATCTGTGCTTAGGCTGGTACCGATCTTAAGAATTTTAGGATTGTCCTCTGAACCAATATTGATGTCTTCAGTTGGATCCTGAACTAGAGTCGATGGCTCATCTTGTTTCTGAATTGCTGTAAATTCTGGCAACCCTGGAAGCGCTGAATCAAATTCTGCCATTTCTTCTGGCTGCTTTGTGACCTTACTGTCCTCTGCTCTTGCCCTGACCCGATAGATCTTTGCAGTTTTCGATGTGATTGAAGAATTGATGACTAATCTCTTTATTGATTGGGAAGACATTCTGAAATTTTGAAAAGGAATAGCTCTTTAGAAAAAGTTCATTCATTATGGCATAAATTGCATGAAATGAAAGAGGATAAGAACAACAAATTTTGAAGACAAATTGCAGAGGAGTAAGAGAAAGATGGCATCCAGATAGACGAGAAAATTGATAGCTTTTTTGAAGACTTAAAATGAAATGATGACTCTGCTTTTTGGTGATCTTTACATTCTTCTTCGTTGTTCGACCCTTGATGTAACGCCCCAGATTTCCAAAACGAAGCTAAGTTAAAATTTTCATGAATTTCTTTTTTTTTTTCTTTGCAGCAGAATTTAGAAAAGCTTTTAGCAGCGGAATCAGACGATAATGAGTCGTCAGTTTTAGAAAACTCCGAGCACGTTGCAGGTATGTGGCCAAGCAACTCATTGACCACCAAAGTGTTCCATTTATCAAAAACCACATGTTTATTACAACACTACTGCTTAGAAAAGCAGTGTAGGTTCAATAAAAAGGAAGCAGTACAACTCTGTCTAGAGAAACCCTGGAACTCGATGCCGCCTTGCTCCGCATATCGCCACGCAGGTTCAACACCTGAAATCCCCATAAAACGGGGTCAGAACCACTGATGGTCTGGTAAGCATGCAGTCATACATCCATTCAACTCAAGTACGATAATGACCACTCAGGGTCGCAATGCGCAATAACGACGCTCAAGCCTCCAAGACTTAGCGTATATCGCAAGAGCCTCCGTAGGGCTATGAGTTGAACATCCGCTCGAGTCCTCATGACTTAGAGCAAGCCTTTTCAGGGTTGTGATTTGAATAGCCGCATAAGTCTCCACGACTTAGCCATGACCTCTTCCGGGTCTCAAAGTGATGTCTAGCTCAAGTCTTCATACTTGGCACATCCGTATCCCACGCATCTAAGGACAACTCCTCGAGCTTCGCTTAGTCGTGCGGATACAACACGGGTCTTTGCCCAGTCGGTCCAGTAGTATACCGAACATGACACCTTCACAAAGGTTATGCAGGACTGACTCAACACGTCATCCACTCATACATTCAAAGCATCGCTGTACCTAGAACTAATGCATTGTTTGATAATTAACCGCTCCCGCCTTTGGTACGCAGGTAAAGCTATTGTCCGGGCATCAACGCGACGTTCTGGGGGTTGATTATTCTATGTATTTTAGATACCCCAGAGGCCTGTTGACCCTATTCATAGTAGGGCAGTGTGTTTCAACTGGGAGAACCCTACTAGGCCCATATTCGGATACATCCTCTACTTGCAGTAGTTGGGTTCAATCCTTAGATCTTAAGGATAACCACGACCCCAAAACCCATGAGTGACTGAGGCCATCGTGGACTCTATCAGGTCCAAAGTAAAATACATGTCACTCAAGGCTGTACCATCACTGTCATTCCACAGTGAGCATAATTCCTGAAGGGGTCTGCCAGTCTTACAATTACTTGGACAGAATCTGCATGCCATTTAGGCAGCCCGTGCTTTCAGCACTACGGGAGTATGTACCCGACCCCATTCAGTTTTCCCCAACACAGTCATTACTGAGGGGGTACCCCTAACACGATCTTCAACCGCGGGGTATGTGCGACCTTAAGTCTTATTCATATGCATGCAGAACACCGCTCTTTGGCACTTCGGCCACCACGAGCATCACACCTCTTTGGGTGGAAACAACACACTCTGGCTCTTCGGCCCTTATGAGTCTGGTTGTGTAACCGTTCTCAATGAGCATGCATATGACTCGATCTAAATAGATCGGCTACTCGGCGTATTTTTACGCAACGAGTCCAACCTAGCCAAGGCGCAACCTCTACTCCGGCTCAGCGGCCCTTACGAGCAAGGTGCCGTTGCAGGCACAAGGATACGAGCCGATCTGGCCTCGTTCCATCAACGGACATCATTATGCCGTTCCATTGGTTCCGGCAGCTCTTCTACCGACCATTTTGTCAGCACCTCCCCTGCTCTACCGGCAGTGGTGCGACGAACCCTTCTACGTTGTAGAGGGCAAACCATGAACTGGGTAGCACTCTGCTATATGTCAGAGTATCCTGCTACGTTCTTTCTGAGCTATTCTTAGCTTCTTCAGAAATTTCAGCAGCACTTCCTCTCTTTTACGGAGAAAGCGTGCGTTTCTTTTATCCATTTCAGCGGCATCTCCCCTCTTTGGTAGGAAATCGCCACGCTTAATTCGGGGAAATGGATGCGCACCGTTGTGCGTACTTTGCATCCATCAAGGTTGCAGGAACCCTTGGCCATAGCCAGGCCGTACGTAATTGACTTAGTCTTTACGTAAAGAGCATTTTGCCAAAAAGCAAAGCCTTTCCAATAGGGGCTTTTTTCGTCAAGCAGAATCTTGAACGAGGAGCGGTCAAGGAATCGCATGGGCGATTTGGAGTTGATCTCCATTTGAACGCTCATTTATGCGCTATATATGTAGTATAAGCAGAAGCCTGTGCTTTATACAGCGGCGGCGTAAAGAAATGCATATACTATTGTTAAGGGTGTGTAACTGAACGAAATATTCTACATATATAACAAAGCAGAAGCCTTGGCATCGTTCGACGCGACGGCGTAAGTAAATACATTGCAGAAAGCAGGAGCCTTGGCATCGTTCGACGCGACGGCGTAAGTAAATGCATAATCGGAAGTGCAGTAATCGGAAGTGCAGAAAACAGGGAGCCTTGGCATCATACGACGCGACGGCAAAGGTAAATTACATAGCCTGTGCGATATAAGACGCATCGGCAGAATCAACAGATATACACCTAGATCCGTATCCAACGATAGTTACGAGGCGAGCGGGTGAACACCGAAGTGTTCTGAAGGGCTCAACCAAGAACTAGGGCGAGATACCATTTTAAAAACGCATATACTGCGTGTTTGAACATAGATATATCCGACGATAGTTACGAGACGAGCGGGTGAACACCGAAGTGTCCAAAAAGGGCTCAATCAAGAACTAAAGCAAGATACTACTTCAGAAAGTATATTCTATATACAAACAATCAAATACTTGAGAGAGATGGATCAACGAAGCGAACTTACTTCAAATCGTGGAAGAAACGGCTCCGGGTTGCTTCTTTGGCTTCGAGCCTTCCTTCGAGAGGTCAGACTAAGTCAGATGAAGCTGACTTAGTTGAGAAAGAGGTAGAGCAGGTCAAGCTACTCAACCTAAGTGGTTTGAACCAAACAGGGTTCGATCCATGTCAACTGGGTTCAGCAGGTTCGAACTCAGCTCAAGTAGGCTAGGTCTGGGTTCAGAAATCCAAACCGGAATCTGGACCAAAAAGGACTTTGACTTTGACTTTAAACCCAACTAGGTTCAAGTCAAGTCAACTGGGTTTGGACCATGTCAAGTGGGTTCAGACCCAGGTCAGGTGGGTTAGGACCAGGTCAGGCAGGCTCAGACCAGGTCAGGCAGGCTCAGGCCAAGTCAAGTGGGCTCAGGTGGGCTAGGCTAGGTAGGGGAGGTTTAGGAGAGAGAGAGAAGGCAAGAGAGAGAGTGGGGGTCGAAATTATGAGAAGAGAGAGAGTGGGGAGGGCTATTTATAGCCCAAGCCCACCTCCTCTTGGGTTTTCCCATGCCCCTTTTACCCCTTGGCTTCTTTTAAATTCCTGGAGGTTCCTTTTGAGGTGGGGCCCACAAGATATTTCCATAGGATATTTTGTGGGTCCCACAAGATATTTTCTGAGGAATATTTCTGTGGGTCCCACCAATATTTCTGTGGGTCCCGCAAGAATTTCGGGTTTCCGGCGATTTTTTCCGAAAAATTCTGAGTACGCCATTTTCTTCGTATTGACGTAACTAAGAAAGTTGGCTCGTACGAATCTATTGATTTCGTTTAGTTAGGAAGTTATGGCTTCCAGAGTGTTTGAGCATATATTCGCAATTCGACGAATATCCTAAGTATAACTGGCTCGCAGGAATTGATTCGTTTCGCATTCTGAGAAGAAATGCTATTTTTACCGGTAAATGCCTCATGAATTTTATTCAGATATTTTCTGAAAAATTGTGGGTCTTACATCATTACCCCCTTAAAGGAATTTCGTCCGCGAAATTCAGCTAAGAGTACAAGGTGAAGAGTTCAGGATATTTATCCCGCATATCCGATTCGGGCTCCCAAGTGCAATCATCGATTCCATGATGCTGCCACCTCACTTTATCAAGTGGAATGACCTTCGTTCTTAGCACTTGCTCCCGTCGGTCCATGATCTCCACTGGCCTTTCTTCTACCGTCATATCTTCTCGGATGTCAATGTCTTCATGTTGAATGACGTGAGAAGGATCATGAACGTACTTTCTAAGCATTGATACGTGAAATACATCATGTATTTGCGCGTATTGTGGTGGCAATGCTACTCGGTAGGCAGTCTCTCCGATCCGGCTCAAAACTTCGAAGGGACCAACGAATCTGGGGCTGAGCCTCCCCTTCTTTCCAAAACGAAACACACTCTTGGTTGGAGAGACCTTGATAAAAACCTTATCTCCAACCGCAAAAGTGAGTTCCCTACGCCGCTGATCGGCGTAGCTCTTCTGTCGACTCTGAGCAGTCAGTAGCTTCTTTCTGATCATGTGGACTTGCTCAGTATAATGCTGCAACACAATCGGCGAGTCCAAGGTTCGCTCACCCACTTCACCCCAATGGATTGGTGATCGACAGGGTCGTCCATACAAGGCTTCATACGGCGCCATCCCAATGCTAGCGTGGTGGCTATTATTATAAGCAAATTCAGCTAACGCTAGGTGGGAATCCCAATCACCTTTCCATTCCAGCATACAGGCTCTTAGCATATCTTCAAGAGTCTGTATGGTTCGTTCTGATTGCCCATCTGTTTGGGGATGGAATGCTGTACTGAACTTGAGTTTCGTCCCCAGGGCTTTCTGAAGCTGCTCCCAAAAGTGAGAGGTGAACTTCGGGTCACGATCAGATATGATCGAAATCGGCACTCCATGGAGTCTAACGATTTCCCGAATGTAGATCTCCGCCAATCGTTCAGTTGAGTATCGAGTGTTAATTGGCAGGAAGTGAGCAGACTTGGTGAGTCTGTCCATGATCACCCATATCGAATCGTGTTGTCTCTTGGATCGAGGCAATCCAACGATGAAATCCATCGTAATGCCTTCCCATTTCCATTCGGGAATCTCGATCCATTGCATCTTTCCACCAGGGCGCTGATGTTCGATCTTAACTTGCTGGCAGA
Organism: Nuphar pumila; assembly: GCF_984573655.1. Lineage (NCBI taxonomy): Eukaryota > Viridiplantae > Streptophyta > Magnoliopsida > Nymphaeales > Nymphaeaceae > Nuphar > Nuphar pumila. The sequence continues at coordinate 98,975,293 of NC_143249.1, forward strand.
TCAAACACTTCGAGAAAAACGTAGCCACATCACGTTTCATACCCCTCCACCAGTACTTTCTCTGTAAATCTCGGAACATCTTCGTACCTCTAGGGTGAATGGTGTACTTGCTATTATGAGCCTCCTGGAGTACTTCCTGTCTTAGCTCAGGGTTATTTGGAACCCAAATCCTTTCTTCCATCCATATTCCTCCATCTTCTTTCAAATGGAAGAAAGTATCATCTTTTTCAGCACGAGTTTTCAATTCCATGTACTGGGGATCCTTGAACTGTTCGGCTACGATGCGATCGAGGAACTCAATGTGGATCGTCAAACATGACATTTGGATTCTACCTGAATCAGCCAAAAATGGCTTCCACTTGACGAAATCCTCCATCAACTTCCATTGTCCAGTTAGGCTTGCCAGAGTGCTAATAGTCTTGCGACTAAGGGCATCTGCTACAACATTCGCCTTTCCAAGGTGATAGGAAAGCGTGAATTCATAGTCTTTGAGGAATTCCAGCCATCGCCGTTGCCGCATATTGAGTTCTTTTTGAGAAAAAAGGTGTTTTAGGCTTTTATGGTCCGACATGACCTCAAATTTCTCTCCATAAAGGTAATGTCGCCAAATTTTAAGTGCGAACACTACCGCGGCAAGCTCAAGATCGTGGGTTGGATAATTTTTCTCATGGACTCTCAACTGTCGTGACGCATAGGCGATTACTTTGCCATGCTGCATCAACACACAACCCAGACCTGTTCCTGAGGCATCGGTATATGCCATGAAGCCTCCCTGACCAGAAGGTAAGGTAAGGACAGGGGCAGTGGTAAGCCTCTGTTTGAGAACCTCAAAGCACAACTTACACTGGTCAGTCCATTCAAACTTGACTTCCTTTTTCAGTAATTTCGTCATCGGTACTGCGATTCGGGAGAAGTCTTGTATGAACTTCCGATAATATCCGGCAAGTCCAAGGAAGCTACGGACCTCAGTAATATTTTCTGGCTGTTTCCAGTCCGTCACAGCTTCCACCTTCGCAGGATCTACTGCGATTCCATCTTTCGAGATCACATGACCAAGGAACATCACTTTGTCTAGCCAGAATTCACATTTTGAAAACTTAGCATAGAGTTGGTTATCTTGAAGGGTTTTCAAGACGATTTTCAAGTGCTCCATGTGTTGTTCCTTGTTCTCAGAATATACGAGAATGTCATCAATAAAGACGATGACAAAGCTATCCAAATATGGTCTGAATATCCAGTTCATTAGATCCATAAAGGCAGCAGGCGCATTAGTGAGTCCGAAGGGCATTACTACGAACTCATAATGGCCATATCTCGTTCTGAAGGCGGTCTTAGGTATATCCTCTTCCTTTACTCTGAGCTGATGGTACCCAGACCTGAGGTCGATCTTGGAGAACACCCTCGCTGTTCTGAGTTGATCGAATAAGTCCTCAATCCGAGGCAACGGGTACTTATTTTTAACAGTTGCCTGGTTAAGCATCCGATAATCGATGCATAACCGAAGGGATCCATCCTTCTTCTTTACAAATAGTACCGGGGCTCCCCACGGTGACACACTTGGTCGGATGAACCCTTGTTCCATCAGTTCTTCCAACTGACACTTCAACTCACTGAGTTCAGCTGGCGCCATTCGATACGGGGCTTTGGATATCGGCGCTGTTCCAGGTAAGGATTGAATTCCAAATTCAACTTCACGAAGTGGCGGAAGTCCTGGCAATTCCTTAGGAAATACATTGGGAAACTCCCGTACCACTTCCAAACTCTCAAGGGGTTGGTCGTTGGATTTTTCCACCGAGAGACTCAACAGGAAGGCCACACAACCCTTCCTAAGGTATTTTTGTACCTTAAGTGCTGATATGAGCCTTTTCTGTGGAACAGGTTTGGATAACCGGTATTCCATCTTAGGCAATCCGGGTCGAGATAGAATTACTCTTCCCTCGCGACACAGAATCTTGGCATTATTCTGAGCCAACCAATTCATTCCCAGAATGACATCGTACTGTATCATATCGATCAGGATGGCATCAGTAGGCAAGTGTTGCCCTGCTATCTCAATATCCAAATTTTTCACACACCGGATACATTTGGTGCATGAACCCAATGGGTTATATACTTCGATCATTTTATCAATCGGTTGCACCGAAGCGTGGAGTTGTTCGGTGAAATCGTCAGAGATAAACGTATGAGTAGCACCACAATCAAACAAGACGTAAGCTGCATGTCCATTAACAGGTACGGTGCCTTCAATCAGGTCACCATTTTCGACTTGTTCAGTCGTTACAGCATATACACGACCTGCAGCAGGCCTTTGTTCTATTCTAGGTGAAGGTCGTTGAAACTGAGAACGTTGTGGTGCTGGTTGAGAGGGTCCGGCAGATCCGGCATTACTCCTCTGTTCATCTGCAGCCTTCTTGGCGCAATCCCTTATAAAGTGGCCCATCTTGCCACAATACAAGCACCCACCAATGTCACGAGGACATGGCTTTCCGGGGTGGTTCATACGACACCTTGGGCAGCTGAAGTTGGACTGCTGACCATTCGGAGTTGGGTTCTGTCTTGGCCTCACGACTTGCTGAGTGTTGTTCCCTCCTTGGAACTTCTTCTTTTGAAAGGGTTGTCGTGAACCCTGGCCACTTGGGAACGTCCTTTTACGATTCCCACCATTCACTATGGGCTTCTTTGCTACGATCACTTTAGATCGTGCCCAGTCCTCTTGGATTTTTGAAGCTGCTGCTACCGCAGCCTGAAAAGTCGAAGGCATGCTTGTTATCACTCGAGATCGCAGCCCTTCGCGCAGACCATTCACATATTTGTCGGCCCTTTCTTGGTCTGTTTCGAACAATCGAGAGCAGTAGCGCTCTAGATTCTGAAATTTGGTGGTATAGTCCATTAGACTCATACCGCCCTGTTCCAACTCCAGAAACTCCATCTTTTTCTTGTTTCTGGAATGCAATGGGAAGTAGTTATCCATAAAAGTCCTCCGAAGGTCAGTCCAAGGAATGACTTCGACTTGTGAGAACTGGATAAGTTTAGTGGTATCCCACCACTTCCGTGCATTGTCTTTCAACCGATACGTGCCAAAATTGGTCTTCTTTTCCTCTGGTACTCCCAGTACTAAGAAGGCACGTTCCGTCTCTTCGATCCAACTCTCCGCGAGCTCAGGATCGGCTCTGCCAATGAAAACTGGCGGGTCAAGCTTGAGGAACTTCTCATAAGTCACTCCTCCCAGGTGCTCGTTTCGTGGTGCGACTGGTTCTGGCCTCGTTTCACGGATGGCTGTAACCAGGTTGTTGAGTGTCTCCAACAGGAATCCCTGCGTATGGGACTCCTCGCTTGGTATGGTTCTTCTCGTCGTAGGAGCCATTTATCTATGCACACACAAGCACTTGTTTTTAGTTTCTCAATGTATATGAGGAAGTAAAAGCTTTATTTACTTAATATACATCACATTTACACAAGCATCGCCTTAAACAAAACGTCGTGCCGCACTGGCAGACTTTAGGCGTTGAGAAACTATATACATGAGTCTACTGACTCCAAAACATCACCAGTCTCTTTAAGACCTAGATTTCTTTGATGAAAACGAACTCAAAAAGGTCCATCTATTGCCACATGGCCTTGAAGCAGGCACTACTAGCTTTGGCTTAGGCGGTACTTCCGCACTAGCAAGCGAATATTGGGGATATATGAGGGACTCCAGTCCACTTTCCCAGTCAGCAAGATCAAGACTCTGGGAGTCTGGAATAATGATCGGCGAACAGAAAGAATCCCCTCTTTTGTTCCTACCATTTAAGCTCGGCATATGTGATGCCGGATGGTAGCTTGGCGAGTGATAGACCTCCGCAGGGAAGTTCAAATCAAAATCCCTCAGCCTTGGTAATTCATCAAAAGATGTTGGGGTATGGTTGCTCCCAACACTAGAGTGATGCGGTCCACTGACACGCGAAGTCTCATCCCTGAGACCCTTTGAAGCCCGCCGACCCATATCAGCGGTATATTTTCTTTGGCATTCGTTGGCGGAATGCCCATCTTCGCCACAGTATTGGCAGTCTTGGACTTCATACGGGCATATCCACTCATTGTGCATGACCTTGCAGCGATAGCAGTATCCACGCGAGTCATGAGTTGCCATCTATACAAAGATGCACCCAGATCAGAACAAAAGTATAAAAATATATACTTACAGAGCGATATCGGGACCATGACGGATCTTGAACCAGGTTTCTTAGACTCATGCTCTGATACCAATTCTGTAACGCCTCGGATTTCCAAAACGAAGCTAAGTTAAAATTTTCATGAATTTCTTTTTTTTTTTCTTTGCAGCGGAATTTAGAAAAGCTTTTAGCAGCGGAATCAAACGATAATGAGTCGTCAGTTTTAGAAAACTCCGAGCACGTTGCAGGTATGTGGCCAAGCAACTCATTGACCACCAAAGTGTTCCATTTATCGAAAACCACATGTTTATTACAACACTACTGCTTAGAAAAGCAGTGTAGGTTCAATAAAAAGGAGTACAACTCTGTCTAGAGAAACCCTGGAACTCGATGCCGCCTTGCTCCGCATATCGCCACGCAGGTTCAACACCTGAAATCCCCATAAAACGGGGTCAGAACAACTGATGGTCTGGTAAGCATGCAGTCATACATCCATTCAACTCAAGTACGATAATGACCACTCAGGGTCGCAATGCGCAATAACAACGCTCAAGCCTCCAAGACTTAGCGTATATCGCAAGAGCCTCCGTAGGGCTATGAGTTGAACATCCGCTCGAGTCCTCATGACTTAGAGCAAGCCTTTTCAGGGCTGTGATTTGAATAGCCGCATAAGTCTCCACGACTTAGCCATGACCTCTTCCGGGTCTCAAAGTGATGTCTAGCTCAAGTCTTCATACTTGGCACATCCGTATCCCACGCATCTAAGGACAACTCCTCGAACTTCGCTTAGTCGTGCGGATACAACACGGGTCTTTGCCCAGTCGGTCCAGTAGTATACCGAACATGACACCTTCACAAAGGTTATGCAGGACTGACTCAACACGTCATCCACTCATACATTCAAAGCATCGCTGTACCTAGAACTAATGCATTGTTTGATAATTAACCGCTCCCACCTTTGGTACGCAGGTAGAGCTATTGTCCGGGCATCAACGCGACGTTCTGGGGGTTGATTATTCTATGTATTTTAGATACCCCAGAGGCCTGTTGACCCTATCCATAGTAGGGCAGTGTGTTTCAACTGGGAGAACCCTACTAGGCCCATATTCGGATGCATCCTCTACTTGCAGTAGTTGGGTTCAATCCTTAGATCTTAAGGATAACCACGACCCCAAAACCCATGAGTGACTGAGGCCATCGTGGACTCTATCAGGTCCAAAGTAAAATACATGTCACTCAAGGCTGTACCATCACTGTCATTCCACAGTGAGCATAATTCCTGAAGGGGTCTGCCAGTCTTACAATTACTTGGACAGAATCTGCATGCCATTTAGGCAGCCCGTGCTTTCAGCACTACGGGAGTATGTACCCGACCCCATTCAGTTTTCCCCAACACAGTCATTACTGAGGGGGTACCCCTAACACGATCTTCAACCGCGGGGTATGTGCGACCTTAAGTCTTATTCATATGCATGCAGAACACCGCTCTTTGGCACTTCGGCCACCACGAGCATCACACCTCTTTGGGTGGAAACAACACACTCTGGCTCTTCGGCCCTTACGAGTCTGGTTGTGTAACCGTTCTCAATGAGCATGCATATGACTCGATCTAAATAGATCGGCTACTCGACGTATTTTTACGCAACGAGTCCAACCTAGCCAAGGCGCAACCTCTACTCCGGCTCAGCGGCCCTTACGAGCAAGGTGCCCTTGCAGGCACAAGGATACGAGCCGATCTGACCTCGTTCCATCAACGGACATCATTATGCCGTTCCATTGGTTCCAGCAGCTCTTCTGCCGACCATTTCGTCAGCACCTCCCCTGCTCTACCGGCAGTGGTGCGACGAACCCTTCTACGTTGTAGAGGGCAAACCATGAACTGGGTAGCACTCTGCTATATGTCAGAGTATCCTGCTACGTTCTTTCTGAGCTATTCTTAGCTTCTTCAGAAATTTCAGCAGCACTTCCTCTCTTTTACGGAGAAAGCGTGCGTTTCTTTTATCCATTTCAGCGGCATCTCCCCTCTTTGGTAGGAAATCGCCACGCTTAATTCGGGGAAATGGATGCGCACCGTTGTGCGCACTTTGCATCCATCAAGGTTGCAGGAACCCTTGGCCATAGCCAGGCCGTACGTAATTGACTTAGTCTTTACGTAAAGAGCATTTTGCCAAAAAGCGAAGCCTTTCCAATAGGGGCTTCATTCGTCAAGCAGAATCTTGAACGAGGAGCGGTCAAGGAATCGCATGGGCGATTTGGAGTTGATCTCCATTTGAACGCTCATTTATGCGCTATATATGTAGTATAAGCAGAAGCCTGTGCTTTATACAGCGGCGGCGTAAAGAAATGCATATACTATTGTTCAGGGTGTGTAACTGAACGAAATATTCTACATATATAACAAAGCAGAAGCCTTGGCATCGTTCGACGCGACGGCGTAAGTAAATACATTGCAGAAAGGAGGAGCCTTGGCATCGTTCGACGCGACGGCGTAAGTAAATGCATAATCGGAAGTACAGTAATCAGAAGTGCAGAAAACAGGGAGCCTTGGCATCATACGACGCGACGGCAAAGGTAAATTACATAGCCTGTGCGATATAAGACGCGTCTGCAGAATCAGCAGATATACACCTAGATCCGTATCCAACGATAGTTACGAGGCGAGCGGGTGAACACCGAAGTGTTCTGAAGGGCTCAACCAAGAACTAGGGCGAGATACCATTTTAAAAACGCATATACTGCGTGTTTGAACATAGATATATCCGACGATAGTTACGAGACGAGCGGGTGAACACCGAAGTGTCCAAAAAGGGCTCAATCCAGAACTAAAGCAAGATACTACTTCAGAAAGTATATTCTATATACAAACAATCAAATACTTGAGAGAGATGGATCAACGAAGCGAACTTACTTCAAATCGTGGAAGAAACGGCTCCGGGTTGCTTCTTTGGCTTCGAGCCTTACTTCGAGAGGTCAGACTAAGTCAGATGAAACTGACTTAGTTGAGAAAGAGGTAGAGCAGGTCAAGCTACTCAACCTAAGTGGTTTGAACCAAACAGGGTTCGATCCATGTCAACTGGGTTCAGCAGGTTCGAACTCAGCTCAAGTAGGCTAGGTCTGGGTTCAGAAATCCAAACCGGAATCTGGACCAAAAAGGACTTTGACTTTGACTTTAAACCCAACTAGGTTCAAGTCAAGTCAACTGGGTTTGGACCAGGTCAAGTGGGTTCAGACCCAGGTCAGTTGGGTTAGGACCAGGTCAGGCAGGCTCAGGCCAAGTCAAGTGGGCTCAGGTGGGCTAGGCTAGGTAGGGGAGGTTTAGGAGAGAGAGAGAAGGCAAGAGAGAGAGGGGGGGTCGAAATTATGAGAAGAGAGAGAGTGGGGAGGGCTATTTATAGCCCAAGCCCACCTCCTCTTGGGTTTTCCCATGCCCCTTTTACCCCTTGGCTTCTTTTAAATTCCTGGAGGTTCCTTTTGAGGTGGGTCCCACAAGATATTTCCATAGGATATTTTGTGGGTCCCACAAGATATTTTTTGAGGAATATTTCTGTGGGTCCCACCAATATTTCTGTGGGTCCCGCAAGAATTTCGGGTTTCCGGCGATTTTTTCCGAAAAATTCTGAGTACGCCATTTTCTTCGTATTGACGTAACTAAGAAAGTTGGCTCGTACGAATCTATTGATTTCGTTTAGTTAGGAAGTTATGGCTTCCAGAGTGTTTGAGCATATATTCGCAATTCGACGAATATCCTAAGTATAACTGGCTCGCAGGAATTGATTCGTTTCGCATTCTGAGAAGAAATGCTATTTTTACCGGTAAATGCCTCATGAATTTTATTCAGATATTTTCTGAAAAATTGCGGGTTTTACACTTGATCTTTTTCTTATTGTGGGCTTTTCCTGAGCTAGCTTCTGTTTCTTCAGTCAATAACTTACTCAGCATTCTCTAGAATAATGAATACATCTGTGGGTCGATGTCATCATTAGCTTGCTGATTTCCATTTTCGGCAGATTGTGAAGAGGCCATTTCTTGTACTGAAGCTGACGGGGAACTGGTAATCTGGACTGGCGCGGTTTTATTTCCGGACCTCGTATGAACCATGTAAGGATGCAAGTGCTCTCTGCAGGGCAAACTCAGGATTAGCTGCTGAAAATTATTTTTAAATCGGAAGTATTTCCTGAATATCTGGTAGACAATTTGAAGGATGTCCCATTACTAGGGACCGAGTCGTCGCTGGAGTCACGACAATTGCGTTGCTATTCTTTGCAAAATAAACAACTGAAAATACGCCTTGTTACCTAGGCGAGGTCGTCAAACCAAGATAGGATGAAAATTAAAGGAATTTTTTTAAAGGAAAAACATGATTTTATTAATAATATACTTGACAAAGGGGAGGAGGACAAACAATTTTCCACCACTCCTGATAATCAGAGGACACTCGAGGACCAGGAAAAATAGTGAGAGTAACAAAAGAATCCCAGCCATGTCTGGCAGAATGGTATGCTCCGGACCACTGATCTGATGTGAGATCGAACTCTGGCAAGATCCCTGATAGTAGACGAATTTCTATGTGCTTTTGTCTCTGAGAGAACTGTCTGACACATCGCTCTGGATGGTAGTATGCGCAAAAGAATGAGCCAAGTAGCCTGAATCGCTTGCCATATGCATAAGTATATCTGGGAGGTGATTCCTGATGATCAAAATAGTCCTATACGACTTCTTCTTCTTGAAGGTTATGTTATCGTCGCAAAATTTTTTCCGTCTTCCCTTCCTTGCGGACGAGAGGAAAATGCTTTCGCGATTCAAACTTGACCGGATTTTAGAAAATGTTTAGAAATACTCGCTTCCATTTTAAAAATTACGGGAAAATCTATGGGATGGGGCTCGACCTGTCGGTACGAGGTTCGACCGTTCCTGCCGCCTTTAACAGGGGTAATCGAACCAAGGACCAAAAATTGTGCTTGACATAGTTAAATCATCGAAATTGTGTTCTATTCTAAATGCACATAGAATTCAGGCATGTGCTATGAGGTTTTGTAAAATGCAAGTTGGAAAATATAATGTATGCTTAGAAAACATTTGAAGTTGAAAAGCATTTCTCAAAAAAAAGATGGAAATCAATTTCTCAAGGAATTCTGATGAAGAAGATTTGAAATCTCGGAAAAGTTTATAAAGATTTGGGAAAATCCTGAATGGTTGAAAATCCTGGGAAAATAGAAGTGATTCTTGAGAAAAAGGTGAACACTGGAAGAGAAAATGTTGATCAAGAAAATTCTAGCTTTGAAAAGTTTCTTAGGAAAATGAACAAAATTCACTGGAAAACTCTTTAGAGAAGGAAAATTGGAACTCAGGAAATTGAAATCCTGGGAATCTTACCCTTGAAAATTGATTTTGATTCTTGAGAAAGATTGGGAAACTCCTTTTGAAAATCTTAAGAAAATAACATTTTCCAGGGAGAATCAAGGGAAAACTTTGATTTTGGAAATCCAACTTCGGAAATTTTAGAAATTTCTTGAGAAACTGATTTCCATGGAAAACTGTGGAAAAACTTGCCTTGGGAAAACTGATTTTGAAAAATTCTCAGAGTTTCTTGAGAAATCGATTTCTTGAGAATGAAATTTTCTTAAGAAAATCATGAGAAAACCAATGATTTCATGATGTAAATGATATGAGTGAATGAATGCATTTTGAGAAGATTTTCTGAGAGATTTTATTGGAAAATGTGTATTAAGCCAAAGTAAATCCTTCACATATTCTGACTGTGGCCATGGATATGTTCAGAGTTTTATTTGAGTTAATTCACAATGTTTTGAAAAATTGGAAACATGATGTGCATTTTTAAGATAGCCTAAGAGTGTAGGCTCAATGTGACTAGTAGAAAGATGATGGATCTTGGTCTCGTCCATATTCCGACTAGGGCCGTAAATATGGACTCCACCGAGTTCATCAACTCTCTAAGAGTTGGTGCACGTGCCATTCGTGTTCATCCATGGTGAATTTTAAAAATTGAGATATATGCATCATAGAATCAGGATATTGCAGGAATCAAACTACATGAGATGCATCCTAATCTAAGCAGTAAAAGTAAATATTATTCCAAATTTTGATTATTACATCTCTGGCATAGAGCAAAATAAAAAAAATATATATATGAAGCTAATAGAAGCCACATCTTCCGCTCCTTCCTGCAAATGAGAGTTGGCACAAGAAATATGCCATACCACCGAGAGATTGAAAATCTCATGTTGACGATAATATACAAGGGATTACATATGAATTATAACGGAAATGCACTACTTGATGAAGATGAAATGAATAGGATATATATATATATGAAAATATCTAAAAGCCATACTTGGGCTAAATAAGGAACCTATGCATGTAAGTGGCTAAATGCTCATGATATGAGATGAAGATAGACGCCATAATATGACATGTATGGAATATGCAGGTAATGTTATTAACGGATAGAAGATAAGTAACCCTGTTACAATGGCTATGAAATTACAGTGAATCTATACAAAGTGTGTGTAAAACATTGTAGGATACACGTGGAGCGAAGAACTATGGATTACATGGGTGGCCGATGGAACGGTTATTGAATATGAAGACCATTATATTAATGTACAGGAATTTTCACATATGTATATAAAATGGGGATCATATTCAGGGGACATTGAGCTTATTCACAGATGCAGGGTATGAATGCTATGTTATATTGATAAAAAAAAAATGGATGAACAGGAATTAAACTAATGACCTATATATGCTAAATGGCTTGCCATAAAAAAAATAAACTCTTACATCACAAGCCCACAAATTAATCCTACCTGAACTATATCACATCATGCACAAGTGAAATATGCTAAATTGGTCAACAAACTGTTATAAAGGGTTTTGCAAAACATCATAGGTGGCTGATACAATAATCAGAAGATGTAAAAAAAAATGAATTTGCAGTCATGACACAGTGAGACACTTAGTATACAGACATAACGTGCAAAAGCTACGCATCAGTTTACTATAACGGTGCTATACACAATAACATAGGTACAGGTGATAGTGTTGTGCTTAGTGTAAGGTACCTAAGTATAGTTGAGGTAATAGCAGAGTGTACAGGGGAAAGGCACTACACTGTTAGCACCTAAGTGCCAGCCGTGAAGATGTAAGAGGAAGAAACAGGTTGCTGCCAATTTGTGAAAGTTTGTTTTTCTTTAGTTTCAAAACCTGAGTAAATGCATAAGAGGGGTGTCTTTGTGTGACCAACGAATATCATAGAAGTCTCTACAGGTAAAGAAAAAAACTGAAGATATTTTCCTCACAGAATTACAAAGGTAAACTTGAGTTTTCTTTCCATTTCATCTTCTGGACTTCTTAATAAGAAGTAAACCATAAATGCCACATCTCTGATCATGGCTGTTGTGGGCATATCTGAACCTATATGAGCCCATTCGTGCTGCCAGAATCCCAAAGATTTATTTAGCAACCTCCATATACGGGATGCAGGAACGTAGGGCATAAAAACATAGGAAGCTGGAATCAAATGAAACATCAGAGCTTAAACAGATCCTCATTACATTCATCAGCATCAGCACATTGCAAGATTTCAGCTCTATGTTAAAATTTGGAGACATTCAACAGTGCGCAACAAGTCATAAAACGCTCAGCTCTTTCCCATTTTGAGACATATAAAAAAATGAAATTTTCTAAAAAAAAAAAATATAAAACTGTGAAACAGAAGGCTATATGGACTTAAACATGGTTGACGCAGGGGAATATAAGGAATAATACACTAAGTTTAAATGTGGTGCTTTGGTTAAGAGCACACTTTTCTGTAGGATGAGCCTTGTCGGCTATCACTGTATCCCTCGACCTACAGACACCTTCAGCAAAAAGAAGAAATCATCTGACATGTAAAAGGGGTTTTTGCAACCACATTTTAAATAGGAAAATCATGAGGAAATTGCCATAAATAACAACTGAAACCTCAGGTATTGCATTTGCAACAGACTGAAGGGTGGAAAATTTTGATAAAATGATCCCTCTTAATGATAAAAGCATAGACGTATGACAGTATGAGTCATATATATATATGGGAAAATTATGAACAGAAGGGAAGAAATTAGTTTGAAATGTTCATGGTGCTGAATCGGACCACATAAAAGCTACAAGAAAATGTCATTTGGGGAAATTAGGACCTTCAGAATGAATCGAGAATATCATTAGATGATATCATCGATCCTTGACATATTGGACAAACCAAAATGCAAGATACGTTAGTTGTTGAAACGAATTTGCAAGAAATCTGGTATGAATATGATGCTTACTTCATGTAAACACGAAGGTAGAGAGGTTTTACCTTGATTCGGCAGGGGTGCAGAGGGTCTTGAGCTGTTTTACTTCCAGACGTCGTGTTTTGGGGACTGGTTCACTAAATGGAGGAGGCGCAACACTCAAGATCGACTGCAATGTGTGCCTTGCAGCTCCACAGGAGTCCTCTTGTGAAAAGGGGAGAGCTGGAGTCGCCGACTCCTTTGCTGCTGAACTGAAGATACGACTGGTCTCCTGTTGGTGGGCTGAAAGAGAGGAGAGCAAGAGTTCGTGAACAGGGGAGGACTGGGGTTAAGGGAAATCGCCCATGGCCTTGCTGGACCTTCCCTCTTTCTTTAATAGCCGATGCTTCAAAACGCCCCCTTTTTCCTCCCCTTTTAGCCGATCTTGATAACTCTTAAAACAAACATTTAAATTTTTTTGAAATTTTTTTGAGAAAGGGAACTCGCCGCTTTGAGAGGGGACGACTCCTTCTCTCTTGAAAGCTTAGGTAAAATGGGATAGGGTTTCTCGATGGCGCCCTTTGGGGTTGAAAAAGTGAAATGGAAGTAAAAAGAAAATGAATTTTTTTTTCTTTTTTTCTTTTCCCTTTTTTTTTTTAAGGTGGTGCCACCTCAACTAAAAAGTTATTTCTCTTGGCAAAGAGTCTTAGTGGGGTGCCACCTACGTGGGCCCACTAATTATTTCATTAAAAATTAAATCAAATAAAAGAATTCCACTTCCGGATGGGCACTGTTTTGAAAATAAAAGAAATATTTGAAAAATTCTAGTGTGACACCACATCGAGGCGGGTCCCACGTCACTTATTTGAAATAAGAGCCAAGTGGATTTTTTTTGGAATTTTCATAATAGTAGGCTAGTTTTTTTTTTTTTTTTTAAACACGAAGCAAAATTCGGCTTGATTTCAAAACTTGGAAGAAAATGGTTCTTCAGGGCGAAATTTTGAAAGAAGTAGGGAAATTCGGAGCCTTTTTTGTAAAAGTTTGAAATAAGATCTTATGAATTTTGAAATTATGTCCCCCTCTTTCCAATTGGCAAAATTTTGAAATATCAAAACCATCCAGATTGTTTTCTTGAGAAAACTTTTGTAACTTGGGGTCCTGGGGGTAAAATGGGAAGAATTGGTAATTTTGAAGGCCCAGGGTTTTGAAAATCAATTTTGAAAAGTTTAGAAATCAAATCTGGATTGACAATTTTGAAAATCAGGAGTTCCGGATCTCAAAATGACATGCTGTGCAGTGAAATGATATAAAATGCTCATGCAATGCTATGCAAAAGACATGTCCTACAAAGTTGCCACTCTAAATTTGAATTTGAAAATTCTGACTTTTGGTTAAGCATGAGATTTTGAAAATTTGCAGTTTGAAGATGTCTCTGAGTTTAAATAAAGAAGTTTTGAGACTCGAGAATGGAATTTAGGACTTTCTGCAAGGTTCAATCTTAGAAAATGACCATTTTGCCCTTCATTGATTTCGGAGAACCAGAATGTAATAATCGGTGGAAATGTCAAGAAGGTGAGTGAAAATTTGGGGTGTTTACAGGTTGTCGATTAAAAACCGGTATTGCGCAACTGGCAGAAGCTTTTCACCATTGTATCTGAATGAACTGGCTCGGGCTGGCACATGTCGAAGGAACCAAGATTGCAATGCATATGTGCACCCTTCGACCAGAATTGATTCTCCGAGTGTGAAACGGGTCAACCCTTGGTACAGAAAAGCGAGTGCGGCCATAGCTATGGAGAGGCGGCTGGTCTGTCGACTTCCCCACCTTCGCAGAAGTTGAACTATCCTGATATCAATGTAATTCCGTCCATCTGGAAAGAGAGCCAATCACACAATGCACAAGACCATCGCATGCTGGATTCTTTCTCGAGTTGTTCGAGATAAGGAGCTGACTTCCACAAATGCCCCATACTGTCTGTAGATTTCAAGTAGGTTCACATACTCATTTCCATTCTCCTCGATTAATGGCCAAGACTTGCATCCTGTCATGCGAGCTTAAGCGTCTCGGGGATCCAGACCCTTGACATTGATCAAAAACTGTTTTTCCAATGGATCTCCAGGCTGACCAACTGGTTTAGGTAATCCCATAATCTCCGAGAATTCGTCCATCAACAAAGTCATTTCCCCCCATGGGAACCAGAAGGTACTAGTACTCGGATTCCACCGCTCTGCCAGTGCGTGGATCAAATTACCGTTGACTGTCTGCTTTCCCACTGCGGATGCTAGTTCCAATCCACAATCGTTCAAATGGTCTGGAAACATACGAGAAAAGTTCTTGAGCCATAAATAATACCACCGGAGAAAGAAGGATCCGGTGCTGAGGACTCGATGTTCAGGAAGACCTTGTCGCACCTCGTAGGAGATGTGACCCTCAGGAAAGACTGAATCAAGTTGATTGGATGCCATCAGACTGAAAAACATGGAAAATTTGGAATAAGACTCAGAAAAATACAAGAATTTTGAAAAATTGCAAGCAAGATAAAAAATGAGGCTGGAAAATTTGAGATCCAGAAGGAAGGAAGGATGGAAAATCACCTGGAGTTTTGAGGAAATAGAGGAGAATTTGGAAAAATCGTCTAGGGTTTTGAGAAAATATAAAGAAAGATTTCATAAATGAGGTACTTGAAAAATCATTCAATATTTTGGAAAAATTGGAAAAATATAATAAAATAAGACAGAAAATGAATACACCATATCCTGCACAAACAATTATGCACATACAACATTCCCTAAGAAGCTGACTCTAAATGCACAAATTTTGAAATAGTTGTAGGACCTTAATCCTAACTCTAAGGTTCAGATCATCTGTGTCCAATCATGCTATGCCTATATACTCAAGCCAAGGCCCGATGTACGTGGCATAAAATCAATTTCTCCGGTTCTAGGTTCAAGTTTTCCAACATCCTTGAGCACCTGCCGATATATGTTGGACTATGGCCCTTGGTACGTGGCAGGGGGGCGTTAACCCAAATAGGTGGCCTAGTTATGAGGCTTTGTCCCGAACTATGGTTCTGGAAGAAAGCCCAGCAACGTGAAGACCGGGTAAAGATAGGTGGGGTAGTTTTTGAAAACATAAGCACATGCAAGCAAACAAAGGGCTCTAAGTCCTAAAGAGATAGAATTTTAAAATATTTGAAGAAGCAAGCATTATTTTCATGCAATTCCTTGATTGAGGAGTGTTGTATTAGACCTAAGTCTATGTGAGCATGAATAATTCTCCTCAATATGGTCCTACCAAACCATGCCTAGTCTACATGCAATCCATGTCAGCTGGGTTCAAGTCTAGGCTCCTAGGTTCACATGATATCATGAAATAAAAGCTGACATTTCATGAAACACAATTTTGACAATTTGAGCTAAGTCAAGCACACAATTGATCAGGTGAAGACAGGTCCCATCACGGTCGTCAAACCTGTTATCATCGCAAAATTTTTACTTTTTGCAAGTCAAACTGACCTTTGAAAAAGTTTTTGAAAATAACTCGCCTCCGTTTTAAAATGCGGGATAATTCTGAATCATGGGACTCGCCTGTCGATACCAGGTTCAACCGTTCCTGGCACCTTTACCAGGGGTAATTGAACCAAGGATCAAGAGTGTGCTTAGCTTTGCTCAACTTATCTAAATCGTGTTCTATTTCTTAAATGCACAAAGAATCAGGCATGTGCTATGAATTTTCTGAAAAATGCAGATTTGAAAACATGATGTTTGCTTCTGAGATTTGAAATAATTGGAAAATTCTTGGAAAAGATATCATTTGCAAAATCGTGAGCCTTGTTGAGAGAATATTTCTAAGGAAAATGAAAATCGATTTCTGAAGAATCTAGAGGTTTTGTGAAAATCGATTTTTGAGGAATTTCAAGTAACTTTAGAAAATTTGATTTCCTTGAATTCAAACTTTGAAATTGAAGATATTATGACTTGGAAAATCGAATTTTGAACTTTGAGGAATACTTGAAATACCATTTGAAAACCCAGAGTTTTGAGAAAATCGATTTTTGAGTAAGACTTAGAAAATTTTAAGAAAATCGATTTCTCTGAATTGACATTGGAATTTGAACTAAGAAAATGATGCAAATTGAATGAATGGATATGGATTTGAAAGATATTTCTTTGAGGAATTCAGAAAATTCTTTTGAGTTTTAAGAAATGCAGTGCATTTTGAAGTTAGCTTAAGAGTATAGGCTGAATGTGGTTAATACGAAGATCACAAATTTGGGTCTCATTCGTATTCTGACTATGGCCATAAATACGAATTCCGCCGAGTTTGTCAACTCTTTAAGAGCAAGTGCACGTGCCATTCGTGTAGACCATGATGAATTTGTAAAAATATGCATGTGAATAACAAGCATAACAATTATATATCAAAGTTCAAACTATATGCAATGCAAATCCTAATTTAAGCAGAAATTGAAATTCTTATTCCAAAGTTTACATTTAATTTACATCACTAATTGAATTTAAATACAGAAAAGTAAAGTCTTCAATATCCCTGCAAAACTAGAAAACTTGTTAATGAAGATATGTTGGCTTTTCTAGATTTATCCAGTAATATCTGGAAATTACTTGATTTCTCTAGATATAAGTCTTTTTCCATGATTCCCTGATATAAACTTAATGAAATATGAAATAAAATCAAACAAATAATAAAGATGAGATTTGAAAATTCGAATTTGGGGTCAAAATAACCAAAATACCCATGATAGCAAGACTATGGCCTTGAAACCAGGGTTTTCAGAAAGATATTTGGTAAAATACAACTTTTGAAATTCAAATGAGAATAAATCAGACCAAATATGATATGACATGATTAAAAATATGAAAATTAGGGTTTAGAATTTCGAAATTGAGGTCAAATGACCAAAATGCTCCTGATAGCAAGACTATGGCCTTGAAATCAGGGTTTTTTGAAATAAATTTTGGTAAAAACTTTGGGTTTAGGGTTTAAATGAAGTCAAATAAACATAAAATTAATCATGAAGCATCATAATATGATTCTAAACATGAACAACTCCTAAAAACATGAACTTATACACGAAAATCATGAAATATCATGAAAATCACAATTTTTGCAGTGTTTCTGGATCCTATAGGTACCCTGTTTTGCTATTTGATCCATTCAAGTATCAAATGGATTCCAAAATTCATAAAAAATGGCACATACACTTATTATAACCCTAAAATTAGATTATAATTATAAAAATATATTTTTGACATTATTCCAACTCAAAAATTGCATTAAAACCCTAAAATAAGCTATTTTTATCCTTGGTCACAGACCAGTTTCAATGTTAGACCCGAATCAGGGGTCAAATCAACATTAAAATTTCTAAACTTTTACAAAGGTAAACTAGATAGAAAAACAGAGAATCTCCTATTTATAGATTGGAAAAATCATCTTCGATAAGGGAGAAACCCTTTTGGCAATCTGGACTAAAATTTAATGAATATAAAATTACTTAGAACAGGTGCTTCCGGTTATAAATATAGAAATAAATAACAGCCTTCACCAAAAATTTCTGAAATTTCAGTAGTGAATATTAGACACAAAAATAATTAACTTCCTTTTTTACAGATCATGAATCGGATCTAGGGTTTGAGATATATGATCATTACAAGTCTGATTAGGGTTTCGGTAAACCCTAACGAGTTTTAAATTTTAAATCTGATTCTCTGACAGAGGAAAAATACCAAACGGAGGCAAAAAATTATCAAAATTTCACAGTAAATAGTTCACATCAACATAAACCCACTGTATATTATGAATCTCAAATCGGATATCGGATGAGAGAAATAACACATCTGCAAGTTAGGCTTGAAATTAAACAACGATTTTAATCAACAAAAATCCTGATTTAACTTTGTATTTTATTAACAGGTTCCCGAATCCCAAAACATCTAAATTTTTTACAGTAGTTTACTAACATATCCGTGTATTATATATAAAAAAATCAGAAATTTTTAATGAATATTTCAATACGAACTAACATGCTTTCTACTGATCTGAAATTAAAACATGCAGAAATCTAAGAAACACTAAAAAAATATGATTTAAGCATAAAAAACCATAAAAATTATCTAAACAGCAAAAAAAAATTGATTTTGATGATAAAACACATATAATAAACACTAATATGCTAAAAACTAAAAATAAAACAGGGAATCCATGGTCATATTTTGATTTACCCATTAAAAGATAGATTCGACCCATTAAACGGGTGAATCGTAATCTTTTTCGGGCGTTTAGCATAATAAATAAAAAAATAAAACATTGTTAAGTGATCAAAACGTGTAAGGAACCATCAAACATCAGCTTAACATCATCTTGAGGTCCTCATATGATTTTTTTGAAATAAAAGAAAAGAAAAAACATGCTAAAGGAGGTGATAATGGTTATTTTAATGAAATAAAGTAATAAAAATGATGAAAATAATAAAATAAATTAAATAAAACCTTACCTTGGGGCTGCAACAATGGAGGAAGGAGAGGTGTTGGAGAGAGAAGAGAGACCACGAAAATTTGAGAGAAAAATAACCCCCTTTTGACCTCTTGAAGTCCTCTTTTGATAGGTTTTCAAAAAGTCAATTAGGGTTAATTAAGAGGTTTTTCTTTTTTTCAGGACTCTTTTTAATAAATCCACTAAGGGAACGATTTTCCTAGAGGATTATAACCTAAATGGACTCTAATTAATCCCTAATTAACACCTAATTAAACCCTAGAAAGTCCAAATGTGGTGCCACCAAGTGTGGACCCACATTTGTTTTTGTAAAACTTGAATTTAAAACCTTTAAAAACCAATGGTTTAAAACTTAAATAAAATGGATTTTCAAAATTGATTTTGACTCCTCTAAACCCCTAACCTAACTAGGACAATGACTAACCCTAGTCTAACCTTGACTTCTTCAAATGTGGCGCCACCCTGAGTGGGCCCCACTTGAATTTTCAAAAACAATTTTAAAACCTGAAATTGAGAGGTTTTTCAAAAGAGATTCAAAAGTAGACTTTGAGATTGAAAGTTTTGAAATGGTACAGAGTTTTGACTGAGTCAGAACTCCTCTGGATATGGCACCAACTGAGTGGGCCCCACATCGAAGTTTTGAAAAAATTGAAATAAAGACTGAAAATAGCTTTGAAAATGGGTTAAAATCAACAAATTGAATTCAAAGGTTTGAAAATAAAGTCCTAAGCAAACTAGGACTCTGGGCTAGAGTCCCGAAACTTTAAGACTCTGAGATTTTGGGATTTTAAAAGCCAAATGAAGAAGTTTTTGAAAGATTTTATCAAAACTGGTAAAAACAAGTTAAAAAATACAGTCAGAGTTAGACTACGAACTCAATCAGAACTCTGAAATAGAGTCCTGGATTAACCAGACTCTACAAAATGACCTAATTCTTGAAAACAAATAGAAATAAATGAAAATTGAAGTAAAAACGAACTTTAAAACAGACTTATGACTGGATTAGGACTCCGGGACAGAGTCCTAATCGGACTAAAACTCTAGATTTTTTTGGTATTTTTCTGAAAAACAGATGAAAAAACTTATGAAAGCAGTGAAAACAATATCAAATATTGAAATAAACCAAAGTTCTGATTCAACTGAGACTCTGGGGACAGAGTCCTAATTGAACTAGGACTCTCAGATTTTTGGATTTTTTGAGAAAACAAATCAGAGAATTTTGAAAAACAGTTAAAAACAAGATGAAATTGAAGTTTTGGTTCAGAGTTCTGATCTGATTAGGACTCTAAGAAAGAGTCCTGATTCGATCAGAACTCTAAGAATTTTGGTTTTCTGATAAGCAAATGATGAAATTTGGGCAAAGCTTTTGTAAACCAGTGAAAATGAAGTATGAAAACCAATTTTGGATAGAGTTCTGATTCGATCAGGATTCTGGGGCAGAGTCCTGATTCTATCTGGACTCTGGAATAAAATCCCAGAAATTTGAAATTCTTTGATAAAAGTGTAATAGTTTTGATAGATTCTCTCAAAATTGGAATCAGGATCAGAGTTTTGATTCAACTAGGACTCTTCAAACAGAGTCCTGGTTTGACTAAAACTCTGAGTTTTTGACTCATTTTGAAAGATTTAGTTAAAAATAGGTAAAAATAATGACAAAAGACAGAGTCCTAGTCCGACTGAAACTCTGAAGATGAGTCCTAATCCGACTGGGATTCTTGAAGAAGAATCCTAATCCAACTAAGACTCTAGAATTTTGACCAGGACGGAAGATTTTGAAAGGTTTTCTCCAAAACAAGTAGAAAATTAGTAAAAGGTAGAGTTCTGATCCGACTGGGACTCTGGAAAAAGAGTCTTGATCCAACTAGGACTTTAAGATTTTGACCAAAACGGAGGAAATGGACAAGGGATATGACCATAACTGGTTTAAAATCAGAATGGTGTTTTAAAAAGGTTAAAAAAGATTCAAACAGATGAAAATACAGAGTCCTTATCCAACTAGGACTCTAAATTTTTTGAGATTTTTGATAAATGAAGGAATCCAGAAGCGACACCACCTAAATGGGTCTCATCTGAGAATTGAAATCAGTTGAAAATTGAGTTTAAAACGAATCCAGATTGTTTTCTGAGAAAACATTTCAAAATATAAGGTCCTGGGGGTTGGCAAATGACAGAATGTTGATTAAAAACCTAGGTTTTAAAATTATTTTTAAAAGAAAAGTTTTAAAACCCGAATCTGGATTAAATATTTTGAAAACAGGAGTGTTGGATCTCGAAAATGAGATGTAATGACATGCAATGCAATGAAATGGTATGCCGAATGCATGCAATGATATGCAATGATACATGAAATATATAAACACTGGATGAGGGTGAAAATTTGGGGTGTTTACAGTGTTGTCGTCAATAATATATATATATATATATATATATATATATATATATAACATGTAGAGAAAAACATTATGCTCAATAATTTATCAGTTAGCAAAAGAGGACAACCTCCACTGTGACCTGAAAATCTTGCATATACTGTAGCTTCCTTTGTGAGACTTGACCAATGTACCTTTACTAAGAGGGGTATGGCCAGCAACAATTACCATTTCATATGGACTCCTCCCAAGCACCAACCCTTGTTGCTTACCTGATCTGTGGCGTTCTGGCTATCGATTCTCTCAAATATTCATCACCAGGTTTTAGGATCAACAAAACCCCTTATTTCAACTTACTTGTTTGGATGGATCATTCATTCAATCTTGAATCGATAGGCAGACATTAGCACATGAATGCAATCACACTATCAATGTGTGTATACAGATCTATTGTTAACATACAGATGCAAAATACTTAGGCACTGTGATGATCATATCACACATGATCAAATGGCTACGGATGAATCAACCTTCATAGGGGTCAATTTTAACAGCTCTCGGTGGGATTATCAAACTGCTGCATGGTATTCGCTTGAGGACACCTGAATGACCTTCCAGACCCTTTGTAACATAATATCTTGTTTGCAGAGGATTGAATTCCTTACAGGCGACTGCAGAGGGAATGATTTGCAGAGAGATTCTTCTTCTTGTCCTTGCAGGGGAGAGAAGATGGATGATCAATTTGAGGTGGATTCTCCAGAAGGAAGGTCGATGAAGAATGGATGCCCGATAGAAGGAACCGAAGTGTGCTGAAGGGGGCGATTGTCGCGTGAGAGTCGATAGAAATGGATTGTAACGAAGTCCAGAGGAAAAGATGGATGCGTGAGTGTAGATGATGGATCTCAGAGGAGAAAAATGGATGCCCTCCAAAGAAGATCAATGTTTCTTCTTAAAGAGAGCCTGGAAGGCTCGAGAGGGGAAATGGTTGAAGATTGAGGGTGAAGAGAAGAAGGTTTGTTGAAGATGGACGATGGTGGGGAGCCCTTTTGCGATGGAGTTCGATGGAGGTTTCTAGAGGGGGAAATGCGCAGGAGGGAGTCCGTTATATTTTTATGATATTTCCAAAAAGCGGATCCTCTTTAAAGAAAACCTTTTGTAAAGTGGTTTTTCAAATGAGGTTTTTAGAAAAAAAACAAGTTTTTAAAAGGTTTTAGCTCCACATTTTCTGATTTTTTTTTGTTTTTGTGTTATTTTTCCATATTTTGTATTTTTTAGAATAAAATCCTAAGATTTATGAGAAAATAAAGTTTTAAGACTATTTTTTTTTTTTTGCAAAATATTTACAAAAGAGAGTTTTTCTGAGAATTCAAGGCTATTTTGGGGAAATTTCTTCAGAAAATGGGTTTATATCTGGATTTTTAGGAAATATTCGAGGTTTAAAACCTCGAATTGAGAAATACAGGGTTGTGGATCCAACAGGATACCAGATGGACTGTTTGAGCTTTTCAAAAATTATTTTTGGTATTTTGAAATTTTAATTTGAAACTTTGGACAATGAGACTCAGATTTGGGTTTTGACACTGGGTCCGAATTCGAAAATCGAATATGGTATTCAATCCAGAAAAATCTGAAGAATAACTGAAATTTAGTTTTGAATTTGCTTTGATTTTCTCAAAAAATGGGGCCAGGGGCAAAAAAGTCATTTTTACCAAACTTTAAAAAATTTGGGGTGTTCACAGATGCCCCTCTTTGCTACTAAGTTGGTTGAAAGCCGAGCTTAGTGGCAAAGATAACACTCCAAATTTTGAAAATGCCCCAGTCAACAGATCTGAATTGGGTGTGGAAGAATTATTTTGAAAAATATGGCTCTTCAGGCTTAAAACCTTATCCTGAATGGTTTTTGGGAGACGAAATCCTCAAAAATGACATGACTGAATAATAGAGGATGAGGAAATTGTGATGGGACTTTGGGTGAAAATCCCGAAATGGTGAAAATGAGAATTTTGACAAAGTCTCATGGGTGAGACAAGATACACTTTTGAAATGATTCAGGTTTAGCCCTTAACCTAGATGGGACGAAGATATATCAAGATGTATTGAAATGAGGAAAGGAATACATGAGAACCTTGATGAGACATTTTTGGGAAAATGCCTCGTGAAATGAAACTTGAGTATGATCCTTTCTTGAATGGATATACGAAGCATGGATTCCTCGATGGGCAGAGCCATGATGGGACTGAAAAAAAATACCTTGTCAAAACGAGAAATCTTGTAGTAACAAGGCTCAGGTTTAACCCAAACCTGAAAAAGGAAGATACCTCACGGAGCAAGGTTCAGGCTTAACCCTTAACCTGAAGGGGACGACCATACAGAATCCTCGAACGAAGAAACCATAATGGGATCTTCGGAGTTTGGACGAACAAATCCGAAAAGGGATTTGAGAAAGGTGGAAGATAGGGTTCCCTAAAGCTTGGAAAAGGGAAGATTTTGTGCATCTCATTGTTGAGACTGAAATAGCTTTTGAAATTAATGACTTCTCGCAGAAAATTCAGGTTTGACCCTTAACCTGAGTGGGAACTACCATAGAGATTTCTTAAATGAGAAAACTGTGATGGGACAGGAAGAGATACTCCTTCTGAATGAGGCAACTCTTCTTGGAAAATATAAACAACGCTAGGTTGCATCAAAAATGGATATTGAATATTTATTTCATTCTTGGAATAGCTAGAAAATTTTGCCAATAAGATAAATTTGTAGTTGACTCAAACGCTTTGAAAATGTGCACGTATGTGCAAAGATATTTCCCTCTTTTACCTAGAGTATTTCCTCCATCGAGGTTAACTCCTCGGTCCTAAGAGTCAAATTCAGAAATTTTAGCGCTGATGATTTTCTTTAAGGAAACTATCCATTTCTTTAATATGAGAAGAGAAAAAATATTCTTAATTTCATAAAAGCAAGTAGTGAAAAGATATTGATAAAGGAATTTTGCATGAGACAAGATGACTCCTGGCAGTTTGATATCTGGGCGTTTTCTCATGATGATCTTTTTGCACTCTTTTTGAGTCAGTGAACTTTCTCGGGTTTTTTACATCATCCTTCATTTGGATGTGTCTTGACTTTTCTCTTTTTCGGGAAAGGGTACGTCACAAAACTCCTTCATCTTGGAGGTGTTCCGATCCTTCTTTAATCTCAGGAATTCTATTGATGACATTGGCTCAAAAAGGTCTTTAAATGATAGCAGAAATCAAATATCTTTTAGGGTTTGTCGGTAGGTTCATCACACTCGCCTTCATCTCGACGGTGATCTGAACTTTCCCTGGAAGGATTCTTCACAAACTCCTTCATCTCAGAGATGATCCAAATCTTCTTTAGCCCCGGGGGTCTAGCTCGCCTACTCGCCTTCATCTTGACGACAATTGAGAGATCCCTTTTGCAGATATTTGATTTCAGCTCTAAACGAATAAGAAGATATGGGTTGAGTGGATTCTTTTTATAGCTTAAGATATTTCCACTGCCTGATTGCCAGATAGCCGTCTTTAAATATGCGCCATAGCCATGATCAATATCAATTCTCTTCTGGCCTTTCAACATCATTGAATATCTATTTCACTAATCATATCGAGGATATTTTTTTCATCCTTTTAGTTGATCAACAGGAAAAGATTTAAATTTTACCTCTTTTTTGTAAAAAGTTTCACCCTTTTGGAAAGAATACTAGAGGTAATCTGAGGTCATTCTTTTGTGTAGTCAGATTTTTAGAATCAACAAATGTTTTTGGCAAATTGGCAAAGTTTTCACGAATTCTTTGTGAAATAATCACTCGATATAGATTTTGATGAGACTTTGAGTTGAATCTTTGATTTTGGAAATACATGACCAGCAAAAAGCTGAAACCTTTGAAATACATGACCAACAAAAGCTGGAACCTTTGAAATACGTGACCAGCAAAAGCTGGAACCTTTGAAATACATGACCAGTAAAAGCTGGATGTTTTGGAATACATGACCAGTAAAAGCTGGAACCTTTGAAATACATGACCAGCAAAAAGCTGGAACGTTTGAAATACATGACCAGCAAAAGCTGAAACCTTTGAAATACATAACCAACAAAAGCTGGAATGTTTGAAATACATGACCAGCAAAAGCTGGAACCTTTGAAATACATGACCAGCAAAAACTGGAACGTTTGAAATACATGACCAACGAGTGTTGGAACCTTTTGAAATACATGACCAGCGAGAAGCTGGAACCATTTGAAATACATGACCAACGAGTGTTGGAACCTTGTGAAATACATGACCAGCGAGAAGCTGGAACCTTTTGAAATACATGACCAGCGAAAAGCTGGAACCTTTTGAAATACATGACCAGCAAAAGCTGGAACGTTTGAAATACATGACCAGCAAAAAGCTAGGACCTTTGAAATACATGACCAACGAGTGTTGGAACCTTTGAAATACATGACGAACGAAAAGCTGGGACCTTTGAAATACATGACCAGCGAAAAGCTGGATCTTTTGAAAATACATGACCAACGAATGTTGGATCTTTTGGAAATACATGACCAGCGGGAGCTGGGTTCTTTGAGATATATCAAATTTTGGGAAATTTAAGTCAGAACTTGAATTTTGTAGAAGCAAGGACTTTCATCAGAAGACTGAATGTAGAAAGTTATCGGTCCGAGGACCGGATTTTGAAAATGATCTTAATATAGGATTTTGAAAAAGTTTGAGCAATAACCAGTGCGAGGACTGGGTTTTGAAGATAAGCTAGATTTTCACAATGAATTTAGAAGGTAAAGATTCTTGGTGAGAATAAATGGACCATCATAGTTTAATTGCATGTGGTCGGCTTTCAGGATTTATCTCCTTATCCTGAATGGGGGAAATAACAAAAGAATACCTCATTGAAAGGAGGCATCAGGTTTATCACTTATCCTGAAAGGGTATTTTTAAAGATAAAGATGGATGAACTTTAATAATAGAATTGGCGAAAAAATCGTTAAAACTTGACAAACATTGACAATAACTTGATGAAAACTTGATTAATCTGAGAAAATAAACCATATGAATGAAATTTATTAAAGATCACAAGATCATTTGAAAATTAGTAGAATTTGAGGAAAGAATTTTGTCTAATCCTGCCTGCATATGATGAAGGAAGATGATTATAGATTAAAAAATAAAGTGCCCCAGTATCATGGAGAAGAACATGAAAATTGATAGAAGATCATTATTTCATTGAAATGACTCTTTGGATAGTACAAAAGGCCGAAATGAATATTTTAAGTATAGAACTTCTTTAAATGCAGAGCGTTGACGGGATCTGGCATTTCCACCCCATCTACGTTGATTAGACGATATGAATTGTGAGGAAGTGCTTCCTTAACCACATAGGGGCCTTCCCAATTGGGTGACCACTTGCCCTGTGGTCGATGTTTGAGATGAGCTGTTGATCTCAGCACCAAATCGTTAAATCGAAATTTTCTCTCAATAACGGACTTGGCATAATGTCGAGCTATCCTCTGTCGATAAGCTTGAGCATGCTCTGCTGCCTTGAGTCTCTTTTCATCTAGTAGATCTAGTTGTACCAATCGCTGTTGCTGATACTAATTAATTGGCAATTCTATAAGTGATGCAAATTTGAGAGCGGGCTTCTGGACATGGAGAGGTAACACTACTTCAGTTCCGTAAACAAGTTCTGAAGGAGTGGCATTGGTGGGAGTCCGAATAGTGGTTCGGTAGGCCCAAAGTGCATCATGAATTTTCTCATGCCAATCTCGACCTGTTCTCACGGTCCTCTCCAAAATGCGGATCAGAATCTTATTGGTAGCTTCTGCTTGGCCATTCCCTTGAGGATAGTAGGGAGTTGAGAAATGATGGCAAATTTTGAATTTAGAACAAAATGTTTTTATCCTCTCATTTTTGAAATGGCTTCCATTGTCTGAGACAATGTCATGTGGTATGCCAAAGCGGCAAAGAATATTCTTGTGAATGAAAGAAACCACATGGTGGCCTTCTACTATGCGTAGAGTAATGGCTTCAACCCATTTTGTGAAGTACTCTGTAGCGGCGAGAAAGTATTTGTGGCCGTTGGAAGCAGAATGGGTAATTGGGCCTACAACGTCGAATGCTCACATAGAAAATGGCCAAGGAGAAACTACTGATTGTAGATACGCAGCCGGCGCATGAATGGAAGGTGCGTGCATTTGGCACTTGATGCACTTTTTCACAAAACGATGACAGTCCTGCTGCATGGTATTCTAGTAGTATCCTGCTCGGACGATCTGCTTGACAAGAGTTTGATAGCTGACATGGCCACCACAAATCCCTTTGTGTGCCTCTTGGATGATTTATATAGCTTCTTCTTTGTCTAAGCATCTCGAATACTTAAAACTGAACCCACGGCGGTAGAGGACATTGGCAAGAATGAAATAATGGGTAGACATACGCTGAATTGCATGTTTCTCCCTTTTTGGCATTTCTGGTGAAAATTCACCAGTCTTAATAAAATTTTTTATATTTTGATACCAAGGCTTCTCCTTCTGATTTACCTGGTTTACTGGCATGGTTGAAATGAAAGCAGGTTGCTCAAGTCTGCCAACTTCGAAAGAACGACATGATTCACTGCCTTTGAAGGATAAAATAGAGATCAGGCTGGCTAAGCCATCGGCTATCTGATTATGCTCTCTTCTGATGTGGTTGAGCTGAAATTCTTCGAAGCTGTCCACAAGAGCTAGGATGATCTTTTGATAGGGAATCAATTTTGAATCTTTTACCTACCATTCAGTGTTAACTTGACTGACAAGAAGTAGTGAATCGCCAAAGGCATGCACTCTCTTGACATTGAAACTTTGCAGAATTTTGAGGCCTTGTATTAGAGCTTCATATTCGGCCATGTTATGAGTGCATTGGAAACCAAGCTTGAGAGAATAAGGGATCATTTCTTTTTCTGAAGTGATTAACAAAACTCCAATCTTGATGTCAGACATATTTTTAGATCCATCGAAGAATAGGTTTCAAACTGGGGGTTGTTGGATATTGCAGATGTGCTCATCGGGAAATCATCCTCTGCTTTAATTTCTTCTTTCAAAGGAAAATCTGCCAACTGATCTGCGATCGCTTGGCCTTTAATTGACTTTTGAGAAACATATTCTAAGTCATATTGCATTAGAAGGACTTGCCATTTTGCAATCCGTCTAGTGAGAAATGGTTGTTCAAGAATATATCTGAGAGGATTAAGCTTTGATAGAAAATTGATTTCAGAAGCCAACAAGTAATGTCTCAATTTCTGGCACATCCAAACCAGAGCTAGACAAGTTTTCTCCATATGAGAATATTTCTTTTCATAATCAATGAAAGTTTTGCTCACATAGTAGATGGCGTGCTCTATCAGGCTGCCTTCTTTATACTGTGTTAGGAATCCACCACAGGCATTCTGATTGACGAAAATATATAATAAGAGAGGCTTTCCCAATTTTGGCGGCTTCAAAACTGGTGGATTAAGGAGATACTGCTTGATGCGCTCAAACGAGAGTTGGCATTCCGATCCCCATTCAAATTTTACTCATTTTCTTAGCAAATGATTGAAAGGTTCACATCTCATAGCCAAATTGGAGATGAATTTGCAAATAGACTGGATACACTCTTGAAGGCTTCGCAGTTCCCTGAGATTAGTTGGAGGTGGCATGTCAATAATGGCTTTTGCTTTAGCCGGATCCACCTCTATTCCTTTCTTGCTGATAATGAAGCCGAGCAATTTGCCGGACTCAACTCCGAAAACACATTTCTGAGGATTAAGTCTCAATTTGTAAAGAATGAGCCTTTCAAAGACTTGACCAAGAGCATCGAGGTGATCTTCTTCTTCTTTAGATTTGTCCAGAATGTCATCCACATATGCATCCATATTCCTGTGCATTTGGTCATGGAAAATAACGACCATTGCCCTTTGATAAGTTACCCCGGAATTTTTGAGCCCAAATGGCATGACTGTATAGCAGAAGGTTCCCCACGGTTTAGTAAATGAAGTCTTTGACTGATCGCGAACAACTAGCTTGATCTAACTATAGCCTAAATATCCATCCATGAAAGAAAACAGGGCATGACCTGCTGTGCTATCGATTAACAGATCAATGTTGGGAAGTGGATAATCATCCTTCGGGGTAGCTTTGTTGAGATCCCTGAAATCAATGCAGATCCAAACTTTTCTGTTCTTTTTAGGAACTGCTACGATATTTGCCAACCAATCTGGGTAATCAATGGCTCGGATGAAGCCTGCTTTTAACAAATCTTCAAGTCCTTCCTTGACTTGCTGCTCAACTCGAGGGTCTAATTTCCTCAGTTTCTACTTGATTGGTCTGGAATCTGATTTCAACTTGAGTCGATGCTCAACCAGCTTGGGATCTAACCCTGGCATATCTTCATAAGTCCAGGTAAATACCTCTTGATGCTGCTTAAAGAATTGAACGAGTCTTGCTTTCTCTTCTGCTTTTAGGCCCGAACCGATTTTGAGAATTTTTGGATCATCTTCCGAACCAATGTTGATATCCTCAGTTGGATCTTGAACCAAAGATGAGGGTTCATCTTGCTTCTGAATGTGAGCAAATTCTGGCAATTCTTAAATAGTTGAATCAAATTCTACTAGCTCTTCGGTCTGCTTTGCTGCCTGGCTGACCTCTGCTCTGTCTTTTATCTTAGGAATCCTTGCCAATTTTAAATATTTGGGATTGATAATGAATTTCTTCATTGATTCAGGAGTTATGATCCTGAAAATGCCAAGAAAAGTTTTTAAGAGAAAGTACAAGCCAAAAACAAGCTTTTTGTACAAAGCAAATAATAATGGCACAGACAAAATATAAGAAAGAATGATAGATGCTCAAATATGAAGGAAATATCAAGTTTTCATTGATTGAGGATAGAATATTTACAAAGCTGAACAAAAAAGATTGGGACAGTGCTGTCCCTACAAGATTCAACAGAAAGATAAGAAAAGCAGGAAAACTAAGGCATCATCTTCATCTGTTTCCTTTGACAAATATTGTTTTCTTGCTGGAATCTTCGCCGATGAACCCCAACCCTGAGCTGTCTGAATGCTTTACGGGAATGATAGGCTTCACTATGCCATCTTCATTTTTCCCCATTCCTCGGAATGGCTGGTACCCGTGTTTTATCAGCAAATCAAATCCTTTTCTTGCTTTGGAAAATTGGGGAAATAAAGGATGATCTTTGAAGGAGGTGTAGTTGATACGTCCTCCTAACTTGAAGAAACAAGGTCCCTGCCATTGGACCGTGGCTGCAACATTTTCTTCATCCATGACATCTTTCAACTTCAGCATTTCTAAGCTTTCGCTGAGGTTGATTTCATCTGCTTCCCGGATGCTTGGAATATTTGCCGTAAATGTTGGTCGGGGAATCATAGGCTGTGGCAGCCTTTCTTCAAGATCTTCTCCCAGGATAGTGGTAATCATTCCTCCCTTGGACCATTTTATGCACTGGTGGAGGGTTGATGGAACGACATTGGCATTATGGATCCATGTTCGCCCCAACAGAAGATTATAAGTTGGCGGCACATTGACGACATGGAACAGGACGGTGTGCACTGAGTAATTAATAAAGATTTCCAAAAAGATTTTACCCTTGGCAGTCTTCCCGTGATTGTCGAAGCCATAGATGGTAATAGGATCAGGCACATATTCCTCTTCTTTCAATCATAAGGCCTTCACTGTCATCTCTGGGCAAATGTTGAGGTTGCTGCCCCCATCAACAAGTACATGTGGGACAGTCATGCCCCTGGTCCTTACTACAATATACAGTGCATTGTTATGGAATGAATGAGGCTTTGGTAAGTCCTCATCTGAAAAGGTGATAGGCGCATTAGTCATTGCCTAATTCACGATCTGTGCCATATCTTCTAGCGTAGTGCCCGGCTTCACCTTAATCTTCTTCAGTAAATCATCCAGCATTTCTTGATTCTTGGGAGAATCATGAGTCAATTCAAAAATAGAAATGTTGGAGAGCGCTGTAATCGGCTTCTGGAGATTATTGGCCCGCTCTTTTGCAGCCTTAGAGGTCTCTGCTTCCTCTGCGCAGACTTCCTTCTTAAGAAATCTTTTTGGAAAAACTTGAGTTTTTCTGCTCTCAACTGATGTATTCATTTGGTCAAAAAATGAGAAGATATTTATCTTCTGAGATGTAGGCTGATCCTGATGCAGAACCATCACCTTATGCTGAAGACTTATGTCTTCACTGGAGCATGGATGTATATGGCTTTGTGGAAGGAATGAATGTTCTGAAATGGTTGATGCGGAATGTTTTGGGAATGGAGCTGCTAGAATTTCCATCTTGCCTTCCTCTTCATCTTCTATGAGGATGCTCTTGTCAATACAGTCATGGATCAAATGCTTCAGGACGAAGCAATATTCTGTATCATGCCCTGTCGCCTTGTGGAACTTGCAATACTGCTCCTTGAATCTTCCCATGATTACTGGAGGATCTGCGACTTTGGGAAGTTTCACCATTTCGTGGGATAATAGATATTCCAAGACCTTTTCTAGAGGCTGGTCCAAAGGAGTGAATTTCTGATCCTTGCTCCAATTGATGTGTTTGGGCTTTTCCTGAAGATCCTTTTTTTGTTGAGGACCGCTTGAGAGAGGCTTATCATTGTTCTTGAAGAACATTCCTTTTCTCCCTCTGTTCTGATCAGGCTTTGTGCCACTGTTGTTACCATTCTTGCTGCTACTGCTCTAATTGTCACCTGAAGCATCGGCTGAGTAGGTAAAATGGGCTTTCTTTTTCTGATCCTAGACATTCTTGGCCAGAGTGACGCCTTCATACATTCCACTCTCCACTCCCATTTCGAGCCATTCTGCCCATTCTGTCAATTCAATAAATGATTTGGATGGGTATGGAAAGATGAGGCTTTTCAAAGGTTGAGAGAAGTTATTGAGGATAATTTGGAGAACATGCTCCTCAGAAATGGGATTCCTCATTTTGTTACAAATACTCCTCCATTTGTGAATGAAATCCATGGCCTTTTCATTGGGCTCTTGTTTGAGGTTGCACAGATGATTGAGCGTGGGCAGAGCTTCTGTATTGAACAGAAAACACTCAACAAACATATTAACAACTTTGTCAAAATCCCTCAATTCAATGGGATTGACGTGCTCAGCATACCATTTGGCAGCTATCCCCTCCAAACTGCGGGGGAAACAGAGGAAAAGGGCACGGTTATCCTCGCTGAACCTGGAACATTCTGCGAAAGACATTGCCAAATGGGCCTTGGGATCGCTGGTTCCGTCGAACTTAATATACTTTCTGGGGAGGTTCTCCAGATTCTTATCCCCTTCCTAGCCAAGGTAGAAATCCTACCTGGTGTATGATCTCTTTCCCTTGTCCCGGATTTGCAGATCCTTGACTATCTTCGTTAATGCCTGAATGGGATCTTCCGTAGGTGCCCCGTACTTGGGTTTTACTGATACAGGCTCCTCAACTACCCTCTTAGGCTGTCGCAGATGCTTGGGGATATACATCAACTGCTCTTCTTCTTTAGAGTCTTCTTCTGGCGATTCTGAATCTTCTGAGGTGCTGTCATGCTGGACCTTCTGCTTACTGATTTTGACAGGCTTTTTCATAGGCTTCTTCTTAATCTTGCGTTTAGAAGCTGCTTTCTTTGGACCAGCCTTAGCCTGCTCTGCCATCATTTTGGACATCATCTTTTGGAAGACTCTGTACATAGCAGGATCAACATCACTTTCTTCCCCTGAGTCATGTTTCTTGGATGATCTAGGAGAATTCATTTCTCCTTTCTCACTGTCGCTGTGCTGCTGAACAGTCTGCTTACCAGCTCTTGTCTGAACCATCTTGGGATGCCAAAGTTTTCCTCTGAAATACGGGGATGGTTAGAGTATGGAGATACCTTTTTGCAAACCATAATTTTTGAGGAAAGAATAAAGGGTTTTGGTAGACAATTTTAAGAGATTATCCCATTACCCGGGATTGGGTCATCACAAGACTTATGATAATTGTGTTACCATTTTTATGATAACGGAGAAATGTGCCTTATTACCTAGGCGAGGTCGTCAACCATGATAAAAGATATTGAAGAGTAGGAGGAATATTCCATTTACCCGGGATTGGGTTGTCACCAAAATCGTGACCATTTGTGCTATAAAAGAATAAAATTTGGCCCAAAAAGTAATTTTTATTGATAGTAATATTCAAAGACAAAGAGAGGGTGGGCAGACAGTTTGCCACCACTCTTGATATTCAGAAGATACATTTGATCCTGGTGTTATCGTCGCAAAATTTTTCCCGTCTTCCCTTCCTTGCGGAAGAGAAAGAGGGAAATGCTTTCGCGCTTCAAACTTGACCGGTTTTGGAAATTGTTTTGAAATACTCGCCTCCGTTTTGAAAATTGCGGGAAAATCCATGGGATGGGGCTCGACCTGTCGGTACGAGGTTTGACCGTTCCTGCCGCCTTTAACAGGGGTAATCGAACCAAGGACCAAAATTGTACTTGACTTAGTGAAATTATCGAAATTTTGTTCTATCCTAAATGCACAGAGAATTCAGGCATGTGCTATGAGATTTTGGAAAATGGAAGTAGGAAAACTTGATGTATGCTCAGAAAACCTTTGGAGTGGAAAAACATTTCTCAGAAAAAAGGTCAATTTCTCAGGAAACTCAGGTGAAAGGGGTTTTTGAAATCACGAGAAAATTCATAAAGGTGTGGGAAAATCATGAATGGATGAAAATCCTAAGAAAATAGAAGTGATTCTTGAGAAAAGGTGAACATTTGAAAAGGGAAACACTTCTCAGGAAAACTCGGACTTTGAGAATTTTCTTAGGAAAATAATGGAAAATTTATAGGAAAACTCATTGGAGAAGGAAATTCAAAAACTTGGGAAATTGAAATCCTGGGAATTTTACCCTTGAAATACTTGGAAATCGATTTTGATCTTGGAGAAAGATTGGAAAACTCTTTTGAAGCTCTTAAGAAAATAACATTTTCCAAGGAAAATCGAGGGAAAACTTTGCTTGAGAAATCGATTTCTTTGAGAATGAAGTTTTCTTAAGAAAATCATGGGAAAACCAAGGATTTCATGATGCAAATGATATGAGTGAATGAATGCACTTTGAAAGATTTTCTAAGAAATTTGTTGGAAAAATGTGTATTAAGTCAAAATAAATCCTTCACATATTCTGACTGTGGCCATGAATATGTTCAGAGTTTTAATTGATTTAATGCACAATACTTTGAAAATATTAGAAATATGATGTGCATTTTAAGATAGCCTAAGAGTGTAGGCTCAATGTGACTGGTAGAAAGATGATGGATCTGGGTCTCGTCCATATTCCGACTAGGGCCATAAATATGGACTCCACCGAGTTCATCAACTCCCTAAGAGTTGGTGCACGTGCTATTCGTGTACATCCATAGTGCTTTTGAAATAAAATGCATGAATCACATAAACAGGATATTGCAGGAAATTAAACTATATGATATGCATCCTAGTCTAAGCGGAAAATTAAATCTCTTATTCCAAAATTTACATTATTACATCACTAAAAAAATGAAATAAATGGAAATTGCAGACTTCAGCTCCTTCTTTTGAATGTCTCTGCCAAACTTGAAATAAGGTTAGCTCAAATATGTGCGGTTTTCCAAGATTTTCCAATAATATTACGAATTTATTGGACTTAATTGGATATAAACCCTATTCTCATGCTTCCTTGATATTTGAAATAATGAAAATGCAAGAAATTCAGTAGAAAATAGTTTGAAATTCGAAATGGTGGTCAAAATGACCAAAATACCTCTAATTATAAAGTTATATCTTTAAAATCAGGGTTTTTTGAAGGAAAACTTGGTAAAATTGAGATTTTGAAATTCAAATTGAATCAAATGATGATGAAATGCAGTATGAGACATTATGACATGCTACTAAACACATTAGAACTGTAAATCAGAATTTGATATTTTGCAATTTATCCACAATAACGAATTTCGCTTGTTTTTCGCTTGGATTCGGGTCCCGCGGGGCCCTGTTTTGATATTATGGCTAAACCAAGCCTCAAATGAATTTCAAATTACACCAAATTCGATATGAAGCATCTTCCTACTCTGATAAACAGCCTAGAATGCTAAAAATCACGAAATGATATGATTTGAATGCTAAAATTTAAAGAAAATCCTAAAAAGGGTGGATTTTGCCTATGGACCCGAACCAAATGCAATGCTTAATATGATAATGCAAGATTTACACCATGAAAACTTCTAATATTTTGCAGAATGCTAAAGCACCCGAAATGGAACATTTTTGGTTTTTACAGCCTCAGGATTTGAGCCATGGTGAGTTCGGTAACAGGGATTTGGTTCTGACGGAGGTAAAATCAACCTAATCTAATATAAAATGCTAAAAAAAATAAAAAACAGCCATGGAAATTTCTGATATTTAATAGAGCTACTCACGACACCTACAGGAACAACTTTCATGTTCATAACGTCCGCAGTTTATCAACAGAAACATGGATAAAAATATAACTTTCCATTCCTAAATTGACAGAATAGACAAATGTGACAAAACAGAGGACTGACAAAAAAAATCCAAAACAGGTATCACAACTGTTCTAAAAATCACAATCTTTCAGATGAAAACATAGGACATCTCGGACATAACTTTCACTTCTTACAGATTCAGATTTGGAGCAATACCCAAAGAGAACCCATCGACCTAATTCGATCCAAAGTCTCAGAGGCCCAAATCAGGCTCTGAAACGTGTCCCGCACTCTCGGATTTTTGTCAGACATTAAAAAAATCAGAAAAATCTGAGAAAATCAGGTTAAAAACTAGACATCCTCCCGAGCTCCGAACATCTTTTGGATTGACAATCGGATCTCCTATGTGGGAGATCTCGATTTTACAAGTCGAAAAATAGTTTTTAAAACGCATCCCGGGTAACAAAACCCGACTTGCCATTTTTAATGTTTACCGCAGTAAACAAATTCAAATGCTTCCGCATTTTTTGAACATTTTTAGGGACATCTAAGGGCGCATTCCATGATTTTGTTTGGAATTTTTAATAAAAAATAAATGCATGAAATGACGTGTTGACTGACTGACAAAAACAGAGAACTACTGAAACTGAGCAGAATTGAAATAAATGCTAAATTAATCCTAATTAATTCATGAAACATGCTAAATTAATGAAATAAAATGCAAATTAAATCCAGATAAATGCATTAATGCTAAAAATCATCAAGAAAGCATAATCATGTATTTTTATATATGTCGTTTTGTGAGAATAGCTCAATCCATCCCTCGGATGAGCTCTTTCTTCAAACGACTCCTGAATCAAATCATGATATGAAATCAAGAGGAAAAGAGGTGCACCTTGCTTCGTTACGCAGCTTTGAAAATCTTGAAAGAGACTGCTACCAAAGGGCTTCGTTCGTCCTACGATCCGGGCTTCGGATGATTCACCAAAATTGACCTACGCTTGAATCGAATTGGCCACTGCACGAACTTCACTGCACCTTCTCCAATGAGGAGGCGTGAATTCCAAAGTTCAAAAATCGTGTTCTGAATAAAAGCTAGGTTGAATTTCAAAGTCCAAAAGGAGCTCCCCCAGGTTGGGCGTGGAGCCTTGTTTTTATAGAATTTTTCTGAAAGATTTGAATTTCAAACAGGCTCAATCTGAGCCCTCCATGTGGCGCCATCTCAGGGGTGCTATTTTGATTTTTTTGAGAAAATAAAATGGGAAATTTTGTGGGTGAGACACCTCAGCAGAATTTGAAAATTTTCAAAATTGGGTTTGCTTGATTTTCTCTGTAAGAGGCTCCCAGATTGCACCACCTCAGAGGGTGCTCTCTTGGAGTTTGAAATTCAAATTCCTAATTTTCTGAAGCTTCTCAAATGGCGCCACCTCAGGGGGCTAATTTTATAAAAAAATAAATAAATAAAAGAAGTGAAGCCAAGTGGGGCTCTGGATTGAAGCCACCTCAAAAGGAGGTTTGAGGTGTAAAGCTGGAAACAGTAGGAGCATGCCATGTGGCGCTACCTCTGGAAGCTCTTGACACATGTCAGAAGGACAGGAGGGGAAGAAGCAGACTGTGCCACCTCAGAGGAATTCAAATTCTACTTTTCTGCAAAAAAGGAGAGGCTGACATGTGATGCCACCTTAGGGTGGTTCCACACTGCCATGTGGCAGGAGAACAGGAATGGAAGAAGCAGAATGCGCCACCTCAGAGGAGGTTTTTCTACTTTTTCTGATGCAGGGAGGTCTGAACATGTGGCAGACAAGTGTCAGCTGTCTGGAGGAGTTTTCTCAAATGGCGCCACCTCAGAAGGAGATTTGAATTTCAAATGGAGGTTGGCCCTGGAGGAATGAAGGATGAACATGTGGCATTTCCTCAGAGTGGCTCCTACAATGCCATGTGGCAGGAGGGAAAAGCAAGGAACATGTGGCGCCCTCATAGACAAAGTAGAAAAAGGTAGAACTCCAGGATTTTCGCTACCTAGCTCTTGTCTGAAAATTTTTGAATGGTTGCTTTTCTGAAGAAAGCCAAGAGTGACATGTGTCATCTACTTTTCCTGAAGGAAGCTAGACATGACATGTGTCATCTACTTTTCTGAGAAAAGTAGGGGAAAGACATGTGTCATCCTACTTTTTCTGAAAGAAGCAGAGATGGACACGTGGCAGAGGGAAGAGAAGGAGGTCCAAGCCATGTGGCGCCATCTCAGACAAAATGGAAAAGCTGAAGTTCAGGATTTGCGCCACCTCTGGAAAGATTTGAATGTTTGAATTCTAGCTTTCTCTGAAGAGAGTAGGAAATGACACGTGGCATTTACTTTTTCTGAGGAAATGAGAGATTGACACATGTCACCTGCTTTTTCTCAGAAGAGTAGAGGATGCCATGTGTCCTCTGTAGGAGACAAACTTCAAATGGCGCCACCTCAGAGGAGACAAGCTCTACTTTTTTTGGACAAGACAACACATGACACTTGGCATCTCAGGGTGATCTTTGGAATGACACATGGCGCAGGATGGATATGGTGGATACTGACACATGGCATGGAATGACATGTGGCGGCTTCTTAAGGTAGCCCCACACTGACACTTGGTAGATAAATGGGAGGAGAGAGAAAAGACAAGTGGCGCCAATCCAGGGGACAAGGCTCCTATATTTTTGGGCTTTTCAAAATTCAGGTTTTTCAAAAGAAAAGCCTATGTGACACCACCTCAATGTGGGTCCCACATTGCTTCTTTATTGAAATAAGGATAAAACAACAACTTCTTTTTGGAATTTTCATAAAATCTGGACTAATTGGTAGAACAGAAATTTTTTGAAAAGAGTTGGCCCCTGTAGGGAGATTTTGTAAAAGAATGATAGTTGAAATAGCTGACAAAAGGGCAAAATCTGAGGTGAAGTGGCTGAAATCCATATTGAAAACTATCCAGATCGTTTTCCTGAGGAAATATTTTGAAATTCAGAGTCCTGGGGGTAAAATGGGAAGAATTGATAATTTTGAAGACCCAGGGTTTTGAAATCAATTTTGAAAAGAGTAAAAAATCTAATCTGGATTGAAAATTTTGAAATCGAGAGTTCTGAACCTCAAAATGACATGCTGTGCAGTGCAGTGATATGAAATGCTCATGCAATGATATGCAATGCCATGTCTTATGAAATGCAATCTTGAACCAAGACTTGGAGATGTCTGTCTCCTGTCAGGAATAAATATTTGAACATCTGAGTTAAAAATAGAGAAATTTTGAGAGTTGCAGATGAAATTTGGATTTTTGCAAGGTCCGGGCTCAGAAAATGACCATTTTGCCCTCCGGCGATTTCAAAGGCTGGATGATGATGTTTGGTGAAAATGTTGGGGAGGTGAGTGAAAATTTGGGGTGTTTATAGATGCCCCTCTTTGCTACTAAGCCGGCTTGTGGCCGAGCTTAGTGGCAAAGAAAAACACACCAAATTTGGGCTATAAAATGCCCCAGTTAGAAGGATCTAACTGAGTATGAAGAAATTAGCTCGAGGAAGATGGTAGATGTGAAATGGAGAATGAAGAAGAAAGATTTGCTCTATGAGAGCGAAGTTCAGGTTTTTGCCCTTAACCTGGATGGGACAGAAATACCTCGCATGGAACGAAGCTCAGGTTTGACCCTTAACCTGATTGGGGGAATGAAATATCTCATTGAAATGAGACTCAGGTTTATACCCTTAACCTGATCGGGCGAAAGATGAAATACCTCTTTGATTGAGGCTCAGGTTTATACCCTTATCCTGATCGGGCGGAAAATGAAATACCTCTTTGATTGAGGCTCAGGTTTGTACCCTTAACCTGATCGGGTGGAAAATGGAATGGAATCCTCGAAAGAAGAGACCATGATGGAACCTTCGGATTTTGCACAGTAAATCCGACAGGGGTTTTGCAAAAGGAAGGAAAATGGGGTCCCTAAAGCTTGAAAAGGGATTGGTTTTGGGCGCCTCATTGCTGAGACTAAAATCAGCTTTTGAAATTACCTTTCGCGAGAAAATGATTGGTGGTTCGACCTCGAACCGAAATGGGACTGTCTATGGTGG
Source organism: Nuphar pumila (assembly GCF_984573655.1). NCBI lineage: Eukaryota > Viridiplantae > Streptophyta > Magnoliopsida > Nymphaeales > Nymphaeaceae > Nuphar > Nuphar pumila. Next base: position 99,015,184 of record NC_143249.1, read on the forward strand.
GACAGTGGGGAAGTGTGCAAATTTGAGAGTTCATGCTCTCAAAGAAGGGAAGGAATCAAGTCCTTAAGAGGGATTTAAAATTGGTGTCAGGATGTTTCAAAGACGGATATCAAGCTCTCACTTCACGTCAGGATAGCTAGAAAATATTGTCAAAATATTGAGAATTCTGTTGTTGATTCAAAGTTTTTGAAAATGTTGCACGTGGTTGCAAAGATATTCTTTCTTTTCTACCCAAAGCATTACCTCCAAACAAGGTTCACTTCGTAGAATCGAAATTGGAAACCCAAATTGCTTGCAATTGACCTTCTTCAAGGAAGTTATCAATTTCCTTGATATGAATAGGAAAGAGAATTTAATATTATGAAAGCGATTGATGAAAGAGTATTGATAATAGAATTTCACAAATTTAAAGAAGGTTCTTGCTAGATTTGGCGGTTTGATATTCTGGGAGCTTCTCTCCTGATAATTTTTCTGCACTCTTTTGGCTCTCTGGTGTTTTGGCTACATTCTCCTTTATTTTGGAGATGTTCTTACTTTTTCTCTCTTTCTTTTTCCTCTCTTTCTCTCTTTTGGAAGGGTACGTCACAAACTTCTTCAACTTGGAGATGTTTCGATTCTTCTTTGCCTCAGGGGTCATGTTGATGATATTGGCTAATTGGTTGGGGATTTTTGAAGGATAGCTGAAATTAAATATCTTTTAGGGATTGTCGGTAGGTTCATCGCATCTGCCTTCATCTCGACAGTGCTTTGGACTTTCCCTGGAAGGATCCGTCACAAACTCCGTCATCTTGGAGATGTTTCAAATCTTCTTTGGCCCCGGGGGTCTACTCGCTTAATTCGCCTTAATCTTGTCGACAATTGAGAGATCCCTTTGGCGGATATTTAATTGCAGCTTAGGTGATTTTGAGGAGACAGGGTTTAGGTAAATGCTCTCTTTTCTAGCACTCAGGATATTTTCACTGCCTCATCTTTACAAGAATAATCTTTAGAGATGTGCCATAACTGCGATCAATATCAATCATTTACGGCTTTTCAATAACATTGAATCTTCTTTTCTGGCCATATCGAGGATTTATCCTTCATCCTTTTGGTTGGCCAATAGAAAGAATTTGAAGTTTGAATCTCTTCTCGCAAAAGCTTCACTCTTTTGGAAGTAATGCTAAAGGTAAACTGAGGTAAAATTTGTAAGACAAAGTTTTTGGAATCAACAAATAATCTGGTTGACAAATTGACAAAATTTTCTTGAAATCCTTGGTGAAAGAGAGTACTTGAGGTCCGACTCAACACATCCGTGACAAAAATTATCCTCTCCTTTCCCCAAAGGAGGCGACTATCAGTTCACTGGGAACAATATTAGTTCAATTAAGAACGACCATCTTTAGGAATAATATCAGTTCAATTAAGAACGATTATCGGTTCACTAGGAACAATATCAGTTCAATTAAGAACGACCATCGGTTCACTGGGAACGATATCAATTCAATTAAGAATGACCATCGCTGGGAATAATATCAGTTCAATGAAGAACGACCATCGGTTCGCTGGAAACAATATCAGTTCAATTAAGAACGCTCATCGGTTCGTTGGGAACAATATCAGTTCAATTAAGAACGACCATCGGTAGGAATAATATTAGTTCAATTAAGAATGACTATCAGTTCTTTGGAACACTATCAGTTCGATGAAGAACGACTATCAGTTCACTTGGAACACTATCAGTTCAATGAAGAACGACTATCAGTTCACTTGGAACACTATCAGTTCGATGAAGAACGACTATCAGTTCGCTTGGGAACACTTATCAGTTCAATGAAGAACGAGGACCATTATAGAGAGTTGGATCGCTTCTATGAATGGTTTCAGGATTATCCCCTTATCCTGAACGGGGAATAAAAATCGGATGACTTGGCGGTTGTGAACACCCCAATTTTTTCAAAATGTTGTAAATATCCCCGTTTTGCCCCTTTGACCCCATTTTTTGGGTAATTGAGTCAGTTTTAAATCTAAATTCTATTTTGTCTCTCAACTTTGGTTAAAATCAAATTCATTTTGCATATCTGACTCAAATCTCGGATCCGGATCTAGGTCAAAAATCCAAATCCGAGCTTCATTATCCAATTTTAATAAAATTCTCAAAATTATCAAAAATAACTTTTTAAAAGGCTCAGATAGTTCATCCAGTATCCGTTTGGATCCATCGGGTTATATTTCTCAATTCGAGGCTTAAAACTCAAATATTTTTCTCAAAACTTGGGTCCAAACCCATTTTCTGAAGAAATTTTCCCAAGATAGCCTTGAAAACCCTCTTTTTGTAAATATTTATCAAAAATACAAAAATGGTCTTGTCCCTCGTATTGTTTAGGTTCAGAATCTTAAATGCCCAAAAATAACAAAAACTCAGAGAAATATAGAAAAGAAACAAAAATTGGTTTTTGAAGAATGAGCCTTTTTACTAGAAAAACAGCTTTCGTAAAAGCTTTTTGGAAAACTACCAGTCTTTTGAAAATATCTAAAATAAGAGGGCTTCAACAAAAATTTTCTGTTAGGGTTACGAAACCCCTCCTGCTCGGCCTTCCGAAGGCGCCCGTGGCCTCCACCTGCCCAAGCCCTTCATCACCAGCCTCCACGAGCTCCTTCCTTTCTCCCTCCATGGCCGACCACCCCCATGTGCGTTCCTCTTCCATCATCAACCCTCCGATCCACTTCGCCCTCCTCCTTCGTTCATCACCAACAAACCTCGCGTGCGTCCACCTCCCAAGCTCCTCCACCCTCCGATGGCTGGAACCCCCTTTCTTCAACCCTCGGATCACTTCCCCTTCTTCTTCACCCGTCGATCGCTAACAAACCCTCCTTCACGAAGCTTCCACCGAGCGCCCCCATGTGCAATCCTTCCCTCAACCCTTCATCGCCAACCCCTCCCCTTCTCGATCTTTCTTCATCTTCCTATATAAATGGGTATCGAGAGCTTCTGAAGGGGGGGATTCTTTTCATTGCCGAGCTTGCTACACACCCATTACACCGAGGAGATTGATTATATCCAACCTTTGCTCAGCCATCTTCTCTATCGGACCCCACTTTCTCCAGTTCGATTTCAAGAGAGGAGTTCCGCGAGAAGGAAAAGAAGAATCCCTCCACACAACTCTGCAAACTACGGAGACGATCATTCATATCCGCTTCATCCTTCCAGAATCATCGATTTCTAGTAGTCTCTTCGGAATCTCTGCAAACGGAGGCAATAACACTCCTTCAGCATCTATTCTCCACTTCAAGACATTGAGTCGACTGAAAGGGACAAAGGTTATAACAACGATTCAAAGTTTCAGCCCATCCTGAATCTTCGATCACGGTAAAATCCCTTCTCTCTCTGTCGTGTTTATACTTTTTTTTTTCTCTTATTTTAAAATCCATTAAAGCATACGTTGAAAACCTGATTTGCATATAGCAACATCAGTCTTCATAATGCTATATCAACGGAATGGTCGGATTCCTACAAATTTTTTTCCCTTCTTTTCCTTCTTTCCCCTCTTCTTTTCTTTTCCTTTTCTTTTTTTTTTCTCTCTCTTTTTGTATTCGATTGCTTGTTCGACCTGGATTTCCAATATGCTCTGTTATTTCTCCACCTATGGCCTTCATGATAGAATATTCCATCCTATATTGGTCCCCGAATGTTGGACTTAGGGTATTTGTTAGGTTCCCTTGTGAATCAGTCTCTGCATCCTTTGCAGCCATTATTAGGATTTGATCAAATTACAAATCTATACACTCACTGGTTTCAGATCCGTGTTAAGATCTACTGCCATTCCATTTCGTTATGCCTTGTTGGATTAATATGTTTTCTCGTTTGTTGTTAGAATGTTACCACTTAAAAGGCATCAGAAATAGCTGACTAATCTGCTGAATGTTGAATCAGAGGCATGTATATAAAAAAAAGGAATATATATAATAATTCTGGAGGTTGGATATGGAGAAGTGTCTATTCCAAGGGAAACAACTTTCCAATAATATATTCCCAGACATTCACTTCTCTTATGATATCCACATATGGCGCATATTTCTGGCTTTTCCACCATCTTGACAGTTGGTGGAATGTGAAATTTTTTTTTCTCTTTCGGTAAACTCAGAAGACAAGGATATCACAATGGCGTGAGAGGCCAGGAGTTTGAAATGGTTTTACCTGAGTCAGGTTACCCAGTCTCGATCACTGTTGGCGAACCGAAGGTCCATTCAGCTGATGGCAGAGATCGAAATTAAGATGGGATGGGGAGGATGAAGCAGAAGAAAGACCGAGTGTCAGGCCTATGCATGACCGCGCCTCCAAATTCTTCGATCTCTCGTTATGGCATAGAGTCTCTATGGGTTTTTCCTTAGGCTGTTCATTTCATTTATTGCTGTGGCTGGAACATGAATCTATATCTTCTGCCAATTCATCTGCATTTTCTGATAAACCAAATCCCTTACAGGAAGTTGTGCAGCGAGAATTTCTTTATATTATTATGTTGCTTTCATATGCTCTGTGTTTGGAACATTCTGGACTTGTTCTATTTCTAGTACTCTGGATCTCGTCGATATATAATTATGGTCACATGTTGTTAAGGCAAGTCGGATTCCATCCCACTGTGGAACCAACCACATTGCCATGGTAAAGTGCTTTTAGCAGTTTAGTGGTGAGGAAATGTGGTAAGTCCACGCTGATGGGGAATCAAGTGTTCACCTAAGTCGATTAGCCATTTTAATTTTGAAGCAAACCAGGCCTAATTCTAGTACCCTGATCAAAGGTATGCTGACCTTCTTGTAGCATAAAGTTACCAGCAATATGTTGTAAACACCCCAAATTTTCACTCACCTTCGTGACATCGCCCTCAATCGGCACATTTCAGTTCTCCGGAAGCAATAAAGGGCAAAATGGTCATTTTCTGAGTTTAGACCTTGCAGAAAGTCCTAAATTTCACTCTTGAGCCTCAAAATTTCTATATTTAGGTTCAGAGACATCTTCAAATTGCAAAATTTCAAAATCCTCTTTCTGGACAAAAGTTAGAATTTCCAAGTCTAAGCTCAGAGTGACATTTCATTGAAACATGTCTTTGCATCGCATTGCATGAACACTTTGCATCATTTCACTGCACAACATGTCATTTTGAGATCCAGAACTCCTGATTTTCAAAATTGTTAATCCAGATTTGATTTTTTAAACTTTTCAAAATTGATTTTTAAAATCCTGGGATTTCAAAATTGCCAATCTTTCCCATTTTACCCCTAGGACTTTGAATTACAAAAAATTTCTCAAGAAAAACAATCTGGAATTTTGGATATTGATTTTAAAGATTTTATCTCAAAACTTTTTGCAAAAGATTTTAAATCTCTTTACAAATTTTGTTTTTACATTTATCCATATTTTTGCCCTGAAAACCCAATTTTTCCAAATTCTTGAAAAATAAATAATGTTTTATCTCGTATTTTCAAGTAAATGGAGCGGGACCCGCCTTTGAACTAGCATCATACTCAGACTCTCAGGTAAGTATCTTATTCTCAAGTGGGACCCACCCGGAGATGGCACCAATTTCGTAAATTTCTCTTCTTTTTATTTTCTTATTTTTTATTTTATTTATTATTATTATTATTATTATTATTTTTTTCTTTTTTTTCTTTTTTTATGTTATGTTCTAAAGTAGTGGGCCCACACACATGTGGCACCCCAATTGAAAATAAAAGACTTTTAAAAAAAAAACAAAACAAAACTTTATTTTCAAAAGAATTTTAAAAGATTGGCTGAGGTGGCATCTTCAATTTAATTTTATTCTTTTTATTTATTTCTTTTATTTACTATTCATTTAAAAAAAAAAAAGAAACAGCCCCAAAACGGCGCCACAGCCAAACTTTCCCAAAGATGTTCATTTTTACCTAAAACTTAGGTAAATGAACCCAAAATGGTTTTAAAAACCAAAGATTTTGTCCAGCTTCTAAAATGGCGAGTTTTTAAAATTCAGTTACAAAAACTTTGAAAAGTTTTCAAAAATAAAAACTTGTAACGGAAGGGAGAGCTGCGTTTCTTGTGAGAAGGGAAGGTTTTTAAAAAGGGGGGGGACAAGGCATTTACGGAGGAGGGAGGATCTTTTGATTGAGATTTTCGGTTTTTGCAGGAAGCTCAAAGTGGAAAGGGGAGAGGCGTCTTCATTGGCTTCAGCCCCAGCCATTTGGAGGATCGAGAGCCATCTCCAACCAAGGTGTGGACCTCTGCTTCAGCCACAGCCCAGCCAACGTCTTCATTTGCTTCAGCCCACCTGCAAAAGAAAACTTCAGCCAGCCATTTGCTATCGGAGATCCATCTCCAGCCACAACAGCCAAACACCATTCTTCATCAGCCTTCAGCCCCATCAACATCCGATCCTTCTTCCACCTCCAGCCATCATCCATCTCCACTTCCTGCAGCCGCACATCCTTCATCCGCAGAAGAGCCACCACCAGCTGCCCCCTTTCTCTCAGTCCAGCCGTAAAGGATCCAGCAGGCTCCATCTTCCTTCAGCCCAGCCAGCTGCTGTCCATCCACCTTCAACCCAACAGAGGTCCAGCGGCTGCTGCTCAGCCCTTCTTCAGCCCAGCCATAGAAAACCAATCCTTTTGCCGCTCTCTGCAGGTCGTTTGAAACAGGGGAATTACAAGGGTATTTATACAGCTAATAACTTTGATTGATTCTGAAAATCTGAGTTGTAACATTACTGTAATTCAGCTGGTTGTCATTTTTTTTTTATAACATGCTGTCAGCTTCATTATGTTCCAGTTTTATACAATTGAATCTAGCATTGGTAGAGCTTGTCTTATAAACTTAAGTGGTGGAAGTTCAGGTGATGTGATTAGTGGTATTATAGCAAACCATTGGAAATATCTGTAGGTGATACTGGTAGTTCCTGTGTTTAGTACATTTCAAAAAAAAATTTTTTACTACCTGCAGCTTGTCTATTGTTATAGTTTTATTTTTTATTTTTTTTTTATCTTATTTGATTTCCTGTATGTTTTTGTACATATTCATAGCAGATTGAATGTACTTCACAATGTATCATTTGTATAGCTACTTGCATCCTCTTATAAACTCATCCAGTTTGTTGTTTCCCTTTAGCATCTGCAAACTAACACACTCTGCATTGCTGAAATCAATTTTTTTTTACCAGCAATTGATTCTGTTCTGCAAGATGGTTTTATTTTGATATGAGAGGTCTCTGATGATATGTAATTCTTAATCTTATTTTCAGTTGCCATATCATTAGTACATACAATTTAGCTTCCTAATTTCAGCCTGCCCCTTTGAATGTTGTTGATCGTGATCCCCTCAATCATGTGACTGCATGTAAAAAGCTTCTCGTTGAGTTCATTTGTTTGTTCCATCTGTATCATGGATGAATATGTTTTTCAGATGGAATTGTTCTATATTTTAAACTTCCAAGGATCATATACTAGCCTTCAACGAGCAACCGTAATCATTGGTGGCATTTTGCTTTGTCTGCTTCAGCTCCTTCCTTCCTATTGATTCTGCAACATCTTATGTCACATACCCATCATTTTTTTTTTTTTGCAGATGTGCAGTCTTGACAATCGGCTATGTTCATGAACGGATATATCCATATCCGTTCATGATCTCTATATCCTCTTTTGCACGCTTCTTTATTGATATATAGAGAAGCTCCATACCCGATCTCGTTGAGAAATGTGTTGTAATTTGAGAGATATGACTGTGTAAAATCCCTTACAGAAATTGTATATACATATATTTTCTGGTTTTACCCATTATGTGGAATTTCTATTAAAAATATATATTTTCTCATTATATGTATATATGTATCTATATATATGTATATCTATTGTATATCTACCTATATGTATACGTGTATATATATATATATATATATATATGGATATATATGTATATATATATGTATATACATACTTATATATATATATATATATCACTTCATGAGTATTTGCTATTACATGCATTTTTCTTTTCTCTTACTCTTGTAAATACATCATCATTTGATTTATGAAATTTTTGTTTAGCTTGATGTTTAAAATTCTGTTTTATGAAGTTAGGGCTAAAACTTCATCATTTGAGTTATGAAATTTTGTTGAGCTTGATGGCAAAATTTCTGTTTTATGAATCTATGGGCTGGAACATCATCATTTGATGTTACAATTTCTGTTTTATAAATCTATGGGCTGGAACATCATCATTTGATGTTACAATTTCTGTTTTATAAATCTATGGGCTGGAACATCATCATTTGATGTTACAATTTCTGTTTTATAAATCTATGGGCTGGAACATCATCATTTGATGTTACAATTTCTGTTTTTATGAAGTTATGGCTGGAACTTCATCATTTGATTTATGAGCTTGAGGGTTAAATTCTGGTTTTATGAAGTTATGGCTGGAATTTCATCATTTGATGCTACAATTTCTGTTTTATGAAGCTATGGCTGGAATATCACCCTTGGTTTTATGAAATTTTGCTTAGCTTAGTGCTAAATTCTTGTTTGCTATATCACTCCATTGGCAGCACCAATTATACACATTATTTCATCACTTTCCACGACATTTTCACCTATTCACCAAGCTTTTCATATCATTTTCATGATATCCTTGAAATAGCCCATGATGCTTCCACAACCCATTTCCTGCACATTCATTTTCTGCTGTAAGTGTGCAGTCTTGATATTTGACCATGTTCATGAACGGATATCTCTATATCCAATCGTGATCTCCTAACCATCTTTGGTGTGCTTCATTATGGATATATAGGGAAGCTCTATTCCCATTTTTATTGAAAATTACTTTGTAATTTGAGAAGTATGGTTGTGTGAAATCACCTACAGAAACTGTATATACTTGTAATTTCTGGATTTACCTATTATATGTAGTTTCCATTGGTATGTACATATTTTCTCATTATATGTATATATATATCTATATATATATATATATATCTATATATGTTTAACTATATGTATATGTATATATGTATATATGTATATATATATGTATATATGTATATATATACGTAGATATATACTTATAACTATATATATATATCTCTTCATGTGCTCTTATTTCCATGCATGAACATCCATATATTTTCTCATATAGTTACACCTCCATTGTTACATGACATTTAGCACTTATTTTAGCATTTTGATATATGTATATGTCTCCTCGTTGTATATATTATATATATATGTTCATTGCCTTGGTTATTTTGTACTAACTCTCATTTTGCAGGAAAATCTAGAAGATGCAGATTCTTTGGCTTCATTTCAATTTTCTTTTGCTTTATGTTATGCAATGTAACAATCCAATGTAAACCTTGGAATAAGATTTACTTTTACTGCTTAGATTAGGCCGCATCTCATATAGTTTGATTTCAGTAATATCCTGATTATATGATGCATATATCTCAATTTTCCAAATTCACCGTGGATGAACACGAATGGCACGTGCACCAACTCTTAGAGAGTTGATGAACTCGGTGGAGTCCATATTTACGGCCCTAGTCGGAATATGGACGAGACCCAGATCCATCATCTCTCTACCAGTCACATTGAGCCTACACTCTTAGGCTATCTTGAAAATGCACCTCATATTTCCAATGTTTTCAAAATATTGTGAATTAATTCAAATAAACCCTGAATATATTCATGGCCACAGTCAGAATATATGAAGGATTTACTTTGGCTTAATCCACATTTTTCCAACCAATTTTTCAGAAATCTTTTCAAAGTGCATTCATTCATTCAAATCATTTGCATCATTCGTTTTCTCATTATTTTCTCAAAAGATTTTCATTTCATGGAGTCGATTTCTCAAGAAACTATGATGATATTCGGAGTTGGATTTCCCAAATCAAATGTTTTCCTATGATTTTCCTTAAGATTCTTTTCAAAGGAATTTCTCATTTTCTCAAGAATCCAAGTTGATTTTCAGATATTTCAAAAAAAAAAAAAACAGATTCTCAGGATTTCAATTTCCTAAGTTCTGAATTTACTTCTCCAATGAATCTTTCCTATAAATTTTCTATCCTTTTCTTAAGAAAATTCTCAAAATCCAAGTTTTCCTGATAAGTGTTTTTCTTTTCAAATGATCATCTTTTCTCAAGAATTCCTTCATTTTCCTGAGATTCTCATTTCTTCATGATATTCCAAGTCTTTCTAAACTCTCTTAAAATTTTTCTGAGATTCCTATTTCCTCATGGTTTTCCCAATCTTTCTCAAATTTTCTCAAGATTTTTCTAAGATTCTCATTTCTTCATGATTTTCTGGATTTTATAAACTTTCTCAAGATTTTCTCGAGATTCTCATTTATTCAGGATTTTTAAAGTTTTTATAAACTTTCTCAAGATTTTCTCGCGATTCTTACTTCTCCAAGATTTTCCAACTCTTTATAAACTTTCCCGAGATTTCAAACCTTCTTCGTCTGAGTTTTTCTGAGAGATTGATTTCCATCTTTTTCCTGAGAAATGCTTTTCAACTCCAAATGTTTTCTAAGCATACATCATATTTTCCAACTTGCATTTTACAAAATTGCATAGCACATGCCTGAATTCTCTGTGCATTTAGGATAGAACACCATTTCGATGATTTTACTAAGTCAAGCACAATTTTGGTCCTTGGTTCGATTACCCCTGTTAAAGGCGGCAGGAACGGTCGAACCTCGTACCGACAGGTCGAGCCCCATCCCATGGATTTTCCCGCAATTTTTAAAACGGAGGCGAGTATTTCAAAAACAAAATCCGGCCAAGTTTGAATCGCGAGAGCATTTTCCCTCTCTCTTCCGCAAGGAAGGGAAGACGGGAAAAATTTTGCGACAAGAACAGGTTTGGCGACCGTGATGGGACCTGTCCTTGTCTGACCAAAAAAGTGCTTGACTTAGTTCAATTATTGAAACCGTGTTCACAAAATGTCAGCTCTTTGCTTTTGATATCATGGGAACCTAAGAGCCTAGATTCTGACCTAGCTGACATTGACTGCATATAGATTAGGCATGGTTTGGTAGGACCAGATTGAGGAGATATTTTCATGCTCACATAGACTTAGGTCTAAATACAACTCTCCTCAATTTAGGATCTGAATGCAAACAATGTATGCTTCTTCAAAGATTTTCAAAATCTATCTCTCTAGGATTTAGAGCCATCTATTTCTTGCATGTGATCATTTTTTCAAAACTCCATTACCTATCATTACCCGGTCTTCACGTTGCTGGGCTCTCTTCCAGAACCCTAGTTCGGGACAGAGCCTCACAACTGGGCCACCGATTTGGGTTAACACCCCCCTACTACGTACCGCGGGCCACAGTCCGAAGTATATCGGTAGGCGCTCAAGGATGTTGGAAAACCTTACCTTAGAACCGGAGTGAAAATTCTATGCCACGTACCTCGGATTTCGATTCGGGTATATCGGCATAACTGAATTAGACAAAGATGATCTGAACTTAGAGTTAGGATTAAGGTCCTACAGCTGTTTTCAAAATGATGCATCTAGAGTCAGCTTTTTAGGGAGTGCTGAATGTGCATAAATGTTTATGCAGGATGTGAGTTTGTATGCTACTTTTATTTCTCTCATATTTTTTTCAAAAATATCTTTCCAAATATCCATATTCTCATATTTTCCTTTATTTTCTAAAACCCTGGATGGTTTTTCCCAAATATCCCTTTTCTTCCAAAACTCCAGGTGATTTTTCATTCTCCCTTTCTACTGGATCTCGAATTTCCAGCTGCATTTTTATCCTGCCTGCAATTTTTCAAAATCATATGTTTTCTCTCATTGGATTTTCGATCCTGTTGTTTACTTGCAAAATTCTTCACCGCATTTTCCTCATGCATACCTTGATTATTGTGGTGGAAATTGTTTACCCACTTGCCTTCTTCTTACTTTAAATCTGTTTCCGGATTGTTTTTCCAAGAGGTATCTCTTTCCTTCAAAATGGTATTTTCCTCGTGGTTGACGACCTCGCCTAGGTAACAAGGCACATTTTCCGTTGTTCATTTCTCTTACAAAGAATGACAACATAATTGTCGTGACTCCAACGACGACTCCATCCCTAGTAATGGGATATTCTTCCAATTGTCCACCATATAATTTTCTTCCCAATCCAAAAATTTCCTCAGAGTCTAATCAAGACCTTATCCTGTAGAGAGCCTTCGCAACATTTGATGGTTCAGACAAGGTCAGGGAAGAAGACCGCACCAATTCAGCGTATCATTTACTCATCAACATCAGAAGGAGAGATGAATTCGCCAAGGTCAGACAAAGACCAAGAGCAGCCAGAAGATGATGGTATCGACCCTCAGATGTACGCAATGTTTCAGAAGATGATGAAGAGGATGATGAGTGAGCAGGCTGGCACCAGCTCAGACAAAAATCCATTCAGTCAGAGAATTAGAGATCGTGTGGCCAAGAGGTCAACCAAGTCCTCTGAGGAGAATGTTCAAGATACTTCAGACGAAGATGATACCGATGAAGAATATGAGGTGCCTCCGGCATTTCATAAATGTGGCCAAAGGAGGAGTCACAAATCAAAAAGTCAGGTCGCAGAAGAGCCCCTGCAAGCACAATTCAGAGAAATGGCCAGAGTGGTCAAGGATCTGCAAGCCCGCGACAAGGGCAATAAAGTCTTCACCAGCGAGGACTTCTACGACGGTTTAGAAGGGGATGATGATCTGGAGAATCTTCCCCGAAAATTCATCAAGTTCGATGGTTCTGGCGACCCAAAAGCCCATCTCGCCATGTTCTTCGCTGAATGCTCTAGGTTCAAGAGAGACAACAGAGCATTGTTCTTATGCTTTCCCCGCAGCCTGGAAGGAGTTGCAGCCAAATGGTACGCGGAACATGTCAATCCTATAGAACTGAAAGAGTTCGACAAAGTCGTGAATTTGTTCGTTGAACGATTCTTGTTCAATACTGAAGCGCTCCCAACATTGAGCCATCTCTGCAACCTAAGGCAGAATGAAAATGAAAAGGCAAGGGACTTCATTCGCAGATGGAGAGAGACCTGCAACAAAATGAGGGATCCTATATCAGAAAGACATGCTTTATCATTGATCCTCAATAATTTTTTACAACCTCTGAGAGGATTAATTTCTACCTCACCATCCAAATCTTTCGTTGAACTCATTGAACGAGCAGAATGGCTCGAGTTGAGTGTGGAGAATGGAGTCTATGAAGGCTTCACATTTTCCAAGAATAACTCTCAAGGTGAACAAAAGAAGAAGGCTCACTTCACTTTTGCGGCCAAATCTTTCAATAATAGCAAAGGCAACAAGAATGATCATAGTTTGGAGAGAATCAAAAAGCAAAAGGGGAAGGACATCAACAGTGATAAACCTCTCCAATCCAGCCCTCAACATCAAAAGAAAGATCAGGAAAAATCAAAGCGCAAGGACTGAAGAACTGATCGAGAATTCACCCCTCTGGATCAGACACTCGAGAGTATCCTCGAGTATATGCTTGAGAAAGACCTTGTCCGGTTGCCTAAAGCTGCTGATCCTCCAACAATTATGGGCAGATTCAAAGAACAATTTTGCAAGTTTCATCGAGCAGTAGGGCATGATACAGAAAACTGCTTCGTCCTTAAGAACATTGTTCAAGACTGCATTGACAAGAAGCTCCTCGTTGAAGATGAAAAGGAAGACTAGTCATCCTGACAAAGATTTTTCCTACAATCATTCAAGAAGATGACAATGCCAACAATTTCCCATTTCCCATCTTGCTTTTTCAAAAGAATAATGTAATCCCATTCTCTTTCCTTGATTTTAAAGCATCAATAAAGTCATCAAATTTTTTTCAATAGCTTGGTGTCGTCTTATTTACTTCCTCTTCCTTTTCATAATGTCTCTCTTGTGAGGAATGATCTTGAGGACATCTATCAGTCAAGAAACTTGTCGCCTTATTCATCAATTGTCCTTCTTCTATTCAAAACTTTCTCCCTAGTTACACTAGGGCATTTTTTTGAAAAATTTATCTTTACCTCAAAACATCCTGTATGCAGGCAGGATAAACCATTCTCTCATTTTGCATTTATATGCACTCATTTGCATTCATTTGCACTTCATTTGCATTTCATGTGCATGTGCATTGCATTTGCATTGACTATGCACCCAATTCCATTCCCCTTCAGGTTAAGGGATAAACCTGAATCATTTTCCATAATTCTTCAATTTCGACCCTCGGGTCATCCAATTCTTCAATTTCGATCTCCGGGTCACCCAATTCCCAATTTTAAAATCACCAAAATTCTCAATTTTGATCGCCAGGTCATCCAATTTTCATTCCCCGTTCAGGATAAGGGGATAATCCTGAAACCATTCATAGAAGCGATTCAACTCTCTATAATGGTCCTTGTTCTTCATTGAACTGATAGTGTTCCAAACGAACTGATAGTCGTTCTTCATTGAACTGATAGTGTTCCTAACGAACTGATAGTCGTTCTTCACTGAACTGATAGTGTTCGAAGCGAACTGATAGTCGTTCCAAACGAACTGATAGTCGTTCTTCACTGAACTGATAGTGTTCCAAGCGAACTGATAGTCGTTCCAAGCGAACTGATAGTCGTTCTTCATCGAACTGATAGTGTTCCAAACGAACTGATAGTCGTTCTTCATTGAACTGATAGCGTTCCAAACGAACTGATAGTCGTTCTTCACTGAACTGATAGTGTTCCAAGCGAACTGATAGTCGTTCCAAGCGAACTGATAGTCGTTCCAAACGAACTGATAGTCGTTCTTCATTGAACTGATAGTGTTCCAAGTGAACTGATAGTCGTTCTTCATTGAACTGATAGTGTTCCCAGTGAACTGATAGTCGTTCTTCATTGAACTGATAGTGTTCCAAGTGAACTGATAGTCGTTCTTCATCGAACTGATAGTGTTCCAAGTGAACTGATAGTCGTTCTTCATTAAACTGATAGTGTTCCAAGTGAACTGATAGTCGTTCTTCATCGAACTGATAGTGTTCCAAGTGAACTGATAGTCGTTCTTCATCGAACTGATAGTGTTCCAAGTGAACTGATAGTTGTTCTTCATTGAACTGATAGTGTTCCAAGTGAACTGATAGTCATTCTTTATCGAACTGATAGTGTTCCAAGTGAACTGATAGTCGTTCCTCATCGAATTGATAGTATTCCAAGTGAACTGATAGTCGTTCTTAATTGAACTGATATTATTCCCACTGATGGTTGTTCTTAATCGAACTAATATTGTTCCCAGCAAACCGATGGGCGTTCTTAATTGAACTGATATTGTTTCCAGCGAACCGATGGTCGTTCTTAATTGAACTGATATTGTTCCCAATGAACTGATAGTCACCTCCTTTGAGAAAAAGAGAGGAGAATTTTCGTCACGGATGCGTTAAGCTGGACCTCATGTACTCTCTTTCATCAAGGATTTCAAGAAAATTTTGTCAATTTGTCAATCAATTGTTGATTTCAAAATTTTATTGCATAAATCTTTACCTCAGTTTACCTTCAGCATTACTTTCAAAAGAGTGAAGCTTTTGCGAAAAGAGATTCAATCTTCAAATTCGTTCTATTTGACCAACCAAAAGGATAAAGGATAAATCCTCGATATGGCCAGAAAAGAAGATTCAATGTTATTGAAAAGCCGTAGATGATCGATATTGATCACAGTCAATGGCGCATCTTTAAGGTTTATTCTTGTAAAGACAAGGCAGTGGAAATATCCTGAGCGCTAGAAAAGAGAGCGTTTACCCAAGCCTTGTCTCCTCAGAATCATCTAAGCTGCAATTAAGTATCCGCAAAAGGGATCTCTCACCTGTCGTCAAGATGAAGGCGAATTAGGCGAGTAGACCCCCGGGGCCAAAGAAGATTCGAAACATCTCCAAGATGACGGAGTTTGTGACGGATCCTTCCAGGGAAAGTCCAAAGCACTGTCGAGATGAAGGCAGATGCGATGAACCTCTCGACAATCCCTAAAAGATATTTAATTTCAGCTATCATCCAAAGATCTCCAAACCCATCGTCCAAGAAGGATCGAAACATCTCCAAGTTGAAGGAGTTTGTGACGTACCCTTCCCAAAAGAGAGAAAGAGAGAAAAAGAAAGAGAGAAAAAGAAAGAGAGAAAAAGTCAGAATATCTCCAAAATGAGGGAGAATGCAGCCAAAACACAGAGGGCCAAAAGAGTGCAGAAAGATTACTATGAGAGAAGCTCTTAGGATATCAAACTGCCAAATCTATCAAGAATCTTCTTTAAATTTGTGAAATTCTATTATCAATACTCTTTCATCAATTGCTTTCATAATATCAAATTCTCTTTCCTGCTCATATCAAGGAAATTGATAGCTTCCTTGAAGAAGGTCAATTGCAAGCAATTTGGGTTTCCAATCTCGATTCTACGAAGTGAACCTTGTTTGGAGGTAATGCTTTAGGTAGAAAAGAAGGAATATCTTTGCAACAATGTGCAACATTTTCAAATATTTTGAATCAACAGCAAAATTTCAACATTTTGACAATATTTTCTAGCTATCCTGACATGAAGTGAGAGCTCGATATCCGTCTTCGATGCATCCTGACACCAATTTTAAATCCCTCCTAAGGACTTGATTCCTTCCCTTCTTTGAGAGCATGAACTCTCAAATTTGCACACTTCCCTGTGTCCCCACTGTCCCACCATAGACAGTCCCATTTCGGCTTGAGGTTAAGCCACCAATTCCAGCAAAAGGCAATTTCAAAAGCTGATTTTAGTCTCAGCAATGAGACGCCCAAAATCAATCCCTTTTCAAGCTTTAGGGACCCCATTTTCCTTCCTTTTGCCAAAAACCCTGTTGGATTTATTGTGCAAAATCCGAAGGTTCCATCATACCAATCCATTTTTCCGCCCGATCAGGATAAGGGTATAAACCTGAGCCTCCTTCAATGAGGTATTCCATTTTTCCGCCCGATCAGGATAAGGGTATAAACCTGAGCCTCCTTCAAGGAGGTATTCCATTTTCCGCCCGATCAGGATAAGGGTATAAACCTGAGCCTCCTTCAATGAGGTATTCCATTTTTCCGCCCGATCAGGATAAGGGTATAAACCTGAGCCTCCTTCAATGAGGTATTCCATTTTTCCGCCCGATCAGGATAAGGGTATAAACCTGAACCTCCTTCAAGGAGGTATTCCATTTTCCGCCCGATCAGGATAAGGGTATAAACCTGAGCCTCCTTCATTGAGGTATTCCATTTTTCTGCCCGATCAGGTTAAGGGTACAAACCTGAATCTCATTTTAATGAGATAATTTCATTCCCCCAATCAGGTCAAGGGTTAAAACCTGAGCTTCGTGCCATGCGAGGTATTTCGGTCCCATCCAGGTTAAGGGCATGAAACCTGAATTTCACTCTCGCAGAGTGAGTCTTTCCTCTTCATTTCTCCATTTCATATCTACCATCTTCCTCGGGCTAACTTCTTCATACCCAGTCAGATCCTTCTAACTGGGGCATTTTTATATAGCCCAAATTTGGTGTGTTTTCTTTGCCACTAAGCTCGGCCATAAGCCGGCTTAGTAGCAAAGAGGGGCATCTGTAAACACCCCAAATTTTCACTCACCTTCGTGACATCGCCCTCAATCGGCACATTTCAGTTCTCCGGAAGCAATAAAGGGCAAAATGGTCATTTTCTGAGTTTAGACCTTGCAGAAAGTCCTAAATTTCACTCTTGAGCCTCAAAATTTCTATATTTAGGTTCAGAGACATCTTCAAATTGCAAAATTTCAAAATCCTCTTTCTGGACAAAAGTTAGAATTTCCAAGTCTAAGCTCAGAGTGACATTTCATTGAAACATGTCTTTGCATCGCATTGCATGAACACTTTGCATCATTTCACTGCACAACATGTCATTTTGAGATCCAGAACTCCTGATTTTCAAAATTGTTAATCCAGATTTGATTTTTTAAACTTTTCAAAATTGATTTTTAAAATCCTGGGATTTCAAAATTGCCAATCTTTCCCATTTTACCCCTAGGACTTTGAATTACAAAAAATTTCTCAAGAAAAACAATCTGGAATTTTGGATATTGATTTTAAAGATTTTATCTCAAAACTTTTTGCAAAAGATTTTAAATCTCTTTACAAATTTTGTTTTTACATTCATCCATATTTTTGCCCTGAAAACCCAATTTTTCCAAATTCTTGAAAAATAAATAATGTTTTATCTCGTATTTTCAAGTAAATGGAGCGGGACCCGCCTTTGAACTAGCATCATACTCAGACTCTCAGGTAAGTATCTTATTCTCAAGTGGGACCCACCCGGAGATGGCACCAATTTCGTAAATTTCTCTTCTTTTTATTTTCTTATTTTTTATTTTATTTATTATTATTATTATTATTATTATTTTTTTCTTTTTTTTCTTTTTTTATGTTATGTTCTAAAGTAGTGGGCCCACACACATGTGGCACCCCAATTGAAAATAAAAGACTTTTAAAAAAAAAAACAAAACAAAACTTTATTTTCAAAAGAATTTTAAAAGATTGGCTGAGGTGGCATCTTCAATTTAATTTTATTCTTTTTATTTATTTCTTTTATTTACTATTCATTTAAAAAAAAAAAAAAAAAAGAAACAGCCCCAAAACGGCGCCACAGCCAAACTTTCCCAAAGATGTTCATTTTTACCTAAAACTTAGGTAAATGAACCCAAAATGGTTTTAAAAACCAAAGATTTTGTCCAGCTTCTAAAATGGCGAGTTTTTAAAATTCAGTTACAAAAACTTTGAAAAGTTTTCAAAAATAAAAACTTGTAACGGAAGGGAGAGTTGCGTTTCTTGTGAGAAGGGAAGGTTTTTAAAAAGGGGGGGGACAAGGCATTTACGGAGGAGGGAGGATCTTTTGATTGAGATTTTCGGTTTTTGCAGGAAGCTCAAAGTGGAAAGGGGAGAGGCGTCTTCATTGGCTTCAGCCCCAGCCATTTGGAGGATCGAGAGCCATCTCCAACCAAGGTGTGGACCTCTGCTTCAGCCACAGCCCAGCCAACATCTTCATTTGCTTCAGCCCACCTGCAAAAGAAAACTTCAGCCAGCCATTTGCTATCGGAGATCCATCTCCAGCCACAACAGCCAAACACCATTCTTCATCAGCCTTCAGCCCCATCAACATCCGATCCTTCTTCCACCTCCAGCCATCATCCATCTCCACTTCCTGCAGCCGCACATCCTTCATCCGCAGAAGAGCCACCACCAGCTGCCCCCTTTCTCTCAGTCCAGCCGTAAAGGATCCAGCAGGCTCCATCTTCCTTCAGCCCAGCCAGCTGCTGTCCATCCACCTTCAACCCAACAGAGGTCCAGCGGCTGCTGCTCAGCCCTTCTTCAGCCCAGCCATAGAAAACCAATCCTTTTGCCGCTCTCTGCAGGTCGTTTGAAACAGGGGAATTACAAGGGTATTTATACAGCTAATAACTTTGATTGATTCTGAAAATCTGAGTTGTAACATTACTGTAATTCAGCTGGTTGTCATTTTTTTTTTATAACATGCTGTCAGCTTCATTATGTTCCAGTTTTATACAATTGAATCTAGCATTGGTAGAGCTTGTCTTATAAACTTAAGTGGTGGAAGTTCAGGTGATGTGATTAGTGGTATTATAGCAAACCATTGGAAATATCTGTAGGTGATACTGGTAGTTCCTGTGTTTAGTACATTTCAAAAAAAATTTTTTTACTACCTGCAGCTTGTCTATTGTTATAGTTTTATTTTTTATTTTTTTTTTATCTTATTTGATTTCCTGTATGTTTTTGTACATATTCATAGCAGATTGAATGTACTTCACAATGTATCATTTGTATAGCTACTTGCATCCTCTTATAAACTCATCCAGTTTGTTGTTTCCCTTTAGCATCTGCAAACTAACACACTCTGCATTGCTGAAATCAATTTTTTTTTTACCAGCAATTGATTCTGTTCTGCAAGATGGTTTTATTTTGATATGAGAGGTCTCTGATGATATGTAATTCTTAATCTTATTTTCAGTTGCCATATCATTAGTACATACAATTTAGCTTCCTAATTTCAGCCTGCCCCTTTGAATGTTGTTGATCGTGATCCCCTCAATCATGTGACTGCATGTAAAAAGCTTCTCGTTGAGTTCATTTGTTTGTTCCATCTGTATCATGGATGAATATGTTTTTCAGATGGAATTGTTCTATATTTTAAACTTCCAAGGATCATATACTAGCCTTCAACGAGCAACCGTAATCATTGGTGGCATTTTGCTTTGTCTGCTTCAGCTCCTTCCTTCCTATTGATTCTGCAACATCTTATGTCACATACCCATCATTTTTTTTTTTTGCAGATGTGCAGTCTTGACAATCGGCTATGTTCATGAACGGATATATCCATATCCGTTCATGATCTCTATATCCTCTTTTGCACGCTTCTTTATTGATATATAGAGAAGCTCCATACCCGATCTCGTTGAGAAATGTGTTGTAATTTGAGAGATATGACTGTGTAAAATCCCTTACAGAAATTGTATATACATATATTTTCTGGTTTTACCCATTATGTGGAATTTCCATTAAAAATATATATTTTCTCATTATATGTATATATGTATCTATATATATGTATATCTATTGTATATCTACCTATATGTATACGTGTATATATATATATATATGGATATATATGTATATATATATGTATATACATACTTATATATATATATATATATCACTTCATGAGTATTTGCTATTACATGCATTTTTCTTTTCTCTTACTCTTGTAAATACATCATCATTTGATTTATGAAATTTTTGTTTAGCTTGATGTTTAAAATTCTGTTTTATGAAGTTAGGGCTAAAACTTCATCATTTGAGTTATGAAATTTTGTTGAGCTTGATGGCAAAATTTCTGTTTTATGAATCTATGGGCTGGAACATCATCATTTGATGTTACAATTTCTGTTTTATAAATCTATGGGCTGGAACATCATCATTTGATGTTACAATTTCTGTTTTATAAATCTATGGGCTGGAACATCATCATTTGATGTTACAATTTCTGTTTTATAAATCTATGGGCTGGAACATCATCATTTGATGTTACAATTTCTGTTTTTATGAAGTTATGGCTGGAACTTCATCATTTGATTTATGAGCTTGAGGGTTAAATTCTGGTTTTATGAAGTTATGGCTGGAATTTCATCATTTGATGCTACAATTTCTGTTTTATGAAGCTATGGCTGGAATATCACCCTTGGTTTTATGAAATTTTGCTTAGCTTAGTGCTAAATTCTTGTTTGCTATATCACTCCATTGGCAGCACCAATTATACACATTATTTCATCACTTTCCACGACATTTTCACCTATTCACCAAGCTTTTCATATCATTTTCATGATATCCTTGAAATAGCCCATGATGCTTCCACAACCCATTTCCTGCACATTCATTTTCTGCTGTAAGTGTGCAGTCTTGATATTTGACCATGTTCATGAACGGATATCTCTATATCCAATCGTGATCTCCTAACCATCTTTGGTGTGCTTCATTATGGATATATAGGGAAGCTCTATTCCCATTTTTATTGAAAATTACTTTGTAATTTGAGAAGTATGGTTGTGTGAAATCACCTACAGAAACTGTATATACTTGTAATTTCTGGATTTACCTATTATATGTAGTTTCCATTGGTATGTACATATTTTCTCATTATATGTATATATATATCTATATATATATATATATATCTATATATGTTTAACTATATGTATATGTATATATGTATATATGTATATATATATGTATATATGTATATATATACGTAGATATATACTTATAACTATATATATATATCTCTTCATGTGCTCTTATTTCCATGCATGAACATCCATATATTTTCTCATATAGTTACACCTCCATTGTTACATGACATTTAGCACTTATTTTAGCATTTTGATATATGTATATGTCTCCTCGTTGTATATATTATATATATATGTTCATTGCCTTGGTTATTTTGTACTAACTCTCATTTTGCAGGAAAATCTAGAAGATGCAGATTCTTTGGCTTCATTTCAATTTTCTTTTGCTTTATGTTATGCAATGTAACAATCCAATGTAAACCTTGGAATAAGATTTACTTTTACTGCTTAGATTAGGCCGCATCTCATATAGTTTGATTTCAGTAATATCCTGATTATATGATGCATATATCTCAATTTTCCAAATTCACCGTGGATGAACACGAATGGCACGTGCACCAACTCTTAGAGAGTTGATGAACTCGGTGGAGTCCATATTTACGGCCCTAGTCGGAATATGGACGAGACCCAGATCCATCATCTCTCTACCAGTCACATTGAGCCTACACTCTTAGGCTATCTTGAAAATGCACCTCATATTTCCAATGTTTTCAAAATATTGTGAATTAATTCAAATAAACCCTGAATATATTCATGGCCACAGTCAGAATATATGAAGGATTTACTTTGGCTTAATCCACATTTTTCCAACCAATTTTTCAGAAATCTTTTCAAAGTGCATTCATTCATTCAAATCATTTGCATCATTCGTTTTCTCATTATTTTCTCAAAAGATTTTCATTTCATGGAGTCGATTTCTCAAGAAACTATGATGATATTCGGAGTTGGATTTCCCAAATCAAATGTTTTCCTATGATTTTCCTTAAGATTCTTTTCAAAGGAATTTCTCATTTTCTCAAGAATCCAAGTTGATTTTCAGATATTTCAAAAAAAAAAAAAACAGATTCTCAGGATTTCAATTTCCTAAGTTCTGAATTTACTTCTCCAATGAATCTTTCCTATAAATTTTCTATCCTTTTCTTAAGAAAATTCTCAAAATCCAAGTTTTCCTGATAAGTGTTTTTCTTTTCAAATGATCATCTTTTCTCAAGAATTCCTTCATTTTCCTGAGATTCTCATTTCTTCATGATATTCCAAGTCTTTCTAAACTCTCTTAAAATTTTTCTGAGATTCCTATTTCCTCATGGTTTTCCCAATCTTTCTCAAATTTTCTCAAGATTTTTCTAAGATTCTCATTTCTTCATGATTTTCTGGATTTTATAAACTTTCTCAAGATTTTCTCGAGATTCTCATTTATTCAGGATTTTTAAAGTTTTTATAAACTTTCTCAAGATTTTCTCGCGATTCTTACTTCTCCAAGATTTTCCAACTCTTTATAAACTTTCCCGAGATTTCAAACCTTCTTCGTCTGAGTTTTTCTGAGAGATTGATTTCCATCTTTTTCCTGAGAAATGCTTTTCAACTCCAAATGTTTTCTAAGCATACATCATATTTTCCAACTTGCATTTTACAAAATTGCATAGCACATGCCTGAATTCTCTGTGCATTTAGGATAGAACACCATTTCGATGATTTTACTAAGTCAAGCACAATTTTGGTCCTTGGTTCGATTACCCCTGTTAAAGGCGGCAGGAACGGTCGAACCTCGTACCGACAGGTCGAGCCCCATCCCATGGATTTTCCCGCAATTTTTAAAACGGAGGCGAGTATTTCAAAAACAAAATCCGGCCAAGTTTGAATCGCGAGAGCATTTTCCCTCTCTCTTCCGCAAGGAAGGGAAGACGGGAAAAATTTTGCGACGAGAACATATGTGCTCATTATTTGGTCTTTTTAGCATTTATGCATTGTGTTGTTATGAGTCACCTGCACTATACACATTTTGAAATCTTTGATCATCTAGTTTTTCGCTCAAGATGGCCATAATCGTTTTTTTTTTCTTTCTTTTTTTCGTGTTTGATAATTATGCTTTCAGAACCGTCACTGTTGACACAAGAATCAGTTAATTATATCGTCTGCATCTAACTTTTTGAGTGTCTTATAATTCCTGCATATGGCTTCCCACTGTATATACCCCACAGTTGGCCATTACCATTGGAAGATAGCATCTTATTATCAACATCCAATATGCAATATGGACCGCATATGGCAAATATCTGATGCCTCGATATTGCTTAAGCTGGCTGGGTTATTTATATCCTTATCTTTTCTGCAAGTCTTCCCCAGCATTCTAGATTATTGCAAAAAGTTGCAGACGTAGATCATTTAGTACATTGGCATCTAAGAACAGATTCATTGCCAATAGAATCTATACAATTGAAAGGTATGAAATACTATCTTTACCATTAATGGATAGTGGTGGTTTATTCTAATCTGTAGAGGTCATGTACTTTCTAATTCATTGAAGTCCTGAATATAAAGATGTCGGTTAAATGAGATTGATATGCATGCTATCATCTAACCAATTTGTTGAACAAAGGTGTAGAATAAATTCTGGGAGTACAATCATCAATTGAATGTGATACTACAACTATTTGTGATATTAGTAATTCAAATATGGCAAAGTTAGCTTTATGTTGAGTCGCATGAATGATTTTTGTTATAAACAGCATGTGCAGTCATGGTTTGAAAATGCTGATGGTAGACTGGCTTAACCGTTAAGCGTTCAGAGATGACTCTTATTCTTTTTTTTTTTCCTTCTTCTTCTTCCCAATGGTTCATACAGAATCATCATGGCCTTCCTCCAATCCATGGTAGTTCAACAACGAACTATCATAGCTGCTGCATTTTTTTTTCTTTTCAGTGGTTCCCAAGGAACCACTATGTCTTCCTTTAATTTATGATAATTCAACAAGGAACCACCATGGCTGCTGCATTTTTTTTTCTTTACAGCGGTTCCCAAGGAACCACTGTAGCTCTCTCTTTTTTTTTTTTAGTTATGATAGTCACTTAGAACCGCCTTTCTCTTACAGTGGATTCCAGGGAACCACTGTAGCTTGTCTTAGTTATACTAGTTCATCTAGAATTATCATCATTGTTATTCTTTTACAGTGGATTCCAGGGAACCACTGTAGCTTGTCTTAGTTATATTAGTTCATCTAGAAATATCATTTACAGTATTTTTCAAGGAACCACTATGGTTTTCCTTTGTTATAATAGTTCATTTAGAGTCATCATCACTGTCATTTTTTTTTCTGATATAGGTTCACCAGGAACCATTACGATCAGTTTTTGCTATAGTAGCTCATCAAGAACAACTATAGTCACATTCTTTTTTCCTCATAGTAGTTCATCACGAACTACTATGACCACTATATTCCACGATGGTTCATCTTAAACCATCCGGGCCCTTGCCTTCATTCATTACATATAGATCTTCATGGCGTTACCTATGTATATATGTATATACATATATATAAATGTAGGTGCACATTTTCTAACCAAGGTAGGGTGTCCCATCCTGTGTAAGAGTTGGAATGGTCATTTATATTCATACATTTTAAATTTCCCCCTTTATGTTAATGTTATTTTGCAGAGAATATGTACATTATTTGGGAAATGTATTTTCAATTTTGATTATTGTAATAGGTTAGATCTTAATGAAAATTTACATTTCCAGCTTTTAGATAGAATGAATGAGCATTGTAAATATCATAAATTACTTGTTCTTCATGCATTTTTCCTTTATTTCTCAAAATCTCACAATGGTGAAACACGAATGACACGTGCACCATTTCGTAAGAGATAATTAATTGTAAGTTGATGATTTGCATCAACGGCCATAGTCGGGGGGATGTAAACAGGACTTAGGATTTTATCTTTTATGAAATAACATTGGATCCACACTGGATTCTTTTCAAAAATCATCATATTTTCAAATATTTTCTTCTTTTATCAGAATTTAACTTAAAATTAATTCAAAATATATACCAATGACCATAGTCAAGGTATATTGAAAGTTAATTTCATTTTAAATTCTATAAAAGCACCAAATGTGTTTCATTCTTCACCTGAATTTAAATATAGATTATTATATAATACATTCAATGACCATAGTCAAGGATGTATTATATCTTCAATCTTATTTTAATTCATTTAAAGAATAGAATAGCTTTTCAAATCCAATTTCAAAATTCTTTAAATTCATTCATCATTTAGGATAGAATTACATCATGTTTTCAAAATTCATTTTTCAAAAACTCCAAGTAAATGTAAATATCTTCCTCAATCTATCTTCAATCCTTATCAAATCCGATTCATCCTTTCATTTTTTAAAATTCTATTTTCAATCTCAAAGTTCAATTTAACTTTGAGATTTCAAATTCATTTTATATTCAGATTCAAATCAGATTTCAAAAATCAAATTTGACTTTGAAATTCCAAATTCATTCAAAACTCCAATCCAATCTCCAAGTTCAATTTAACTTTGAGATTCTTGATTCATCTTCTAAATTTCAAATTCAAGGTCTAATTTGACTTTGAAATTCATTTGTATATTTAAAGATTCAAATTCCAAAATTCACTTTCCAAGTTCAAATTAAACTTGGAAGTTCTTGATTCATCTCCTGAATTTAACTCCGAATCCATTTTAGGATCCAGGATTCAACACTCATATTGGATCTCAGACTTCAGATCCAATTCCTCTTTAGGATCCGCAGTCCAATTCCACCTTGGATCTCAGACTTCAGATCCAATTCCTCCTTAGGATCCAGAGTCCAACTCTACATTGGATCTCAGACTTCAGATCCAATTCCATTTTAGGATCTAGAATCCAATTCTGCTTTGGATCTCAGACTTCAGATCCAATTCCATCTTAGGATCCAGAACCCATATCGGATCTCAGATCCAATTCCATTTTTAGGATCCAAAATCAAATTCTGCTTTGGATCTCAGATTTCAGATCTAAAATCCATCTTAAGATCCAGACTTCGGATTTGAATTCCAGATTTCAAGTCAAATTCTATTTTTAATTCCAAATCCAGTTCCATTTCCAGTTTTCAAATCTCAATCCATTTACAGATCATATCTGGATTTCCTAAAATTATTTCTATTTTGGATTTCTCAGATCCATCCTGATCTCAAGAGTCGAAATTTGAAATTCAAATTCCATCTCAAGTATTCATTTCCTTTCCTAAATTCAAGTTTAAATTCAAAGTCCATTTCTGACTTTGAAACTTCATTTCCTTTCATTTCAAAACTTCAAGTCATTCTTTCTCATTTTCTCAACTCTGATTTACTTCAAAGACTTAGAACTTCTCTGATCTATCTCAAGTTCTAAAGTTAGATTCAAATCATTTCTTCACTCCCTTACCAAGTTCATCAAAGAATACTTGGGAATTTTCAAAATATCTTTCAAAAAGAGCATACATCCTTGCATTGCACAAGCATGATTCTTTGTGCATTTAGATTTTAGGATAAATTCTTAGATTATATTTAGGCAAAGCAAAAGGCATAGGTTCGATCCTTGGTTCGATTACCCCTGGTAAAGGCGCCAGGAACGGTCGAACCTCGTACCGACGAGCGAATCCCGTCTCTCCATTTTCCCGCAATAATTTTCAAAACGGAGGCGAGTAATTTTCTAAATATTTTCAAATAAAGGTCAAGTGAAAACGCGCAAAAGAGTTCCTCTTCTTTCTTTTCTTTCTTTCTTTTCTCTTCTCTTTTTCTTTTCTTTCTTTTATTCTTCTCCCTTCAAAAGGAGAAAAATAGAGGTTAGAAAAGGAAAGGAGAAGGAAGAGAGAGAAACCAACAAGAGTATAGGAAAAAATTTTGTGATGATCACAGGTTTGGCGACCGAGATGGGACCCGTCTTCGTCCGGTTGAATCTATGCCTTTGCTTTGCTTTAATATTTTCTAAGTCTTTATTCTTCTATGTCATCTACATTTCCATGCAAACCTTAGGAGCCTAGACTTTGTCCTAAGCTGACATTATTTGCATATAGGATCTAAGTATGGTTTGGTAGGACCATATTGAGGAGATTATCCATGATCACATTAGACTTAGATCTTAAAAACAACTCTCCTCAATTTTAGGGATTGAATGTAAACAATGTATGCAAGTGTATGCTTCTCTGCATTTAAATCTATCTCTTTAGGACTTGCATTAGAGCCTTCTGATTTTATTGCATGTTGATCATATTTTGAAAACATCCCTACCTATATTGTCCCGGTCTTCACGTTGCTGGGCTGTCTCACTGAACCATAGTTCGGGAGAGAGCCTCACAACTGGACCACTTATTTGGGTTCGCGCCCCCTACCACGTACCTAAGGGCCATAGTCCGAGGTATATCGGTAGGTGCTCAAGGATGTTGGGAAGCCCTTACCTTAGAACCGGAGAAATATCTTATATGCCACGTATTTCGAGCTTCGGCTTGAGTATATCGGCATACTTTGATTGGAATCAGATGATCTGAACCGTAGAGTTAGGATTAAGGTCCTACAAGCTATTTCAAATATTGCATATAGAGTCAGCCTTTAGGGAGTGCTGTGTGCACATCCTTGTTTGTGCAGCTATGATTATGTGATATTTTCCTTGTGTTCTTCTATGTATATCAACCTCTTTTAAAAACCCTGGGTGTACTATTCAAAATTTTCCTCTATTTTCCAAAAACACCAGGTGTATATTTTTCCTTTACCTACATTCTTTTCTCTTTTGTGTGTCAAAAATTTTCTTAAAAGCCCTGGAAAGTCTTTTTCTAAACCCCTTGGTCTTTCAAAAATTTCCAGGAGTTGTGTCTATCATCTTCTTTCATCAAAAGTCTATCCGTAAGTCCTGCATTCTATCTGATTCCCTTCCTCTTTTTGTCACAGTATCATTCTGATGGCATCCGAATCTCCCGATGCTATCTTTCCTTGGGATCATGTCTTCTATCAAATAAGGGATGGAACCCCAGATCATCGGGTCATCCAGTCTCGTACCTTCTTCCCTCGTTGGTACTATTCTTGGTTCACCACCTTCTCGCATATGTTCCCAGACCACTTGGATGATTGTGGATTGGAGATGGCATCGGCAGTTGGCAAGCGAACCATCAACGGCAGTCTGATTCAAGCTATGGCAGAGCGGTGGAATCCGCGTACCTGCACATTTTGGTTTCCGTGGGGAGAGATGACTTTGCTAATGGATGAGTTCAGTGATATCATGGGATTACCCGAACCAGCTGGTCAGCCAGATGATCCAGTCGAGCAGCAATTCTTGATCAATGTCAAAGGGGTAGATGTTCGAGAAGCATTGGCCAGAGCTACAGGGAGCAGATCCTGGCCTCTCGCAGAGATCAACGGAAGTCAGTTCATCGATCTGTTCGAACTCTATAACAAGTATGGAGCCTATGAAGGAGTTGATACCTTGTCCCGGGCAGCAAAAGAAAGAATCCAGCATGCCATGGTCCTATGCACAGTAGGATTAGCATTCTTTCAGGATGGTCAGAATTTCATCGTTGTCAGAGTTGCTCAACTCTTTCAAAGATGGGGAAGCAAGCAGACCCGTCAGCTTTCAGTGTCCATGGCAGCTCTAGCCTTTCTCTACAGAGGCTTAGCTCGTTTTGCTCTTGGAGAGACCATCTTGGTGGAAGGATGCACGTATGCCTTGCAGTCATGGTTCCTGCGACATGTACCGTCGAAAGCCAGTTCTTTCAGATTCAGCAGTACGCAGCCGAAGTCAGCCATTCAGTGTCGAGCTTTGATCGAGAAACTGCATCAAGAAGAAATCATTTGGGACTTCTTGGACAGAAGAGAGACCATTCCTCGCTACACCTATGCTCGTGACAAGCGCTACAAACTGCTTGGCCCATTCTTCTGCGTCGACTATCAGCCAGAGAGGTGTCTCAGACAGTTTTCACAGCGGCAGGTTCGCGTCAACACTCGCTTCCCGACAGGCTGCATGCCAGAGTTCGATCTACGGTCGGATCAGTGGTCTGGAGCATACCACGTCGCTAAATACACTTGGGACTCTTTTATTCCTTTGTCTATATTTCCTGGTCCTAATGTATCATCAGAGTATCGAGAATGGTGGCGAACTGTCTGCCCACCTTCTCTTTGTATTTAGATTTTGTCATTAATGAAAATGCAAACCTTTGTTCTGATAAAAAGCTTTTTATGATCAAATCTTATTTTTTTCATGTAGTTACGAATTCATCCCCAGTGATGAGACCCATTTTGTATATTTCTTCCTTCGATTATCTCTCGTCATGATAGACGACCTCGCCTAGGTCATTAGGCGCATTTTGTTGCCACAAAAGGTGACACAATCATTGCAAAAATTTGTGATGACCCAATCCCTGGTGATGGGATAACTTATCTAAAATGTCTATCAATTCCTTCCTTCATGTCTTTTCCTAAAAAAAAAATCGCATTTTCAAAAATTTTCTTCAAACCCTAACCATTCCTTTCACCTTCACAGGAAATCACTGGCATTGGCAAAATGGTTGTAACAAGGGCAGGAAAAGAAACAATTCCTCAACACGGCGACAGTGAGGCCGAAGGGATGGATTCTCCCAAATCAGTCAGGGGACAGAATCAAGCAGATGATATAGATCCTGCCATGTATAATCTGTTCAAAAGAATGATGACCAAAATGATGTCAGAACAGGCAGAGGCCAGTCAGAAAGAAGTTGCTCCAAAAGGCAAGACGAAGAAGAAGGCTGTAAAGAAACCAGTCAGGATTGTTAGAAAGAAAGTACAGCCCGACACCACTTCTGAAGAAACAGAGTCAGCTAAAGAGGAATCAGAAGAGGAAGAGCAGTTTGTTTATCATCAGAATCCTCAGCCGCAGTTTGTAAAGACCGCTGCAGAGCCCGAATCAATCAACAAGCCCATTCCGGTTAGTGATCCGATGCAAGAACAGATGAAAGAAATGAATCAGGCTATCAAAGATATCCAGGCTAAAAGCAAGGGCAAGCAGACCTACTCTGGCGAAGATTTTTATCATGGTCTGGATGGGGATGACAATCTGGAAAATCTCCCTCGGAAGTTCCTCAAATTTGATGGAACAGGAAATCCCAAGGCTCATTTGGCTACGTTCTATGCTGAATGCGGTCGCTTCAAGAAAGACAACCGGGCGTTATTCATCTGCTTTCCTCGCAGTTTAGAAGGAACAGCGGCCAGATGGTATGCAGACCACATTAACCCTATCGAACTACGAGAGTTCGATAAAATCGTGAATCTCTTCATTGAACGCTTCATGTTCAACATGGAGGCTGCACCAACTCTCAACCATCTGTACAATCTTAAGCAGAACGAGAATGAGAGAGCTAGGGAATTCATCCACAGGTGGAGGAGCACCTGTAACAGAATGAAGGTTCCTATCCCAGAGGAACATGCCTTGCAGATCATCCTGAACAACTTTGCTCAGCCTCTGAGGAACCTCATTTCTACATCGCCTGCCAAATCATTCATCAAGTTGATTGAGAGAGCCGAATGGCTCGAGACCGGCTTGGACAATGGCTTATATGAAGGTTACCCTTTTGTCAGAGGGAGTCCTGATCAAAAGAAAAAGGCACACATGACTTACTCTACAGATTTTGCCGAAAACTGCAGTGGTTCGGGCAGCAAGAAAAACAAGAAGAATCGCAGCAAGAACTCAGGGCATCCCAGGGCCGAAAGGACAAACTCTGCAGCCCAGAAAGGAAAGTTTGTCAAACCACAGCCCGCCCAGTCAGCACCTCAGCCAGAAGCAAAGCAGCCAGAAAAGCCGAAGCACGAGGGTTGGAGTTATGATCGAGAGTTTTCAGCTTTAGAACAGTCCCGCGAAGACATCTTGGAATATATGATGTCAAAAGGAATGATCAAACTCCCCAAGGTGGCAGATCCTCCCGTCGCTATGGGTAAATGGACTGATCAATTTTGCAAGTTCCATCGGACTGTCGGACACGACACCGAACACTGTTTTGTCCTCAAAAACATCATTCAAGATTGTATTGACAAGAACATGCTGATTGAGGACGAGGATGAGCAGCAGCCAGAGATCTTGTCCAAGCCATTTCCTAAACATTCAGCTTCAGTCATTACAGAGCAGGCATTCTCTCTTCAAGGTAGCATCCAACCTTGTTCTAGTCAGGATATTCAGGATCAACATCAGGTCCTGGTCCTTCGTCAAGCACAGTCTTCCGCCAAGAGGGCGGATGTCACTGCATTTTCCAGCAAAACAACAAAGGCAACAGCAGAGATTGCCAAGATAGTCCCCAGAATCCCAAAGCGCTTTGTCAAGGTAGCTTCAAAGAAAGAAGAGGCTTCAGGGTCAGTACAGAAGCCAATTACTACTTTATCCAGCATTTCTATCCTGGACCTGACCCACGCTTCACTTGAGCATCAACAAGTATTAGAAGACCTGCTCAGAAAGATCAAGGTCAAGCCTAGCACCACCCCGCAGGATATGGCTCAGATCGTCAATCAAGCGATGACGAATGCACCAATCACTTTCTCTGATGAGGATTTGCCGAAGCCTCATTCTTTTCACAAGAACGCGCTTTACATAGTGGTGCGAACCAGGGGCATGACAGTCCCTCATGTGCTCGTTGACGGAGGCAGCAGCCTCAATATCTGTCCAGAGATGACAGCCAAGGCTTTGGGATTAAAAGAAGAGGAATACACCCCAGATCCGATCACGATCTACGGTTTTGATAACCATGGGCAGACTGCCAAGGGGAAGATATTTCTCGAAATCTTCATTAATTATTCAGTGCATACTGTGCTCTTTCATGTAGTGAATGTGCCACCGGCGTACAATCTATTGCTTGGGCGCACTTGGATTCACAACGCCAATGCTGTTCCATCAACTTTGCATCAATGTATCAAGTGGTCGAAGGGAGGCATGATCACCACGGTCCTAGGAGAGGATCCGAAAGAACAACTCCCGCAGCCGATGATTCCCCGTCCTACTTTCACTGCCGACATCCCGAGCATCTGGGAAGCCGAAGAAATTGATCTGAGTGAAAGTCTGGATATGCTAAATTTGAAAGAGGACCAGCCAACAGAAAATGTCACCGCAGCAGTTCAGTGGCAGGGACCTCGCTTCTTCAAGCTAGGGGGACGCCTCGATTGCACTTCAATTAAAGATCACCCTCTGTTTCCTCGATTCTCAAAATCAAGGAAAGGATTTGATCTTCTGATGAAGCACGGTTACCAACCCTTCAGGGGTTTGGGCAGAGATGAAGACGGCATTCTGGAGCCGATCGTCCCCACTCAGCATGTCACCGGCACAGGCTTGGGTTTCACAGGTCAGTCATCAGGCAGAAAGACCATCTTCGTCAAGGGAGCCCAGTGATGAAGACAATGCCAGTATTTTTTGTTTTCTTTCCTTTCTGTCATTTTGTAAGGGCAAGATCCGCCCCAACTCCTTTCTTTTCTCCAAACGATCGCTTGTAAATATCAAAGTTTACTTCATCAATGAAAAGTTTGTTCTCTCTGTTCATCTTGGTGTACACAAATTCTCTGCTTATATCCTTGTCTATGTTGTCATTCTTCGTTTCTGTACAAAAGGCTATTTTTTTTTTTTTAAATAAAAATATCTTACCTCTTTTCTCAAAGGCCTTCTTTTCGCTTACAGGATTGCCGGAATCATGGCTCCTAAATCGTTCAAAAAGCTCATTATCAATACCAACTTTTTTCAAAATAAACCGGCCAAAATCTGCAAGGCAAAGGCAGGAGCAGAAGTCAGCGAAGTGACAGGGCAGATCGAAGAATTAGCAGAGTTCGATTCAGCGATTCAGAATTTGCCAGAATTCGCCAGCATTCAGAAGCAGGATGAACCATCACCATTGGTTCAGGATCCAACAGAGAATGTTAATATTGGTTCAGAAGATGATCCGAAAATCCTCAAAATTGGATCCAGCTTAAGTTCAGATGAGAAGGAAAGGCTCGTCTACTTCCTCAAGCAGCATCAGGAAGTCTTTGCTTGGACTTATGAGGATATGTCAGGCTTAGATCCCAAATTGGTCGAGCATCGCCTTGTGCTGAAGCCGGATTGCAAGCCAATTAAGCAGAAGCTCAGAAAAATGGATCCTCGAGTGGCACCACAAGTCAAAGAAGGACTTGAAGAGTTGTTAAAAGCGGGATTCATTCGGACCATTGAATATCCAGACTGGTTGGCAAACATTGTGGCAGTTCCCAAAAAGAATGGCAAGGTCCAAATCTGCATAGATTTCAGAGATCTAAACAAAGCCACCCCGAAAGATGACTATCCACTTCCCAATATCGATCTTTTGATCGATAGCACGGCGGGCCACGCCATGTTCTCCTTTATGGATGGATACTCAGGCTATAATCAGATCAAATTGGCCGCTCGTGACCAATCCAAAACTTCCTTTACCACGCCTTGGGGTACCTTTTGCTATACAGTCATGCCGTTTGGACTCAAGAATGTCGGGGCAACCTATCAGAGAGCAATGGCAGTGATCTTTCATGATCAGATGCACAAAAACATGGATGCCTATGTGGATGACATCCTGGTCAAATCAAAAGAAGGAGAAGATCATCTTGATGCTCTTGGCCAAGTCTTTGAAAGACTTATCCTCTACAAGTTGCGACTCAATCCGCAGAAATGTGTCTTCGGAGTAGAGTCAGGCAAGTTACTTGGCTACATGATCAGCAAGAAAGGCATAGAGGTAGATCCGGCCAAGGCAAAGGCGATCATTGATATGCCGCCTCCCACCAATCTTAAAGAGCTGCGAAGCCTTCAAGGTCGTATTCAGTCAATTCGGCGTTTTATCTCCAATTTGGCCATGAGATGCGAGCCCTTCAATCACTTGCTAAGAAAAGAAGTGAAATTTGAATGGGGACCAGAATGTCAGCTCTCATTTGAGCGCATCAAGCAGTATCTTCTCAATCCACCTGTTCTGAAGCCACCAGAACTCGGAAAACCACTCCTTTTATATATTTCCATCAACCACAATGCTTGTGGCGGATTTCTTGCACAGTACGAGGAAGGCAGCCGGATAGAGCATGCCATCTACTACATCAGCAAGACCTTCATCGATTATGAGAAGAGATACTCTCAGATGGAAAAGACATGTTTAGCCTTGGTATGGATGTGTCAGAAGCTGAGACATTATCTGATGGCCTCAGAAATCAAAATTCTGTCAAGGCTCAATCCTCTCAAATACATTCTTGAGCAGCCTTTCCTTACTGGACGGATTGCGAAATGGCAAGTCCTCCTAATGCAGTATGACCTGGAATATGTTTCTCAGAAGTCAGTCAAGGGTCAGTCCATCGCAGATCAGTTGGCAGATTTCTCGTTGACAGAAGAGATCAAGGCAGAAGACGACTTTCCCGACGATCGCATCTGTAGCATCCAAGATTCTCCAGTCTGTACTCTATTCTTTGATGGAGCCAGAAATATGTCTGGTATAGGGATTGGGATCTTGTTGATCACTCCTGAAAAGGAGATGCTCCCTTATTCCCTCAAGCTCAATTTTCAATGTACTCACAACATGGCTGAGTATGAAGCTCTAATACAAGGCCTCAAGATTTTGCAAGACTTTGATGTCAAGAGAGTACATGCCTTTGGCGATTCATTGCTTGTTGTTAGCCAAGTTAATGTTGAATGGCGAGTCAAGGATTCAAAGTTAATTCCCTATCAGAAGATTGCCTTAGCTCTCATAGGCAACCTTGAAGAATTTCAGCTCAATCATGTCAAGAGGGAATACAATCATATAGCCGATGGCCTGGCCTGTTTGGGCTCTATTTTGTCATTTAAAGATAGTGAATCCTGTCGTTCCTTCGAGATCGGCAGACTTGATCAACCTGCCGACATTCCAGTTGAGCAAGTAAACCAAGCCGCTCAAAAGGAGAAGCCTTGGTACCAAGACATCAAAAGCTTCATCGAAACTGGTGAATTTCCACCAGAAATGCCAAGAGGGGAGCAACGTGCGATCCAACGCATGTCAACCCGTTATTTCGTCCTTGCCAACACTCTCTACCGTCGTGGGTTCAGTTCTGAATATGCCAGGTTCTTGGATAAGGATGAAGCCATGGAAGTTGTCCAAGAGGCACACGAGGGAATTTGTGGTGGTCGCGTCGGCTATCAAACGCTCGTCAAGCAGATTATCCGTGCAGGATATTACTGGAAAACCATGCAGCAAGATTGCCATCGATTTGTAAGGAAGTGCGTCAAATGTCAGATGCACACACCTTCCATTCATGCGCCTGCCGCATACTTGCAGTCTGTGGTTTCTCCTTGGCCCTTCTCGATGTGGGCCTTCGACGTGGTGGGTCCAATCACTCCTTCGGCATCTAATGGCCACAGATACTTCCTCGCAGCTACAGAATACTTCACCAAATGGGTCGAGGTTGTAACTCTGCGAACAGTAGAAGGCAGACATGTGGTTTCATTTATTCATAAAAATCTCCTTTGTCGCTTCGGCATCCCACATGACATTGTGTCTGACAATGGCAGTCATTTCAAGAATGAGAGGATGAAGACCTTCTGCTCGAAATTCGGGATTCATCACCATTTTTCAGCTCCTTATTACCCTCAAGGAAACGGCCAGGCGGAGGCCACCAACAAGATTTTGATCCGCATTCTGGAAAGAACTGTGGAGACGGGTCGTGATTGGCACGAGAAGATGCATGATGCGCTTTGGGCATATCGAACCACCGTTCGGACCCCAACCAATGCTACGCCTTCGGAACTTGTTTATGGGACAGAGGTAGTATTACCTCTCCACGTTCAGAAGCCTGCACTCAAGTTTGCGTCGCTCATTGAACTTCCGCTTGATCAGTATCAGCAGCAGAGATTGGTACAGCTTGATCTATTAGACGAGAAAAGACTCAAGGCAGTAGAGCACAATCAGGCCTATCGTCAAAGGATAGCTAGGCACTACGCCAAGTCAGTTATTGAGAGAAGGTTTCGAGTTAATGATCTTGTGCTCAGATCGACAGCCCATCTCAAGCATCGGCCAAAGGGCAAGTGGTCACTCAATTGGGAGGGCTCTTATGTGGTTAAGGAAGCGCTGCCTCGCAATTCCTATCGTCTGATCAACGCAGATGGAGTAGAACTGCCAGATCCTATTAATGCTTTACATTTGAAGAGATTTTTCACTTAAATTGTTCATTCTCAGCCTTTTGTACTCTTCAAAATGTCTTCTTCAATAAAGCAATGGTCTTCTATTACATTCTCACATCTTCTCCCTAATACTGGGGCACTTTATTTTGATCTATACTTGTCCTCCTTCGTCATATGCAGGCAGGATTAGACGAACCTCTTTTCTAAAAAAAAAAACTCATCAATTTTTCAGTTAATCTTTTATCTTCATTTAATTGCATCCGTTTCATTTTCCGATTTAATTGAATTTTCATCGATTTGTTATCCATTTTATCATTTTGTCAAATTTTATCAAGTTTTTATCAAAATTTTAAATTTTATCGACCTTTTATTCTACAACCCTTTCAGGTTAAGGGATAAACTTGATGTCTCTTTCCCATGAGATATTTTCTAAATCTTCTTTTTGGCCCTTTCAAGTTAAGGGATAAACCTGACCCTCGTTGTCCGAGGTGTTCCCATTCAGGATAAGGGATAATCCTGAGACCCCTCGTAGGAGCAATAACGCTACCTATGAGGATTCTTTTGTAAATACAAGTTTTGCCAATCTTTATTGATTTTCTAGATTTATATCAAATTTCCCTTCATTAAATTTTCTTAAAATTCTATTCTTTTCCCATT
This sequence comes from Nuphar pumila, assembly GCF_984573655.1. Taxonomy (NCBI): domain Eukaryota; kingdom Viridiplantae; phylum Streptophyta; class Magnoliopsida; order Nymphaeales; family Nymphaeaceae; genus Nuphar; species Nuphar pumila. The sequence continues at coordinate 99,052,614 of NC_143249.1, forward strand.
CAGGATAAGGGTAAATCCTGAGACCCCTCGTAGGAGCAATAACGCTACCTACGAGGATTCTTTTGTAAATACAAGTTTTATCAATCTTTATTTGATTTTCTAAATTTATATGAATCTCTCTTCATTTAAAATTTTCCTTAAATTCTATTCTTTCCCCATTCAGGATAAGGGTAAATCCTGAAACCCCTCGTAGGAGCGATAGTGCTACCTACGAGGATTCTTTTGTAAATACAAGTTTTATCAATCTTTATTTGATTTTCTAAATTTATATCAATCTCTCTTCATTTAAAATTTTCCTTAAATTCTATTCTTTTCCCATTCAGGATAAGGTATAATCCTGAAATCCCTCATAGGAGCATCGATGCTACCTGTGAAAATTCTCTCCCAAAATAAAATCTTCAATAAATATCCTTAAATTCTTCTCCGTTTTTTATCTTCTTCCTTCAGGATAAGGGATAATCCTGAAGTCTTTTCTCGTCAATTTCTTTCTCAATTTTCTACCAATTTTTAATTTTATCAATTTTATTGATTCTTCATTAAATTCTTTATCAATTTTTATCAGTTCTTTTATTCTTCATCAAATTCTATTGCCTCTTGTCATTTATTCTTTCCCCTTTCAGGTTAAGGGATAAACCTGAACCTCGTTCTTCGAGGTACACCCATTTCAGGTTAAGGGATAAAACCTGAATTATTTCCCATAAATTCTTCAATTCACCTCCAATTTTGTTCTATACTCACTCAGGATAGGGGAAAAATCCTGAAGCCATCATAAATAAATTCGGATCTTAGGCCACCTTGGGTCAAGTACCTCGAAGGAATCTTTTTCAACATCGAAATCTATTCATACTTTTATCGATCCTTCAAAGATCCGACTTCCGGGTTGGAATCATCCCTTCCCATCTGAGTTCCGACTCAGGGTTTTGTTTTCCGTTTTTTATTTTTTGTTTTACAGATCCGGGTTCCGACTCGAGTTTTTCCTTTTTTATATGGCGTCTGAAGTTTCAAGTTCCGACTTGAACTTCCTTTTGAATCCAATGCTCGTGTTGGACAAATTGTTGTGTTGAGAATGCGAGTTTCCAAACTCAGTTCTCATTCATTTTCTTATATTTGAAAACCGGGTTCCGACTCGGATTTTCCTTTTTGTATATTCCTATTTTTGAAGTTTCAAGTTCCGACTTGAACTTCCTTTTGAATCCAATGCTCGTGTTGGACAAATTGTTGTGTTGAGAATGAGAGTTTCCAAACTCAATTCTCATTCATTTTCTTATATTTGAAAACCGGGTTCCGACTCGGATTTTCCTTTTGTATATTCTTATTTTTGAAGTCTCAAGTTCCGACTTGAACTTCCTTTTGAATCCAATGCTCGTGTTGGACAAAATCATCGTTTTGAGAATTCGAGTTTTCAAACTCAATTCTCATTCATTTTCTTATATTTATATTTAAAAACCGGGTTCCGACTGGGATTTTCCTTTTTATTCTTATTTTTAAAGTCTCAAGTTCCGACTTGAACTTCCTTTTGAATCCAATGCTCGTGTTGGACAAATCATTGTTTTGAGAATTCGAGTTTTTCAAACTCAATTCTCACAGTCATTTTCTTATATTTAAAAACCGGGTTGCGACTCGGATTTTCCTTTTTTTGTATATTCTTATTTTCTGAAGTCTCAAGATTCTGACTTGAACTTCCTTTTGAATCCAATGCTCGTGTTGGACAAATTGTTGTGTTGAGAATTCGAGTTTTCAGACCCAAATTCTCACTCATTTTCTTATATTTGAAAACCGGGTTCCGACTCGAATTTTCCTTTTTTGTATATCTTTATTTTTGAAGTCTCAAGTTTCGACTTGAACTTCCTCTTGAATCCAATGCTCGTGTTGGACAAATCATTGTTTTGAGAATTCGAGTTTTTCAAACTCAACTCTCACAGTCATTTTCTTATATTTAAAAACCGGGTTCCGACTCGGATTTTCCTTTTTTGTATATCCTTATTTTTGAAGTCTCAAGTTCCGACTTGAACTTCCTCTTGAATCCAATGCTCGTGTTGGACAAATCATTGTTTTGAGAATTCAAGTTTTTCAAACTCAATTCTCACAGTCATTTTCTTATATTTAAAAACTGGGTTCTGACTCGGATTTTTCTTTTTTGTATATCCTTATTTTTGAAGTCTCAAGTTCCGACTTGAACTTCCTTTTGAATCCAATGCTCGTGTTGGACAAAATCATCGTTTTGAAAATTCGTGTTTTCAGACCCAAATTCTCACTCATTTTCTTATATTTGAAAACCGGGTTCCGACTCAAATTTTCCTTTTTTGTATATCCTTATTTTTGAAGTCTCAAGTTCCGACTTGAACTTCCTCTTGAATTCAATGCTCGTGTTGGACAAATCATTGTTTTGAGAATTCGAGTTTTTCAAACTCAATTCTCATAGTCATTTTCTTATATTTAAAAACCGAGTTCCGACTCGGATTTTCCTTTTTGTATATTCTTATTTTTGAAGTCTCAAGTTCCGACTTGAACTTCCTCTTGATTCCAATGCTCGTGTTGGACAAATCATTGTTTTGAGAATTCGAGTTTTTCAAACTCAATTCTCACAGTCATTTTCTTATATTTAAAAACCGGGTTCCGACTCGGATTTTCCTTTTTTTGTATATTCTTATTTTTGAAGTCTCAAGTTCCGACTTGAACTTCCTCTTGAATCCAATGCTCGTGTTGGACAAATCATTGTTTTGAGAATTCGAGTTTTTCAAACTCAATTCTCACAGTCATTTTCTTATATTTAAAAGCAGGGTTCCGACTCGGATTTTCCTTTTTTGTATATTCTTATTTCTGAAGTCTCAAGTCCCGACTTGAACTTCCTTTTGAATCCGATGCTCGTATTGGACAAATTATTATGAATTCGAGTTTTCACACTCACTCATATTTCCCCTTCAGGATAAGGGATAATCCTGAAGCACCGGCAATCATTCTTATTCAATTCTCAAGTATCTTCGAATGTCGGTCTCATTTCTCAATTCTCCTTTTGAAAAATCCAGTGCTCGTACTGGTATGCATTTCAAAAATCCAGTGCTCGTACTGGTATGCATTTCGAAAACCCAGTGCTCGCACTGTTATGCATTTTCAAAACCCAGCGCTCGTACTAGGGCATCTTTTTTTGAAAACCAGTACTCGTGCTGGCACACCTAGCGCTCGTGCTAGTTGTTTGGCTGACTGATCAGTTAGCCCTCCAGGTCTAGTCTTTGTACTAACCAACCATCGTTACTCAAATTTTAAATTCTCAAAATTCGACCTTCGGGTCATCATTTTATCAAAAATCAATCATTTTCTCTTTGCAAAGGACCCTCTTCAGGGAGAGTTCGAGGGAGCTCGTTCCTTTCGCATGCAACCATCTTCCGTTCGCAAGAACCCTCTTCCAGGGAGAGTTTGAAGGGACTCGTTTTCTTCGCGAACAGTTTGCAAAACAACAACCAACTCTACACAAAAGAACCCTTTTTCCAGGGAGAGCTTCGACGGAAGCTCGTTTCTTTTTGTGGCCCCCGTTTTTATCATCTTTGGCCAACCCCTTCACAGAGGACCCTCTTCTAGGGAGAGTGAGATGGACTCGATCCCTCTGTGATACTTTCTCAACTTTGTTTTTCGGCCGCCTGTCCATAAGAGAAGCCTAGAGATAGGGAGTTTTGACGAAAACTTAATTTCTCTTCGAAAGTTATGTTTTGCAAACACCTCCTCTTTGGGGAAGAGAGGAGTATTCCCAACTTCCCATTCAGGTAAGGGCTTAAGCCTGAGTCTCTCTTTTTGGGGAAAAAGAGAGGAGAATTTTGTCACGGACGTGTCGATTCGATATCAAGCGATCTCTTTCATTAAGGATTTTAAGAATATTTTGCCAATTTGTTATCAAGTCATTGTTGATCTCAAATTTTTTATCATATAAAGAATTACCTCAAACTACCTTTAGTATTATTTCCAAAAGAGCAAGACTTTTGTGAAATAAGAACTGAATTCAAGCTTTTTCTGTTGGTCAACCAAGAGGATGAAGAAAAATCTTCGATATGACCGGCAAAGGAAAATTTGATGATGTTGAAAAGCCATGAGCGAATTGATATTTATCATAGCTATGGCACATTCTTAAAGATCATCCTTTGGCAGTAAGACAGTGGAAATATCCTAGGCAGTAAAAAAGGACCTACCCAATCCATATATCCTCAGTCCTTCCAAGCTGTAATCAAATATCCGCAAAAGAGATCTCTTAATTGTCGTCAAGATGAAGGCGAATTAAGCGAGTAGACCCCCGGGGCCAAAGAAGATTTGAAACATCTCCAAGATGACGGAGTTTGTGACAGATTCTTCCAGGGAAAGTTCGGATCACCGTCGAGATGAAGGCGGACGCGATGAACCTACCGACAAACCCTAAAAGATATTTGATTTCTGCCATCCAGAGATTTCAACCCAATGAACCTATATCATCAAGCATAATTCCTGAGAAAGAAAAAGAAGGATCGGAACACCTCCAAGATGAAGGAGTTTGTGACGTACCCTTCCCTGAAAAAGAGAGAAAAGTCAGGACATCTCCAAAATGAAGGATGATGTAAAAGAACCCAAGAAAGATCCATGATTCAAAAGAGTGCAAAAAGATCATCATGGGAAATGCCCAGGATATCAAACTGCCCAAAACTGTCAAGAATCATCTTTTTCCATGTGATATTCTTTTATCAATGCCTTTTCACTCAATTGCTTTTATGAAGCTGAGAATGTTTCCTCTCTTTTCATATCAAGGAAATTGATATCTTCCTTAAAGAAGCTCAACAATAACAAAATTGAGTTTGATTCTTGATTCTACAGAGTTAGCCCAATTAGAGCTAATACTCTAGGTAGAAAGAGGTAATATTTTCACATATATGCAAAATTCAATCATCTTTTAGATCAACTACAAATTTGACATCTTATTGGCAATACTTTCTCATTATCCCAAAAATGAAGTGTGAACATGATGTTCGTTTTGACGTATCCTGACGTCATCCCTCCTTAGGACTGAAAAGTCCTTTCCTTCCGTCTAATCTGAGCGCTCTTAGATTTGCACACTTCCCTGTGTTCCCCACTGTCCCACCATGGACAGTTCCCGCTCAGGATAAGGGTTAAACCTGAACTTTTTGCAAAAAGGTCTGTTATTGTCAAAAGCTATTTTCAGTCTCAGCAATGAGGCGCCCAAGAACAACCCCTTTTCAAGCTTTAGGGACCCCCATTTTCATCCTTTTGCAAAACCCCTCTCGGACTTGTTGTGCCAAGTCTAGAGGTCCCATCACCATTACCTCGCTCCTCGAGGTATCACCCAAACCTTCTGCGAGAGGTCGTCTGTCTTTAGAAAGCTGATTTTAGTCTCAGCAATGAGGCGCCCAAGATCATCCCTTTTCCAAGCTTTAGGGAATCCCTTGTTTTTCTCTTCTCGCAAACCCCTTCCAGATTTGTTCGTCCAAATTCTAAAGGTCCCATTATGGTTTCTTCATCTGAGGATTCCGTATGGTCGCCCCTTTCAGGTTAAGGGTTAAGCCTGAACCTCGCTCCATGTGGTATCTTCCGTTCAGGTTAGGGTTAAACCTGAGTCCCGCTCTGACTAGATATCCTTTCTAGTCCCATCACGGTTTCTTCACTCGAAGATTTCGTATCATCCTCCCACTCAGATCAAGGGTTAAACCTGAATCTCGCTTCGGCGATGCATTTGTTGTCTCATCACGGCTTCCTCGTTCGAAGATCCCGTATGGTCGTCCCTTTCAGGATAGGGATAAAACCTGAACCTCGCTCCGCGAGGTACCTTCCTTTCAGGTTTGGGTTAAACCTGAGCCTCGTTTAGACGAGGTAATCCTTCCCGTCCCATCATGGTTTTCCCCGCAAAGGAATCCGTGTTCTTTGTATATCCATCCAGGAAAGGGTCATCCTTGAGTTTCATCTCACGAGGCATTTCTCTCAAAATGTCCCATCGAGGTCCATTTATGTTTCCTTTCCCCATCCAAATTATCTTGATATATCTTTTTTCCATCTGGGTTAAGGGTTAAACCTGAGTCATTTCAAAAGTTGATCTTGTCTCATCCACGAGACTTGATCTAATTTCTTATCTTTCATCACTTCGGGATCCTCGCCCACAAGTCCCATCACGAGGACACTCTTATCATTCAATCGTATAATTGTCGAGGATTTCGCCCCCCGGGACCATTCAGGATGAGGATTTTAAGCATGAAAAGCCATAATTCTTCCGCACCTAGTTCAGATCTGCTGACTGGGGCATTTTTTTTAAAAAAATTTGGAGTGTTTCTTTGCCACTAAGCTCGGCTTTCAACCGGCTTAGTAGCAAAGAGGGGCATCTGTGAACACCCCAAATTTTTCAAAATGTTGTAAATATCCCCGTTTGCCCCTTGACCCCGTTTTTTGGGTAATTGAGTGAGTTTTAAATCTAAATTCTATTTTGTCTCTCAAATTTGGTTAAGATCAAATTCATTTTGCATATCTGACTCAAATCTCGGATCCGGATCAAGGTCAAAAATCCAAATCCGAGCTTCATTATCCAATTTTAATCAAATTCTCAAAATTATCAAAAATAACTTTTTGAAAGGCTCAGATAGTTCATCCAGTATCCGTTTGGATCCATCGGGTTATATTTCTCAATTCGAGGCTTAAAACTTGAATATTTTTCTCAAAACTTGGGTCCAAACCCATTTTCTGAAGAAATTTTCCCAAGATAGCCTTGAAAACCCTCTTTTTGTAAATATTTATCAAAAATACAAAAATGGTCTTGTCCCTCGTATTGTTTAGGTTCAGAATCTTAAATGCCCAAAAATAACAAAAACTCAGAGAAATATAGAAAAGAAACAAAAATTGGTTTTTAAAGAATGAGCCTTTTTACTAGAAAAACAGCTTTCGTAAAAGCTTTTTGGAAAACTACCAGTCTTTTGAAAATATCTAAAATAAGAGGGCTTCAACAAAAATTTTCTGTTAGGGTTACGAAACCCCTCCTGCTCGGCCTTCCGAAGGCGCCCGTGGCCTCCACCCGCCCAAGCCCTTCATCACCAGCCTCCACGAGCTCCTTCCTTTCTCCCTCCATGGAGGACCACCCCCATGTGCGTTCCTCTTCCATCATCAACCCTCCGATCCACTTCGCCCTCCTCCTTCGTTCATCACCAACAAACCTCGCGTGCGTCCACCTCCCAAGCTCCTCCACCCTTCGATGGCTGGAACCCCCTTTCTTCAACCCTCGGATCACTTCCCCTTCTTCTAAACCCGTCGATCGCTAACAAACCCTCCTTCACGAAGCTTCCACCGAGCGCCCCCATGTGCAATCCTTCCCTCAACCCTTCATCGCCAACCCCTCCCCTTCTCGATCTTTCTTCATCTTCCTATATAAATGGGTATCGAGAGCCTCTGAAGGGGGGGATTCTTTTCATTGCCGAGCTTGCTACACACCCATTACACTGAGGAGATCGATTATATCCGACCTTTGCTCAGCCATCTTCTCTATCGGACCCCACTTTCTCCAGTTCGATTTCAAGAGAGGAGTTCCGTGAGAAGGAAAAGAAGAATCCCTCCACACAACTCTGCAAACTACGGAGACGATCATTCATATCAGCTTCATCCTTCCAGAATCATCGATTTCTAGCAGTCTCTTCGGAATCTCTGCAAACGGAGGCAATAACACTCCTTCAGCATCTATTCTCCACTTCAAGACATTGAGTCGACTGAAAGGGACAAAGGTTATCACAACGATTCAAAGTTTCAGCCGATCCTGAATCTTCGATCACGGTAAAATCCCTTCTCTCTCTGTCGTGTTTATACTTTTTTTTTTTTCTCTTATTTTAAAATCCATTAAAGCATACGTTGAAAACCTGATTTGCATATAGCAACATCAGTCTTCATAATGCTATATCAACGGAATGGTCAGATTCCTACAAATTTTTTTCCCTTCTTTTCCTTCTTTCCCCTCTTCTTTTCTTTTCCTTTTTTTTTTTTTTTTCTCTCTCTCTTTTTGTATTCGATTGCTTGTTCGACCTGGATTTCCAATATGCTCTGTTATTTCTCCACCTATGGCCTTCATGATAGGATATTCCATCCTATATTGGTCCGCGAATGTTGGACTTAGGGTATTTGTTAGGTTCCCTTGTGAATCAATCTCTGCATCCTTTGCAGCCATTATTAGGATTTGATCAAATTACAGATCTATACACTCACTGGTTTCAGATCCGTGTTAAGATCTACTGCCATTCCATTTCGTTATGCCTTGTTGGATTAATATGTTTTCTCGTTTGTTGTTAGAATGTTACCACTTAAAAGGCATCAGAAATAGCTGACTAATCTGGTGAATGTTGAATCAGAGGCATGTATATAAAAAAAAGAGGAATATATATAATAATTCTGGAGGTTGGATATGGAGAAGTGTCTATTCCATGGGAAACAACTTTTCAATAATATATTCCCAGACATTCACTTCTCTTATGATATCCACATATGGCGCAAATTTCTGGCTTTTCCACCATCTTGACAGTTGGTGGAATGTGAAATTTTTTTTTTCTCTTTCAGTAAACTCAGAAGACAAGGATATCACAATGGCGTGAGAGGCCAGGAGTTTGAAATGGTTTTACCTGAGTCAGGTTACCCAGTCTCGATCACTGTTGGCGAACCGAAGGTCCATTCAGCTGATGGCAGAGATCAAAATTAAGATGGGATGGGGAGGATGAAGCAGAAGAAAGACCGAGTGTCAGGCCTATGCATGACCGCGCCTCCAAATTCTTCGATCTCTCGTTATGGCATAGAGTCTCTATGGGTTTTTCCTTAGGCTGTTCATTTCATTTATTGCTGTGGCTGGAACATGAATCTATATCTTCTGCCAATTCATCTGCATTTTCTGATAAACCAAATCCCTTACAGGAAGTTGTGCAGCGAGAATTTCTTTATATTATTATGTTGCTTTCATATGCTCTGTGTTTGGAACATTCTGGACTTGTTCTATTTCTAGTACTCTGGATCTCGTCGGTATATAATTATGGTCACATGTTGTTAAGGCAAGTCGGATTCCATCCCACTGTGGCACCAACCACATTGCCATGGTAAAGTGCTTTTAGCAGTTCAGTGGTGAGGAAATGTGGTAAGTCCACGCTGATGGGGAATCAAGTGTTCACCTAAGTCGATTAGCCATTTTAATTTTGAAGCAAACCAGGCCTAATTCTAGTACCCTGATCAAAGGTATGCTGACCTTCTTGTAGCATAAAGTTACCAGCAATATGTGCTCATTATTTGGTCTTTTTAGCATTTATGCATTGTGTTGTTATGAGTCACCTGCACTATACACATTTTGAAATCTTTGATCATCTAGTTTTTCGCTCAAGATGGCCATAATCGTTTTTTTTTTCTTTCTTTTTTTCGTGTTTGATAATTATGCTTTCAGAACCGTCACTGTTGACACAAGAATCAGTTAATTATATCGTCTGCATCTAACTTTTTGAGTGTCTTATAATTCCTGCATATGGCTTCCCACTGTATATACCCCACAGTTGGCCATTACCATTGGAAGATAGCATCTTATTATCAACATCCAATATGCAATATGGACCGCATATGGCAAGTATCTGATGCCTCGATATTGCTTAAGCTGGCTGGGTTATTTATATCCTTATCTTTTCTGCAAGTCTTCCCCAGCATTCTAGATTATTGCAAAAAGTTGCAGACGTAGATCATTTAGTACATTGACATCTAAGAACAGATTCATTGCTAATAGAATCTATACAATTGAAAGGTATGAAATACTATCTTTACCATTAATGGATAGTGGTGGTTTATTCTAATCTGTAGAGGTCATGTACTTTCTAATTCATTGAAGTCCTGAATATAAAGATGTCGGTTAAATGAGATTGATATGCATGCTATCATCTAACCAATTTGTTGAACAAAGGTGTAGAATAAATTCTGGGAGTACAATCATCAATTGAATGTGATACTACAACTATTTGTGATATTAGTAATTCAAATATGGCAAAGTTAGCTTTATGTTGAGTCGCATGAATGATTTTTGTTATAAACAGCATGTGCTGTCATGGTTTGAAAATGCTGATGGTAGACTGGCTTAACCGTTAAGCGTTCAGAGATGACTCTTATTCTTTCTTTTTTTTTCCTTCTTCTTCTTCCCAATGGTTCATACAGAATCATCATGGCCTTCCTCCAATCCATGGTAGTTCAACAACGAACTATCATAGCTGCTGCATTTTTTTTTCTTTTCAGTGGTTCCCAAGGAACCACTATGTCTTCCTTTAATTTATGATAATTCAACAAGGAACCACCATGGCTGCTGCATTTTTTTTTCTTTACAGTGGTTCCCAAGGAACCACTGTAGCTCTCTCTTTTTTTTTTTTTAGTTATGATAGTCACTTAGAACCGCCTTTCTCTTACAGTGGATTCCAGGGAACCACTGTAGCTTGTCTTAGTTATACTAGTTCATCTAGAATTATCATCATTGTTATTCTTTTACAGTGGATTCCAGGGAACCACTGTAGCTTGTCTTAGTTATATTAGTTCATCTAGAAATATCATTTACAGTATTTTTCAAGGAACCACTATGGTTTTCCTTTGTTATAATAGTTCATTTAGAGTCATCATCAGTGTCATTTTTTTTCTGATATAGGTTCACCAGGAACCATTACGTTCAGTTTTTGCTATAGTAGCTCATCAAGAACAACTATAGTCACATTCTTTTTTCCTCATAGTAGTTCATCACGAACTACTATGACCACTATATTCCACGATGGTTCATCTTAAACCATCCGGGCCCTTGCCTTCATTCATTACATATAGATCTTCATGGCGTTACCTATGTATATATGTATATACATATATATAAATGTAGGTGCACATTTTCTAACCAAGGTAGGGTGTCCCATCCTGTGTAAGAGTTGGAATGGTCATTTACATTCATACATTTTAAATTTCCCCCTTTATGTTAATGTTATTTTGCAGAGAATATGTACATTATTTGGGAAATGTATTTTCAATTTTGATTATTGTAATAGGTTAGATCTTAATGAAAATTTACATTTCCAGCTTTTAGATAGAATGAATGAGCATTGTAAATATCATAAATTACTTGTTCTTCATGCATTTTTCCTTTATTTCTCAAAATCTCACAATGGTGAAACACGAATGGCACGTGCACCATTTCGTAAGAGATAATTAATTCTAAGTTGATGATTTGCATCAACGGCCATAGTCGGGATGTAAACAAGACTTAGGATTTTATCTTTTATGAAATAACATTGGATCCACACTGGATTCTTTTCAAAAATCATCATATTTTCAAATATTTTCTTCTTTTATCAGAATTTAACTTAAAATTAATTCAAAATATATACCATGACCATAGTCAAGGTATATTGAAAGTTAATTTTATTTTAAATTCTATAAAAGCACCAAATGTGTTTCATTCTTCACCTGAATTTAAATATAGATTATTATATAATACATTCAATGACCATAGTCAAGGATGTATTATATCTTCAATCTTATTTTAATTCATTTAAAGAATAGAATAGCTTTTCAAATCCAATTTCAAAATTCTTTAAATTCATTCATCATTTAGGATAGAATTACATCATGTTTTCAAAATTCATTTTTCAAAAACTCCAAGTAAATGTAAATATCTTCCTCAATCTATCTTCAATCCTTATCAAATCCAATTCATCCTTTCATTTTTCAAAATTCTATTTTCAATCTCAAAGTTCAATTTAACTTTGAGATTTCAAATTCATTTTATATTCAGATTCAAATCAGATTTCAAAAATCAAATTTGACTTTGAAATTCCAAATTCATTCAAAACTCCAATCCAATCTCCAAGTTCAATTTAACTTTGAGATTCTTGATTCATCTTCTAAATTTCAAATTCAAGGTCTAATTTGACTTTGAAATTCATTTGTATATTTAAAGATTCAAATTCCAAAATTCACTTTCCAAGTTCAAATTAAACTTGGAAGTTCTTGATTCATCTCCTGAATTTAACTCCAAATCCATTTTAGGATCCAGGATTCAACACTCATATTGGATCTCAGACTTCAGATCCAATTCCTCTTTAGGATCCGCAGTCCAATTCCACCTTGGATCTTAGACTTCAGATCCAATTCCTCCTTAGGATCCAGAGTCCAACTCTACATTGGATCTCAGACTTCAGATCCAATTCCATTTTAGGATCTAGAATCCAATTCTGCTTTGGATCTCAGACTTCAGATCCAATTCCATCTTAGGATCCAGAACCCATATCGGATCTCAGATCCAATTCCATTTTTAGGATCCAAAATCCAATTCTGCTTTGGATCTCAGATTTCAGATCTAAAATCCATCTTAAGATCCAGACTTCGGATTTGAATTCCAGATTTCAAGTCAAATTCTATTTTTAATTCCAAATCCAGTTACATTTCCAGTTTTCAAATCTCAATCCATTTACAGATCATATCTGGATTTCCTAAAATTATTTCTATTTTGGATTTCTCAGATCCATCCTGATCTCAAGAGTCGAAATTTGAAATTCAAATTCCATCTCAAGTATTCATTTCCTTTCCTAAATTCAAGTTTAAATTCAAAGTCCATTTCTGACTTTGAAACTTCATTTTCTTTCATTTCAAAACTTCAAGTCATTCTTTCTCATTTTCTCAACTCTGATTTACTTCAAAGACTTAGAACTTCTCTGATATATCTCAAGTTCTAAAGTTAGATTCAAATCATTTCTTCACTCCCTTACCAAGTTCATCTCAGAATACTTGGGAATTTTCAAAATATCTTTCAAAAAGAGCATACATCCTTGCATTGCACAAGCATGATTCTTTGTGCATTTAGATTTTAGGATAAATTCTTAGATTATATTTAGGCAAAGCAAAAGGCATAGGTTCGATCCTTGGTTCGATTACCCCTGGTAAAGGCGCCAGGAACGGTCGAACCTCGTACCGACGAGCGAATCCCGTCTCTCCATTTTCCCGCAATAATTTTCAAAATGGAGGCGAGTAATTTTCTAAATATTTTCAAATAAAGGTCAAGTGAAAACGCACAAAAGAGTTCCTCTTCTCTCTTTTCTTTCTTTCTTTTCTCTTCTCTTTTTCTTTTCTTTCTTTTATTCTTCTCCCTTTAAAAGGAGGAAAATAGAGGTTAGAAAAGGAAAGGAGAAGGAAGAGAGAGAAACCAACAAGAGTATAGGAAAAATTTTTGCGATGATCACAGTGGTCGAAATTGAGAATTTTGGTAATTTGAAAATTGGAAATTGGGTGACCCGGAGGTCGAAATTGAAGAATTGAATGACCCGAGGATTTGAATTGGAATTGGTGGGCAAAATATCAAATTTGAGAAATCGACTGACCCTTGGATCAATGCAGAAGAATGAATGGCTCAAGTCAGAGCTCGAATAAAGTAAAGAGATCACGAGTCGGAACCCGGATCAACAAAGGAAAATAAAGAGCTCGGGTCAGAGCTCGAATGAATAGAGAGATCTCGAGTCGGAACCCGGATCAACAAAAGAAAAATGAAGAGCTCGAGTCAAGGCTCGAGTAAATAAATAGATCTCGAGTCGGAACCCGGATCAACAAAAGAAAAATGAAGAGCTCGAATCTGAGCTCGAACAAGATATAGAGATCACGAGTCGGAACTCGGATCAACAAAAGAAAGATATGGACCAACTTGAAAGTTGGAGTTTGAAAGAAAGCTGAATCGGAATTCAGATCTTCAGAGGAGAACCCGGTTAGGGGAACACAATTTTGCAAATTGTCAATGCGGGAACTGGATTTTTGAAAAGAGGATCCTATCCAGAGATTGTAGACTAGAGTCAGAGATTGATGATTAAGATGGGAAATCATTCATAGTCTCAGGATTTATCCCTTATCCTGAATGGGAAATGGAATTGGGTGCATAGTTAATGCAAATGCAATGCACATGCACATGAAATGCAAATGAAGTGCAAATGAATGCAAATTGATGCAAATGAGTGCATATATATGCAAAATGAGAGAATGGTTTATCCTGCCTGCATACAGGATGTTTTGAGGTAAAGATAAATTTTCCAAAAAAATGCCCCAGTGTAACTAGGGAGAAAATTTTGAATAAAAGAAGGATAATTGATGAATAAGGCGACAAGCTTCTTGACTGATAGATGTCCTCAAGATCATTCCTCACAAGAGAGACATTATAAAAAGGAAGAGGAAGTAAATAAGATGGCGCCAAGCTATTGAAAAAAATTTGATGACTTTATTGATGCTTTAAAATCAAGGAAAGAGAATGGGATTACATTATTCTTTTGAAAAAGCAAGATGGGAAATGGGAAATTGTTGGCATTGTCATCTTCTTGAATGATTGTAGAAAAAATCTTTGTCAGGATGACTAGTCCTCCTTTTCATCTTCAACAAGGAGCTTCTTGTCAATGCAGTCTTGAACAATGTTTTTAAGGACAAAGCAGTTTTCTGTATCGTGCCCTACTGCTTGATGAAACTTGCAAAACTGTTCTTTGAATCTGCCCATAATTGCTGGAGGATCAACGGCTTTAGGCAACCGAACAAGGTCTTTCTCAAGCATATACTCGAGGATACTCTCGAGTGTCTGATCAAGAGGGGTGAATTCTCGATCAGTTCTCCAGTCTTTGCGCTTTGATTTTTCCTGATCTTTCTTTTGATGCTGAGGGCTGGATTGGAGAGGTTTATCACTGTTGATGTCCTTCCCTTTTTGCTTTTTGATTCTCTCTAAACTGTTGCCATGATCATTCTTGTTGCCTTTGCTATTATTGAAAGATTTGGCTGAAAAAGTGAAGTGAGACTTCTTCTTTTGTTCACCTTGAGGGTTATTCTTGGAAAATGTGAAGCCTTCATAGACTCCATTCTCCACTCCCATTTCAAGCCATTCAGCTCGTTCAATGAGTTCAACGAAAGATTTGGATGGTGAGGTAAAAATTAATCCTCTCAGAGGTTGCGAAAAATTATTGAGGATCAATGATAAAGCATGTCTTTCTGATATAGGATCCCTCATTTTGTTGCAGGTCTCTCTCCATCTGCGAATGAAGTCCCTTGCCTTTTCATTTTCATTCTGCCTTAGGTTGCAGAGATGGCTCAATGTTGGGAGCGCTTCAGTATTGAACAGAAATCGCTCGACAAACAAATTCACGACTTTGTCGAACTCTTTCAGTTCTATAGGATTGATATGTTCCGCGTACCATTTGGCCGCGACTCCTTCCAGGCTGCGGGGAAAGCATAAGAACAATGCTCTGTTGTCTCTCTTGAACCTAGAGCATTCAGCGAAGAACATGGCGAGATGTGCTTTCGGGTCGCCAGAACCATCGAACTTGATGAATTTACGAGGCAGGTTTTCTAGATTTTCATCCCCTTCTAAACCATCATAAAAGTCCTCACTGGTAAAGACTTTCTTGCCCTTGTCGCGGGCTTGCAGATCTTTTACCACTCTAGCCATTTCTTTGAACTGCGCTTGCAAAGGATCTGTCACTGCTTGAACTTTTGTCTTGCGAGTGATCTCTGGAATGATCTCGCATTCTTCCTCGGTATCATCTTCGTCTGAAGTATCTTGAACATTCTTCTCAGAGGACTTGGTTGACCTCTTTGCCACACGATCTCTAATTCTCTGACTGAATGGATTTTTGTCTGAGCTGGTGCCAGCCTGCTCACTCATCATCCTCTTCATCATTTTCTGAAACATCGCGTACATCTGAGGGTCGATGTCATCATCTTCTGGCTGCTCTTGGTCTTTGTCTGACCTTGGCGAATTCATCTCTCCTTCTGATATTGATGAGTAGCTGATACGCTGTGATGATGTTTTCCTTTCAGACCTTGTCTGAACCATCAAATATTGTGAAGGCTTTCTTGTATTCTCTCTCTTTCTCTTTCTCTGCAGGACTCTGCAGGGCAAAGACAGGATCAAATTTTGAGGAAATTTTTTTGGATTTTTGGAAGAAAATATTGAAGAAAATATGGTAGACCATTGGAAGATTATCCCATTACTAGGGATTGAGTCGTCATAAGGATTATGACAATTGTGTTGTCATCCTTTTGCAAGGGAAATAAACAACAGAAAATGTGCCTTGTTACCTAGGCGAGGTCGTCAACCACGAGGAAAACACCATTTTTGAAGGAAAGAAATATCTCTTGGAAAAACAATCCGCAAACGGATTTAGAATAAAGGGATAAACAATTTCTATTGCAATAATCAAGGTATGCAAGGTGAAGAATTTTGCAAATAGACAAAAGGATTGAAAATCCAATGAGAGAAAACATATGATTTTGGAAAATTATAGGAAGGATAAAAATGCAGCTGGAAATTCGAGATCCAGTAGAAAGGTAGAATGGAAAATCGCCTGGAGTTTTGAAAGAAATTGGATATTTGCAAAAATCATCCAAGGTTTGAGAAAATGAAGGAAAAGATGAGAATATGGATATTTGAAAATATTTTTGGAGAAAATATAAGAGAAATAAAGGTAGCATACAATCACATCCTGCACAAACATTTATGCACATTCAGCACTCCCTAAAAGGCTGACTCTAGATGCATTACTTTGAAAACAGCTGTAGGACCCTAACCCTAACTCTAGGTTCAGATCATCTTTGTCCAATCCAGTTGTGCCGATATACCCGAATCGAAATCCGAGGTAGGTGGCATAGAATTTCAACTCCGGTTCTAAGGTAAGGTTTTCCAACATCCTTGAGCGCCTACCGATATACTTCGGACTGTGGCCCGCGGTACGTGGTAGGGGGGTGTTAACCCAAATAATTGGCCCAGTTGTGAGGCTCTGTCCCGAACTAGGGTTCTGGAAGAGAGCCCAGCAACGTGAAGACCGGGTAATGATAGGTGAGGGAGTTTTGAAAAAATGATCACATGCAAGAAATAGAGGGCTCTAAATCCTAGAGAGATAGGTTTTGAAAATCTTTTGAAGAAGCATACATTGTTTGCATTCAGATCCTAAATTGAGGAGAGTTGTATTTAAACCTAAGTCTATGTGAGCATGAAAATTTCTCCTTAATCTGGTCCTACCAAACCATGCCTAGGCTATATGCAGTCAATGTCAGCTAGGTCAGAATCTAGGCTCCTAGGTTCACATGATATAAAAAGTAAAGAGATGACATTTTGTGAACATAATTTTGATAATTGAACTAAGTCAAGCACAATTCAGGTCAGGCAAGGACAGGTCCCATCACGGTCGCCGAACCTGTTATCGTCGCAAAATTTTTCCCGTCTTCCCTTCCTTGCGGAAGAGAAAGAGGGAAATGCTTTCGCGCTTCAAACTTGACCGGTTTTGGAAATTGTTTTGAAATACTTGCCTCCGTTTTGAAAATTGCGGGAAAATCCATGGGATGGGGCTCGACCTGTCGGTACGAGGTTCGACCGTTCCTGCCACCTTTAACAGGGGTAATCGAACCAAGGACCAAAATTGTGCTTGACTTAGTGAAATTATCGAAATTGTGTTCTATCCTAAATGCACAGAGAATTCAGGCATGTGCTATGAGATTTTGGAAAATGGAAGTAGGAAAACTTGATGTATGCTCAGAAAACCTTTGGAGTGGAAAAATATTTCTCAGGAAAAAGGTCAATTTCTCAGGAAACTCAGGTGAAAGGGGTTTTTGAAATCACGAGAAAATTCATAAAGGTGTGGGAAAATCATGAATGGATGAAAATCCTAAGAAAATAGAAGTGATTCTTGAGAAAAGGTGAACATTTGAAAAGGAAAACACTTCTTAGGAAAACTCGGACTTTGAGAATTTTCTTAGGAAAATAATGGAAAATTTATAGGAAAACTCATTGGAGAAGGAAATTCAAAAACTTGGGAAATTGAAATCCTGGGAATTTTACCCTTGAAATACTTGGAAATCGATTTTGATCTTGGAGAAAGATTGGAAAACTCTTTTGAAGCTCTTAAGAAAATAACATTTTCCAAGGAAAATCGAGGGAAAACTTTGCTTGAGAAATCGATTTCTTTGAGAATGAAGTTTTCTTAAGAAAATCATGGGAAAACCAAGGATTTCATGATGCAAATGATATGAGTGAATGAATGCACTTTGAAAGATTTTCTAAGAAATTTGTTGGAAAAATGTGTATTAAGTCAAAATAAATCCTTCACATATTCTGACTGTGGCCATGAATATGTTCAGAGTTTTAATTGATTTAATGCACAATACTTTGAAAATATTAGAAATATGATGTGCATTTTAAGATAGCCTAAGAGTGTAGGCTCAATGTGACTGGTAGAAAGATGATGGATCTGGGTCTCGTCCATATTCCGACTAGGGCCGTAAATATGGACTCCACCGAGTTCATCAACTCCCTAAGAGTTGGTGCACGTGCCATTCATGTACATCCATAGTGCTTTTGAAATAAAATGCATGAATCACATAAACAGGATATTGCAGGAAATTAAACTATATGATATGCATCCTAGTCTAAGCGGAAAATTAAATCTCTTATTCCAAAATTTACATTATTACATCACTAAATAAATGAAATAAATGGAAATTGCAGACTTCAGCTCCTTTTTTTGAATGTCCCTGCAAAACTTGAAATAAGGTTAGCTCAAATATGTGGGGTTTTCCAAGATTTTCCAATAATATTACGAATTTATTGGACTTAATTGGATATAAACCCTATTCTCATGCTTCCTTGATATTTGAAATAATGAAAATGCAAGAAATTCAGTAGAAAATAGTTTGAAATTCGAAATGGTGGTCAAAATGACCAAAATACCCCTAATTATAAAGTTATACCTTTAAAATCAGGGTTTTTTGAAGGCAAACTTGGTAAAATTGAGATTTTGAAATTCAAATTGAATCAAATGATGATGAAATGCAGTATGAGACATTATGACATGCTGCTAAACACATTAGAACTGTAAAATCAGAATTTGATATTTTGCAATTTATCCAAAATAACGAATTTCGCTTGTTTTTTGCTTGGATTCGGGTCCCGCGGGGCCCTGTTTTGATATTATGGCTAAACCAAGCCTCAAATGAATTCCAAATTACACCAAATTTGGTATGAATCATCTTCCTACTCTGATAAACAGCCTAGAATGCTAAAAATCACGAAATGATATGATTTGAATGCTAAAATTTAAAGAAAATCCTAAAAAGGGTGGATTTTGCCTATGGACCCGAACCAAATGCAATGCTTAATATGATAATGCAAGATTTACACCATGAAAACTTTTGATATTTTTCAGACTGCTAAAGGACTCGAAATGGAACATTTTTGGTTTTTACAGCCTCGGGATTTGAGCCATGGTGAGTTCGGTAACAGGGATTTGGTTCTGACGGAGGTAAAATCAACCTAATCTAATATAAAATGCTAAAAAAAATAGAAAACAGCCATGGCAATTTTTGATATTTAACAGAGCTACTCATGACACCTACAGGAACAACTTTCATGTTCATGACTTCCACATTTGATCAACATAAATGTGGATACAAATATAACTTTCCATTCCTAAATTGACAGAACAGACAAATGTGACAAAACAGAGAACTGACAAGAAAAATCCAAAACAGGTATTACAACTGTTCTAAAAATCACAATATTTCAGATGCAAACAGAGGACATCTCGGACATAACTTTCACTTTTTACAGATTCGGATTTGGAGCAATACCCAAAGATAACCCATCGACCTAAGTCGATCCAAAGTCTCCGAGGCCCAAATTAGGCTCTGACACGTGTCCCGCACTCTCGGATTTTTGTCAGACATTAAAAAAATCAGAAAAATCTGAGAAACTTAAGTTAAAAACTAGACATCCTCCCAAGCTCCGAACATCTTTCTGATCGAAAATCGGATCTCCCATGAGGGAGATCTCGATTTTAAAAGTCGGAAAAGAGTTTTTAAAATGCATCCTGGGTAACAAAACCCGACTTGCTATTTTGAATGTTTACTGTAGTAAACAAATTCAAATGCTTCCGCATTTTTTGCACATTTTTAGGGACATCTAAGGGCGCATTCCATGTTTTTTTTGGAATTTGTAATAAAAAATAAATGCATAAAATGACATGTGGACTGACTGACAAAAACAAAGAACTACTGAAACTGAGCAGAATTGAAATAAATGCTAAATTAATCCTAATTAATTCATGAAACATGCTAAATTAACGAAATAAAATGCAAATTAAATCTAGATAAATGCATGAATGCTAAAAATCATCAATAAAGCATAATCATGTATTTTTATATATGTCGTTTTGTGAGAATAGCTCAATCCATCCCTCGGATGAGCTCTTTCTTCAAACGACTCCTGAATCAAATCATGATATGAAATCAAGAGGAAAAGAGGTGCACCTTGCTTCGTTACGCAGCTTTGAAAATCTTGAAAGAGACTGCTACCAAAGGGATTCGTTCGTCCTACGATCCGGGCTTCGGATGATTCACCAAAATCGACCTACGCTTGAATCGAATTGGCCACTGCACGAACTTCACTGCACCTTCTCCAATGAGGGGGCGTGAATTCCAAAGTTCAAAAATCGTGTTCTGAAGAAAAGCTATGTTGAATTTCAAAGTCCAAAAGGAGCTCCCCCAGGTTGGGCGTGGAGACTTGTTTTTATAGAATTTTTATGAAAGATTTGAATTTCAAACAGGCTCAATCTGAGCCCTCCATGTGGCGCCATCTCAGGGGTGCTATTTTGATTTTTTTGAGAAAATAAAATGGAAAATTTTGTGGGTGAGACACCTCAGCAGAATTTGAAAATTTTCAAAATTGGGTTTGCTTGATTTTCTCTGCAGGAGGCTCCCAGATTGCGCCACCTCAGAGGGTGCTCTCTTGGAGTTTGAAATTCAAATTCCTAATTTTCTGAAGCTTCTCAAATGGCGCCACCTCAGGGGGCTAATTTTATAAAAAAATAAATAAATAAAAGAAGTGAAGCCAAGTGGGGCTCTGGATTGGCGCCACCTCAAAAGGAGGTTTGAGGTGTAAAGCTGGAAACAGTAGGAGCATGCCATGTGGCGCTACCTCTGGAAGCTCTTGACACATGTCAGAAGGACAGGAGGGGAAGAAGCAGACTGTGCCACCTCAGAGGAATTCAAATTCTACTTTTCTGCAAAAAAGGAGAGGCTGACATGTGGCGCCACCTCAGGGTGGTTCCACACTGCCATGTGGCAGGAGAACAGGAATAGAAGAAGCAGAATGCGCCACCTCAGAGGGGGTTTTTCTACTTTTTCTGATGCAGGGAGGTCTGAACATGTGGCAGACAAGTGTCAGCTGTCTGGAGGAGTTTTCTCAAATGGCGCCACCTCAGAAGGAGATTTGAATTTCAAATGGAGGTTGGCCCTGGAGGAATGAAGGATGGACATGTGGCATTTCCTCAGAGTGGCTCCTACAATGCCATGTGGCAGGAGGGAAAATCAAGGAACATGTGGCGCCCTCATAGACAAAATAGAAAAAGGTAGAACTCCAGGATTTTTGCCACCTAGCTCTTGTCTGAAAATTTTTGAATGGTTGCTTTTCTGAAGAAAGCCAAGAGTGACATGTGTCATCTACTTTTCCTGAAGGAAGCTAGACATGACATGTGTCATCTACTTTTCTGAGAAAAGTAGGGGAAAGACATGTGTCATCTTGCTTTTTCTGAAAGAAGCAGAGATGGACACGTGGCAGAGGGAAGAGAAGGAGGTCCAAGCCATGTGGCGCCATCTCAGACAAAATGGAAAAGGTGAAGTTCAGGATTTGCGCCACCTCTGGAAAGATTTGAATGTTTGAATTCTAGCTTTCTCTGAAGAGAGTAGGAAATGACACGTGGCATTTACTTTTTCTGAGGAAATGAGAGATTGACACATGTCACCTGCTTTTTCTGTGAAGAGTAGAGGATGCCATGTGTCCTCTGTAGGAGACAAACTTCAAATGGCGCCACCTCAGAGGAGACAAGCTCTACTTTTTTTGGACAGGACAACACATGACACTTGGCATCTCAGGGTGATCTTTGGAATGACACATGGCGCAGGATGGATATGGTGGATACTGACACATGGCATGGAATGACATGTGGAGGCTTCTTAAGGTAGCCCCACACTGACACTTGGCAGATAAATGGGAGGAGAGAGAAAAGACAAGTGGCGCCAATCCAGGGGACAAGGCTCCTATATTTTTGGGCTTTTCAAAATTCAGTTTTTTCAAAAGAAAAGCCTATGTGACACCACCTCAATATGGGTCCCACATTGCTTCTTTATTGAAATAAGGATAAAACAACAACTTCTTTTTGGAATTTTTATAAAATCTGGACTAATTGGTAAAACAAATTTTTTTTGAAAAGAGTTAGCCCCTATAGGGCGATTTTGTAAAAGAATGATAGTTGAAATAGCTGACAAAAGGGCAAAATCTGAGGTGAAGTGGCTGAAATCCATATTGAAAACTATCCAGATCATTTTCCTGAGGAAATATTTTGAAATTCAGAGTCCTCGGGGTAAAATGGGAAGAATTGATCATTTTGAAGACCCAGGGTTTTGAAATCAATTTTGAAAAGAGTAAAAATTCTAATCTGGATTGAAAATTTTGAAATCGAGAGTTCTGGACCTCGAAATGACATGTTGTGCAGTGCAGTGATATGAAATGCTCATGCAATGATATGCAATGCCATGTCTTATGAAATGCAATTTTGAACCAAGACTTGGAGATGTCTGTCTCCTGTCAGGAATAAAATTTTGAACATCTGAGTTAAAAATAGAGAAATTTTGAGAGTTGCAGATGAAATTTGGATTTTTGCAAGGTCCGAGCTCAGAAAATGACCATTTTGCCCTCCAGCGATTTCAAAGGCTGGATGATGATGTTTGGTGAAAATGTTGGGGAGGTGAGTGAAAATTTGGGGTGTTTACACCTGGAAATACAGATAGAGAAATGAAGGAATTCCAAGTATATTTGGTGACATGGTATACCCCAGACCACTGATCCGATTGCAGATTGAATTCTGGCATGTTGCCCGTCGGGAAGCGGATGTTGGCACGAACCTGCCGCTGCGAAAATTGACTGAGACATCTTTCTGGCTGATAATCGACACAGAAGAAGGGGCCAAGCAACCTGTAGCGCTTGCTGTGAGCATAAGTGTAACGAGGGATCGATTCCTTTCTGTCGAAGAAGTCCCAAACAATCTCCTCCTGATGCAGTTTCTCGATCAAGGCTCGATATTGAATGGACGACTTCAACTGCTTACTGCTGAATCTCAAAGAACTGGCCTTTGATGGCACATGTCGCAGGAACCACGACTGTAGGGCATAAGTGCATCCTTCCACCAGAATGGTCTCTCCGAGGGAAAATCGAGCCAAGCCTCTGTAAAGAAAGACTAAAGCTACCATAGAGACTGAAAGTTGTCGGGTCTGCTTGCTTCTTCATCTTCGAAAGAGTTGGGCAACTCTAACGTCTATGAAATTCTGACCATCTTGGAGGAAAGCTAATCCCACTGTGCATAGGATCATGGTATGCTGAATTCTGTCTTTTGCTGCTCGAGATAAGGTGTCAACCTCCTCGTAAGCTCCGTTCTTGCGATAGAGTCCGAACAAGTCAATGAACTGATTCCCATTGATCTCAGTGAGAGGCCAAGATCTGCTCCCTGTTGCTCAGGCCAAAGCTTCTCGAACATCCACTCCTTTGATGTTGATCAGGAACTGCTGCTCGATAGGACCATCTGGCTGACCAGCTGGCTCGAGCAATCCCATAATATCATTGAACTCGTCCATCAGTAGAGTCATCTCCCCCCAGGGAAACCAAAATGTGCAGGTATGTGGATTCCACCATTTTGCCATACCCTGAATTAGACTTCCATTGATGGTTTGCTTGGCTACTGTTGATGCCATCTCCAACCCACAGTCATCCAAGTAGTCTGGGAACATACGCGAGAAGGTGGCGAACCAAGAATAATACCACATTGGGAAGAAGGGATGAGACTGGATGACCCGATGATCCGGGGATCCATCCTGTATCTGATAGAAGACATGATCTTTGGGAAAGACAACATCGAGAGAATTGGACACCATCGAAATGCTACTGAGGCAAAGAAGAAATGAGGAGAATCAGATAGGATGCAGGACTTATGGATAGACTCTTGAAGAATCAAACCTGGAAATTTTGAAAGATCGAGGAAATTTTTTTTTAAAGAAAAATTTTTCAGGGTTTTTGAAGAAAATTTGATCTAAAAGATAAAAGAATGTAGGTTTAAAGGAAAATATACACCTAGGGTTTTTGAAAGTAAGGGGAAATTTTGAATAATACACCTAGGGTTTTTGAAAGGGTTTGATACATATATATGAGAGAATAAGAGAATCATCACAAAACCAAAGCTGCAAAAACAAGGATGCGCATACCGCATTCCCTAAAAGCTGACTCTAAATGCAATAATTTTGAAATGGCTTGTAGGGCCTTAATCCTAACTCTAGGGTTCAGATCATCTGATTCCAATCAAGATATGCCGATATACCCAAGCCGAAGCTTGAAGTACGTGGCATAGAAATATTTCTCTGGTTCTAAAGTAATGGCTTCCCAACATCCTTGAGCACCTACCGATATACCTCGGACTATGGCCCTTCAGTACGTGTTAGGGGGGCGCAAACCCAAATAAGTGGTCCAGTTGTGAGGCTCTCTCCCGAACTATGGTTTAGTGAGACAGCCCAGCAAAGTGAAGACCGGGACAATATAGGTAGGGATGTTTTTAAAAACATGATCAACATGCAGATAAAACCAGAAAGCTCTAATGCAAGTCCTAAAGAGATAGATTTAAATGAAAAAAAGTATACACTTGCATACATTGTTTGCATTCAATCCCTAAAAATTGAGGAGAGTTGTATTTCAGACCTAAGTCTAATGTGAGCATGGAATAATCTCCTCAATATGGTCCTACCAAACCATACTTAAATCCTATATGCAATGATGTCAGCTTAGGACAGAGTCTAGGCTCCTAAAGTTTGCATGAAAATGAAGCTGACATTTGAAGAATAAAGACTTAGATAACATCAAAGCAAAGCAAGGGCATAGATTCGATCGAACGAAGACGGGTCCCATCTCGGTCGCCAAACCTGTGATCATCGCAAAATTTTTCCTCTCGTGGTATTTCTCTCTCTTCCTTCTCTTTCCCTTTCCAACCTTTATTTCCTCCTTTTTAAAGGGAGAAAATAAAAGACAGAAAAGAAGAGAGAAGAGAAAAAAAAGGAAAGAAGAGAGAGGAACTCTTTTGTGGGGTCTCTCTTGACCTTAATTTTGAAGATATTTAAGAAAATAACTCGCCTCCGTTTTGAAATATTTGCGGGAAAATTGGGAGACGGGATTCGCTCGTCGGTACGAGGTTCGACCGTTCCTGGCACCATTACCAAGGGTAATCGAACCAAGGGTTGAACTTATGCCTCTTTGCTTTGCCAAAATATCATCTAAGAATTTATTCTAAGTCTAAATGCACAAAGAATCATGCTTGTGCGATGCAAGGATGTATGCTCCTTTTTAAAAAATGATTTGGAAATCTCCAAGTTTTTCTGAGATAAATCTGATAATAGAGTGAAGAAATGGTTTCTAACTTAGAACTTAAGATTTAGAGTTCTAAGTTTTTGGAATAATCAGAGTTTGAGAAAATAAATCTGGACTTTGAAAGGAATGATTTTGAAAAAGGAGAAGAAAGGAAGTTTCAAAGTCATAAATGGCCTTTGATTTAGAAATTTTGAATCTGGATTTAGGAAAGGAAATGACTATTTGAAATGGATATGAATTCTATATTTGAAGCTCGAAATCAGAATGGGATTTGAGACATCCAAGTTGAATTTTGAAAAATAGAATCAGATTTGAGAAATCTAGATGGGATATGAAAAATGGAATTGGTTTTTGGAATTTGGGAATCAAGATAAACTTGGATTTGGAATCTAGCATCTCTAAGGGATTTGGATCTGAAGTCTGAGATCCAAGATGGAATGAGATTCTGGATCCTAAACAGAATTTGGATTTGAAGTCTGAGTTCCAAGACGGAACTAGATTCTGGATCCTAAATGGAATTTGGTTTTGAATTCTGAGATCCAAGAGGGAATTGGATTCTGGATCCTAAAATGGATTTTGGATCTGAAGTTTGAGATCCAAGATGGAGTTGGATTCTGGATCCTAGAATGGATTTTGGATCTGAAGTCTGAGATCCAAAGTGGAGATTGTACTTGGAAATCTGGATCCTAGAATGAATTTTGGATCTGAAGTCTGAGATCCAAAGTGGAGATTGTACTTGGAAATCTGGATCCAAGTTGGGATTAGGATCTAACTTTTGATTTTTGGATTCTGAAAGTCCAAATAGGACTTTTGAAGAATGGACCTGGGTTTTTGAAAACCCAGATTGAATTTGAAACTTAGGAAGGGTCAAACTTTGAGATTCAGAATTAATCTCAAACTTTGGTTTTGAAGATAAGAAGATAAACTTGGTTTTGAGTTTGAAGATGAATCAGAAACTTCAAAGTTAAATTGAACTTTGAAAGTGAATTTTGAATTGAATTGGAATTTTAAAGTTTTGAATACAAGATGATTTGGAAATTTTCAAAGTCAAATTGGACCTTAAAATTGAGTTTTGAAATGAGATAGAATTGTATTTGAATCTATAAATAAGATTTGATCTGAGAAATGAATAAAATATTCAAAATCACTTGGGGTTTTAAAAGGGAATTTTGAAAATATGATGCAATTCTATCCTAAATGATGAATGAATTTAAATTTTTGAAATTGGATTTGAAAAGCATATTTCATTCTTTAAATGAATTAGAAATAAGATTAAAGATATAATACATCCCTGACTATGGTCATTGAATGTATTATATAATAATCACATTTAAATTCAAGTAAAGAATAAAATATATTTTAGTGCTTTTATAGAGTTTGGAATGAAATAAACTCTCAATATATCCTGACTATGGCCATTGATATATATATTGAGTTAATTTTAAACTAAACTCTGATGAAAGAGAAAAATATTTAAAGAAAATATGATGAATTTTGAAAAGGATCCAGTGTGGATCCAGTGTTATTTTATAAAAGATAAAAATCCTAAGTTTTGTTTACATCCTGACTATGGCCATTGATGTAAATCATTAACTTAGAATTAATTTCCTTTTACAAAACGGTGCACATGCCATTCGTGTTCCCATTTATGAAACTTTGAAATAAAGGAAAATGATGCAACAAATGATATTTATATGCTCATTCATTCTAATCTAGAACAAAAAATGTAATTTCTCATTAACACATGACTATTACATTGGAGTTACATTGATCTTAGAAAGGAAAATAATACTCCTCAAATATTCCCGGCAAGAATCAAATTTAGCATAAAATAAAAAAATGTACATGGGAGGAGAACGAAACTTTATATACTAATCAATGGAACATTCACATATGAAGGAAAAGAGTGCTTCTGAGATGCCTCTGCATCTGATGGGGGAATTTGTCCGAATATGCTTAAGAACATACATAGGGAAACACATGTGAAGGTATGTGTATATATATATATATATATATATATATATATATATATATATATATATATGTATATACATATATATATGCATGTATATAGGTGCCTATGACTATAAGAATTTAAACCACTTATACTCCTGTTATGTTTATAGGAAATTGCAACTGAAAGACAATGTATTCATAATCTGCAGGGGAAGCATTGTGGTAATTTGCAGCAAAGATGTTTTACAAAGATGGGCAGCAGTGAATTGGTGCAGAAAGTGAAGAAAGTGGCATGCAAAGGCTGTGTGCCAAGTGTGTATGTGCGGCTGTAAGTACATAATGTATGGGTGCTGCAGGTGTGTGAAGTGCCTAGATGTTGCCGATGGTGCAGAGGCAAGGCTGGGAGGCAGGTGCAGCAAACGTGATGGTGATACACAAAGATGAAAAGCAAAAAGTGGCACACAGATAATACACCAAGTGTTGTGTTTGGTGAATGTGCAAACAGTGAATGTGTGCACAGTGGCTGTGCACACAGCGAGGTGTAGGGGAATGTAATCATGGTGGCATATAGCAAGGTTAATGAAGTGATGGATCGAGCCTTGATGAAGATCGCAGGTTGATCACACCTAGTTGCTGCATATTGGGATATGACAGAACATCAAAAATGTAAATGTGAAGTCTGGATATATGACTAGATAACAGTGAAATGCCACTATCTAAATGAATGTAAGTTATGACCTAAACAGGAGATGAAGTGATAACTTGTGAGATAGTGGAATGGTGATGTGGATGTTGCAGGAAGCGGGGCAGTTATAGCAATGCTATGCATTGCTATAGGCATTGGGGTTATCGCGGCAATGCCGAAGCATTTCTGCAAGTGCTTACAGTGATGCAACGTATTGTTGTAAGTACTTACAGCAATACTAAATATTATGGTGAATGCTATGTGATGTATGTAAGTGGTGGGAGAGTGTTGAGCAAGACTGCATATATGTCTAAGGTAACTGTACTGCATAGCTAAAAGAAGGATAGCTGTGGATAGCTCATTGTTCCTTGACACAGGTGGAAAGCATGATAAAACAGAGCATTGGTCCGGAAAGTGAAATCTGAAGGCACTATGCAACTTAAAAAAAAAAAAGTTATAAGGGAACTCTTAAAACTTACAGGTAGGAAAAGCCAGACACATTTGTTATTGGAACCTGTAAACACCCCAAATTTTCATTCACCTTCCTGACATCTCCCTCAATCATCACCTTTCAGTTCTCCGGAATCAATGAAGGGCAAAATGGTCATTTTCTGAGATTAAACCTTGCAGAAAGTCTAAAATTTCATTCTTGAGCCTCAAAATTTCTATATTTAGGTTCAGAAACATCTTCAAACTGCAAATTTTCAAAATCCTATTCCTGACAAGAAGCTAGAATTTCCAATTCTAGATTCAGAATGACATTTCATAGAACATGTCTTTGCATAGCATTGCATGAACACTTTACATCATTTCACTGCACAACATGTCATTTTGAGATCCAGAACTCCTGATTTTCAAAATTGTCAATCCAGATTTGATTTTTAAACTTTTCAAAATTGATTTTCAAAACCCTGGGTCTTCAAAATTACCAATTCTTCCCATTTTACCCCCAAGACTCCGAATTACAAAAGTTTTCTCAAGAAAACAATTTGGATAGTTTTGATATTGATTTTTAAAATTTCGTCAGTTGGAAAGAAGAGGACACAATTTTAAAGATTTTATCTCAAAACTTTTTGCAAAAAGACTTTAAATCTCTTCTATAAAATTTCTGCATTTTCTTTATATACATATTTTTGTCCTGAAAAACCATTTTCTTCCAAATTCTTGAAAAAAGACAGTTTTATCTCGTATTATAAAAAATCCAAAAATAAGTTATTTCTTCTACTTTTTCTTTTCAAAAAAAAAAAAATGGTGTGGGACCCGCCTTTGAACTAGCATCACACTCAGATTCTCAGGTATGTTTCTTATTTTCAAGCGGGGTCCATCCGGAGATGGCACCAATTTGCAAATTCCTCTTTTTAATTTTTTAATGTTATTTATCTTATAAATACATGGGTGGAACCCCACTTGAAAATAAAAGATTTGACAAACAAAAATAAAACTTTATTTTTCAAAAGGATTTTAAAGCTGGCTGAAGTGGCATTTCCTCCCATTTATTTCACTATTTGTTTTTTTATTTTATTTTTAATTTTCTTTTTTTTTTTAAAAGCAGCCTCAGATGGCGCCACGGCTCAGCTTTCCTAAAAAAATTCATTTTACCTAAACTTTAGGTAAACGCACCAAAATTTTTTGAAAGTGATAAGGTTCGTCCTTTTTGAAAACGGCAGATTTTCAAAACCAATTAAATTTTTCCGTTTCAAAATTTTCAAAAAAATGTAATGGAACCGCAGAAGGAAAGCTGCGATTTTGTTTTGGGAAAAAGGGCTCAAAATCTTTTAAAAGGGGCATTCAGAAGGAGGGAAGGGGATTGATTTCTCACCCTTTGGTTTTATTGCAGGTGTCCTCTTCTCTGCCGTGGGGTTTTTCCCCCTTTTAATGTCGGTTCTTCCATCCAGCGGGAAAAGCCTCAAGCCCTTCAACTCTTGGTGGGTTGCGTGATAGTTCATTTGGTACAGAAGATCCGGTCGGCGTCCTTCCCATTTCCTTCAGTCCAGCAGAAGAAGATCGATCCCTAATCGCTGGTTACAGATTCATTGGGTGCAGAGGATCTACAAGGTAATGTAAAGCTACGATTCTACCATCCTTTTGTTCAATTTTACTAAATCAAAACCATTGTTGTAATCTGTTAGCTGGAATCAACGTAAAATAAAGGCCCATCCATGGTTTCATTTAAGCATAATAGAGGATTTCGAAGTGTGCAGATGGTAGGATTTCACAATCAGGCTAAATAGATGAGATGGTTCATCCTTGTCATGGATCGAACCTCTCATCTCAGTAGCCTATATACATTTAGCCACCTCCTGCTTTCATTCTGAAAAGAATAGAAAAAAAAAAAATGAACAAGCAATCTCTGAGGTTCTTTGTTGGTCAAGAGATCCTACTGAAATGAGAAGAATGGGGTTGAGGAAGGTAGAGATCTATCAAAGCCTGCACGGTGGGTTTTACAGGATTCGATCTGGATCACGGGAATTTGCACTGAACTTGATAAAATATAAGATACCCATGGCTCTAGTGTCTACACGGCCCAGTAATCATTTAGAAACGGCAGTGAGAGATGTCAATATTGCAAGTTTTTTTTTTTTAGCGTTATTGTTGTTACTGATGATGTACATAGAGGCAAACCTGATCCAGAGATGTTCATTTATGCTTCACAACTCCTTAATTTAATACCTGAGAGATGTATTGTCTTTGGAAACTCAAATTCAACCATTGAAGCTGTGCATGATGATAAGGTGAAATGCATAGCTGTTGCTGGTAAACACCCAATGTATGAACTAGGTGCAGCTGATTTGGTAGTCAGGAGATTCGATGAACTTTCTACAGTAGATATGAAGAATCTAGCTGATATAGAAACAAAATTTGAAACCCAATAAACAGAGTTGGAGTTGGAAGAGGATCCATCACCATCCACCTCTATTGCAGTTGATGATCTGTGGTAATCTTTGTGTATAAAATCTTTAGACATAATCCCATCTTTTTTTTTTCTCAGAGGCATGATTTGCATTTTATGCACTAGATTTTAGTGGTGCAACGTTTTGCCTCTCTGTATATAGAAAATAGAGGGGTTATCTACATTGGACATTCTTCCTATTGTATGTACTATACACAGTCATTAAATGTTAATTTCATGATGTATGATATGTAAAGCATCAGCGTGAATGCCTTTCATCTATAAAAAAAAAATCATGATAACGTCAAAAGAATTATTTATGAGACAGTGGGTTGGACAACATGAAAAGGGTTTAACTTGGTAGCTTACCTTATCTTTGCCATTATCATAAACATATGAAATTTGCTCATGTATCTTCTCCAAAGCATGGAATTTCTATTGAAAAAGAGCTGGCTTTATAAAATTCCTGCAAAAAATTGTCATTAACTGTAAGTAAGATGTATAATGACCAATGAGTGACAACACTATTAGGTTCAAGTGCTCAAATGTATGCTTATTGGAAAGAATGAAATTCTTGTGATTTACTTGTACATGAACTTTTCAAGTGGTCTTATACATAATAGAAGCAAAATTAGGTGGTCAGGCAGGGTGCTCTTCTTCATGACCTTAAGTTCCTGAAAGAACTGGCAGTCATGACTGGGAGCATCTGTCTCTTTCCTCCTTATCTTATTGCAAAATGTTCAGCTTCAAGTTTAACCTGAAATAATCATTGTGTTAACAACATTACCTGTATCCTATTGTGCATATCCTATATTTGCAGGTTATCCTATTAGTTCCTGTACTTATTATAGTTCAGAATTTTTTTTTATCACATACATCCTGTGTTTGTGATTTCACACCTCCACTTTGAGCACCTGTGTTAATTCCATTGCCTGTAATATCTTGTCTACATTATTTGAATGCTGCCCATCCTATTATCTCAGATTTTTGTATTTAGTTACCCTAAGTCATCAGCTCATATCAATCTAACTGAATGGCTGAAAGTAAGCTAGTTACAGGGGAATAAAGAGTCTCTTTTTGTTTATGATTTTCACTACAGCCAAATGTAAACTTCCCATTCTGTAACACAGTGGTGTGTATTATGTCAAAAAAAAAAAAAACATTATGTCCCTACCTTAGTTATGAAATTTTCCATTGCAAAATGTGTGTATATAGCCTCAATTTGCAGAAAAGAAGTAGGATACACAGTACAATGAGATCTCACTTCTTTTGCCAAATCCACATTTGTCATCTTGCATTAAAGTTTCCCCTGTATATACCTATGTATTTCTGGTTATGTATACATACCTGTGTATTATCCTTTCCTGCATGTATCTACTTTTCATTGAATCAGTATCTCACTAAACCTAGTTACATACTAACATATTTCCCAGCATATCATTTCAGATTACATTTACCCATTACACATGAAATTTCAATTACTATATGTATTTTCTCATTATATGTATACATATCTATATATATATATATCTATGTATATGTACATATATATATATATATATATATATATATATATATATATATATATATATATACTTATATATATATATAGGGATATCTTCATGTGCACTGGTTTTCACATACAAGCATTTAGGTAGATATTTTTATTTTTATTTTTGTAAATATACCTCCATTATCACATATCACTTAGCACAGATTTGAGCATTTAGATATATATACGTATATATTTCGTTGTATATGTTCTATATATACCCATTTCCTTGGGTATCTTGTATATCCATTCCTTGTACTAATTCTCATTTTGCAGGAAAATCTGGAGGATGTTGCTTCTTTCACACTCTGTATTCTTTTATTTCATTTATTTTGATTTATGTCAGAGATGTAATAATCAAACTTAGAATAATATTTATTTTTCTGCTTAGATTAAGATGCATTTTATATAGTTTAAATTCCTGCAATATCCTGATTCTATGAATCATGCATTTTATTTTCAAAATCAGTTTGGATGGACACGAATGGCACGTGCACCAACTCTTAGAGAGTTGATGAACTCGGAGGAGTCCATATTTACGGCCCTAGTCGGAATATGGACGAGACCCAGATTCATCATCTTTTTATCAGTCACATTGAGCCTACACTCTTAGGCTATCTTAAAAATGCACATCATATTTCCAATTTTGCAAAATATTGTGAACTAAATCAATTAAACTCTGAACATGTTCATGGCCACAGTCAGAATATGTGAAGGATTTATTTTGACTTAATACACATTTTTCCAACAAATTCCTTAGAAAATCTTTTCAAAGTGCATTCATTCATTTCAATCATCTGCATCATGGTATCATCTACTTTTCTCATGATTTTCTCAAGAAAATCTCATTCTCTAGAAATCGATTCCTCAAGAAACTCTGAAAATTTTCGAAGTTGGAATTTTCAAGTCAAGTTTTCCCGTGATTTTCCTTGAAATTGTTATTTTCTTAAGATTCATTTTCAAAAGGAATTTCTCATCTTTCTCAGGAATCAAAATCAATTTTCAGATATTTCAAAGACAATATTCTCAGGATTTCAATTTCCTAAGTTTTGATTTTCCATCTCCAAAGAGTTTTCCAATGAATTCCAATCGTTTTCCAAAGAAAATTTTCAAAGTCAGAGTTTTTTTGACAAATATTTTCCTTTTCAAATGTTCCTCTTTTCTTTTGAATTCTCTCCATTTTCTCAGGATTTTCTCACATCTTCATAAACTTTCTGGTGATTTCCAAATACTTTCATCTGAGTTTCCTGAGAGGTTGATTTCCATCTTTTTCCTGAGAAATGCTTTTCAAATGTTTTCTAAGCATACATCATAGTTTTCCAACTTATATTTTACAAAATCTCATAGCACATGCCTGAATTCTCTGTGCATTTAGGATAAAACACAATTTCGATGATTTAACTAAGTCAAGCACATTTTGGTCCTTGGTTCGATTACCCCTGTTAAAGGTGGCAGGAACGGTCGAACCTCGTACCAATAGGTAGAGCCCCATCCTATGGATTTTCCTGCTATTTAAAAAAATGGAGGTGAGTATTTCAAAATAATTTTCCAAAATCCGGTCAAGTTTGACTCGCGAAAGCATTTTCCTCTCTCTCCTGCAAGGAAGGGAAGACATAAAATTTTGCGACGATAATAGGTTTGGCGACCGTGATGGGACCTGTCCTTGTCTGATCACAAATGTGCTTGACTTAGTTCAATTATCAAAACTGTGTTCACAAAATGTCAGCTCTTTTTGCTTTTGATATCATGTGAACCTAGGAGCCTAGATTCTGACCTAGCTGACATTGATTGCATATAGCTTAGGCATGGTTTGGTAGGACCAGATTGAGGAGATATTTTCATGTTCACATAGACTTAGGTCTAAACACAACTCTCCTTAATTTAGGATCTAAAAGCAAACAATGTATGCTACTTCAAAGATTTTCAAAAATCTATCTTTTTAGGCCTTAGAGCCCTCTAATTCTTGCATGTGATCATTTTTCAAACCTCCCTTACCTATCATTACCCGGTCTTCACGTTGCTGGGCTCTCTTCCAGAACCCTAGTTCGGGACAGAGCCTCACAACTGGGCCACTTATTTGGGTTAACACCCCCCTACCACGTACCGCGGGCCACAGTTCAAAGTATATCGGTAGGCGCTCAAGGATGTTGGAAAACCTTACCTTAGAACCAGAGTTGAAATTATACGCCACGTACCTTGGATTTCGGTTCGGGTATATCGGCATAACTGGATTGGACAAAGATGATCTGAACCTAGAGTTAGGATTAGGGTCCTACAACTGTTTTCAAAATGATGCATCTAGAGTCAGCCTTCTAGGGAGTGTTGTATATGCATAAATGTCTATGCAGGATGTGATTGTTTGTATGTTACCTCTATTTCTCTCATATTTTCCCCAAAAATATTTTCAAATATCCATATTCTCATCTTTTTCCTTTATTTTCTCAAACCCTGGATGATTTTATAAATATTCAATTTCTTTCAAAACTCCAGGTGATTCCCATTCTATCGTTCTACTGGATCTCAAATTTCCAGTTGCATTTTTTATTCTGCCTGTAATTTTCAAAATTTCCTACATTTTCCTAAGTCTAATTCTGAGTCTTTCTCTGTTTTTAGTCCGATGGCATCCAGTCAAGTCGATCCTATCTTTTCTGAAGGTCACATCTCCTACGAGGTGCGACAAGGTCGTCCTGAACATCGAGCCCTTAGCACCAGAACTTTCATTCCCCGATGATACTATTCCTGGCTCAAAAGCTTTTCTCGAATATTCCCGGATCATTTAAGCGAGTGTGGATTTGAATTGGCGTCAGCAGTCGGAAAGCAAACCATCAATGGCAACCTGATCCACGCAATGGCAGAACGATGGAATCCATGAACCTGTACCTTCTGGTTCCCGTGGGGAGAGATGACCATTCTAATGGATGAATTTTCAGAAATTATGGGATTACCAGAACCAGCCGGTCAACCAGGAGATCCATTAGCGCATCAATTCCTAATCAATGTCAAGGGTTTGGACCCCCGAGACTCATTAGCTCGTATGACAGGCCGCAGATCCTGGCCTCTGATCCAGTTGGACGGAAATGAATATGTCAACCTGCTCGAGTTGTACCGCCAGTATGGGACTTTCGTTAAAGTCAGCTCACTATCAAGGACAACTAGAGAAAGGATTCAGAATGTGATGGTTCTATGCACTGTAGGATTAACCCTCCTCCCAGATGGACAAAACTACATGGATATCAGAATAATCCAGCTCATGAGAAGATGGGGAAGTCGACAGACCAACCGGCTCTCCATAGCCATGGCAGCGCTCGCTTTCCTATATCGGGGTTTGACTCGTTTCTCACTTGGAGAATCCATCTTAGTTGAAGGATGCATTTACGCGCTTCAATTCTGGTTCTTCTAGCACGTTCCAGCCCGAGCGAGCTCTTTCAGATACAATGGTCAAGAACTTCTTCCAGTGGCGCAGTACCGGTCCATGATCGACAACATTCAAGAAGATGACATAGTTTGGGACTACTTTGATCGACAATTATCTCCTCTCAGATATACGTACGCTTATGGCAAGTGGTTCAAATTGCTGGGACCATTCTTCTGCACTTACTACCAACCAGAGCGGTGTGTTCGGCAGTTCTCCCAGAAGCAGCAGTACATTGAAGCCAGACTACTATCAGGAGCTATGACAGAATTCGATCTCACTTCCGCACAATGGTCCGGGGCATATCATTCTGCCCGCTACGGCTAGGATTCCTTTGTTTATCTAAAATTCTTTCTTGGTTATAGAGTGTCTGCCGACTATCAGGAATGGTGGCAAATTGTTTGTCCTTGTGATCATCGCAAAATTTTTTCTCTCTTGATCTTTCTTTCTCTTCCTTCTTTTTTCCTTTCCAACCTTTATTTCCTCCTTTTTGAAGGGAGAAAATAAAAGACAGAAAGAAAGAGAGAAGAGAAAAGAAGAGAAAAGAAGAGAAGATGAACTCTTTTGCGGGGTCTCACTTGACCTTGATTTGAAAATATTTAGAAAATTACTCGCCTCCGTTTTGAAATATTGCGAGAAAATGGAGAGATGGGATTCGCTCATCGGTACGAGGTTCGACCGTTCCTGGCGCCTTTACCAGGGGTAATCGAACCAAGGATCGAATTTATGCCTTTTGCTTTGCCTAAATACTATCTAAGAATTTATCCTAAGTCTAAATGCACAAAGAATCATGCTTGTGCAATGCAAGGATGCATGCTCTTTTCGAAAAAAATGGTTTTTGAAAATCTCCAAGTGTTCTGAGATGAACTTGATAATGGAGTGAAGAAATGATTGAATCTAACTTAGAACTTGAGATAGATCAGGGATTTGAAGTTCTAAGTCTTTGAAATAATTAGAGCTGAGAAAATAAGTCTTTGATTTTGGACAGAATGATTTGAAGATGAGAGAAAAGGGAAAAGGAAGGAAATTTCAAAGTCAGAAGATGGACTTTGAACTTAGATTTAGGAGAAGAGATAAAATTTGAAATGGAATCGAATTTAAGATTTGAAATCAAGATGGATTTGAGAAATCCAAATGGTATTTAAAAATAGAAATGGATTTAGGAATTTCAGATGAGATCTGAAAATGGAATTGGATTTGAAATCTAGAATTGGGAATGGAATTGGATTCTGGATCCTAAGTAGAATTGGATCCAAGATCTGGAGTCCCATATGGAATTGGATTCTGAATCCTAAAATGGATTTTGGATCTTAAAATGGATTTAGGATCTGAAATCTGAGATCCAAGATAGAGTTGGACTCTGGACCCTAAGGTGAATTTTGGATCTGAAGTTTGAGATCCAAAGTGGAACTGGATTCTGGATCCTAAAATGGAATTTGGATCTAAAGTCTGAAATCCAAAGTGGAATTGGATTCTGGATCCTAAAATGGATTTTGGATCTGAAGTCTGAGATCTAAAGTGGAAGTTGATTTCTAGATCCTAAAATGGATTTTGGATCTGAAGTCTGAGATTGAAAGTGGAAGTTGAATTTTGGATCCTAAATGGATTGTGGATCTGAAGCCTGAGATAAAAAAAAGTGGAGATTGTACTTGAAAATCTGGATCCAAGTTGGGATTAAGATCTAACTTTGGATTTGGATTCTGAAAGTCCAAATGGGACTTTTGAAGATGGATCTGGGTTTTGAAAACCCAGATTAAATTTAAAACTTAGAAAAAGACTTGAATTTGGAATCAATTTCAAAACTTGGATTTTGAAGATAAGAAAATAAACTTGATTTTGAATTTGAAATCAGAAGATGAATCAGAGGTTTCAAAGTTAAATTGAACTTTGAGAATGAAATTAAATTGAATTTGAATTTGAATTTTGGATATACAAATGACTTTCAAAGTCAAATTGGATTTTGAATTTGAAGTTAGAATCTGAAAATGATATTTGAATTTACAAGAGTTGAAAATTGATTTGAGAAGTGAAGAAGATATGTGAAGGAAACCACTTGGATTTCTGAAAAAAAGAATTTTGAAAATATGATGCAATTCTATCCTAAATGATGGATGAATTTAAATAATTTTGAAATTGGATTTTGAAAAAAGTTATTCCATTCTTTAAATGAATTAAAAATGAGATTGAAGATATAATACATCCCTGACTATGGTCATTGAATGTATTATATAATAACCACATTTAAATTCAAGTGAAGAATAAAATACATTTTTTATGCTTTTATAGAGTTTTAAAATGAAATTAACTCTCAATATACCCTGACTATGGCCATTGGTATATATATTGAATTAATTTTAAATTAAACCCTAATAAAAGAGGAAAATATTTAAAGAAAATATGATGATTTTTTAAAAGGATCCAGTGTGGATCCAGTGTTATTTTATAAAAGATAAAAATCCTAAGTTTTGTTTACATCCTGACTATGGCCATTGATGTAAATCATCAACTTAGGATTACTTACCTCTTACGAAATGGTGCGCGTGCCATTCGTGTTCCCATTCGTGAAGTTTTTAAAATAAAGGAGAAAATATGAGAACAAGTAATTCATGATATTTATAATGCTCATTCATTCTATCTAAAAGCTGGAAATATAAAATTTATTATAATCTAGTTATTACAATATTGAGTTACAATTTCTAAATTACGAAAAGAAATAACATCTTCTATACACTTCCTGTAAAAGATAGAGTTAGCCATAAAGCAAGATTGCATGAATACGAATAATGATGAAAGGTACCAAGTAAAATTCGAAATACCATAGTTATGTTATATGAGGAATGCACATATGAGTATAATCATCTGAATGTATATGAAGGTGTTATGGGAATGCATGGTGCTGTGCAAGGGTGTATAGATAAATAGCAAAGTGAGGCTGCAGCCATACAAGTAACTAATATACATGGGCTATCATGATAGATGATGGAATTGAAGATTAATGTATAGAAACTGACACATTGTGGCAGGTATAAACACAGGACAACGGACAACAATGCAATATACATGTGACAAATGGAATGTCAGGGTGCTGTAAATGATATTACAGGAGCTGCAATTATATAGGTAGGAAGCTCAGCGTAAAACAATGGGTAATATCAGTAAAATCAAGAAATCCGTCCCTTTTGCTGGCCGCCGATGTCATGACCTGATTGCAGAACATTTTCACCTTTGTGCCCCACAGCCTAGAGTAGCCCTGAAGATTTTAGTTGCAGGTTCCTCATGTCTAGTTTTTGCAGATGCTATAGTAGCATCAAACCACCATAAGCTTGTTGGGAAACTGGAATTTGTAATTCTATTTTGTGGCAGGCTCAGCATAGCTCAGCAACTTGATCCACTTAATGAAATGGATCCTCATTGAAGACCAACAATATGGGGCAGCTTTTTGGGTTTTCCTCTTTTTTTGTTTTTTTTAGCAGGTCTCATAAAAAGGGACTTATACAAGTGACAGGAATGGGCAGATATTAATCAAGACATGCATGAACTGAAGGTCCATGATAAGATTGATTAGAGGACCATGACCTTGACGCTTTCAAGATTTATCTTCATAACTTATGAAGATGGCAACTACAAATCAAGTCTGATCTGTAATGTGAATATGCTTTCATTGGCTGTTACAATCACTAAAAGATTAATCACATAATGATATGTATCCTATTAAACTTAAAAAGAGTGACTTCATGAAGAAAGTTCAACTAATGTCATCAAAGTGCTGAAGAACCTGGTCTTCTTAGACGACTGACAAGCTGCCCAGAAATCATGCAGTGCAATTATCAGGATCATTAAGTGCAGATGAATTTTAAAGCTAACCTCGAAAAGGGAAACAGAAGCCTAAGACAAGTTGCAAGTTGGGTTTCAACAAAAGACAAGACCAAGATCTCTGTACTTCAAAAGGGAAACAGAAAAAAATGAGCATGGCGACCTTACATGAGACTCTGCCAGTCTTCTAAAAATTAGCATTCCCCACTGATATTCTCCCTGTCTATTTAAAAAAAAAAGAAAAGTCCCTTAGCATCTCCATTTTAGGGCAAACTTGAAGCTTAGATGGGTCTTAATGACATGGTGCACAAAGGAATAGTGCCTTCAGCAGACGCTACCAGTCTAAAACAAAATTTTGCATAATGTGGTGATGCAAAGAAAAAAAAAATGAGCTAAACCAATAATTCTGACAATCACATCAAGTAAAGAGAAGTGATTCCATGCAGTCTAATCGAATACTAATAGTTTTTACATGTTTATAACATAATGGTAGACAATAATAATAAAAAAAATGTAACGGAAGAGTTGATACTTACAGGTCTGAGATATTAAGACCCTTTCACCGTGTATCAAAGTTTGATGCCACTATCAGTCCAACTGTATAAAAAGTCAGACTGGAGCAAATGCACACAGTTAGATATTAGAGAAAAGAACAGAAGAAAGAAAGAAGAGGAAAGAAATAAGAAGAAAGAAAGAAAAAAAAAATATTTAGTGGAGAAAGTGAGCATAGTGCTTTGTAGTAAAGTGCAAGAGATGATGGTACACTTGTGGTGACGGGTGCTATGTGTCGATTGTGAAGCCGGAGGTGCAGGCCATAAAACATATATGAGGATCCCCAACAGTAGTAAGGTTGTTGTATCATAAACACACAGGAATCCCCAGCAGCCCACGACACTATGGAGATATCACTAGTCACACTGCAGTGAAATAGACTATCATTACTGCAAGTGTTCTTACTGTTACCAGGGCTGAAACTTAGCTCATTTGACGTTCAGCATCAGGTAAGAATATGCATGAGATTTTCAAGAAAGGCAAAATCCTGTGGCCAATAGAAACTGGCAACAAATTGGAACGAGCAACGAACTTTCCTGAGCCAAGCGATGACTCGAGTTTGCATCTAATTATAACAGCTGACGAGCGTTCGTGGCTTCATGAACAACATTAAGATCCGCACCTGGATCTTTTTCACCAACATCAGACGATATCTTGCCACTTAGCTGGAAACAATATTTTGCCTATGTAATAAACAGAGGAAATGGACTACATCTCTCTCATTCCCCTGATCTGCAAGATATCCAAAATTCTCAATAGCAGATGACACATTTGATGACTCTGAGTGTTATGGGGTCAATCCTTCGAACTCAGACCATGGCAAACCGCATGGATGCATAATGAAGGCTGAGAGCGATCTTGTACCAGACTTGCTACAGCGAAATATATACAAGGTATAATGCACATAGTGGGACGGTGAAAACATGTACCAGAATTTTGCTGGAATGAAGATATAAGGTAGTCCAATGCCATAAAATGAAATATGGGGTAAGCAGAAATTGTGGGGAGTCAAAATCTGCTAAAGGGGTCGGCACCTACTGTAAGATGTAAACTTAAAAGGTGATGGAGACAAAAAAAAAAAAACAGGTGATGGAATCAAAACAATTGATAAGATGGTGAATGATCAAGACAAAACATTGTGAAATGGATGCCTACAACTAACATGCGTAAGTGCAACAGAAATGCAATTTGGATGATGCTAATCAATAACAAGATATATCATGAACTTGTTAGATAATCAATGGGGAACTAATTAAGATCATACGATACACACCTGAGACCAAACCCTTACGATAACAAACCAACTATAACAACAAAATGATATCATAACTACAAACGAGAATGCTGAAAACATAATAAAATTACTCCAATCTGATTGATGATGTCGAACCATATGTTTTCCTTACGTTTCAGCAGATGGAAAATTGAGGGGGACATTGATGGGATGTGGATATTGTAAGTGTTGTTTAACGAAATAAAGATCAACAGAGTTAAAACCGAATGCACATTGAATCTGAAATGGAGACCATCCACATCACCCATTTCAATCATTAAACCATCGAAACAAAACAATCAGGGCTGGAGACATGTTGTATAGCAAATATAAATGCAGAAACAAATCACAACTCAGACCAAAAATTTGCAAAAAGAAAAAAGGTTAAACAATGTTCAACAGGAATTGGAAGCGGTGTAAACAGAAAAGAAAAGCAATATATGACCGAACACTACAGAACAAATTAAAGACATATAAACAGGGTAAGAAAGAAAAAAGAAAAGAAAAGAAAAATCATTGAATCTGACATCATGAACAGAGCAGAAGTAAATCGCAGGACTAAAATGATGAAAATGGAGATAGCAGTTCAAAAGAAATGTTAGGATTAAGAAATCCTGTTTACTATTGCATAGGAGAGGGATTGAAATTACTAAGAGTAAATCAACGCCCTCGATAGTGCATTAGAGAGGAACCGGATCAAAGGGGAAAGGAGCTTAAAAAAAAAAGAATGGGGATGGGGAACTCATCGTAATGGAGTTTTGGCTTCAATTGATTCGATCGGATGATGCTGCTTTCTCTGAATCTTAGGGCTGGATTGATCTTCTCCAATCGATCAGAAGGGATTACTCCTTGGCTTGCTGTTATTGCTCGGACTGGAAGCTCCTTTGATGATCAAAGGGAAAACTGTAATGGAGTCGGCTTTCCTCGGTTTTGCAGAGCTCTCAAGAAGGAGCGGTGAATAATCGACGATAGAGGTATGGCGAAGGTTGGATTGCAGGGATACAAGGGTATTGCGATGATGGCTGATCCTCTCTCCCATCCCCAAGGTTGCTTATGTAGGAAGGGAAAAGAAAGCTCGAGAAGGGAGTTTGTTGGTGATGAAGGGCGATGGGTGGACATGGAGGATCGGGCGGCTGGGCCATGAGAATGGAGAGGAAGAAGGTTTTTACCGAAATCCGTTGGTGATGAAGGACGATGGAGGCTTCGTCAATGGAGATTTTGTTAGAGATGGACGAAGGAGGGAGAGAGTAGGGTTTTGGGCCAGAGAGGGCGATGGCCCGAGAGAGGGTTCGAGAAGTTTTCTCGAAACCCTCAGGTTTTCGTTAAAAAAGTGAACTTTGGTTTTAAAAGATTTTCAAAAGAGCTCCCCCTTTTTAAAAGTTCTTCAAAAAAAAAAAAGGTTTTTTTTTTAGAAAATGTTTTCAAAAGAAAGTTTTCAACAACTTATTTTTTTCCTTTTCTATATATATATATATATATATATATATATATATATATATATATATATATATATATATATATATATATATAATTTTATTGTTTTGTTCTTTTCTTCATTGTCTATATTTTTTTTTGATATTTTTGGAATAAAATCCTAAAATTTATGGAAAAACAAGGATTTAAACTAATTTATTTGTATTTTTGAGAAATATTTACAAAAGAAGGTTTTCAAGGCTATTTTTGGGAAAATTTCTTCAAAAAATGGGTTTTGGACCCA
Organism: Nuphar pumila; assembly: GCF_984573655.1. Lineage (NCBI taxonomy): Eukaryota > Viridiplantae > Streptophyta > Magnoliopsida > Nymphaeales > Nymphaeaceae > Nuphar > Nuphar pumila. The sequence continues at coordinate 99,095,917 of NC_143249.1, forward strand.
GGTTTTGAGAAAGCATTCGAGCTTTAAACCTCAATTTTGAGGAATATAACGCGATGGATCCAAACGGACACCGGATGAACTGTCTGAGCCTGTTAAAAGGTTATTTTGGTAATTTTGAGAATTTGATTCAAAAATCGGACAACGAAGCTCAGATTTGGATCTTTTATCTGGATCCGGATCCGAAATTGAGTCAGATATATAAAATGAATTTAATTTTAGAAAACTTGAGAAATAAAATAGATTTTAGATTTAAAAGTGACTCAATTACCCAGAAAATGAAGATAAAGGGCAAAAAGAAAATATTTACAAACTTTTTGAAAAAATTGGGGTGTTCACAGATGCCCCTCTTTGCTACTAAGCCGATTGAAAGCCGAGCTTAGTGGCAAAGAAAACACTCCAAATTTTGAAAAATGTTTCAGTCAGCAGATCTGAACTAGGTGTGGAAGAATTATTTTGAACATGGCTTTTCAGGCTTAAAACCTTATCCTGAATGGTCCTGGGGGGGGGACGAAATCCTCGACAATGGTATGACTGGATAATAGAAATAAGGAAATCATGACGGGACTTTGGATGAAGATCCCAAAATGATGAAAGATAAGCATTTTGATCAAGTCCCATGGGTGAGACAAGATCAGCCTTTTGGAATGACTCAGGTTTAGCCCTTAATCTGGATGGGACGCAGATAGATCGAGAAGATTTGGATGGGGAAAGGAGTATAGGCAGACCTCGATGGGACATTTTGAGAAAAAATGCCTCGTGAGATGAAATTCAAGCATGATCCTTTCCTGGATAGATATACATAGGGCATGGATTCCTTTGTGGGGAAGACCATGATGGGACGGGAGGATTACCTCGTCGAAATGAGGTTCAGGTTTTAAACCAAACCTAAAAAGGAAGATATCTTGTGGAACGAGGTTCAGGCTTAACCCTTAACCTAAAGGGAACGACCATACAGAATCCTCGAACGAAGGAAACCGTGATGGGACAACAAATGCATCGCAAAAGCGAGGTTCAGGTTTAACCCTTGACCTGAGTGGGGGGAAATCGCACGAAGTCCTCAAATAAAGAAACTGTGGCGGGACTAGAAAGCATATCTAGTCGAAAGGGGACTCAGGTTTAACCATAACCTGAATGGAAAGATACCTCGCAGAGCGGGGTTCAGGCTTAACCCTTTAACCTGAAAGGGGCGACCATACGGAATTCTCGGATGAAGAATCCATGATGGGACCTTCAGAGTTTGGACGAACAAATCCGAAGGGGTTTGCGAGAAGAAACAAACAAGGGATTCCCTAAAGCTTGGAAAGGGGATGATCTGGGGCGTCTCATTGTTGAGACTAAATCAACTTTCTAAAAACAGACGACCTCTCGCAGAAGGTTTGGGTGATACCTCGAGGAGCGAGGTAACAGGTTTAATCCTTAGCCTGAATGGATACAGAACCCTCGAGAAGCGAAGAAACTGCGATGGGACCTCTAGACTTTGCACAACAAGTCAAAGAGGGGTTTGTAAAAGGATGAAAATGGGGGTCCCTAAAGCTTGATAAGGGGTTGATCTTGGGCGCCTCATTGCTGAGACTGAAAATAGCTTTTGACAATAACAAACCTTTTGTTGAAAGTTCAGGTTTAACCCTTATCCTGAGCGGAAACTGTCTATGGCGGGACAGTGGGGAACACAAGGAAGTGTGCAGATCTGAGAGCGCTCTGATCAGACGGAAGGAAAGGACTTTCCAGTCCTAAGGAGGGATGACGTCAGGATACGTCAAAACGAACATCAAGTTCACACTTCATTTTTGGGATAACGAGAAAATATTGCCAACAAGATGCCAAAATTGTAGTTGATTCAGAATGATTGAATTGTGCTCATATGTGAGAATATCACCTCTTTCTACCTAGAGTATTAGCTTCAATTGGGCTAACTCTGTAGAATCAAGAATCAAATTCAAAATTTGTTGTTGTTGAGTTTTTTCAAGGAAGATATCAATTTCATTGATATGAAAAGAGAGGAAACATTCTTAGCTTCATAAAAGCAATTGAGTGAAAAGACATTGATAAAAGAATTTCACACAGATAAAGATGATTCCTGACAGTTTTGGGCAATTTGATATCCTGGGCATTTCCCATGATGATCTGTTTGCACTCTTTTGAGTCATGGAGCTTTCTTGGGCTTTTTACATCATCCTTCATTTTGGAGATGTCCTGACTTTTCTCTCTTTTTCGGGGAAGGGTACGTCACAAACTCCTTCATCTTGGAGATGTTCCGACTTCTTTTTCTTTCTCAGGAATTAGGCTTGATGACATTGGTTCATGGGTTGAAGTCTCTAGATGATAGCAGAAATCAAATATCTTTTAGGGTTTGTCGGGAGGCTCATCGCAGTCGCCTTCATCTTGATGGTGCTCCGAACGTTCCCTGGAAGGATCCTTCATGAACTCCATCTTGGAGATGATCCAAATCTTCTTTGGCCTCGGGGGTCTAACTCGCATATTCGTCTTCATCTTGACGACAATTGAGAGATCCCTTTTGCGGATATTTGATTGCAGCTTTAAAGGACTGAGGATATATGGATTGGGTAGGTTCTTTTTTACTGCCCAGGATATTTCCACTGTCTTGCTGCCAAAAGAACGATCTTTAAGAATGTGCCATAGCTATGATCAATATCAGTTCACTTATGGCTTTTCAACATCATTGAATTTTCCTTTGTCGGTCATATCGAAGATTTTTCTTCATCCTCTTGGTCGGCCAACAAAAAAAGCTTGAATTCAGTTCTTATTTCACAAAAGTCTTGCTCTTTTGGAAATAATACTAAAGGTAGTTTGAGATAATTCTTTTATATAATGAAAACTTTGAGATCAACAGTGGTTTTGATAGCAAATTGGCAAAGTAATCTATAAATCCTTGATGAAAGAAATCGCTTGATATCGAATCGACACATCCATGACAAAATTCTCCTCTCTTTTTCCCCAAAAGAGAGACTCAGGCTTAGCCCTTACCTGAATGGAAAGTTGAAAATACTCCTCTCTTCCCCAAAGAGGAGATGTTTGCAAAACAGAACTTTCGAAGAGAAATTAAGTTTTTGTCAAAACTCCCTATCTCTAAGCTTCTCTTATGGAAAGGTGGCCGGAAAACAACGTTGAGAAAGCATCACAGAGGAACGAGTCCATCACACTCTCTGTAGAAGAGGGTCCTCTGCGAAGGGTTTGGCCAAAGATGAGAAAAAATGAGGGCCACAAAAGAAATGAGCTTCCGTCAAAGCTCTTCCTGGAAAAAGGGTTCTTTTGTGTAAAGTTGGTTGTTGTCTTGCAAACTGTTCGCGAAGAAAACGAGTCCCTTCAAACTCTCCCTGGAAGAGGGTTCTTGAGAACGAAAGATGGTTGCATGCGAAAAGGAACAAGCTCCCTCGAACTCTCCCTGAAGAGGGTCCTTTGCAAGAGAACAAGATTTGAATTTTTGACAAAATGATAACTCGAAGGTTGAATTGAGAATTTTAGAGCTTGAATTGTTGATGACTGGTTAGTACAAAGACTAAACCTGGAGGGCTAAGTGATCAGTCAGCCAAACACTAGCACGAGCGCTAGATGTACCAGTACGAGCACTGGATTTGAAGATGTACCAGCACAAGCACTGGGTTTTGAAAAACACACCAGCACTAGATTTCGAAAAATGCCCCAGTACGAGCGCTGGGTTTTCCAACAGAGAGTTTTGAGAAAGAGACCGACATTCGAAGATACTTGAGGATTAAGCGAGAATGACTGTCGGTGTTTCAGGATTATCCCTTATCCTGAAGGGGAAGTTCAGGTTTGTCCCTTAACTTGAAAGGAAAATAGGTAAGGAGAACTTTTGATCCAAATATGAGCATTGGATCAATAGAGGAATTCGAGTTGGAACTCGAGAAAATAAGAATATACAAAAGCAAAAATCCGAGTCAGAACCCGGTTTTTCAAAATAAAAGAATGACTGAGAATCGAGTTTGAGAACTCGCATTCTCGACGCAGCAATTGGTTCCAATACGAGCATTGGATCCAAAAGGAAGTCTGAGTCGGAACCCGGAACTTCAGAAATAAGAATATACAAAAGGGAAAATCCGAGTCGGAACCCGGTTTTTCAAAAATAAAAGAATGAATGAGAATCGAGTTTTAGAACTCGCATTCTTGATGCAGCAATTGGTTCCAATACAAGCATTGGATCCAAAAGGAAGTCCGAGTCGGAACCCGAAAGTTCAGAAATAAGAATATACAAAAGGAAAAAAATCCAAGTCAAAACCCATTTTTTTCAAAAATAGAGATAAAAAGAATAAATAAGAATCGAGTTTGAGAACTCGAATTCTCGATGCAACAATGGTTCCAATATGAGCATCGGATCCAAAAAGGAAGTCCGAGTCGAAACCTGGAGCTTCACAAATAAGAATATACGAAAAGGGAAAATCCGAGTCGGAACCCGGTTTTTCAAAAATAAAAGAATGAATGAGAATCGAGTTTGAGAACTCGCATTCTCGATGCAGCAATTGGTTCCAATACAAGCATTGGATCCAAAAGGAAGTCTGAGTCGGAACCCGGAACTTCAGAAATAAGGATATACAAAAGGAAAAATCCGAGTCGGAACCCGGTTTTTCAAAAAATAAAAGAATGAATGAGAATCGAGTTCGAGAACTTGAACTCTCGATGCAGTGATTGATCCAACACGAGCATTGGATTTAAAAGGAAGTCTGAGTCAGAACCCGGAACTTCAGCAATAAGAATATACAAAGGAAAAATTCGGGTCGGAACCCGGTTTCTCAAAAATAGAAGAAATGAATGAGAATCGAGTTTGAAAACTCAAATTATCGATGCAACGAATTGGTTCCAATACGAGCATCGGATCCAAAAGGAAGTCTGAGTCGGAACCCGAGACTTCAAAAATAAGAATATACAAAAAAGGGAAAATCTGAGTCGGAACCCAGTTTTCCAAAAAAAAAAGAATGAGTGAGAATCGAGTTTGAGAACTCGAATTCTCGACGTAATAATTGGTTCCAATACGAACATTGGATCCAAAAGGAAGTCTGAGTCGAAACTCGGAGCTTCAAAAATAAGAATATACAAAAGGGGAAAATCCGAGTCGAAACCCGGTTTTCCAAAAATAAAGATAAAAAGAATGAGTGAGAATCGAGTTTGAGAACTCGAATTCTTGACGTAACAATTGGTTCTAATACGAGCATCGGACCCAAAAGGGAAGTCCGAGTCGGAACCCGGAACTTCAAAAATAAGAATATACAAAAGGGGAAAATTCGAGTCGGAACCCGGTTTTCAAACAAAAGATAAAAGGGGAAAATCCAAGTCGGAACTCAGATCTTTCAAAAATAAAGAATAAAATGAAAGCAAAACCTGAGTCGGAACTCAGACGGGAAGGAAATAAATTCCTACCTGAGAGTCAGATTTTAGAAGGATTGACAAAAAGCATGAATAGATTCCGACGATGAGGATGAGAGACTTATTCAAGATTCTCGGCCCAAGATGGCCTAAGATTTGATGGTTTTCAGGATTATCCCTGATCCTAAAGAGAAATTGACAAAATTGAAAAGATTGATAGAGATTGATAAAGGATAAAGAATTGATAAAAGGGAAGAATTGATAAAGTTAGTGAGATTAACAATAAAAGGATCAGTAGAAATTTTGAGGGAAAAATCGATGATAAAAGCATTTAGGATCATCCCTTGTCTTGAAAGAGAGGGATCTCGCAGGACGAGACTCAAGTTTATCCCTTAACCTGAAAGGGTTTTAAAAGCATACCTCATTAAAAAGAGGCATCAGGTTTATCCCTTAACCTGAAAGGGTTTTAAAAATAAAGGAATAAAATTTAATAAAATTGATAAAACTTGATAAAACTTGACAAAATTGATAAAATTGACAATAAATTGATAAAAATTTGATTAGATTGGAAAATGAAATGAATGCAATTTAATAAATATAACAAGATTAACAGAAAAGTTGATAAGATTTTTAGAAAAAGATTCGTCTGATCCTGCCTGTATATGATGAAGTAATATATAGATCAAAAATAAAAAATGCCCTAGTATCATGGTAGAAGAATGTGAGAATTCAATAGAAGATTATTACTTTATTGAAAGAGACTTTTAAAGAGTACAAAAGGCTTAGAATGAACAATTTAAGTGTAAAATCTCTTCAAATGTAAAGCATTAATAGGATCCAGCAATTCTACTCCATCTGCGTTGACCAAGCGATAGGAATTGCGAGGCAGCGCTTACTTGACAACATAAGGGCCTTCCCAATTGGGTGACCACTTGCCCTTCGGCCGATGCTTGAGGTGAGTTGTCGATCTGAGCACAAGATCATTGACTTGAAATCTTCTCTCAATAACTAATTTGGCGTAATGCCGAGCTATCCTCTGACGATAGGCTTGAGCATGCTCTGCTGCATTGAGTATTCTCTTGTCTAGCAGATCTAGTTGTACCAACCTCTGTTGTTGATATTGATCAAGCGAAAGTTCAATGAGCGACGAAAACTTGAGTGCGGGCTTCTGGACATGGAGGGGTAGCACCACCTCGGTCCCATAGACAAGTTCTGAAGGCGTAGCGTTGGTTGGGGTCCGAATGGTGGTTCGGTATGCCCAGAGTGTATCATGCATCCTCTCGTGCCAATCGCGGCCCGTCTCCACAGTTCTTTCCAGAATACGGATCAAAATCTTGTTGGTGGCATCTGCCTGGCCATTTCCTTGAGGATAATAAGGAGTTGAGAAGTGGTGATGAATCCTGAACTTCGAGCAGAAGGTCTTCATCCTCTCATTCTTGAAGTGGCTTTCATTGTCTGACACGATATCATGTGGGACACCAAAACGACAAAGAAAATTCTTATGAATAAACGAAACCACATGCCGGCCTTCTACTGTTCACAGAGTTACAACCTCGACCCATTTGGTGAAGTATTCTGTAGCTGCGAAGAAATATCGGTGGCCATTAGAAGCCGAAGAAGTGATCGGGCCAACCACGTCGAAGGCCCACATCGAAAAAGGCCAAGGAGAAACCACAGATTGCAAGTATGCGGCTGGCGCATGAATGGAAGGTGCGTGCATCTGACATTTGACGCGCTTCCTCACAAATTGATGGCAATCCTGCTGCATGGTTTTCCAGTAATATCCCGCCCGGATAATTTGCTTGACGAGAGTTTGGTAACCGACGTGACCGCCACAAATTCCCTCGTGTGCCTCTTGGACAACTTCCATGGCTTCATCCTTATCTAAGCATCTGGCATACTCAGAACTGAATCCACGACGATAAAGAGTATTGCCAAGGATGAAATAACAGGCTGACATGCGCTGAATCGCATGCTGCTCCTTTCTTGGCATTTCTGCTGGGAATTCACCAGTTTTGATAAAATTTTTGATGTCATGATACCAAGGCTTCTCTTTCTGAGTGGCTTGGTTTACTTGCTCAACTGGAATATAAGCAGGTTGATCAAGTCTGCCAATCTCGAAGGAACGACAGAACTCACTGTCTTTGAACGACAAGATAGAGCCAAGACAGGCCAAACCATCGGCTATATGGTTGTATTCCCTCTTGACATGGTTGAGCTGAAGTTCTTTAAAGTTGCCTATGAGAGCTAAGGCAATCTTCTGATAGGGAATTAATTTGGAATCCTTGACTTGCCATTCAGCATTAACTTGACTGACAACAAGCAATGAGTCGCCGAAGGCGTGTACTCTCTTGACATCAAAGTCTTGCAAAATCTTGAGACCTTGTATTAGAGCTTCATACTCAGCCATATTGTGAGTACATTGGAAGTTGAGCTTGAGGGAATAAGGGAGCATCTCCTTTTCGGGAGTGATCAACAAGATCCCAATCCCTATACCAGACATGTTTCTGGCTCCATCAAAGAATAGAGTCCAAACTGGGGACTCCTGGACACTGCAGATGCGATCATCAGGAAAATCATCTTCCGCTTTGATCTCTTCTATCAACGGGAAATCTGTCAACTGATCTGCGATGGACTGACCCTTGACTGACTTTTGAGAAACATACTCCAAGTCATACTGCATCAGGAGGACCTGCCATTTTACAATCCATCCAGTAAGGAAAGGCTGCTCAAGGATGTACTTGAGAGGATTGAGCCTTGATAAAATTTTGATTTCTGATGCTAACAGATAATGTCTCAGCTTCTGACACATCCACACCAAGGCTAGACATGTCTTTTCCATCTAAGAATATCTCTTCTCATAATCAATGAAAGTCTTGCTTATGTAGTAGATGGCATGCTCTATCCGGCTGTCTTCCTCATACTTTGCAAGAAACCCGTCAAAAGCATTATGGTTGACGGAAATGTATAAGAGAAGCGGCTTTCCAAGTTCTAGTGGCCTCAGAACAGGTGGATTAAGGAGATACTGCTTGATGCGCCCAAATGAGAGCTGACATTCTGGTCCCCACTCAAATTTTACTTCTTTTCTTAACAAGTGATTGAAGGGCTCACATCTCATGGCCAAATTTGAGATGAAGCACCGAATCGACTGAATGCGACCTTGAAGGCTTCGCAGCTCTTTGAGATTGGTAGGAGGTGGCATATCAATGATCACCTTTGTATTGGCAGAATCCACCTCTATGCCTTTCTTGCTGATCATATAGCCTAGTAGTTTGCCTGACTCTACTCCGAAGACACATTTCTGCGGATTGAGTCTCAACTTGTAGAGAATAAGTCTCTCAAAGACTTGACCGAGAGCATCGAGATGATCCTCTCCTTCTTTTGACTTGACCAGGATGTCATCCACATAGACATCCATGTTCTTGTGCATCTAGTCATGAAAAATGACGGCCATTGCTCTCTGATAGGTTGCCTCAGCATTCTTGAGCCCAAATGGCATGACTGTATAGCAAAATGTACCCCAAGGTGTGGTAAAATAGGTTTTTGATTGGTCACGAGCGGCCAATTTGATCTGATTGTAGCCTGAGTATCCATCCATAAAGAAAAACATGGTGTGGCCCGTCGTGCTATCAATCAAAAGATCGATGTTGGGGAGTGGATAATCATCCTTTGGGGTGGCCTTGTTCAGATCTTTGAAGTCAATGCAAATTCAGACTTTGCCATTCTTTTTGGGAACTGCCATGATGTTCGCCAACCAGTCTGGGTATTCGATAGTCCGGATGAATCCTGCTTTTAGCAACTCCTCAAGTCCTTCTTTAACTTGGGGTGCTACTCTGGGATCCATCTTTCTCAATTTCTGCTTGATTGGTTTGCAATCCGGTTTCAGCACGAGACAATGCTCGACCAGTTTGGGATCCAATCCCGGCATATCCTCATAAGTCCAGGCAAAAACTTCCTGATGCTGCTTGAGAAAATAGAAGAGCCTTTCCTTCTCATCTGAACTTAAGCTGGAGCCAATTTTGAGGATTTTCGGATCATCATCTGAACCGATGTTGACATCCTCTGTTGGATCCTGAACCAATGGCGATGGTTCGTCATGCTTTTGAATACTGGCAAACTCTGGCATCTCTTGAATCGCGGAGTTGAACTCTGCTAACTCTTCAATCTGCCTCGTTACCTTGCTGACCTCTGCCCCTGCCTTTGCCTTGCAGATTCTAGCCGGTTTGGATTTATTTTGAGAAAAACTGGTATTGATAACGAGCCTTTTGAGCGATTTAGGAGCCATGATTCTGGCAATCCTGTAAGCGCGAAGAAGGTTTTTGAGAAAAGGATA